>NC_081413.1:202728013-203393013 GCF_030272615.1 Cryptomeria japonica | reverse complement strand
GAATATTAAACTATTCTTGAAACCAAGTGAAGCTCAACAAGATAACACACTTTTCAATATTTCATTATGTTGCACAGTTAATCAATTGAACAATCACTATTGAATCTTAATTGCAGGGTCCAACAAAGCCAACACGAACAACAACACCACAAGTTGTTGGGTATAATGAACTCCCATATTTTCGTGTCTGTACACAAACAATATGAGTTGCTTCTAGTGTTGATATCCAAGGTAGGACTGCAAAAGTTATGAATATGCCTCATCCTTGTAAGTTTTTTTATTACTTGTAAGTAATGAATATGCCTCATCCTTGTAAGTTTTTTTATTACTTGTAAGTCATGAATATTTCTCTTTAGTTGATTAAAATTAAATGAAAATCTTTAATGAATACACAAAACTATATACATATGCAAGCGCACCATGGTTGAGATGGTCCAACTCCCTAGTCTCACTCTATGACTAAGCTCATGCCATATCTAAATCAAAGACATCTCAAATACATCATCAGTGGAAAGCTACAAAATGCCATTTTCATACATAAGCAAGACATACACAATTGGGCACAATCACCAAGATAACGGTAAAAAGTGTGTTTGAGATTGTATCATGGATGCTTTTAAGGATTGTATCATGGATGCAAAAAATATCTTCATTAATCCTTGACTCATGATTTCTATAATACTTCTTTAGACTTCTCATGTCATTTGTTGCACTTCTTCACTATTTTGGACTAAGTTTCAACTATGTATTTGCCCTGACTTATGAATGTACCTAGCTTTGTCCTATCTTTGTAAGCTTCTTCTTTGAATTGTGGTTGTAGCTTTGATAATACCTTTTTAATGTTTCACTATTTGTAAGGAGGACAACTCCTAATGCATGTTTATTAATCCCCATATGAAACCCATTGTTCCCACAAATCAATGCTTTGAACTTGACTGCAACTTTATAGTGATCACTATCTTTGTACAGTAAGCTTGCTACTTTCTCAACTTTTGATATATTGGAGGCTCCTAGGATGGTTTCTATCTTATAGTCACAATACCTTGCTATAATTTGCATTTCAGATCACTGCTCAATGATCATATGATGTCTTTGTCTTTTGAATTTGACTCTCGAGCTTGCTCTATTTCTTGACCTTTTGAATAATTTTGGCCCACTATTTATTACTTTTATTACCCTATATGTAAAAGACCTTGCTCACTACTTCCCGTACTTTTATATCATAATATTTATCGGCCTGGATATCATCTACTTAATATCCAAAAGAATTTACGATTAATAGATTGAAAGTTTACATATATCTACATTATAGATTAAAAACTTATTTATCTATTTAGCAATTCTGAGTACTATTAATGTAGTATTAGATATTCTATTACATTTAGCAAATCTGAGTACTATTAATGTAGTATTAGATATTGTATTACTTTTATATAGAGAGAAATTTAGAGAAAGGAGTAGATTATAGCCTCAGGCTTACCACTGTACTATTTTGGTGAATATATATAATATAATTAGTTGTTTTTCCTTTGCATATGTGAACTTTTAGTAGTGGGGAAAGAAGGAGGAAACAAAGACTGTTCCAAATTCTCTTCTATCATAGTCGTGCAAATGTTGCATTCGAGGGGTATTTCCTTCCTCATTTCCTCTCACATCAAGTATGTATCTATTTCATAGCCGACTGAAATGCAGAGGTTAATCGTGTATCACTAATTGACTATGGAAATATTACTCATTAAAAGAAAAAGTAAAATGAATTGAAAAGAATCTTGCTCTGATAGCTGTGAACATACTATCATGCCTAACTATGATTATTCTGTCTTGCATAGCCGTGTAAATTCTACCTTGAGTAGCCGATGTATAGCTATTGCATGTTCATGATCTTTCTTGTTAAGATAAATTGTAGAGCCTAAATGATTTACTCATTCATTATCAAGTCTTGAACTTAAGGAAGATAAATTTATTCACAGATATAAATCATGACGATATTCTGTTACTTTTCATCGAATACATTGTCTTACCTTATTCATAAGAAAATTGAATACTGCATTCATATCTTGTGTATAGTATGGTTGAGTAGAAACCTCAGAGAATTCACTATAGAATATGATTGCTAGCCCATGAGGGCATAATAGCCGAGTATTGCAGTTATTCTATGTTTATTTGTTTTCCACTCTTAACTCATAGTTCAACCGAATATGGTTCATCTTAGAATCAATGCACATCGGTTATAATCAGATTATAACCAGTCTCCATGGTTGCAAGACCTAAAGAAGGATTCTTATCATCAATTAGATGCATACTTTTGGGAATATACAAAGACAAAAAAATATATTAGAACCGTATTTTTTGTTGAGTCATAATATGATATGTTAATTTAGCTAAATAAGGGAACCAATGTTGTATTAGGTTTAATTCCATGATGATAGTTGAATCTTGTTAGAGATAGGGGATTTGTAGTAGTTGGCTTATAGGGTTATGTCACAATCCCATGAAGGTCCTTGTAAACCGTTAATGTCAGTAGACATGAGACTGTTATGTAACGAATTGGATCAGCTAAACCTAGAAGTTTTGTAACCAATGAATCAACTGACTCAAGTGTATGTTAATTATCTTATGATGGTCATTTATGATCGTTATTCTTAGTAGACATTAAGAAGTTCACTAGATAGTTGGTTAGTAAACCAGTGAGTTAGTTGGCTCAAGTGTATGCTATTTATCATATGATGGTCATTAATAACCATTATTGTTAGTACACATTAAGTAGATGGCTTGTTTAGATGGTTGGTAACTAGTGAGTTTGTTGAGCTCAAGAATTGGATGTACAAGTCGAGCAAGGGAGGTGAACACTAACAACGCATTGGTGCTTGCAATGTTAAAACCTTGGCCAAGATGGTGATGCTTTATCTAAGTGATTGTTAGATCACATGAACTAGATACACCTACTAGTCAGATCGTCATAGTAGTTAGGGGTTACCTATAGTGTGTGACTGACTAGTTGCATGTAGGTTTTGAACACCAAGATCAGATGGCCAGATGTAAAAGAGACCCAATCCTTAGAATGCACCCTCATGAAGGGTTGGGTCTCTTCCAATTGGAAGGGGCATGGGAGACTGGCAAGTCTACGATTGAATGGAGAAGCCCTTGATGATTCTCTCCCTATTCCAAACTATGTCGAGGCTTGATACAAAAAGTTTCAGTTGGAAAGTTAAATGAATTGTAACCTCTGAACCTTTATCTATTCCCTCAAAAATGAAACTTGTCATTTGAATTCCTTTCTCATATTGATTAGCTTAATAATATTTGTTCAATGTTTTTTATCATTAAAATATTACCTTCCTTTTAGATAAATTAGTTAGATTATTATTATGTTGAAGAACATTTAGTTAGTTTTCTCCTTCAACTGAAGTAGTTATGTTTTATTTTGAAATGCTCAATTTTTTATCTTAATATAGATCACAATTATTTTATTTAAGTATAGAATTAATGGAATATTACATATGGTATCAAAGCAACCAAGTTCGACATTGAACCTCAAGCTTTCCACCTATAAACAAAACTATATACATATGCAGGCACACCATGGTTGAGATAATATGCAGACACGTTTTATACAAAACTATATTTGCAAGTAAATCTTTTATTCAAATCCACAATATGAAACATAGAGTTTTACTGGAAGAACACAAGTAACCTTATCTCCTTTAGATAATATCACAAGCAACTGCCTACAGAAAGATGCAGCAATCCACAGCATATACACAAAGGAAAGACAATTGATTATATTATGTATGTTCACAAAATGGTACAATAGTAAGCCTAAGGCTATATTCTACTTCTTCTCTAATGATCCTTATTTTTACAAAAGTTCCCTCATTTATATGAGGGTATACATTATCACCAAGCATCGTGGTTTTTCAGCACATAACTATTAATTAGCACTTTTGTTAACAAACTGGGAGATAAACAAGTTCAGCATTCCTATGTGTTCAATGTACTTATCATCTTTATACATTAGAACGTCATTGTTTAGTGTCCTCATGTCACTTTCTATCTGGAAATGATTGGATAGAATATGGTTAACACAAAGTGACAATTATTTGTCCCGATTCAACTCTGCTATTGCTTGATTCTTCTCATCACTAAACTCTTGTTTCCACTATTCCAATGATACTAACTCACCATTACTGTAAAAAGAGGGCACCCTAGGGGTATTCCCATCGTCCAGCCTCTGAAGCTCTTTCCTTAATTGATTTGCCAATTCATCATTGGACTTCAAGTAAGCCTTGGCTTCAATTTTCTCACCTAGATTCATCAGACTGTTGTCATTCATCATGCCTTCCAACTGAGACCTGAGCCTTTCATGCTCTTTCAAAGCTTTGACTGTTCTAGTGTATGTCTTCCAATAGATTTCTACAACCTGCACCATACTTTCGAATCTATGCTCAACAACCTCGAGAACTAACTTAGCCATCTTTTGTTGTTCCTTTTTTACTTGTCGAGATGTCTTTTCGGCCCTGTTCCTCCAATACATAGAGTCTGTCAAGGCATCAATGGCATCTTTGTCAACACCGTATGTCATCCCTATTTGATTGGTACTTGTATCAATCTAAAGCAATCTTGCTTGCAACCTCTATTTTTCTTCATCGGTTTTCTCATATAGGCTTTTGTATGTAGAATTTTCTCGAACCAGAAACTCTATCTGATCTTGGTTCAATTTAGCAACATCCAAATTTAGTTTGGCAATTGTTCTAGGATTAGTCTTTCCAACCTGTTGCACCATCAAATGTCCAAAATCTTCTTCTGTATTAACCAATATAGGTCTTTTATCTTTGGGATAGATAGCCCACTGTAGAAGAGACTTCTGATCTGGATTATATCCTGATCCTCTAAAGAGTTTATCAATCTCTTTTGGCATCATTTGCCTACTTGGGTCCTGTTTCTTGAGGAATCCATCAAACAACAAGGCAGAGTTCATGTCCCATCCAAAGTATAATAGCACACCAGCTTCCTTAAGCAACTATCTTCCCTTCTCAGGTGTCATTTATCTCATCACAAGATCCATCTCCTCTTGTAACTTTTGAACTTGTTGCTCTTCTTCACTATTTCTCATGTTATTCCTAATTTGAGATCCTTTATGTTGATAGAGGAATGTGGTGAACTCCTTGGAAGCAATGAAGTCACTATCAGCAATGAAATCCTCATGCTCCAAGAATCTGATGTCAGCCACTTCTCAGACATTTAGTTCTCTTGTTGCCAAGTCTATCAGTGTATCCTCTGCATAACCAAGGGTTAATCCTCTCGAGGAGTGAATGGAATGATGCCAAATGTGGAAGTGGGAGACATATGAGCCAAAGGCACTGTATTCCAAATAGTATCAATGTAATCCCTAAAAACATGAGTCGAGACTCCCTCAAGTATTTCCAATTCATGCTCCATAAGTTTGTTGGCCAACTCCAAGGGGTCTTCAATCTTTTGTAGCACATTCTCATCCATTTTCCTTCTAAAAAGCTTCCATTTATAAGCCTGCATTACTTTCTCAAACTTTATTCACTTCACTCTGGCCTCTTCTCTGCCAATGTTCTTAATGAGGTCATCCGATAGGGAAAATTTATGCTCTCCAGCCTTCATCTTTTGTGATGACCGGGCTATCCTTATGTATCCTTCAAGATCAAAATTGGGCCTTGGATCCCCCATAGCCATGCCATAATAATCCAATTTCATCTGCAACAGGCCATAACTCTTTCATCTTTTCACAATAAAATCTGAAAATGCTAACAACCTAGGTACAATTGACTGTTTCCCATGGCTTGTCAGATGTTCTATACTCACTATTGACAATTGCCTCACAATTTCCAGACAAGCCACTCTGTTAGGGACTGTAAGTGGTAGTAAGTATGGTCTCCCTTCAAACTCGTATACCCTGACTTGTGTGCAGTCTAAAAAGCAATACCAATCTCCCCAATTGTGTTCAATTGAGGGATCTTTAGCAAAATCTTTTGGTCTTAGGAATCTTTGAACCTCTGGTGCAAGGGCATGATCGCACGGGCATCTCAACACTCTATATAATGGCTTGACAAAGAACTCCTCAAAATGCCAATATTGATTATTCACATACCTCTGGTCCCATGAAGAAACCCATAGTTGCACTGGTTTTCTCATCCCAGCATTGTCATATGTCTTGACACATAACTCTTCTGGCCATAACCCTTCATCTTGGCCCACATACAATAGCATATGCATAAGTAAGGAATAATGCTTGAAATGAACATTGATGACATCCCCCTTTAAATTTTCTAACCCATGATTCAAAACCTCAACCAAATAAGCAAAAAAATCAAAGAAGTGGGGGTCCTTAGACTGCAAATTGACACAAATGACCATGGCTGCAATATCCATCAAAGGATGGGCTTTTATCCTTAGCACTTGGGCAACACGGTAATAGGTATACTTGAAATATGGATGGAAAGAGTTGACATCATAGGGAGATTTGTCATCCTGACCTAGTGGCACTAAGGACCCTGCATTCCTAGGTCTATGTATAGGGAGTCTCCACGTTTTATAAATGTGCTCTAGGTTAAAATATTCACTTGTTAACTTGTTGAGGTCTATCAATTCTTTAAATCCCCAATCCAACTCGAACACGGTGTCAATAACCTCCTTTGTGATTGCAAGAATTGGCTCACCCATGTAGTTATATATGGTCCTAGTTTTAGGGTCATAATTGTTTGCCAATGCCTTCATGAGCTCCACATTCATGAATACATTAGCCACAGCTAACCTTCCTAAATTCAATCGCCATAAATTGTTGATAGGTTGAGGGGCAACTCTTCTATTGTACCCATATATGAATAATTCATACCCTCTCAATTTTGTCCATATGTCTCCAAGATCCTCAAACCGGTCCTCTAGGCCTTCCTCATTAGCTCTAATCTTCTTGGACCTCAAAATGGATGATGGGCACTAGTCAATCAGGTCCTGGGCCAAAGAACGCCCTTCCCTTTTCTGTCTTTTAGGTTTTTCTTTTGCAACGATAGGTTCTTTTCCCTTTCTGGTCTTATTAGTTTTAGATGATGCTTCCATTTGAATTTTAAAAAAGAGGTTTGTGTGCAAACAACTTACTTGGAATTACTGAGCTTTATTTATGAATTCGCCCAATTCTTGCTTTCAGTTCGTCGCCTGTGAATTCCTTAATGTTGTGTCCTTTGATGTTGATCCACTACTTATGGCGTATTTAATCAGTTAGTAATGGCGGTTTGGACAACAGTCACTCGGGCACACGTTTGAATTTAATGGTGATGTGACCTTCCCTGGGATTTGTTTCTGATTTTCTGTGCGGCAATCAATAATCATTTTGATGAGGATATGTTTGTCGATCATTTGTTTCTTTAGTTCATCGATCTCTTTGTTTCTATCAACAATACTTTTGTTTCGAATATTACTTTGATCAAGTATTTTTTCCCTTCATCGAAATACTATATTCGGTCAATATGGTTGTCTCCTCATCAAAACATATCTAATATACATCGGGTCTTATGTCGAAGAAACCTTGGGCTTCGGTGTCCTTTATTTTTCCATCGAAATACTTCTTTCATCAATATCACTATGCCCCTTCAATGAATGAGTCTATTATCTCACTGAAGCTTTTCTTTATTTTCCCTTATCGTTCTTCACCAATAAAGTTACATCGGCAAAACCACACATATCGATAACATGCCTTTTAACCTCCTCGAAACCTATATCCTCATCGATATCTTTTATCGATGTAGCTTGCTTTTGTCTAATCGATATTATTCTTTCGATGAAAATGCTCCTTTTGAGTGGGTCATTTTTATGTTGCATCGATAGTATTATTTCCTCAAGAACTTTTCCCGTCGATGAAGACCCTCTCTAATTTCTTTGATATCTTTTGTCGATGAAGTTATTATCTTCGGTGAGTCCTTTCTGGAATTCATCGGCATTTCCTTCCTTCGATGGCTCTTTTATATCGATGAGACATCATTGGGTCTCATCAATACCTTTTGAATTCGGATCGATATTATTCTTTCGATGAAAACGCTCCTTTCGGTGGGTCCTTTTTATGTTTCACCAATAGTATTATTTCCTCGAGAACTTTTCCCGTCGATGAAGACCCTCTCTGCTTTCTTCGATATCTTTTGTCGATGAAGTTATTATCTTTGGTGAGTCTTTTCTGGAATTCATCGGTGTTTCCTTCCTTCAATGGCTCTTTTATATCGATGAGACATCGCTGGGTCTCATCGATACCTTTTGAATTCGGATCGATATTATTCTTTCGATGAAAACGCTCCTTTCGATGGGTCCTTTTTAGGTTGCACCGATAGTATTATTTCCTTGATAACTTTTCCCGTCGATGAAGACCCTCTCTACTTTCTTTGATATCTTTTGTCAATGAAGTTGTTATCTTCGGTGAGTCCTTTCTGGAATTCATCGGCGTTTCCTTCTTTCGATGGCTCTTTTATATCGATGAGACATCATTGTGTCTCATCGATACCTTTTGAATTTGGATTGATATTATTCTTTCGATGAAAACGCTCCTTTCGGTGGTTCCTTTTTATGTTGAACCGATAGTATTATTTCCTCGAGAACTTTTCCCATCAATGAAGACCCTCTTTGCTTTCTTTGATATCTTTTGTCGATGAAGTTATCTTCAGTGAGTCCTTTTTGGAATTCATCGATGTTTCCTTCCTTCGATGGCTCTTTTTTATCGATGAGACATTGCTGGGTCTCATTGATAATAATTTTTTTTTTGATAAAAATTATCATCATCGTAATTACGACGAATACCAAGCTTTCGACCGACGATGTAATCGGCGGACATACAGCACTGGAAGAGTCCATTGGATTTTCGTATTTTCGACGGGCATGGCATCGTCGACCAATCCGACGTCGAGATTTCGACGGTTGATTTTGTCGACACTCCGACAAAAATTCGTCGCAAATTCGACAAACAGTCGTTGGAAATTAGCTCTGAATGTACTAGTGACAAAAACTGAGAAAGATGCATCCTCATATATCTCTCCTTATCAAAGTAGAACTGAATAAATTATTGGACATGGGATTCATCAGACCTATAGCATATCCTCAATGGGTATCAAACATAGTTCATGTTTCTAAACTGGATAAAAGTATCAGAGTATGCACAGACTTCAGAAATCTCAATAATGCATGTCCAAAGGATGACTTTCCTTTGCCTAATATTGACATCATTTTCAATTTAACTATTGGACATTCTATGGTTTCTCTAATGGACGGTTTATCAGGATATAATCAAATTAAAATAGCTCTAGAAGATCAAGAAAAGACGGCTTTCACATGTCCATGGGGTACTTTATGTTGGAACGTCGTGCCATTTGGACTAAAGAATGTAGGTGCTACATATCAGAGAGCCATGATAACAATATCCCATGACATGATGCATACATTCATGGAAGACTATGTGGATGACATATTGGAAAAATCATACAATAGAGAAGAACATCTAGAAATACTGGAAAAGATCTTTGACCAGTTAGAACAATACAAGCTAAGGCTCAATCCTAAGAAATGTACCTTTGGTGTCACGTCAGGTAAGTTATTGGGATACATTGTTTCAGCTAGAGGTATCGAAGTAGATTCGTCTAAAGTTAAAGCAATCATGGAAATGGAATCTCCCAAGAATATCAGTCAGCTCAGATCACTTCAAGGAAGATTGCAATCAATTAGAAGATTTGTTGCTCAATTGGCAAATAAATGTCAACCATTTACACATCTCTTACACAAGAATGTTCATTTCAAATGGGACAATCAATGTGAAGAAGCATTCAACAAAATCAAGGAATATCTCATGCAACCACCAATTCTAATGTCACCAATTCAAGGAAATTCGTTATTACTATATGTATCAGCCATATGAGTATCATTAGGAGTTATGCTCGCACAACAGGATAATGAAGGAAAAGAACGAGCTCTTTACTACATCCACAGAACATTAGTGGGATATGAGCTCAATTATTCACCAACAAAAAAAGCATGCTTAGCAGTAGTGTTTGCTTCTCAAAAGTTGCGACACTATTTGCTCTCTCACTCCATCAAACTAATTGCTAAAATAGATCCATTAAAGTATTTGCTCGATAAGGCGACATTAATATGAAGATTAGCAAAATGGGTCATGATCCTGAGAAAATTTGATATTGAATATGTGGATAGAAAAGCTATCAAGGGACAAGTTATTGCAAACCAACTAGTCGAAGCACCACTTCAAAATAATCATCCCTTAAACATTGAATTTCCAGACATGGCAAATGTAATTTGATGGTTCATATACCCAACATGGATCAGGAGCAGTCATTTTATTCATCACACCGCAAGCTCACAAATTCCAAAGACATTTAAATTGAGTTTTCCATGCACCAACAATACAACAGAATATGAAGCTTTGGTCACGAGAATCAAGATGGCCATAGAATGGAACATCACACAATTACAGGTTTTTGGAGACTCTCAGCTCATCATTAATTAAATTAATGATGATTATCAAACAAAGGATGACAAACTAATGCCTTATAAAAAGATGGTATATGATTTCAAGAAGTATTTTGTAGAAATCACTTTTGAGCAGATTCTGAGAAATGACAACAAAGCAGTAGATGCCATGGCAACACTTGCTTCTCTAGTGCAGACACAAGAAAATCAAGAGCGTTACAAATTCCTGGTGGAAGAATTGTTTTACCATGCACATAATTGTCCTGATTCCCAAATTATTTGTCACCTTGTTGGGCATGATTCCTCTCACTATAGCCAAATTTATACATACCTCAAAGATAATACCCTCCCTCCTAACTTGTCAAAGAACCAAAAGCGAAATTTTATTCGACAATCCTCTCATTATACTCTTGTTGTGAATACCCTTTTTAAACGAGGTCTGGTCGGTACTCTCTTAAGATCTCTCGAGCAAGAAGAATCTGAGAAGGGTCCATAACAACATTTGTGGAACTCATTCAAGTGGTCTTACCCTTTCGAAAAAAATCATACGCTTGGGCTATTATTGGTCAACTATGGAACAAGATTCTTTTCAGGTAGCTAAAACATGCAAACAATGTCAGATCCATGGAAATTTAATTCATGCACCAGCACAAGAGCTTCATGCTTTGGAAACCTCTTGGCCTTTCTGCCAATGGGGTCTTGTTCTAGTAGGAAAGATAATCCTCCTTCATCCAATGGTTACAAATTTATCCTTGTAGCTACAGAATATTTTATAAAATGGATTGAGGTGGTACCATTCACAAATATCATAGAAAAACAAATTGTTGCATTTATCTTGAACTACATCATATTTCGCTATGGCATACCCATGACCATTATCACTGATAATGGGCGACCAATCAAGAACCAGGATGTACAAGAGCTTTGTGATAAATTTTGGATCCAACATAGATTCTCCACACCCTACTTTCCACAAGGGATGGACAATCAGGAGCATCAAACAAAACAATTTTGAAAATCCTCAAAAAGACAGTGAATAATGCTGGCAGAGATTGGCATATTCAATTGAACCCTACTCTATGGGCCTACCACACCAGTATCTGCACACCAATAGGAGGGACACCTTTCTCTCTTGTCTATGGATCAAAAGCAATACTGCCAATAGAAGTAGATATACCTTCTCTACGAGTATCATTAAAAGGCCTTATCTCAGATGAAGAACGAGTATCCAGACTACAAGAGCTAGAATTGATCCATGAATGATGACAAAATGCCTTTGATCATTTGAAGATGTATCAACAAAGAATGTGACAAAGTTATAATCACAAGGTCAAACCAAGAGCCTTTCAAGTTGGAGAACTAGTGCTCAAGGAAAATCCATGAAACCAGTCAGATCGAGAAAAGAAAGGGAAGTTTGAACCAAATTGGTTGGGTTTGTTTGTTGTCACGGTAGCATTTGGGTCAGGAGCCTATCAGCTATCAATGCCAGACGGGGATTAGCTCGATGAACCCATCAATAGCATGCATCTGAAAAATTATTATGTCTAAAAGCAGAAAAATCCAAAAAAAAAGTGGAAAAGTAGAAAAATCCAAAAAAAAAGTGGAAAAGTGGAAAATCCAAAAAAAAGTGCAAAACAGAAAATCCAAAAACAGTGGAAAAAGCAGAAAATATAAAAGCAGTGCAAACAGTAAAATCAAAAACAAAAAAAATAATATGAGAAAAAGTGCAATAAAAACATATGGTGAAAACCTAGCAACAAGCGTTATCTGTCAGCTAGCTCTTCAATCTATTAGTTCATGCATCCTTCCACTTGCATTGTTTTTTTCATCAACGTTGTTCATATCCATAATAAGGTCTTTGTACATACGCAGGCTTCACAGGTGATTTCTCACCATGCTTTGGATCATTGTGTATACCATAATAAAGTTTGTTTCTAGACTGGGGGAAAAATCTTGAACCTAGCTAGGGGAAAAATTTCCTTGGGCTTAATCAAATAGGTAGAACAACAGTTAGGCAACATTTGTCAAGCAAAAACTGAGACACATCCAACGTTGAACACAAGATAAAATTATCAACCATCAAGTATCAACTATCAGTCTAAGCATGGCAAACACATATCAATAGATGATATCTTTTGACTAACGATTTTAACACTTTGATAATAATGGTTCAACTATTTTATCTTGATTTTGCTATCATGATTTCGGAGTGACTCGAGGATGTCTCTGACTAGAGAAACAAGGATGGAACATGATATTTTCTTGTCTACTATTTGTAAATTAATCGTTAACATGTGTAAATTTGTCCCAGGACATGATCATCAGAGTATCATCAAAGACATTTTGGATTTGCATATAGAAATGGTTAATACTATTTGTTTTACGCAAGCAACACTCAAGTCATCTTGGTTCAATTATACCTCAATGCTTGTGCTAACTTGCAATATCAAAACCCAGGAAAGTAGTGCTTAGGTCATCATGGTTCAATTATACCATCGATGTTTGCACTCACTTCCCACATTTTAAAAGCTCGATGATGACAAAAAGAAATGACCAAGTGACTGATCTAATCGCAGCATTGCATCTCATTTGCATTTGCATTATTTAAGGTAGATTGAATTTCATTTTGCATGGGATCACAAAAGCTCATCTTTTTCCAAGGCCAAACGCTTCAACAGGTGTTATCTCTCTTATTACATGATTGAGTACATTGGACATTAACAAAAATAATCAATTCATTCATTTGACATGATAAGTTAGTTTATTTCATCACATGTCAGCATTGCATAATATGACATCATTCATATAGATCCATCATCCATATAGATCATTCAATCTTTCATTCATTCATAAATATCAATCAAGTCAAAAGACATCATGATTGCATTGTGTTGCATCCATCTCATATCAACATACATGGGAAAAGTTAGAAAAGCATCATACAAATAGGAAACATTTTATTGCACATGAGTCACATAATACATATAGCATCATCTTGCATCATCATATAAGAGGCATACATTCATCATCTAGGGTCCATAATCATATAGCAAGTAGAATGCATCCATAAGCTCATAGACCATATAAGGTAAATAGGATCGACAGCATATCATATCATTAGAAATAATCAAGGTCCAATGTACAATGATATCACAAAAATGTCAGAATATATCGCAGGAATCATAAATGTCTCATCAATGGTGTATACAAAATCAGATCAATGTCCACTAGGGCGATGACCAAATTTTTCTCCAGATGTTGTCGGCCTAAAAAAATCTCATGCTACTCCTCCTAATGCACCAACATCAGCACATCTAAATCTTCCTCCAACGGGATATAACAAAATGTCAGTTCTTTATCCAATCAATCTCTTTGATCATTTGATCTGCCATCTTATCCACTCACTAGAGATTTCCATCAATCTCTTTTAGCACCCATCAGTTATTCTCATTCATCATGAGGTCATGCATCTAATATTTTCAATCTTGAGTTTACATCATTAACACTCATCAATCATCAAGTCAATCAAACTCATCCTATCAGATCATCAAATCTTGAGTTTATATCATTGACCCTCATCGATCATGAGGTCAATCAAACTCTATCAATCAGCAATTCAATCAAAACATCAAAGTAATCAGAGAACTGACACTTTCATCAACCAAAGTTGTAGGAATCAAGTAAATTTTATCGGGAAATCAATTTCGCACAAATCCAAACAATTCAATCATCAATTATCTCAAAAGATCTCCCGAGGGGGCATCCTTGTATCGTCATCTATCAATCAACGTCTGGGGCATCCTCACATTATAATCTATCAATTAGCGTCTGGGGCATCATATCGAAAATCATATCCGCATCAAATCAAGATTTTTCTTTGAACCAACACGTCGTCACACATCGCTTCAAAGAGGGGCAAAATGTATACACCTAAAAATGGTCTGAAGATAATTAATTAAATATGCAATTATTTAATTAATCCCCCTTCCCAATTAATTGAATTCACAAGCAATTTGATTAATTTCCCTATTCATCTACTAGTAAATAAATTTACATGATTTATTTATATAGTTCATTTCATATCTCCTTTAATTAATTAATCCTCCCCCATTTAAATTCACTCTTCTAATCTCATAATTAGTTAAAACAAATCAAATCATGATTTGTTGAAATTAATTATCTTTTCCTAATATTTGAATTTCTAAACTCAAATATGAGCACATGGCTCCTAACTTCTAACCACCTAACCTAACCACCCTCTAACCTAACCCATTCTATCTAATCTTGGGTTTAACTAACCCTATCATATCTTGCACATCCTAACCTCTTTTAGCCTAACCTCTTATGGGTTGGATATTCTCCCCTTGAGACACATGGCACTTTTGCCACATGTCTCCTCTCTTGGACACTTTCCCTCTCATGAGCAAGGTTCCTTGACACTTGTCACCACAGAGATGACAAGTGTCCCTTCCTCCAACTTCCCCAATCTTAGCCCTTGATATCTTCAGATCGAATCTGGACCGTCGATTCCTACCACCTCATCTTTGGCCTTGGAATTCCTATAAATACCCCTCATTTTGGAGCAATAAATATCCCTTGCATCCTAGATTTTAGCATCATTACTATAGTCATTTTTTATCCCAATCATCTAGCATAATTAGCATCTTAGATTAATCATGCATACAATCATGTATCTCATATCATTTTAGATAAATATAGTTTAATTTTATTTAATCTTGCATTCACCTAGTTTGCATTCATATAGATTAAATCCTTTGTCTTGGTGTAGTCAAGTTACTGGTGTTTCTTAGACAAATCAAAGAGAAAATCTATACTCGCATCTTTTAGGAGGCAATAGGTCAATTTTTTATGGTTTTATATTTATTGATTTTGATCAACTAACCATGCATGTAATGATCTATTGAGTGTTTGTGTTGCAGATGCAGATTCTAGATTTCACGCGAACAGTAGTAGATAACAGATGTCCCTTCAAGAATCAGGAAGTACGTGAGCTTTGTGATCAGATCCATATTGATCATCACTTTGCTACTCCTTATTAACCACATAGTAAGAGTCAAGAAGAAGCAACTAACAAGACAATCTTGAAAATCATTAAGAAAGTTGGCAACGAGGATACAATTGAATCCTATTCTTTGGGTCTACATAATGGATGTCCATATAGCTACAAGTGCTACCCCTTTTTCTTTGGTCTTCGACTCAAAATATTTTTTTCCTATAGAAGTAGAGCTACCATCTTTGTGTGTCTCTCTGAAAAATATCATCTCTGACAAAGATTATAGAGTGGCTAGGTTGCAAGAATTGGAAATGTTGGATGAAAAGAGGCAGAGTGCATTGAATCATCTAAAAGGATATCAAAATAGGCTAAAAAGAAGATATAAAAAGAGAGTTAGAGAAAGGTTCTTCCAAGTAGGAGACCTTGTTCTAAAAAAAAATCAGATAAATCTAACAGAACGAGAACGACCAGGAAAGTTCGAACCAAACCAGTTGGGTCATTACATGGTTACAAAATTCCTAGGCAACGTTGCATACAACTTGGCAACAATAGAGGGTGATCCACTGTCTGTACCAATCAATAGCATGCATTGAAAGAAATGTCATGTCTACAGGTTGTTTAAGTTTTACCTTTATATTCATTATGCTTTAGCTTTTCCTTTTTTTCATTGCATTTGCATTTAGTTTCTTTTCTAAAGCATTTGACTCATGTTTGCATTGCATTTGCATATGTTTTCTTAGGTAAGGCACTTTCCATTTCAATAAACGATTTCTTGTGTCAGTTTTCCACGTGAGTGATTTGATGTTCACCTCATTTCTTAGATATTCATTCGTGAAGTTCCTGAAATCCAAGGTTTATTATCTTCAGCGTCATCTATTAGGATTTGCCTTTAGTTGGGTAGAGGACTCACTATTGTATCTTGTTTCCTAAATCTATCGATTGCTATATCTTTTACACATTAATCATTTACTCTAAATCATTGTCGATACCCAGTTGATGATGTGGCTAGTGAAAAATCTAAAATCCTACTTCAACGCTACTATAATTCTCAGACTTGTGTGAGCTTCATTTCTTACAATCCAATGCAAGAAAAATAAAAGGTGCTTAAAGAAATATCAAAAGATCAAAACAAAATAATGAAAAAGAAAAATCAAATGTCAACAAAATAAAATCAAAAACAATGAGCTAAATGCAATATCAAATGCTTGGCTTTGGGAACAAGTGAGTAACTCTACCAGGGCTATGGATGTTTGACCGACAATGGAGCAATATTCGCAAGATTACAGTGATAACCTCGTCAGGGCTATGGACGGCTGCTGGCAGCAAGGCTCTATCCAGGATGCTTTTGGAGCTAGGATACCTCATGTAGCTAGTCACGTAGGATTCTAAGAGTCACCAATGGTCACAAGAGTCAGAATAAACCCAATTGTACAAATATAGGTAATCGAAGACAAAAGTCTCAAGAGGCGATGGTGGATCTATCTTCTTCTTTGGCAAACCCTAATCATTGGGTGTGTTAAGTTGAGTCATTCGATGGTTCTTGAGAATGGATTGAATCCTTATCTCTGCAATGTTTTGCAATCTCAATTTTCTTGGTGCATGAGAAAGTGACGAATTTGCACAATTACCTTTATTCGGATAAGAAATTCCACTTTATTTTTCATCAGTTTTGCATAATAAAAAAAATCATGCTATGTTAGTATTTATTGCATTAAGTACCCAGTCTGTAAATAAAGTGTGCATAGATATTGGTTGCATCATGTGAGTCTGCAAGTTGGGGGCAATATTATTAAAAAAAAATTAAGTAATGTCCTGAAAAAATCCAAAAAAAATGTCGTAAAAAATAAAATAAAATAACATAAAAAGTCCTCAAAAAAGAACAAAAAATTTTTAAAAAATAAAAATAAAAAAATAAAATCTTGCAATAAATTATCCCGTAGAGATCAAACACTTGAGTAGATATCCAGTAAACACTTCACGCAAAGGTAAACAATGGATAAACTATACTACCAAAATCTGCAATCAAACTGATCAACTGTCTTATCAATCGAATCATCCAACCCTATCAATCAGTCATTATATTGTCTTAAATAGGGAACAGTGAACTCAAAATTAGATAGATCGGTCTTACACAAGGTATTCACTCTCTAAAACCAGACATTCTTATCAACCATCACATCAAGCAATCAAAACAAAACACAGATCGGTATGGTTGCTAGATTTTTTCCTAGTTAGTCTTATGATATTTTTATCAATTGGTGATAGGTCATGTTCCTATACTACTCGAGGATGTCCACAAGTGACTAAAGGAGCTGGGATGGTTCATAATCTTTTTCATTTTTTATTGTTTGTGGTGTGAATCGATGAAGTTTTGGGGAAATGGTACTTTGGGTGTCTGTGTTGGTAGGTTCATCCGACAAGTATCCTATGCAAAAATGAAAGTCAAGGATAGCTATGCTTGTGACTATCGCACATACCTCAACCCTTATTGCTACACCCAGAGTGGAGGGGTTCACTCCTTGTCTGCAATGGGATATCATTTGCACCTTGGTTCCTTATACCCTAATGTTAAAAGCTCCATTGAAACATAATAAGACTCAATGATGGTAATGTTGCATTAAAATAAAGGCACAAGATTTCATTGTCATGTATATGTTCAAGTCTCCTAAGCTCATCTCTTCATTTATCTTAATTCCATCTCAAGTCGGTTTTCATCATTCTACTAATTTACTAACAATTTTTCTATGAAGCATAGGGTCATGAAACAAAGATGTACTATGGCATACACATAAAAACAACTGCATCATGCATTCATTATTAGGGCATAAATACATTTGCATTCATCATTAAATTTGCATCTCATTAACTTTGCATGTAAGATCATATAGCATCATTATTTTCATCATTATCATATCGGATCATAATTGCATTTACATGATATATTACATTGCATATAAAAACAAATTAATATTACACATAGAATCATAATGCATTGAATATGTCATCCATCATGTAGAACATCATAAGTGTATCATAAAATCATCATCACATCATATAGCATACGAATAAGCACATGAGCACATCATAATAAAAGTCATCAATAGAAAATGCATACATGGAATCACATGGAATCACATAATACATCATATAGTGCACCGTCAAAACTACATCTCATATATATCTCAAAAATGTGTGTGTCAGAGTATAATGATCTACAAAAAGGCATCAAGGCTCAATCCAAAGTCTCAACCAACACTGCCCCTATCAAGAGCCTGTCCGCTAGATCCTACTCTTGGGTGACTGGGTGGTGGATGAGGTGGTCCCATAACACCCCCACTGCTAGTATCGTGACTCCATGATCCACCTGACCTTCTTTGTGCCCTATATGCTCTATAGCTTTACACTCTCTAACCCTCACGAACAACGACCTCATAGTGCTGGCACCAGTAAGTCAACTCACATGTAGCCTCAAAGAGATGATCGACGGAATGACAAGCCTCTGACCCTAAGGAAAAATGTTGTTGATAAGCATCTACACAAAGTTGTGCCCATTTGATGGCATCATCTCGCTCATGGTGAAGTGAATATGTCTCTACTATAAGACCATCTCGCTCTTGAATCCAAGCCTCCTTCTCCTGAGAGAATGGTGCCCTATCCTCTACCCTGTGTCTCCGCTCTACAGCCAATGTAGCCTAGGCGTATCTAACTTGATCTTGTAAATCCTGAATCTAACCCCTAAAGGCTTGAGGCTATAGAATTTGTGCAACGTCACCACCAATAGGCACATCTTCTAACTTGGGAATATCCTCATCTCCACCTTACCTACCTCCCACATCACCACCTGCATCCCCTCTTGCTCTAATCTCCTCATCTCCACCGTCACTATTATTATCATCACTATCAGTCTCCTCGCTCTTCAAGTTGGATGATCCAAGCGAAGACTAATCATCATCGCCAGCTAACTTTGTATCTCCTCCTATATTAACCTTTGTATCTTCCTCATCCTCAACTATTGCAACAAGGGCACCCACTCTCCCCGCCCTCCTCTGCTACCATCTCTCCCTCTCATAGGAGCCCACCCTCCAATATCATCCCCTCTATCCCCACCTCCTTTGTCGCCATCCTCTCTGTCATGCCCTTGTCGTCTCGACCAATGACCCATCTATCCCACAATACGTATTGTAGGATCAGTCAATGGAATAAGACGATGTGCTGCACACCAAATGTTGTATTGTGGTGTAGTTTCCAAATCTGCAACACATGTGGCCCAACCCCATTGAACAGGTCTCAAACTATCAAACTCAGCATATGCCATATGAGGACTTATGCATGCCCCCCAATCTGAAAACTCTCGCGTTGATCTCACGAAGTAAGTTGTAACCTCTAACACACCTTGTACCTCACCAAATTGTCTCAAGACATGACCTAGAAGATGAATATCTATGATACACTAAGTCATCACTATCCTACCAATGAGATATCATTGCTATCAACAATAAGGCAAATGTTGCCCATCATCAGCCCATCTGAGGCAACCTAGATAAGGTCTCCAAATGAAATGTTGAATAACATCAATTTTATAGTGCCAATATAAGGTGTTACCTATCCCCTTATGTCGAATAGCACCTATGTACCGATAAGAATAAGGCCCCTCTACTTGTAACTGCACATGAATGATTGGTTAGAACGCAACAATGTGCTCCCATGCCCAGACCTATAAGAGGGTGATGTCACAACTGATGGATCGGTATCCCAAGTAGACCATTGTATGCATCTGATAGTATAACATGGCAAGAACACAAGGGCTCCAAGCATATACTTGACCCTTTCCAAGCATAACTGCTAAAACTCTGCCCCAACCCATTGGGAATCCATGGCACCGCTTATCTGAAACTAGTAACCTTGTTATAAGACTGCACATCACTATAGTTATATCATCATACTCTCAACTCAGATGATCTCAACTGATCTCGTACAACACCTCAATCCCGAGCTCATGCTCCCCGCACTCATAAAAATCACAAAGCGTTGTTATCCATGTCTGATGATCATATACCACCCTCTCTCCATGGATCGGAATGTGCAAAATCCTCCACACATCCTTGAGTGTCACTGAAGCCTCACCTGTCAACAAGTGGAAGGAACAGGTCTCAGAATGCCATCTCTCAACAAGGGCAATGATAAGACCCATGTTGGTCAAAATCTCAAGGAGATATAAGATGTGGTATAATCCAATACGATGAAACAGATTTCTATCATCATCGATCAACTCATCACGTAAAGTAAGGACCTTAGGCCTATTCTATTGAGTACCAACAACTAATAAGAACTCCTAAAATGAGAGAAGGCAAGAGCATGAGTGAATATGCTAGATTTCGAGATCAATTTTCTCAAAAAAGATGAAAATTTTTCATAATTTTGCAAATGTAAAATAGTTATGTTTCCTAACAGTCAAATACAAAAATGATAATGCTTTTGTGAAACATTTAACACTTGTGCGAAAATCTTAATGTGTATGTGAAACAATTAAAGCGAATGTGATACAATTACAATGCATGTGAAAAATCAAATACGATTGCGAGAATGTTAAGAGGAATTTGACATACTTAACGAATGTGACATCATAATGACTTTTGTGAAAAAACCGATATAGAATGCGAAATGGCTAAAAAATTGAAATTTTGGAAAAAATTGGAAAGTGCTCAAAATCAAGCAAAATTCGACAAAATCATCAAGCGTACCTACCATCCCGCCTGTGCCCTTTGGATGCTAATAAGACCTAACCTACTCGGACAAGTGTCGCCCTGCTCCAATGCCTACCATCGCGCTCAAATTGTCCACAATTACTAACATACTAATTCTTCATCTTAATTAATTAAATAATTATTTAATTAAACTAATAACATTTATTCTACATTAATTTAATCATCATAATTAATTATTGTATTTCTATCTTAATCATTTAAAAATGCAGCAGCCTTCCCCTCTTTAAAAATTAATTAAATGTTTCATTATTCAATTTCTAAGTTTCCCACAATTAAATAATTTCTTTAAATTGTCTAATTGTCTAACTCATTCTTTTTCTAATTTAAAAATTCAAAATTCAAATTTCCCCAAATACTAATTTCACTTAATTTCAAATAAATTTACATGTCATTTCATGATTTCGAAAATCAAAATTCAAATAAAATACAAAATTAAATTCAAATTCATGCTAAATTCCTATAGCACGCGCTTAATTCCTTATTGGCACTGACTCTAAGTTCAACTATCGATCACTTTTTCTGACTATGCAATCAAATTAGTCAACCAATCAATTAACCCAGTTAACTCTCCCAATCACCTTTTTAACTCCTCGATTAGCTTTTTCAAACAAACTCATCTAATCAGTTATCTCCCCAATCTATCCAATTCACTAATCAATCGATTCAATTCACTCATCAATCAAATGAGTTTTAACTCTCAATCAATTATGTCTCAACTATTTTCAACCATTGATCAATTCAGTTTCCAAATGCATCTCAACCGTCCAAATTTCTCTTCCAAATTCTATAAATTGAGCATCATTCTCCTATTTTCAATAATCACGATCTTTTAATTCTTGTTTTCTTATGTAGGTTAGTAATGCAACTCTAAGAGCTAGTAATATGCAAGACTAAGAAGAACAATGGAAGCGACGTGGATGAGGGAGTTTTGATTTAATTAATTTATTGTTTTGCACACTTGCATTGATGCATGTTTGAATTCATTAGTTAGAATAGGGCTTTCATGATTCCCCTTTTAATTCTAATTAACCTATGATGATTTCAGGCATATGACAAGTTGTTCTCAAATTGAGAAGTAGTGTATTGGTTTTTAATTGACAATTTTTTTCTCATCATCTAAAATTGTACATGTATTGAACCTAAGATCAAATCGGCCTTCATTGACCTAAAGATAAAATTGAATAAGTTGGGTTTCCTCGCATCTGGTGTGAAAACAAATTTTAACTTGCAACCAATATTTTTGTTTATAAAGCTACACAAATCTTTGTCTCAAGCTCAAGAATCGAGCAACTCTAGAACCCCAATTTTTTTTTGTATTAAAACCAAGCAAAAGAATAAAAAGAACAATAATTACAAAATTATTGTCATGAGCACAATCAGAAATACCAATAGAAAGGACAGCCATATAACATACATACTACACTGACTAGGCTTGTAAACATGCATATTTACACATGATTCTTAACTTGCATGCACTATGTTACAAAATTACTGAAGCTGCTCCAAAACCTTAGTATTCTTCTTGCATAACTTTTGGGACTGCGAAAAAAGGAAAGCCACATAAAGGAGTATGTTAGAGTGAAGCCTTAGAATGCCAATGTTATGGTGAAAATTGCCAGAAAAAATAACAATACATTTGTTTAGCCAAATATTCTTAAGAATAGCCTATCTCATAGAATCTAAAACAACATTATTATGCATTCCAAAGCCCAAAATGGCTTCTTTCCAATTAAGATCATGATTGAAAATTATAGAGAATTTCCCAAACATAGCATACCACTAGTTTCTAGCATATAAGCAATCCCAAAAAAATGTGTTTCATGCTTTCAACACATTGGCAAAAGGTGCAACTAGTCGATTGAACTATAATACATTTCAACCTATCCTCGACAGGTAGTTTGCAATGTATTATTTTCTAGGCCAGCACTTGAGTATCAAAATCAGTTGTAGATTTCCAAACTTGGGCGCTCAATTTATTCTAGAAGTTGGAGTTAAATCTACATTTCCATTTGTAGCTCAGTTGAAGTATGAGAGGCCAATTAGGAAGAATATGACAATAAACCCTCTTCAAGGGAATCTGGTTGAAGTGACCAAAGGAAAGCCAATGCCAATATTTTACAAAATTACATTCCCTTGAAGTACACAATTTCATAGAAAGCTCAACGGGGATAAGAGATCCGATAAAGATCAAAAAATGTCTATACATATTATCCAACCCATAGCCTACTTTAATATTCTTGAAACTCCAATATTTTTAGGTTTATTTTTGTTTGTAGTAAATACATTGAAGCAACAATTGTAGGGAGATTGGTCTTGGTTAGTCTCATTTTAAAATAAATCTACTTTTGTAGGGTTTCATAATATTTTTCCTTCCAGGTCTACCTATTTTTTTCTCATCAAAATTGTTGATAGCAAGACATAATGTGTAGATTCTTGAGGTAAATCACTTGCCATGGTTTTGATGAGCTTTTTTGGAGAATCTATACATAGTTAAATTGATTTTTTGTTGTGTTTTATTTCATTCTAAAACAATTATGTTTGTCTATGTCAAATGAAGACATTGGTTTCATAGTTTTATCTATGGTTGTTTTCATATATGATTTTATTGTAATACCTAATTTTATTTGGAAGATTTCATTTCATTTACAAGATTGTGTTTAACTTCTAGGTGGATAATTGTCTCACACTACACTTTTCTAATTTCATAGGATTGTTTTTCTAAAGTTGCCAAAATGAATTGGAAACAACTATTGAGCAATATCTTTTCATATCTTTTGTAAGAATTAAAAAGTAGTAGCATTTAATTATTTTTAGTTCTTATTAACATAATCCTCATAATTTAACATAATCATCAAAAAATTATGACCATGAAAATCCACTAATAGTTGACATTGAATAGCATTTAGCTTTTATCTATAGAATTTTATGAATCATGCAATCATTAACTTTCTAACTTACAAACATTTATAAGACAATTAAATAAAATTGTATTATGCATGTTAGGCCCTTAATCTATCTCTAGAATAGATGTATTCCATGCGAGAATATTTATTATGAATAATAAATCATACTTCTAAGAACAAAATATAAAGAATTAAATTTTCCATGTGGTTACATTTATTACTAATCGTACTTCTAACATATTAATTTAGATATAAAATTTTGTCAACATAACCATTGCACTTCCAGTTAGTGCACGTGCTAGTCATATGCTCATTCCAACATTCTAAAATGTAGAACATTCAATCACCCCTACAACAGAACAAAACTAAACATAAGAAAAGTTAATAAATAAGCATAACTTATAACTTCAACATTTAATGTTTTTTTTTGTTAATTGGAATAAGAATCAAAGATAAATAACAAAGCCGCTGAGAAAATAGCAATAGCAAATCCAGCACTACTACAATAGGAGTCAAGAACCCCCATTATAGACTCTAAAACTGAAATCAATAGTTTATGACAGCTCTTCAACAATTTACAAAGACAAAACAACATACAAAACTAGTTGTGACACACTAAAAAGATACAATATATAAGATAAAGAAATCTCCACAATCTCACAGGTTGAGCAAAGGTCGGCTAGAAATGCTCAACTTGGCAAATGAGGAAGCACATCTGAAGATAGTAGCTAGAATCAAACACCTTTCCCCAAATTTCCATCAACATTGAATTTTTTTGGTAGCACACATTCTGAAATCTCTACCTGAAAGTGAAACTTCTTGCTTGAGCCAAGTAAGAAGATCCTTCGCTTGCACCCTGATAGCACCATTGTTGACCTCATCTTTGGAGAAGGTAACTATGAGTGTCACGTGTGTTAAGAGGTTGCAACAAATGGTCTAAATTTCAATCTCCAGGGGAGAAAAAGAGTGTGAAAGAGCAATTGCACATCTAAGTTTCCAAATGTATTTTATTATGGTGAGACGACATGAGCTGGATATCAAGTTGTGAGCACTTGAAGATCCAAGAAGAGTAGCTTTCCAAGACCAGGAAAGTGGAAAAGTTTAGGTCGGGAAGCAAAAAGCTTATTCCATAGGACCCTGACATGAGAGCAGAACCAAAAGCAATGTTTGAAGGATTCAAAAACACCAGGGGAGAAAAAGAGTGTCACGTGTGTTAAGAGGTTGCAACAAATGGTCTAAATTTCAATCTCCAGGGGAGAAAAAGAGTGTGAAAGAGCAATTGCACATCTAAGTTTCCAAATGTATTTTATTATGGTGAGACGACATGAGCTGGATATCAAGTTGTGAGCACTTGAAGATCCAAGAAGAGTAGCTTTCCAAGACCAGGAAAGTGGAAAAGTTTAGGTCGGGAAGCAAAAAGCTTATTCCATAGGACCCTGACATGAGAGCAGAACCAAAAGCAATGTTTGAAGGATTCAAAAACACCACAGAAGAGGCAAGCAGGGGGCGGTTGAGGAATTTAAGGTGGGGTCCAACAAGGAGTTTCCCATGAAAAAGCTTCCAAGCAGTGAGTTGAGATTGGGAGTAAGCTTTCGATTTTAGATTTGGAGGTGGAGATGGTTACAACTAGTTCATTTGAAATTGCATCTCCAAAAAGAATTAAAAGTCTATGAGATAAGGGTGTGTCAAGCACAAGTTGCTTATAGAGGACTCTAAGAAGGAAGGATCTAAGGTTGCAGCCATTTGGCCACCTCCAGTCTTTGAGAAAGCAAGAATAGCAATTTGAAGAGATAAGAATAGCTAGGTTGGGAGGCACAATTTTTATAATTTTCATCACCACAACCTATGTCAATAATTTAAATTGAAGCACACTGTTGCCATGTTTTCCATGAATACCAAGTAGAGTCCTATAGATCTCTAAATGTTTGAATGCCTTTTCTTGAATAGACTTTTAGCTTTAAACCTTGGAATTGTAGCAAGTGGGTTGTTATTATCTTGGATTGGACGATTCCACTAAATTGGAGAGGTTGCAAAGCTAAGCCCATGGCTGAAAGATTGATCAAACAAGGAATGCTTGCGGGAAATCACTTGCCTGACTTTCCATATGCAGTTGAGAGGGGTTGATCCATGGAGGTTAAAGTAAGGGGCTAAAAGAATCTTATCTCTCCATTGAATAGAGTTCCAAGACTTATCAGTTGTAGGAATTTGAATATGATACCGAAATAAAAAATTTCAAGGTGTGTTTCCTTCCAAAGCTCTTCCAATCCATTTGGTTGAAAGACAAACTCCTTGTATGTACAGATCAATGATGACTAATCCACCCTTTTCTCATGGGAGAATGCAATGAAACCATGAAGTGGTTGGCATAGCTTTTTTATTCCCCCATTTGGACCAAATAAAACCACGAGTTGTGAGTTGGTTGTAACAAGATTTGGAGGGCAACCAACAAGAAGAAATATAAACATGGTTGGCCAAAATAATTCTATTGGTCACTTGTATTTGTCCAACCATAGACAGAAAATGATTTTTCCAAGACAACAATTTGGATTTGAAATTGTTTAAGAACCATCTCCACATGTCTTTCAGCAAGACTCCAATTCCAAAAGGGATGTCAAGGTATCTAGTAATAGTTCCATGTTTACTTTCTTGCCACTCCTTTGGAAATCAAGGCAGATGCGGGTTGGGTCGTGTCATCCAAACTTCAGTTTTGTGCATAGCAAGTTTGGAGCTCAAAACCACACAAAGAGATCAGGGATATCCAAAAGATTATTACCATCATCAACAGTATTTTGAATGAAAAGCATGCTATTATCTGCAAAGTGTGAGTTGAGGGCAGTCATGTTTGCCTAGTAGAGAAATGCCATGGATGATCTTATTTGATTGAGCATGATGCAAGAGGTAACCAAGAGCATCAGTTGTGAGAACATAAAGGAATGGTGCTAAAGGGCAGCCTTGACGTATAGACTGTTGGAGAGGGAATTGTGGAGAGAGTTCCATTGATGGCCAATCTAGCATTAGCATCCATGAGCAACATTTGAACATGGGCACAAAAATTGGGTCCAAATCCCAACCATTTAAGCATTTTAAGAATGAATGGCCACGTTATTCGACCAAGCCTTATCAAAGTCCAATTTGAGAATCAAAGCATCCTGAGCTGCGGTAAAACTCGACAATCAGGTCGTCCAACCCAGGGCTCTTCTCCGAAGCCAAATTGTACATAGCATCCTCAATCTCATCCAAGGAAAGATAGTGATCAAGAAATATATTGTAATCATGTTGAATTCTACATGGGATACAATTAGCTAAGCTATCCTAAAAGATAGGAATTAAGGGGTCAATGATTGAATCGTCAGTAAAGAGTTGTCTATAATGATCATAGAAGGCTTTCATTATCATTAGCTAAGCTATCCTACAAGATAGGAATTAAGGGGTCAATGATTGAATCATCAGTAAAGAGTTGTCTATAATGATCATAGAAGGCTTTCATTATCAAGCCCTGGCTGGTCTGCAGAGAGCCATCAGCATCATTAATGGCTAAAATCCGTTCTTTTTTATGTTTATATTGAAGGAATTAGAAGAACTTGGTGCCCTGATACCCTTCTTCCAGACACTGTAAACGGGCTCTCAATTGAGCTCCTTCACCCTTGTAAGCAGCCAATTTAGGAAGTTTATCTTCAGTACGTGCAACTGTTTGTTGTAGAGAAATATTTAGTAGGTTGTTGTCAAGGGCTTTTCTTCCTTGAATAACCTAACCTTTAAGAGATTTTTCTGATCTTTTGTCACGAAGAAAGAAGGTACAACAAGAAATAGTTATTTCTCACAAACTGAACCATCTTTCATTTTGAGGTTTAGGTTCAGCCTTCTAGACAACAAGTATCCCATCAATGCAGTCCTAATTTTGTAGATGGCAAACATTCAATTCCTAAGGGAGATCATTAGGCAGGACTGAGCCTTTGATGAGAGAGATGTTGATGAAAATGGGCAAATGGTCAGAAAGAGTAGCAACTAGATCGAGCTAAATCAAGCATCCCTAAGGAAAAGGTGCAATATACAAATTAGGAGAGATATAAAACTTGTCCAAGCGGCCCATCTTTCGCTAAAAACCTTCATTGCAATTGCTCGAGTGTACCAATGTGATCTATGGAACTCCATTTTTCCTATAATGGGATCATACACTCCCAAGGAGCTACGAGCAAGAGTCCAAGCTTCAAACTCAAGTTGTGGAAGGTGAGAGTAGCAATCCTAGGTGCGATTATTTAGATGTTCCACCATATTAAAATGACCGAGATTTTCAAGCTCAGACGGCTAGGGTTTACGTGATAGAGATCTGTAGACTATGTGCTTATCTATGCATGTAAATATCCCTGCCAAGGCCCAGGTGCCATTTGAAAAGAGGGCGTGTTTTGAGAAAACAATCAGGTGTCATCGCAAATTTTATGGGCAAAGGGGGTCATCCCCATCAATGATCTGAAAACACCCACACACCATCCTTAACAATAAACGTTGAGGCTTTTCTCCATAGTTTCCGCCATTATCCAGAGGCGTATTTGCCATTAACTAATTTACTTAAACCACAACTTCAAACAATGTAGCGAAATTCTTGTATACCATACCATTCCCCACTTAGACTACATTTCTCTATCATCCTGATGATGGATGCAAAAAAATTCACAAAATCGAAACTAGAAGCAGCTAAATGATAAAGAAGATATATGCCAGAGAACAACATTTATGGGTCAACATAGAACATCCAAAAACGTAACAATACCAAAGCCGTGGACAAAATGGGGACCTTCCACCTCCAATAAGGGATCTCACAGCTCCGTAACTTAAATGCCATGGCAGAGCCAATGGCACAAGCCACCATCCAACAAACAAACAAAGAGGGCAAATGGATTAATGCCCCCGCAGTAAACAGAATCCAACTCAGAATAGCTTGAAGTCAGAGCTACCGAAGCACTCAATCCTGAAGAAACCTCACAAAAAAGTTTTAACCTTCACAAGGGCGAAGATCTGAGGCAACATTACCTTTACTTGAGGATTACCAATGTATAGTACAAGATCTGAGAGTTCAAAATTCTGATTTTTTTAAAACCCAGAGAAGGACCATTTGTTAGTTGTTAAAACTTAAAAAGATAATAAGTTACTGTTTATATGTTGCTTAATAAGCCCAATACCATCTCCACAGTTCTCAAATCTTCAAATGCAAATAGATCGAGTGATTTGACACTGCGAATCAAAGATCTGGAAAAAAGAGATCTCATCAAGAACAGCCATCTTCATCCAATTTAAAGAAATACAAAGGCAGAAGTGATGGATGGCAGCCATACCCAAATAAAGCACGTTTCCACTCCCTTTAAATACCAGTTCCGAGACGATACAAAAAGGCAAAACAACAGAGGAAAAAAAGCAGAACCTTCCCTGCACCTCACTGCTGCTTTTTGACCACGGTAAATTTAAAAGGATAGGTAAAAAGCAATGTAGGGGCAGGGTCACCTCTCTCGCTTAATTACTCCACTGTCATTATACAACAGCACCTTCAAAAGGCATTAATCTATTTATCTGAAAATTTGCATGCATCTTGAGCTGGAGCTGGTATATAATTTCAATTTTGCTATACAAAATCATTTGCCGCTTGATGAATAGATTACAGACCGTACTAGATTACAATAAATAGTAGCATATTACCAGCTTCTGAATATTTCAGCACTACACATATTGGTATAATCTAATGGCAATAATAATAAATATCAAACATTGTACAGTATATTAGTGTCGAACATTACTTACCAATGACCAATACATTTTAACTTCATAACTCCAAACTCATTTTGTGTTCATGTTTAATTTACCAGAGTAGCTTAAAGTTAAACCACAGCTTACCAGAGTTGATTCTAACCGCCTCATTTGAGTCACAAATTACTCCCCATAATAACTTGTTATTGTAATAATGTTACATATAAAACAACCTTCTGTTGCTTAGCATCCAATTCAATACACTCCCAAGATATCCAAACATGCCTATATCCAATCTTCTCCACCTTCATTCAAAAGCTTTGAATATTGCTGGAGACAGTAATACATATTTCATGTTAAAAACACTCGTACACGCCATATGATGAGACATTGATATTTTATTCAAATGGCTTTGCTTTGTAAGTTTTAGAATACAACAAAATGGTGTCATGAATGCAATTTGACACCAATACATACTGTTAATATACCCAATAGATGAAACGAACAAGCATCATCTATAACAAGTACATTCTCGATTTCACTTCCACAGAATTGTGGAGTAAAACTTAGAAACCTATCTTAAAAGCTTCACCCAAATTGTAAGCAAAACAAAATTTCTTGATAGCTTTCCATATATTGCATGCCTGTCGATCTCTACCAGTGACAACAATACAGGAACTTTACTCCGCAGAAATTGCTGCAGGTAAACTTCTGCATAACAGAAACAAAGTTTGAGCTTTCAATATAAGACAAGCTAATCATAATAATGAGGGAGTGGAGAAAGTGAACAAAATCAAAGATGAGAAATCAAATATTCAATGGTTCATTAGAGATAACGTAAGTTGTTCATAGCTGATATGTTACAGAAGTGAATACAGTATTTGATTCAGCTTTCAAAAAGTATTATCTTATTAAAACATGCAGAAAATACTTGTTTACCATGTCAATGACCTGACATCATAACATTGCCTTTATAAGATTCAACTCGTCCTCAAAGTCACCTCTACAGTAATTCACATCGTACAAAATCTACTCAAGGCAATGACCTCATGTAGTTTACAATGAGAAGCTAATGTACTACTCAGGATAGATTGCTTTCAAAATGATGTAAACTCAATTGGGGGCATCATATCCTATTTCAGCTTTAAAAAAACAAAATGAAAACTCAATTGGGGGCATCATATCCTATTTCAGCTTTAAAAAAACAAAATGAAAACTCAATTGGGTGCATCATATCCTATTTCTGCTTTAAAAAAACAAAATGAATGAGTAGTTTTGCATCACTGCTTTTGTTATTTGAATTTGTGCAGAGCAAAAATAATGCAAAATTATTATCTGGATTATAAAATCAAAAAAATTTACTGTACATTTCCAGAAAGGAAAGCAATGCTATTTAATTTCACTTGAAAGTTCAGTGTATGGATGTCAATTGTCACATTACAAAAACCAAACAGACTGCAGGTTCACAAGAAGCCAAGTGTATTGCAAATGATTCTGCATTGCTCAAAAACCTTGATAGCATTTTGAAGGCTTATCATCAGTTCGAATTGAAGCCATGTTCCAGTCTGCAGGTCTTGACCAATATCGTGAATAAGTTAAGTGACTTGAACAGATTTACAAGATTACAAAGTATGTAGCTGAATTAAAATTAACAGTTTTAACACAATTGTGTCACAGTTTGACTATAAAGTTATTAACTCATTATTCTTAATGAACTGAAACAGTTTGATGCCATTTCAAAGGTTTCACGCCATTTTATTTTGTTGTTGTATGTAGCTAGGTCGGAGCCCTTCTAGGGCCGACCTAGCACATCTAGCATACTTGTGGCCCTATTGGCTTTAAAAGATAAAACGTGTTGTATTAATCATGCCCTATGTGGGAGGCATATGTAACTTGTGGGTCTATCTTGTCCATAACACGTTTTGTTAACCCTACCCTATCTTGCTTAACGTGTTGAGGTCATCTATAGCGTGTAGACCTAATTTGTTTTGGCGCCAACTTTGAAGCATTTAATTGTAATTAAACAAATTCTCTATGCAAGCCAACTTAGAGAATATTCTCTATGCAAGCCAACTTAGAGAATCAAAAGGCTATGTCGCCTATATATATACACAAGTCTCCAATCATTATCACATACACAGCAATTACATGCTCTATCAGCGAAGTACAGTTGGAGGACAGCGAATCATCATTGAGAGCACAGCAAACATATTCTGAAGACACAGAATTTATTTAGAAGAGAGCGAACACCTTTGAAGGATAGCGAACACTTGTGAAAGGCAACTGAACTATCATTGAGCTGTGGACATCATCAGCGAACTTCATCCTAGTGACAGCAACATCTGCAGATAAGTTCACTATTACAGTGTGCCCTAGATTGAAGATATCACTGTGATTAGTTTGCTGTTAGCTTCAAGTGTTGAAGCTCATTGTAAATTCAATTGGTTATTGCTTAATCAAGATCTGAGAATTGTTGCTGGGCTTTTCACCTCCAAGCGGGAGGTTTTCCCAGGATATATTGGTGTTCATTGTGTTATTTCTGTTATTGCTATCTAACTGCTACAGTCTGATCCTAAAACTAACATATTTAAGCACATGTTTTCACCAAAGTTGTGATTGAGTTAATAGCTTAAATAGATTTAAAAGATTATTAAGCATGCATTTATAATCATATATAATGAATCAATTATAGCATAAACCAAACTATAATCAAAAGCCAACGTACACAAGTATTTTGCATGAGAACATAAATTAATTTGTTTCACAAAAGCTCTTAGATATTGAGGAATACCTTGGACTCCTATATACAGCAAGCTTACAATGACTGAATCTCAAATAATTAAATTTGTTTTGGGTCAATTTTTTAGGCTGCCAGGAATGTGAAGAGACCTGCACAAAATTCCATACAACAAATTACTGAAATATAAAGCACAAAAAACAGATTGATTTCACAAACACCATGCAGACAATCCTTATTTAGGAAACTTTTAATTATTTGGGCATAATTAATAATTATAAGAACGCATCCATATGTGCTCATAATTATCTTAATAAAAATGAAAAATTATGATTTGCAACAAAACTTATGAACATTTCTTCTGTATGTATGTCTCAAAACTCGGACAGAATTGGTATCTGAAAATATTACAATTGCATACCTACTAGACACAGCATTGCAATAAGCACCCAAGTTATCTGTAAAGGGCGGCTATACTGAAGAAAATACTGAGACCTCAGCATCTTCCTTTGCACTGCTCCAAGCCAACCATATGTTTGTTCAGAACCGTGATACATTCTCTTGTTACTATCAGACAATATTGCTGAACCCTGATACAAATTAGAAGACTTTGGGGATAAATTTCTGTGCTTCTCATTTAAAGCAAACTTCATTACTATATATTGTGCTCAAAAACGAAAAAACAAGAAAACAAAAGAATATAACATTCCTTTCACCAAAGAGGAATAGAATAAAATACAAGAAAAGATGGAAGGATGTACCAATAGCCGGTTGATTGGAAACCTGTTCTCTATAGATAATATTCCATGAGTCATATTTTAATTGAAATAAGTTCTCCTTGAAAAGCATGGCTCCAAAAGAATAGTAAATAGATTGTAATATACCAGGCATAAGTTCGTAGGTTTTAGTAAGTTATTCCTCACATACTTCTGAAGGTTTTAGTTATAAACGATATCACCTCACAAGAAAAATAAAAAATTACAACTCTCATTAGTTAATTGAAATCATCAAGCTTGTGAGTGTTTTGGGAGTTATCATTAATCTATGAAATACACACTGACTTTACCTTATCAGAAGATGAAAAAAATTTGCTTAAATCTTTTCTATATGTAAATAATCAAATAATTTTGTTTTGCATTTAAGAACCAAGACAATGTTGTAATTTCTGTATTATTGTTTCTATATCAAGCAAGCCAAATCAATATATTTTAGGCATCTATTCTCAAAGTGAAATATTAAACAGATATATAACACTGAATTAAATCTTACCAGGTCTTTCAAATGCCCATTCCGAGGATGGCAATGAAAACTGATACTATCTTTACACCTCCTTAAACAACCTCTGGACCACCTTAGTGGTACTTCAAGACCCATGTTGTTTATCAATCCCAGCACATTCCGTCGAGTGAGAGATTCATGTAGTTGCAATCCCAAACTTTCTTTTTGTGCATTATCATCTTCAATCGTAATTTTCCATGAACCAAGGTCAGCCCCAACACTTGAACTTCTTCTATGACCAGTTTTTTTATCTATAAAACCCTCGCTGTGCCTATCATCCCAATTATCAGCAAGCTTTTGTTCTGCCAATTCTATTACAAATTTAGAGTCCTTATTAATGAAAACAGTTTCTTTGAAATGATTATCAACCTTACAGGTAGTCTCAGTGTCACGTAAATTCCTCAAGTCTCTCCTCTTCAACAGGGGTGCATCATCAAGTCTCAACTCCACCATTTCTTCTGTGCTGCTGTCACTGCGCTGTTCTAAGCAATTATTATTACTCCCACAAGACCCACAAAGAAATGAGGCTAAATCATCCTTCTCCCGATCATCAAGCTGAATCCAACGTATGCCTTTCTTGCCATCCCCACCATTTGAATTACTTAAAGATTTTTCAATGCCAGTTATTTGACTCTGAATAGCCGCTACAAATTGTTTATGTCTATCACCAGCATCACCGTCATTCCCACAGTAACTCGATTTCACTGCTCTGTCAAACTCATCTAGCTGTTTTCTCACAAAAACAACAACATAATTATAAAATCATTACTGTATCCATAAATACAATTTTTACACATAAATTTGAGTAACTAAACAACCACCCAACCAAACAGGGTTGACCTTTATTACACAACACGTCAGAAAAGAAAGATTCAACTCTGCCATCTCATGTTGGTATCCTGAATCTCATCTATCCAACAGAAATGGAAAACATGGGCGAATATGTTCTACATCAAAAACTGTGTAAACCAAGGTGATGTTCCCATGCCACCAAGTGGTTGTCATACAGAGCCACTTTAGCAATTTTCCAATGATAAAGTCTAGCTCCCTACCATATCCTGTCCATTACTTAGTTACCAATTACCAATCCTCTGGTTAAGAAGATACAATTTTTGAACAAAGTAAACTCACCTGCCATTTAGCAGTGCCAAGGGCTGTTTGCAGCTCCCGTCTCAGAAAATCAACTGAATCTTCCCCACCCTCTGAGGAAGCATCATGATCCAACTCTGCCGCAGTCTGTGCATGCACCCAACGTCTGTACACGGATTCTAACCTACATTGCATCACATTCTCTAACATTCAGAAACACATTATTTTAAGAATATTGGATAGCAACCACTGTGCTAGAGAGAAGTCTATTTTTTTTAAATCTTTTAACATGGCCGCCATGTAATGATACTGCAGCCAATAACGCAAACTTTGTGATGAAACACATTTTTTTAATAAATTACACTAGAAAGAAAATGCTTAAAAACCAAAAGCCCATTTGATTTGGAAGAATAATCCACACACAGAACCACAAGAGGACAGGTTGCTCAAGTGGCAGGGCACAACAAGCACATTCATGAAAAGGTTCAGATTTGCATCCTAGCAGACCCATTAAAAATAGCATGCCAGGAGGGTCTGCAAAATTCAATTTTTGAGATGGCTGGCTCATATAGAACCCTTTAGGCCTAATTCGTGAGGTACCATAACAAGGTATAGCATCAGAACAAGCCCAGAGTGACTTTGACAGACTACGCACCTTCAGACAATAACTCTAACCCAAAGAGAGATCATTTGGTTTCCACCAATACCAACAAATCATAAACATCAAGTTCTTCCAACATTCCAACAAAAAAATACTAAACATTCATCTGAAAGCTTATATGTAAGTAAGCACACATTCATAGGTGTTTAAACCAATTTTTCGTTATATATAAGCACACCGTTATAGGTGTTTAAACCATTTCTCTTTTCCTTAAACGATTAAGACAATCCATGGCTTCCTTTCAGCTGCAGAATTCCTTAAAAAGCTGCCACGGTCAATGGGCTAACTTACTTGAATGATGGCATTTCAAGACTCTAAAACATTGAATCATAAGCATATATATGCAGCAAAACCATAAGATTAACTCAGAAAACCACCAAACTTTTATGAGGACTCGAACCCAGCCTGAAACCTTTGGCTTTTCTAAGAAACCCTCAAACATCTTTGCCTACAGACCCTATTGTCCCGAAGAATAATGGAACCGCATATCATATAGGCACATATTGCATAGACCCATCAGATAATCAAATATAATGTGTATTTATACTCTGGTCACAGGTTATTGTGTGTTTATACTCTGGTCACAGGTTATTGTGTGTTTATACTCTGGTCACAGGTGAATGTGTGTTTACACTCTAGTCACAGGTTAGAACGCTTCAAAACTACCAGTTGCAGATTCAAGTCCCAAGGATGAAGCCAAAAGAGAAAAACCAGTTATATTCCTAAAAAACATAAAACACCAGATGGGTATCCGAAAATATCAGTAAATAGATCAAATACAAACCTGTCAGCCGAATCCTGCACATCCTCAGCCGCTGAAAAGAAAGGATCTGCCTCCCACCGATCGAAATTGGCCGTCATAATTACTGCAGTCTAACACAAATCAAAGCCCGATTCAATGCCAACTAGAATCTACAGAGATTTATCGCAGCCGCGTATATATTTCACGATTTCAGCAGATAACAGATGCTTCAAGGCTCCGTAGAAAGGGGTTCTGCGTGGAAAAGAACCTTGCAAGCAAATGAGCATATGCTTGAACATACACACGGGGTATATAAAAAAATATGGCCTAAAAACCGTGCACTGCGAGAATAAGTTAAACCGTGCGCATTTGTTGCCCCTGATCCAGTCACGAGGACCGTCGGATTCCAGGCTGGTTTGGAGTCCGTGTCTGAGTAATATTCTTCTTTATTTATCCTTCTGTGATTACAACAAATAGGTTAGGTAGATAGACATTGTTGTTGGTAGGAAGGCTTTGTTTCATCTAATTAAATCATGATTCAAACCAACATTATCAGCTACTTATTAGAAAAATGTAAATTATGTTGTAATATATAGAATTTTTTTAAGAAAGTTTAATGTAAGGGGGTTGGATTGGGTTGCGGGGATATTTAACGTAACCAAAAAAAATTAAATTAATTTATAAAAAATATATATCATATTCATATAAGTGGGTGGAATAGAATTATATTTAGAAGTTTAAGCGAGGTAAAAGTTAATAATAATAAAATTAAGCTTTCAAATTGATTTAATTGTAAGGAAGAAATAGAATTTAAGCACATAAAAGATACAGTCTATATCATATTCATAAAAGTGGGTAGAATAATTCTGAAGCTTAAGTGAGGTGAAAGTTAATAATAATAAAATTAAGCTTTCAAATATGAATTAATTGTAGAGAGGAAAAAGAATTTAAAGAGTCAAACCAATAAATTCAACATATATTTTTCAACTTGCATATGATATATAAAATTCGAATCACTTTTAGAATGTGTAAAATATAGTCATGTACATCTAAATCAAGTCCACTTATTAATCTCTTTGTAAGACCTTAAAAATATATTATAATTTATAAATTATTCATTATAAAACTCAACAACTCGTTTATTTTCAGGTATACAGTATTTTTAACAATGAAAAACATAAAATTAAATTTTTAATATTAAAAAAAAAATCAATTTAATAGTTGAAATTGTAACCTTCTTAAATATTAACACTCTAAACAATTTAATATAAACCACTCCAATTATTAACTCTAAATATTTTTGTGAGGAGGTTTATGGCCCACTAAAGTAAAGCCCAACAAAAAATAGTACATGTATACTATTGTGGTTTTAATTAAAAAATAAAATTGATGGGACCTATTTAACATAGCCTACAATTGTGGGAATGGGATCCCTATGTTTTTTCCTAGTCCCTTCCATGTTGGCTTTGTGATGTGTGTCTCCTCCCTCCATAACTTCCAACTTTGCTATGTTTTTTAATGTTGAAATTGGCTTTAGTGCTTTCCTTGTAGATGTTATTAATTGTCTTTTAAAATTCATGTATGGAGGTAGATGAGAACACTCCATTAAAAGGAATATGTATATTTGACGGCAAGCATTTTTATCATAATTGATTTTAGGTTTATTTTGTTGGTATGTAATGGTTATGAGATGTTTGTTTATGGAGTAAATAAAGTTTGAATTTACTTTTTAGTGAGACACTTATTATGGGGTCAAAGCATGTTGATGTGTTTGAAGGGGTTGATGTGTTTGAAGGGGTGAGAAAGGAGGTTAAGTGAAAGCATCTCTATGAAGGATGGGTAAAGGTTAATTTTGACGAGAAAATTTAGAGGTAATCAAGAAATCATAATATATGGGTGTGCCTTCCAAAGTACCACATTTATAGATGGAAAAAAAAGGATGATTTGTCATTTAATTGACTCTTCATTAATGAAGCATCATGTTAATATAGTTATGTAAATTGTAGATATTAAAATATTTAAATACCCTTTTTTTAAAAGGGTATTATGGTTGGGGTTCAATGATATCTCTAATCATCTTGGAACGTGTAGTGACCAAAAGCGTTTACCCCTTAAATAAAAAAAATGATATCTCTAATCACTTTAATAAAAAAAATTAAATTTGAAAAGTCTTTATATAAAAAATAATTTTAAATTTTAAAATAAATTAAGATAAAAAAAATTTACTCATTAATTCAATATGAAAAATATGTTAAATGTTTAAGTTTTGTGATATTTAACTTTTTGTGTGTTTCAAAGTCTTTTGTTTATGATTTCTATAAATAATTAGTTTGGTCGTGAAAGTATTGTAAAGCAAAAAGAAACCTTAAGGATAAGAGTGTATTTTTAAATTACTTTATTGGGTATTCAAAATTTTAATGCATAATATTAATTTAAATCAAATCTAAACTAACATGATTAATTGATTCAAATATAAAACAACTAATTGTTTAATTGAAATGTGCAAGGCTAGAAAATGGTTTAGCTTTTCTAATGGGGTTGGTGTGTTGATGTGTTTCATCTACCACACATCTATAATTGGATTTGTCTTCGAATTTCAAATCTTTCTAAATGAATGTAACTTTTATCTCTAGAGATCAACTAGACATAATTGTGATTGTGGTCATGTCTTTTGAAATTATGATCACATCTCAAATATGATATATTGTCTCAAAACCTACCATCATTTGTGTGTCTATCACTTAATATGAATTTCACTCCTTTATGTCACTACCTACATTAAGTTAAGGTGGTGTTAATGAACACCTTTAACATCTTATTGAATTAGGATTGAAGTACTTCATCTCTTCACTCCTTAATAAAGTCTCTTATTTTTTATCTTCATAATGAATGATTCACGAGACATATAAATTTATCTATTGAAATGTCAATACAAATTATTATGATTGTTAGTTTGTTTCACTACATGCAAATTTTATGTTTTAGTGAGATGTTCATTTTTAATAATGATGCATTATGAATCCTTGATCCCTCATGGGTATCATTCTAGGTTCCTAGTCATTTATGGATCAAAGAACAAATCTTTGTCCTACTCTTGGGCCACAAGAAAAAATGGAAAGTGAATTCCATACACACAGAAAAAGATTAATCAAAGGTGGAATCTATTTAAACACCCTTTGATCAAATCAGTTTTCTACCACCATGTCACATAGGGGTTTCTATCTAACCATATTTGGTTGAAGAAGGGTCAATAGAGCCTCCCTTAATAAAAAAAAAATCCAATGCACACTTCTAATATTATTAATATTGAAACCCTTAGATTGAAGGGGGTGGATTGAAACCTCATTGTTTAAGAAAGTTAGATTGAACCCCCTTAGATCAAATGAGGGTGGATTGAACTCTCTTCGAACAAAGGGGATCAATTTTCTTCTATATGGGTTATGTGATTATTGGACTTATTATTTTATTCTCTCTAAACCACATGGATCAATTTTCTTCTATAAATTTACCATGTCATAACCCAAATCATTAGGTTGACTAAGTTTTATTAAAAAAAAATATGGGTTAATAGCCCTCATCTTTAGCATTCTAAATATATATTTTATTACATTTTCCCTTTTCTAATCAACATAAGTATGTTACAAAAAATAGTGACATCTAAATGGGATATTTAAGAAAATAGTAAAAAAATCTCAAGGAATAATGACATTATATATCGACATCCTTATTTCAATAAGAATAAATTGATTTGGGTATATATCTAAAAAGTTATTCTAGAAGGTATTTGTATGTGTGAAAATTATATTTTGTCAATTAATAAATTAAAATAAACAAAAATGTATACTCTCCCAATATCAATATTAGAGATCTACGTTTTGAAAAGAAATGTGAAGGTTTTATCTATAGCTCATGTTATGCTAGATGACACTTAGGTTACTCAATAAAGTCAAACAAAACTATAATAGGAACTTAATTAAAATCTAACCAAATAAGATGGAAATAATTTTATTTTTTTTAAAACAAGAATCTACATTCAAAAAAATTAGAATTCACTAGTTTACATTGTCTTTAAATTCTTGATCATCTTTTTTTTTGGTTTTTTATTATAAAACTAGTGTTGACCCTTAACATAGCTAAAAGCTATCAACAACATATTAACAACAAAATATCAAACTAAAACGAAATTCAAGCAACAAAGAGTGAAAAGATCAACAAGGGCATACCCTGTAAGTCCAAAGATTTGGTAAAAACAAAACAAAAACTAAACAGACCAAGCCCTAAGGAGCTAGCTTACGAAGCCTAACCAGACCCAACACATTGTCCCAATTATTCGTAAGGAACTTGTAGAGTTCCTTGCAGGCCTTTTTATCAACAACCTTATCATGTCGTAGGCAAAGAGTCATAGCTGAACTATGCATGACTCTGACACAAAACTTGTTGATACTGACAAGTTGTTTGTCCCTGGAGTCCCATCTGCACTTCGTCTCCTTTATCTCTTCCCTAAAGTCTTGTAGTTCCTCATTCATCTCATGACTATCCAAACGGCTTCTCAGCTCCCAAACCTCATGTTTAAGGGTTTGAATCTCATCATCCTTGAGCTGGTTGGTGAGCACCACATACTCTTTCGCCTTTATATTCTGTTTGTCCTCTTTTACAAGATGACCACTCCTTTTTTCTTTTTTCCTTTCCCCCTCTTTCTTACTGGCTTTCTTTCCCTTGTCAATTTCATCACCATCATCCCCTTCCTTACCCTCGGCCCCTTCAATGCCCAAATCAAACACCATCACCATGATTGAGCCAACCTTCCACATAATTATGTCTAGGACCACATTTCCAAATTATTAGTAGGGTGCATATTCTTTTTATCCAAACCATGGGGGCCCAATGGGGGGCCAAGACCTCCTGAATTACCAGCATCAAAAACCCAAGTATCAATCTCCTCACCATCAAGTTAATTTCCACCATCCTCCTCCCCTTCAGTGTCCTCCTCCATATCAATAGTAGTTTGTTTCTTCTTTTTTTCTCACCAGTGCCCCGTGAGGTAATTCTTTGTGACCTTCTCCTTCCCTCAATTTCCACATTAGGGTCCTCATCATCTATGTCCTTAGAAAGTGGAATTGTCAATTATGATTATTTTCCCTTTTCTAGCGGATTTTCTCTTACCCTTATAGAAAATGGCTTTCCACTCTTTAGCAGTATAGGGAGAGGGAAAGGTAGGGGAGCCAAGCTCCATGATGGTAACAGAGGAAGAGGGGAGAGGAGAGGAAGCAAAGGCTTCACCAGTCAGCTAGAAAAATCTAGAAGGGGCAATTTGGCCCGCAAAAGCTGCCAAGGGGTGGGAAGTGGTGAGTTGAAATAATAGCTCTTTTTGTGTCCATGTCTGTTATGTTTTTCATGATTTAAGTTGTGTAATAAGACAATGTCAAGGGTATAGGATGTGTTAGAGGTTTTTGATCCTATGCATGATGAACATTAACCCAACGTTTCAAACTTTGTATTGTTTTGGCTATGAATGTATTCCTGCAGCTATGCAAATTACTATGATAATTTTATATGTGGATGAATGAATGTTATGGTTGACAGAAAATGGATATGTATGTGCTTGTGTCCTTTAACTCTTGATGCAGGAACATTTAGGTAGCTGCATAAGCTATCAAACCATGCGAGAAAGGAGGATTGTGTCATTCAGGTTGTTAAAGACAAAGTCAAGGCAGTTGCAATCATTAAAGCAATAAGCGAGGTGGTAACCAATTAGCTGAAGAATAGCAAAGTAATTCGAGAATTATTTATGGTTGTCTCCAGTAGGCGGCAATCTAGCGGGAACCATTGTGCTATATTTTTGGTTATGAATGATGAATGTCCCACAATTCTTATGGTTGACTCTTTCTTTGTTGTAATAAAACTTCCACCTATTCTCTTGGGCGTGGCTACGCGATTTGTTATAGTTTTCTTATAAATAAAGATTTGAACCTCCTCATGGGGGTTAGACAGAGTTTTCAAGAGTTAGACAATATTCTCTTTGTTTTCATAAAGTGTAACAGCCTTTAGGATGATAAATAAAGTGATGGCATTTTGAACATATAAGACCATTTGAGTTCTAGACATGCTCATCCAAGGGGGACCACTTGGTGAGCGATCCTATGTATTTGTTGTGTTAGTTTTATTTTTATATAGTTGTTGTTCTAACATTGATTGTTCCCACAGCCACTGGAACCAGAACATGTGATTGTTCCTACAACCAAAGGCGAATAGAGTAGTTCTTGTTTATCAGTTTAGAACATCAGTGGTAGTTAGTTGTTTGAATTACCCTTCAGCATTAAGATTTCATGTAGCATTTTAGTCGTTACATTTATGTGTGTTAATTTCTGTAACTTTCTTTGCCGCAGTAGAATAGAATGGCTTTTATTGGAACTTAGTGCACAAACTGTGTTGGACCATTTCAAGCAATATGTCCTTGGGTTGACATGTAAATGAAACCTCCACCAAAGAATGATAGTTATTCAGGATAGATATCCAATCCCCGAGTTCAGGTTTTAAGCTGAGTTATTGTTCTAATTGGGAAGGTAGACATTTTTGGCGTCGTTGTCAAGGATGGTGCCAAACTAAGAACCTGTCATAGCCATGAGCTTTTAGTTTTCAGTAATTTACTATTTTGGTAGTTAAGATAAGTTGTCAAATAAATTTTTTTTCTGAATCTGCATGCATAGAAGAAGAAGAGATGTTTGTGGTAGATTCCTTTCTAATAACCTTGATAATAGAGGACTTAATCCTTATGAAGCACTAGATGTAAATCCTTTTGCTGCACTTTATCGAGCCCCAGATAATTTGGATTATCCTACATTTGAACTTCTAGAAAATGACCTTCATTTTCTTTTTGGACCACCTGAAGAGTATCATTACCCTTTAGTTGTTTACCAAGGACCAATGGAGAGTATATAAGACTATCTTGAGAGATTTCTATTTTGTGTTAAGAAGTCTAAACACAGTACTTTAAATGAAGAATCTCTCAAGTTGATATTTCTGAGAGGAATCAGTGAAGAATGCACGAATGCCCTAGACCTTATGGGAGGTGGAGATATCACTCAATCATCATGGAATGAAATCAGCCAAACCTGTCAAAAATATTCCAGGGCCACTACTAAGAAGAATGGACGTTATAAGCCTAGAATGTCTTCATTAGAATCAAGAAGTGGAGTTTCGCGAATGGAATTAAGCCATCTTCTAAGGATTTTAAGGAAGATATTATAAACAATATGGCCACTCAATTGGATACCCTTCAAGCCAAGAAGAAGCATGAAGAAGTTGAAGCAATGCTTGCAGAATTTTGTCCACGTTGTAGGCAAAAGAAGGACTGCAGGTGTAAGTTAGTTGCTAATCTTGATGATCACCATGTTCCTGAGTTTAAGCCAGTACATGTAGATGATGAATAGCTCTTCTATGTTTCTCAAAGAAGGCCATGGGCCCCAAGACAAGGTATGCCTCCTGATCCATTATCTTTTGTTGGTTATAATGGGAATTCTTATGCACAAAATAATCAATGGCAACCTCCATATGTTGAAAATTTTGGGAATTTTCCACCTCAATCTTGGTATAATCCCCAAAGTTCGTGGTCAAATTATTCCAATCCTTCATCCCAATGGAAGCAACTACAGGTAAATTGGTCTCGACCTCAAGGGTCATGGCAGCCTCCATAGGGAAATTGGCAACCAACTTCTCAATGGAGAGGGGGTCAATAGTGGTCAAATCAACCTTTTGCTTATTTATAGACACCTCAACAACCTCAACATCCTTCTATAATGCCACCCCCTGCTCCTAATGCCACTCCACCTAAAGCTACTTAGCTCGTACCAAATCCCAATAGTAAGCCTCAACCACAACAACAAGTATATTTTGTTGATCCTAACCAGTACCTTGCATATTCTCTTTACATAAGTGATATTAATCTTAGGTCAGGGACTACTTTCCCTAATCCATCTTCTTCGGTAATTATTGAAGTACCATTAGAGCAAGTTGTATCAGATAACCCTCCAGATCAGCTAGCTCAATCTACCCAAGCCCAACACCCTAGAACTTCGCCTTGAATACCTCCATTTCCTTAGAGGTTACAAGCTGAGGAGACTGAGCAAAGTGAAGATGTAACTTTTGATCTCATTGATTAGCTAAAACACATATATGTTAAGATTCTATTGTTTCAGGCTATCAAGGATGTCCCCATCTATAGTAAGGTCATGGTTCCTAAAATGATTCGACAAGGGCATATAATAGTAATAATAAAGTTTATGATGACCCTCAAGGGTAAAGTATTTCATCACCATTAAACATACCAGATTTCATGGGTTCTCTGGCAAAGCCACCTTGTAGCTTGATAGGGGCCTCCTTCCCCTTGAAGAATTTCTTAAGGTTCTCATTGTTACTCACATGGATCATTTGCTTCCATCTTCTTCCTTCCAAAGAAAGGCCAATAGCCTGGGCAATAACTTCCTCTGAGACTTCAAAAGAGATTCCCCCAATAACCACCCTCTTATTATTCCAAGATGTAGCAAACTAAATTGAGAGTTGTTCATCATGCCCTCGCAAGTTCTCTAGATATTATGTCACATGACCTTCAATGCAATAATTGTTATAATTGAATTGACATAGAAAACTGAATTCTAGGATGTAGCAAATTGAATTGATAGTTGTTCATCATGCCCTTGCAGATTCTATTTGTTTTTGTTATAATTGATAGAATGTGATATTTTTAAAAAAACTTATTTTAGTGGCCTCAAACAACCAAAATGTAGGACAAACTATGGTGCTCTCACTCATCTTTAAATATGTCGACCTATTCATTAATTCAAGTACATTAAAATGTAGTATAGTAGATAAGAATAAAAAAACATCAAGTTAGCACAAAATTGGAATGAAGTGGATTCAATTTTAGTACATAGGATCATGATAGTACATCTTAATGTTGAGAACACTAAAATATAATTCATAGGTTGTAGAGGCTATTTTTTGATATAAAAGTATTGAAGTAGACTTTAATATACTAAAGATAGATATGATGATGTGGAGTTCTTTGATATATTTGATTTAAAAATAGGACTAGATAGGTTCCTAGATCAAAATTATGGCATTTAGAAGTTATCCCCCCCACCACTCCCCATGTTAAATTCATAAGAGTATTAGTGATGCATAAGGGAACTGTATGAGTGAGTCACACATGTTGACCAAGAATCTCCACCAACCTATGACATGTCATTATAATTTCCATCAAGCCTTTTTGATGGGTTTGGATGAAAGAAATTTGAGTGCACAAGTCAAGAGGATAAATATTGCATGCTATGATACATTTTTATGATAGGTGTAATGAATATACTATATTTAGCACAAGAAACTAACTTGGGATAAATAGGTACTACTTTTGGGTGGTATTAACTTATGGATTTATGATTTCTTTTGGTGGTTGTATGTATTAGTTTATTTATCTATTGGGTGCTTGGAATAGATTTTATATGATGCATTTTGTAGGTATCATTATGTAATTAGTAGTACTCAAGATCCAAGTCTGGGTGTTGTCTCTTGTGAAGGCTCTTTTCTTGGATTGAAGTGCAATTGAAATTGTTATTAATTAATATATCAGTTTGAAGTTTAGAGGTTGAATTTTTCCCAAAATGGTTTTACTAAGATAAATCATTGTGTCATGGCAAATGATTAAATATTGCTTTGTCTTTCTTATAAATTATTTTAGATTATATTATTTATTTAACTCTCCTCTTAGATTAGTGTAGAAAGAATTTATGTGTCTTAGCTCCCTTCCAATTTCTATGGATGTGATGACAATAAATGAAAAAAATTTAATCATGTTTGGTGTGAGCCTAGAGTAATCCATTGGCTTAGTTGGAAGTAAAGTAATAAGATTACATTTCAAGAGTTTCCTAATACCATATGTAGAGGCTCCTATATATAGTTGAATTCTCCAAAGTATTTTGGTCTAGAATTTGCATTATGACCATTATGGATATCTTCAAGTACTTCCCATTGTCCTTATTATTTGAATGTGACAAAATTTCTAAAAATACACTTATATAAAAGAGGATTGATTGATAAAGTGTACTTGTTCTTACATATAGTAGTGCACAACTATAAAATAAATAACATGTAGTAGACTCCATCTTAAATTCCGGAATCATACTATCCATAATTGGTGATATGTAATCTTTAAATTTTATGAAGACAAGATCATATATCTTAGGTTTAATATTATAATAAAAATGTTTCATGCAAGCACTAGCCAACTCATCAAAGGAAGTGATAGAAGCACGTGGTCATGAGTAAAACTATTAAGTACATGACGAATCCAACATCATGGTTACTAAGAAATTAACCCTTGTGAGATTAATGGAGACACCAAACTTGAAAGTAATGTAGATTTATTAATTAATCTCATTTATCATTATGTAATTTATGAAACAAGGTGCCCCAAATCCACTTGGTGTAGGATAAGTCAAAATATCACATGTCAAAAAAATGTGTAATCAATTTGACAAGATTTCTTTGCTTAGACTCTATTTAAAATTAGGGATCACCTTGTGGTGTAGTAGTCTAGTGGTTTCACTATTAATGGTGCAACCAAGGTTCAAATCCCCATTTGGCCCAAACAATGTTAATGTCGGTTAGGGCCCACCTTGGTGGACGTGAAAAGATTGAAGGACATGCTAGTGGTTGGAGGTGGAGATTGAACTTGTAGGAGGTGGAGGATGTGTGAAGAGATGTTGAGGAGGAGGTGCTCAAGAGGAGCTTAAGGGCTAACTATGCCAGACACTCGTTGGGCTGGTGTGCTCACGAACCTTGTGCCAAACCTATGTTAGGCATGTGTTGCTCGTGGCTCCAGATCCTCATTGGCGTGTGCTGCTCGTGAACTCTATGTTAGACCCACGTGGGTATTTCAAGCCTAGTGTTTATGTATCAAACCCATGTGGGTTTGATACTCCTACGAACTCAAGGTCTCTATTGGGATTTCGTGCTCATGGGTCTGGACCATTGGATTCATGGATGAGGTCCCCCAATTTGTGGCCTCACCTGACAATTGGACCATACTAAAAATCCATGCAACCGATACAAAAAAAGAGTTTATTTAAAATCATTAACACTCCTTTTGACAAGTCATTTTGCTAGTGATAATTTTCTCAAGATGGTTCTCACCACATGGATGATCCCATAATACAGGGTTACACTTTTTGGCCAAGCTTGACACCGAATCAACATTTTGCATTAGATATTTACTTTCTAAAACCTATAGTAGCTAAATCATTAAGAATTTGAAGATAAAGTAAACTAGTAATTTGTGAGATTTCTCATATAGATTATAAATATATTTAAAATATATATATTAGAAATTAATTGTCCATATTATTATGTAACTTTTAATAACCCAATATTTACAGTAATCAATATTTTTCAGAAGTGGCATTTATTTGGCAATTCATAACATTTTTTATAGCAAGAAGAAAATTCTAATTTTTGAAATATAGAATTGTCACACCAATCTAGTGAATGGATATTTTTTCATAATTTTTTTTTACATATATTTTTTTAAGTTAATTTTTTAAGACAGTAAAGTAATGCATAAAATTAGGTAGAGGTGTATTCTGTAATGCATAAATTTTTATGTATTCATTTCAATTAACTTCTTCTTTTTGTGTTGAAATGAGGATATCAATACCTAGGGAAAATATATTTTTTACAATTTTTTTTTTCTATATTTTTCAAATTTTCCACGTGTGAAATACAATCCTTAATGTTTGATGAAAAAGATACATTCATAAGAAATAAAACATAAATATATTAAAAATTATACTATTTGGAAAGCTTATAATAAGGATTAGATACTTAAAAAAAAAAACTTCTAAATGAATTCATTTGACCTCCAAAAAGCTAATGTAAAAGTTGTTTTTTATTAGCATTTTGATAGGTGCGAGGGAGACTCCATTGCAGGTATGATTTAGAAGTAGAGAGGTTCTATCCAAAAAAAAATCATCTAAGAGCCTTTGATCTAACTCTTCATAATTAAAATTACTTCAAATGGGACCTCTTAAAACTTAAATCGTTATACTTTCTAGAAAACTTACGATTTTAGCAAAAATTGGGATGTACCAAAAAGTGTAACCCAGTATTATGGGATCACCCACATCCCATATCCATATTTATATGCATATCATGTCTGATAGTGAGGCACATGTTATTAACTAGTGACCAACTATCCAAATGTTATTGTTTATCCTTATGAATATCAACATACTATGTTTGTTGAATAATAAGTGTATGTGAACGTGTTCCAAAATAACTCAAATATATATTTGAGGAAAAAGAGTGGATCCAAATGTGGATCTCTATCAAAAACTTGTCTATCATCATGATGTATAGAAGAATCCATGGCATCCACTAAGGAAACATTGCTAATATATGAGGTTATGAATCATCATATGAGACATTGAATAGTCATTCTTGTCATGAAAAGATAAAGAACAATCACTACACGTGCATTATTAAACACGTCATCAATGAACCATGAACCACAAGATAGAGAAGATGTACCAAGAGCAACATGAGGGATAGTGACCTAATTGTGAAAGTGAATGAGATGTATTATGTATAGGCATATCTCTAGTGATAAAAAATTCCATCTATCTCTTGACCATTAAAATCAACTATGTGTATTTTTTATACTTTAAGATAATATTACATTGGGAATGCAATAAATATGAAGTGTGTGAAAAATAGATAAAAATGAATAAGATAAAGTCAATAGTATGAAAAAATATATATACAAAGAGAGATGAGTGAAAGATCAAGAAATGAAATCAACTTCAACAAAATTATATTATTTAACAATATATAAATATGTTGAACATTTCACTTAAAATAAATACAAAATTAAATAAAACTAACATTAGTATACTAATCTTTTTTAAAAGTTGTATATACTATGATTTAAGAACTGTCTTTTCCTTTTAATTATTATATCATAAATTAATATCTCAAAATAAAAAAACATTTTAAATATTAAATTAAATTCAATTCTTCATTGAAGTTCTTAGAAAAAACTACCACTAAGGAAAAAAAAACTCTCCCATGAGAGAATTCTTACATTCAAAACAATAGAAATCCTTCCCCAATGACAGAACTAACCCAAAGAAAAAACACCTCTTCTTAACAAATTCCCCTAAAAATTGATTCGAGACCAACCCCAAAACAACTAATTATGGACTCTAATGATGGGATGGGACACCACAAATAAAACTTATTTAAGCTTGGGGAGGAACAAACTTTAATAATTTTAATTTAGCTCATAGTGAGAAAATTCATGTGACAAATTTATTTTAGTTCACGAGAAAATTCATTATATATATTTTTTTATATTTTATATTTTGAGAAAATATTTTGATATATAGATAAATGATAGAATATTATATGAAATTATCATTTAATTTAATATACACATATTTTTATATATTATTCTTATATTTTCATATTTCTATATAATTGTTTAGTCTATTTATTTATTATTTTTATTCATGTACCTATTTTAGATAGTGATTAGCCACCTAAATCTAATCTTTTGTGCACTCAAAATTTTTTGTAATCATAGGATCAAGTCTTTGATTGTATATTTAACTCGTCTTTTTAAAATTTAAAATCCATTTTTTAATTGACTAGCCTCTTTTATTTTATTTTTATCTTAAGTCAAATGAATGTATATTTTATACAATTTAATGCTATTGGTAATTAAAAATATTTAAGTGTATTTGTATAATGTTTCTCATATCTCAAACATCGTTTTTCATTCTAGAGTATTAAATGATCAATCAATATTTATACATTTCAATGTCGTACATCTAAAAGAATAAAACATTTGTATATATCATTATAAGCTCTTAACTGGTGTCTTCAAACTTTGTGTACCTAATGGAACTTGTTTCTTTGAGATGCAATGACAACTCTTACTATATTCTTAAATATTGTCAGTGTCATAGATATAAAAAAAGGTAGATGATAGAGAGGTGCATCTAGTGAACATAAGCGTAGAATTATATTATGGTTGAAGTCATATATTTGTTAGTAATACATCATTTTTAGCATGTTCTTATTTGATATCAAAATCTTCGTTGTTGGTCATTATATTTACTTTTAAAAAAATAATTATTACAATTACTACATTTAAGCTAATTATACTTAATTACATATTAATTGAATTATCTCAAATTAATTACATATTAATTGAATTATCTCAAATTTAGTTTATGGAAAGTGTTTATTTCTTTTACAAAGTGTTTTAATATCATTAAAGTCATATATTCTATTTATATATTCTATAGAGGTTTGTAATGATAAGTATTTGTACTTAAATGTGTAACAACCATTGAATTAGAAGAAAGTGTCGTCAATTTATTGATTTTAAAATATTTATCAAAGTAAAATCTCAATTATTGATATATTGACAAATCAATTCTTAATACCATTAACAACATATTCTCATGTTGTTAAAATTTGATCTAATTTTTACATTTAATTTATTTAAATGATTTTATTTTTTAAAAATTTTACTGCTCGGTAATATTAAAATTCAAAATTTTTATTCCAATTCAAACTCCTTAAATTTAAAAGTAATTAATAATTGATTTAATTATATAAATATTCTCTATTCCATTACAAATATACATAATGAAAAGTTTGACAAAAATCTAGACTACTTTTTTAAACATTTGCTGACCTAACACATATTTATATGGAGTCTTATGGCTTAGAAAAAGATTTGGAATATTTTTAGAATTAACCAATCAAAATACATTTGCTGACCTAACACATATTTGTATGGAGTCTTATGCCTTAGAAAAAGATTTGGAATATTTTTTATAATTAACCAATCAAAATATGTATTGTGATGATGATACTATAGTTTTCATGGTGGAGTTTGGCCACATAAAAAGATGAAAACTAGTGGATCACTACTTATCTAAAGTTTCATATAAATCTGTACCTTAATTCCCCAAAATAATCATGCTTTGAATATAAATGAATTATAGCCAATAATGAAAGGTTTGTGGAGCCAAGAAAGAGCCATAATTGGGCCATTACAAGACAAACAACTTTAAGGGAATAAAATGAAAGATATCTCCATTGCCTTGTTAAATGCCACACAATTATGACTATATTTTGTCGGCCACCACATTTTTTTTTTAATTATTATTAATTTATTTGTATTTTCCAAAAGGTACTTGGAAATAAGCACAAAGTAAAATGTTTCATAGAAATTTGTTGAGCAGAGATTTGATGGAATTTTTTTTTAAAATTCAATTTAGTTTAAGTGTTTTGTTATATTGAATAATAAAATTGAAGTTACAAAAGTAGTTGAATCATTAACGGTTCAATCACAAGGACAACAAAAAAAGACAATGATTAAATAAGTTGTATAACATTTTTAGAAGGACTGAGTTTACTATCATATTGAAACTTCACAACTTGTTCTTTAATATGTTGTAGTTGTTGTTAGGCCACGTGAAAAAATAATATGATCCTTACATTCTTTTCTGAAAGACGTGTCTTTATTCCTTACAACTAAATCTTTTTTATACCTATTTTAATTTACCTTTTGAAGTGAACCTTAAAATATTTATGTTAAGTTATTAAAAAAATTATTTAAAAATATTTTAACTAGTGCATATACATTTTTTACCTATCATTACATTAAAATTTTGAATATACAATTACCTAAGCTATTATATAAGATAATTTATAATATGAAATATTTGTGCATAATATAAGTTTTAAGTATATACTCATTTCATCTCTATATAAATTAATATATTTTAACATTTTAAAGATGAAAAGTGTAATTTGTATACTTTTATCTTTCATTTCACGGTAGTTTGTGTGGGTATCATAAGGGTATAGTCTTAATGTATGATTTTGACTAATTTAACACTCCCACTAAACCCAAACTCAAAATCAAATTGGCACTTTGAAATATGATATAACATTTGATCAAATGGTTCACACAATCTAAACTATCATTTCCTCTACCAAGTTCAAAACTAAAAAGTGTGGCCTTGACTCTATTCAAGGATACACGTGAGGCATTCACTTTTATTTTCAAAACCCAAATTTAATTATATCCCCAAGTTGACTAAGTTCCAACTAGCTTCTATGTGCCAACTTTTATGCCAAACCTATTTCAAATTATGTGCCTAGGAAATATATACAAAGGGCGTCACTCATAGGGTATTTAAATTATTGATGTAGGAGCATCCTCGGTCGATGAGCAATCTTGTATCAACCAAAAAATATATATTTTTAGTTGTTCTTGTTATGTGTTGTAGTCTCTGTGCTACTTTCGGAATTCTTCGGTAGTTGTTCCTTTTCCATTGCGGATCAGATTATTGGCCTCCAAACGTGTTCTTATTCCTTATTCTAGATTTTCGGTTTATTTGGATCTTTTTCTAGCAAGTTATCACTTCCGGATTATCTATTTCTTGGTTCCCGGAGTAGTTTTGAGCTTAACAGCTAGTTGGAGATTTCGTCTCTTGCGGAATGATTTGGTGGCTTGTGGATGTAATTGGCACCATGCTCGATGTTCTTAGGCCCTTGGTCGACCTTCCTTGGTGGTCCGCACTTCGTTATTGTCTTTGGCAAAGGAGATCTTCATGTTTTGAGTCTAGCCTATTTTACACGTTTCTTTATCCTATCTTGGAGAATCTAATCATTTGCGGACGACCCATATGTTTTCTAGATGCTATATATATTGTTGTATTCGATCCTTTGGTAGATAAGGAAGATAGATGATGATTTCAATTAATAATTTGTAATCAAAACACCTGTTGAAGATCTGGATGGATCATTTTCTAGAATGTAAGCTGTAATAAGGTCTGTAAGCTTGTATGTTTGCCCGCATGTTGTTGACTAGTTTTTAATGAATCTATGATATCGTGGATGTTTATTCTTGTATTTTATACCTTCTATGTTGTTTCTTCCATTGTGTTACTCTTGTTGCATTATCCAAATTGTTCTCATTGAGGATCCACCGGTTCATGGCTGCGTCAGATGGTATCAGAGCTGGTTGCGAACCTTGAGGTCTTCTTTTGGGTGAATAGATCACCAATTTGAGGCAGGTTGTGAGTGTGTTCAATAGATCACCGACGGGGAGGCAATTGAAATCTTGTAGTCAGATCGTCGAGCTAAGATAGTTACACCGAAACAAAGGAGGAGATGCGACAGAGAAGGATGAACCCTAGAAGGATAGAGAAAATAATGGAGGATTTCAGAAATGAGATGAGGAATGAGATCTGAAATGCACTGGCTGGTTTATGGAGGAATCCATAATCAAAGGATGAGTATGAAGAGGCAGTAGAAGAGGTCGAAGTTGAAGAGATTGAAGGAGAGACAGATGAAGGAGAAGAAAGATGACTTAGAGTGGTGGCACAAGTAAGAAAAATTCATAAAGTTGAGGTTTCTAAAATTTTAGGTACATTGAATTCGAAAGACCTGATAGATTGGATCGGATAATTGGAGGACTACTTTGAGCTGGAAGATGTTAAAGACCCACATAGGGTCTGGTTAGCACAAACTAAGTTGAAAGGACATGTTGCTTTATGGTGGAAAGAGTTGCAGAGAGATAGAGTGGAGAATGGTGAGATGAAAATCACCCGGTGAAGGTAAATGGTTGCAAGATTGAAGGCTAAATTCATTCTGAGAGACTATGTGTTGGAGTTGTTCAAAAAGCCACATAACTTGAAGCAGAAGGACATGAGTGTGAAAGAGTATATTGAGGAATTCTACAAGGTAATGATCGGATTCAAACATCAAGAGATGGATAGGGAGAAGGTGGCTAGATGTACATAAATGGACTTTGATTTAGCATTCAGGATGAGATGAGTATGCTGAAGATTTCTAAAGTTGAGGAGGCTTATCAATATTCTCTAAAGGAAAAAGATAAAGTGAAGAGAAGACAATAGAATAACCCTAAGGGGAAGGAGATACATGTAACGGATAGAGGGCAGATGAGCGACAATATAGAGAAGCAGACTATTGAAGAATCAAAATCCAAATGGAGTAAAGAACTGGAGCAGAGGACACAAATAAAAGGAAGTGGTAGTAGCAGCAGGGAGTTCTTGGGTAAATGTTTCAAGTGTAGGGAAACCGGACATAGAGCTTATGAGTGTCCTTAGGATAACAAAGGAAAGGAAAGGAGTTTCTTAGCATGTGAAGACTAGGAAACCGCAGCTACAGATGTCAGAATGATAGCACCAAAGTAGGGAGAATCCCTTATGTTTAGTAAAGTCTTGATGGAGCAGAGCAAAGAAGAAACCATACCTACTCAAAGGAAGAATCTATTCCTGCCTATTTGTAAATCATGATGTAAGTGTTGTAAGGTTATTGTAGATAGTGGAAGTATTAAGAATTTGGTATTAGATGAGATGATAGAGAAGCTTGGTTTGAAGAGGCTTGAGCACCCTTGTCCTTATAAGGTGAGTTGACTGTAGCAAAATGATCACGTGGTAAAAGTGAGAGAGAAGTGTTTGGTGAATTTTAATATTGGGCCTTGCAAAGATTAAGTCATGTGTGATGTTGTGCATATGAGTGCTTGTCATGTTTTGCTAGGTAGACCTTGTCAATTTGATAGGGGAGTTGTCTATGATTGTAGAAAGAACATGATCACTATTGAGAAGGATGGCCAGAAGTTCACTTTGGTTTCTTTGAAGGAGAAGGAGAAGGAAGTGAAGAACTTGAGTCTTGTGAAGAGTTGTTGTGCTGAAAAGCGGGATGCAAAGGATAGCTTGGATTTGAAGAAAGTCCTTGTGGATAGGTCTGACAACAAGGTGTTACTGGAAGACAACAAAGTTAGAGTTATGGTGGCAAACAAGATGAATTATGGTGGAGAAACTAAATCAGATTTGTGGAAGAAAGGGAGTGGTGGCAAGAGACAGAGTGAAGCTGTGAAGCAAGGAGAAAGAGGAGAAGTGGAAGAGAAGTTGGAGAATTCGATTGAGTTACCAAAAGGGCTAAGGAGGGAGAATTTTGTAGATAAAGAGGAAATTTGGATCAGAAATGAGCATGGGATCCATATTTCGAATCCTTTTTTATGTTCATGAGCTTCCTCTCATGGAACATCTTTTCTACCTGGGGTGTCTGATGCAGGAGGATCCCCAGTCGATGAGCAATCTTGTAACCTCTTAATATCAAGATGGAATATATTTACTTGAGGATGAATAAATTGATGACACATGTTAGGATGAATATGACCTCTTGGAGGGCGACTTCTCTAATATTTTTTTCCTAAGACCTTTACCATTCTCATGCTTTATCTACTTATATATGTATTTAATATTTAGTTTTTACTTCATATTCTTTGACCTTTGTTTATGCCATGTTTATTTTGCATCTCAAACTATCATTTCACCTTCTATGCTATGATTTAAATGATTTGTTTCCCCACTTGGGGAATCTTTTCTTTTGATTATTTCAATGTCTTCCCATATGCCTTATCCATTCCTATGTCTTAGCATTACCATTTGAGATATCCTAGGTTATTTGTTTACCGTCTATATTTTTCTATGATACCTTTCTATCTCATATATTTTCCTACATGTACATGTTTGAATCTCATGTCCTCTTATGTACTTAAGGTTTTCCATGCTTCTATTATAATATTTGTTCCTAAAATACATTCCCATGATGGTCTTATGCTTTCTATGTTCCATGTGTTATGATGTGTAGCTCTTATGTTATTTACATGCAGTAATTACTATGAATATCCCATTGTTTACATATACTTATGCGTTACATGCTTCTCATGTTTACATTTGATGATAATTAATTTAAGTTATATGTCTATGACATTTACTTATTTTCATATGGCTATGACAAACCACCAAATTCTAGTCTAGTCTCTAAGTCAAACCCAGTCTTGAATAAGTGATACCATTCCCATTCTCACATGTTCATATTATGCTTGGATGCTTTACATGTTTATGAATTTTATCATTCTTATATGTTTTGATTACATTTTTATTATATCTTATAATTTCTTTGTTCTTACATGATCATTATCTAGAGCATTTATGACTATTGTTATATTTATATTTGCCTTCATTAGGGGTACCATGTTTTCCCTTGTTAAATATACATTCATGATCACATATTACATATTTTTTTATACTTATTAAATAACAATATATTTTAGTATGTTCACATGCCTTATTATGATCACATATTTTTCTCAAGGTTTCCTCCAATTATTTGTATTCTATTTATATATGTTAATAATGTTCCTTTTATAAGTTATATTTTATAGTGATAAGCTCATAATGTTGAAGAGATATGTATCAACCTTATTATGTTGCTAAAATATTTTTTTAGTTTGAGTCCTATGATGTTTTTACTTGAGTCAAACCTTCACCACTTTTTGCTTAGGCATGATCTCTTACCGTTCCCCTTTTTACTTTCTCTTTTTGAAGGTAATTTTAAAAACAAATTATAGTTTGTGCCTTTTAAAATATGCATAGAAAATGCTACTGATTGTATACTTTTTCTAATTCACGAATTTTTAATGGAGTGCTCATCGTGAGGAGAATACAATCCTTGAATTATCATCCATATTCATATCCTTTGAGAAATTGGAATGTTGATTTTCACATTGATTTCTTGTTTTACTTTGAGATGCATCTTTATAATAGTTTGCATGCACATCAAAGTGAGGAAGAAATATAACAATGAAAATTGTGTGCTCAAACCCTTTTCCCCTTATGTTTTGGGCCCAATTCAATTGCAATGTTCTTTATGCAATATTGATCAATAAGTGATATAGTATTAAATAGAATTTATCTCATGCCATTATCCCATCATACCCCCATCATTATTCATCCCCATAAATAGAGATATAAATCCCTACCCTAGCTTATATTCATGGGTGTATTATTGGACCATGTCGCTTTTGTATGCACAAATTTGAACCTCAAACTTTTAAAATTTAAAACTAAAATTTCAACCCTTGTTGACGTTTTGCTAGCCACTATAAGATAACCCAAATTTCTACAAAATTCTATGCTATGTTGTTGTATTTAAGTATATATATTATTTCATTTCAAATCATACCACATGCTCCAATCCATTTGTACAACATCCTAGGAAAATCATTGAGGATTACAATTGCATCATCACATCATATGTAATTCTAGACATATTGAATGCTATCTTTGACTTTGATTCATCACCATTGAATCAATCCACCATGGGGCTTGATTAAGGAGATAATAACTTTCCCCAAAAGTTCCTAAATGATATTTCTAAATGTACCACCCACTTTAGATATGAGTACACCAAGTTGAGGTGATTTTTCTATAGCCACCCATTCCTTACTATTTCACCTTTGTGGGTTCAAATTTAGTTCCACATACTATCTTATTTATGTAGGCATAAATCTGAACCAAAATGGGGAACCATTGATTTATAGGTCTTGAGATGTTAATTTGTACAAGACCCTACTTTTTAACATATTGAAAAGATAATTTCTAACATCTTTAACAATATATTCTATCATTTAAATTAAAACTAAATATTGCATTAAATTTAATTAAATCCTATAAATTCAATTCCACAATATTAATTTTCAATACCAACTCCTTAAATCTAAACTACTTAATTATTTAATTACTTAATTTATTTTATTAACTTAGATATGTATATAAGTGTAATTTATTCCATTACACATATACACAATTGACGGTTCACATAAAGCCTAAAAAAGGAATTAAAATATTTTTATAATTGATCAATTAAAAATTTATAAAACTACAAAATAAAAATTGATCATATAAAAATGCTAGTGCTCCATAGGGATGGTCATGGAGTTCATTGTGAAGGATAAATGAAACATACCTTCAGAGGAAAGGATAGTATGTTTTGTCACCCCTTTTTGTGGGTCTAATAAGTAGGTGAAGGGGTTGGAGGGTAAGAATGATACTAATAGTATTGTTGGTTGTTGTTCTTATTTGGACTATGAGACGATTGAGTCAAAGATTAAACATTTATAGGATAATTATAACTTGCAATTCAATATTTTTAAACAATTCAAATTGGATAGTGAAAGATTAAAACAACGGATGTCTGTTCTACATACTCAAACTAATGGTGATTTACCTAAGGATATGGTTAAACTGATTTTTTGAGATTTAATTGGACAAGATCAAGAATTACAATTTGTTGTTTGATGAGGCGAATGACCTCAAGGAAAGGATGGTGAGATTGGGAAACAAGCAGAATAATCTGACAGTCTCCTTAAAAAAAATAGATTGGTGAATGACTTCTTATTAAAGAATCAATGAATCGCCACTTATCCCAAAATATCCATATCATAGAATTTTAAAGACAATCTAATGCTTCCAAGATGAAAAAATTCTACCTCCTAATTTCCCAAATTAATTAAAGCACATAACCATGCTTTGAACATGATTAAATTATAGCCACTAATAAAAAGCCATTAGAGGACAAACAACTTTAATGGAATCATATGAAAGATCTCTCTCTATCTTCATGCCGTATTATTTCATGAGATGCCTTGAATTCCCTTTTCAACGCACAAATCTAAGAGCAATTTAAAATACAATAATGGAACATAATGTTGATGTGTGAAAATAATTAAAAAATAAACTCGCATTTTATATTGTGAAGCGTGCCACTAAAAATACCACTTAAAAATGTCATCACTTTATAAATGCTCCCTTTGCACAAGTATTGGTTAATGAATGCCATGCAATGATGACAATATTTTGCCGGCCATAATATTTTATTTTATTTTATTATCACTATTTTTTTTTTGTATTTTCCTTGTTTAGGAATATCAAAAGCTTTGCATAATAAAATAGCAAAAGCTTATCTAGAATAAGCACAAGTAGAATGTTCTGTATGACAAGTTAAATTTTGATGGAGTTATAAAGGGAAATTTTCTTTTAATTTGAAATGTAGATATTTTTAATGGAAGTATTGATTTTGTTTGGAAGTTTTAAATGGGTAATTTTTATGGAGTGTCAATTTTTTAGGTTTTAAATTGATGGTTTTTAATACAGTAATTGAGAATAAGTACAAGTACAAGTACATCATTTTGTGGAAGTCGTACAAATTTAATTTTGTCAAGTCAAATTTTGATAGACTCTTAGAAAATCTCAATCTAACTAAAGTTTATGTTGTAATTAGACTTTACAAAATCTTTTTTTTTTTAAAGACATACAAAATGGAAGCATTGCCTTTGTTTGAAAGCCTTTGATAACTTCTATGGATTGTAAATTTCTAGAAGATAAGAGTAATTCTAAGGTGATTAGGGTTATGTTGAAAAAACTCGAGATATTGAAATCTTTGTAACATTTTGAATGAATTTGTTTTAATTTAAGTAGGATCTTTAAAATGACAATGTTTACCCATTGTTGTAAAGATTGTCACTAGCTCATAGATTTTTTAGCAAATGAAGGTATATTTCAATCGCCTCTATAAAATTGATAAGAATTTGAATTACTTGATGATTAATTTTTTTAATTTTTATTTTAAAGTCAAATTCCCCTTAATCTAAGTGTTTTTTTAATTGCGTGTTAAGGATATTTCATAAATAATGACTTTAAGGAGATTCTCATGTTCATCTAGTTTTCCCTAACTTTTGTTTGCTACCCTCAACCTACCTTTTGAGTCAAATTCGTGTAAACTGTTATTTATTGCCTAAGCATTTTCTTTTTATGAGGGGAAGATAATTTTTTGGGGCACAATGTTTCTACTTTTGAGGTTGTTTTGACTTTTGTAGGGTTTGGCACTTGGAATATGGAGTAGAGGAGATCAATGAGGGATTATCCCTATACAGGGATAGTTTTAGATAAGATACTAAGAATTGTTTTTGCTTTATAGGTACCAATATTGTTTAACAATTTAAGAATTTTTAGGGGAGGAAGGCCTCAATAAAGAGAAAAATCATCTAATGCAAATCCAGATGATCAAGTGTACAATAGGATAGTTAAAGACTAGATAATCAATTTTATTATCATATAATGATGATTTTCTTCTAGTGAATTTTTTTTATGAGTATATGAAGGGTTAGAAGCTTAAGGGACACTCTTAATGTGCAAAGGAGGAGATGAATTTTTTTAAAAGTATTTATTCTAATATTTATAAACAATAAGGTAATATTTTTTTATCAATTTTTTTTCAAAATTTGATCATGTAGATTTTCATTACCAACACTTCAAATCAAACTCTATGATCCATCATCAAGGTAAGAAAGCAAGGGAAAATAATTGTGAAAATTTTAACATACCAAGACGATTGAATAGGTGGTTGAATTCAAGACACAAGACACTTCACAAAAACCTAGATATTAAATAACCTACCAAAAAATTATATTACTTAATGCAATTAACCAAATGTCTCTCAATCTCTTAAATCAATTTCAAATTTATTTCAATATATATATTTTTTGAGGGGTATCCATTCCGCCAAATTCACCCCGGGCATGATCCTGACCTCATCCCTTATGATGTAGGAGCCTTGCACTCATCAAGACTTGATCCCTAGTGGGCTCATTTGGAGCTATTCAACTTCACCAGTAGACCAAAGGCCCATTGATTGTCAATATATTTTTCATCACATTTTCTTACCTTAAATCATTTATGGAGGGATTTATTCCTCCACAAAAATAAGAATCTTAAGCCAAAAAGAGAGTAGATTGAGAGGGTCCACTCTTAAGCCACGTGTTAAACGAATTGCGGTTTACTTTCAGGATTGAAATAATAATAATAATAATAATAAAGGTATATTCCATTAATTAAATAATTGGAAGGCATTTTTCACGATTGAAGGCAAAACACAAATAATTTGATTTTTTTTTAAGAATCGAATATCCATTGTCCATTATACTTGCCATATATTCTTCGTCAGAGAAATTATAACAAATATTGACGCCGAAAAAGGTTAGTTTGACGCGTCTTTTGCAGGGAATTTACACGTTACAAAGCGCCGGCGGTTGACCGTCAAATATGAGACGCCCATCTGGAGTTTCCTTTTGAGTGGACTGCGTCAATAGAAGTGAGTAGAAGCACATAAAATAACAGATAACGAGCGTCAAATTCGGATAATGACGACTCCTCGTCAACAACACTTTGGTCAAATTTTGTACCGCAGAACAGTTTGACATCTGTTTCTTTAGAAACGTTTTAAGGCTTTCAGCGTCCCACAATATTATTTTTTTTTCTTTGAATTTTCTCAATTTCTTTGTGGAGCAAAACGTGTGACTTAAATCTCTCTTTTCAATTCAAATAAAACAAGTGATACAGTGAGTCAGATTAGGTTAGTTGGTTTAAGTATTATTGTTAAAATAATTAATTTTTTTTAGTTAGTTGGTATTAATTTTCTACATTCTATTAGATTGATTGTATGAGTTTCTAATTTAGATGAAATTGTTGAACTACTTTCAAGGTTTTGCTTTAAAAGTTAAAATAAAACAATTTAATTTAAAAAAAATTATGCCAGTCACTTACTCAACGAGTTTGTCTTTCAGCTAAATGGATTGGAAGAGCTCTCCAAGAAAACACACTTTGGAAACTTTTAGTTAGGTATCGTATTCAAACAGCTACAACTGGTAAGTCTTGGAACTCTGTTCAATGGAGTGATAAGATACTTTTAGCCCCATACTTTGAACTCTATGGATTAGCCCCTCTCAATTGCATATGGAAAGCCTGGCAAGTGGTTTCCTCCAAGCTGTACTGATTGGATCAGTCTTTTAGCCATGGTCTCAACTTTGCGCCCTCTTCAATTTGGTGGAATTGTCTAATCCAAAAAAATAACAGCCCACTTGCTATGATTCCAAGGTTTAAAGCTAAAAGTCTATTCAAGAAGGCATTCAAATATTTAGAGATCTATGGGACTCTACTTGCTATTTGTGGAAACCATGGCAACAACTCAAAGTGTGCTTCAATTTAAATTATAGACAGGCCGCAGTGATGGAAATTATTAATATTGTGCCTCCGAACCTAGCTATTCTTATGTCTTCAAATTGTCATTCTTGCTTTCTCAAAGACTGGAGGTGGCCAAATGGCTGCAACCTTAGATCCTTTCCTCTTAGAGTCCTCTACAAGCAACTTGTGCTTGGCATGCCCTTATCTCGTAGACTTAATTCTTTTTTGAAATGCAATTATAAACGAATTAGTTGGAACCATCTTAGCCTCCAAATCTAGAAATCGAAAGCTGACTCACAATCCCAACTCACTGCTTGGAAGCTTCTTCATGGAAAACTCCCTGTTGGACCCTGCCTTAAATTCCAACTTGCCCCGTGCTTGCCCCTTCTGTGGTGTTTTTGAATCCTTCAAACATTGCTTTTGGTTCCGCTCTAATGTCCCAAACTGTTATGGAATGAGCTTTTTGCCTCCCTTCCTTCTCTTTTTCACTTTCCTTGATCTTGGAAAGCTGCTCTACTTGAATCTTCAAGTGCTCACAACACGATATCCAGCTCATGTCATCTCACCATAATAAAATACATTTGAAAATTTAGATGTGAAACTACTCTTTCACATTCTTTTTCTCCCCTAGAGATTGAAATTCAAACCATTTGTTGCAGCCTTTAAACACAAGTGACATTCATAGTTACCTCCTCCAAAGATCAAGTCAACAATGATGCTTTTAGGGTGCAGGCAAAGGATCTTCTTACTTAGCTCAAGCAAAAAGTTTCACTTTTAGGAAGAGATTTCAGAAAGTGTCCTACCAGAACTGTTCAATGTTGATGAAATTTTGGGGAAAGGTGTTCCTCGTTTGTCAGGTTGAGCATTTCCATCTGTCTTTTTAACAGCCTGTGAAATTGTGGAGATTTCTTTATCTTGTATGTTGTAGCCATTTAGAGGGTAACAATTTGTTTGTTGTTTTGTCTTTGTAAACTGCTAAAGAGTTGTCATAAACTCTTGATTTCAGTTTTAAATTCTATGGTGGGGGTTCTTGATTCCTATTGTAGAAGTATTGGATCTGTTGTTGATGTTTTCTTAGCTGCTTTGTAATGTATCTTTGTTTCTTATGTCAATTAAAAAAAAGAAGTTAAAATTATATTATAAATAATAATGAAAGTGATTAGCAATGTTAATTGAGAATTAAAGATTTATATATGATTCAATTTAATAATTGTATTTGAACATGCATGCATTTAACTTTAAATTGATGAAAAATGTTAGAATTTATAAATATAACATTTCTCGAGTAATCTTTCAAGCAAATAGATCAAAAATATATAAACCAATGCTTAATTTCACTTTCCTTGGACTAGCTCAATTTTATCATTATCTATTGGTTTGCACATAAAAATTACAGCGTTCGGTTTTTATCCCTGTCAATTACATTTGCTCGAAACTTTTGAAAGCCATTTTAAATAAATCAAATTTTCTGTGCATATCCTAAACCATTGTTGCTCATGAGGGCATATCTTTTGAGACATTTTGTCAAACAGTTCACATACCTTGTCTATGCTTCCACATTATGTACATGTTTCTATCAGGTAGTTGCAACGACAACATTTGATGTAATTCCTGTATCCTCTACGCTTTGATGGTTATCCACACCCTATTCGAAAGCTCCTATTTTGGTACAAGCAAGTTGCGGAAGGTGACTTTACACCTACCAATTGCCTTTGCTTGATAGTTTTTAAATTCTTTTCAAAAGAATCCATTTTACGCATATCTGCAAACACTACATTCCCTGAAACCTCATTTCTTCAGACATTTTGACAAATAGTTTGCGGTATCAATTCTTTCCTCAAAAGAAAGTTCAACTAAATTCCACATGCGACGGGGGTGAATGGAGGTAACTTTATGAAGAATTGTTACGGTAAAATGGAAGGAAAAGTAAGCAATCAGTCAACCCTGTGGGAGAAATCTCTAGGTTAATGATATGTCCTACTATCTAGGCATTGTTACAGTCAGAATTAAACCCTGCCCAAAAACATTAGCATTGTGAGGAGTCAGAATTGATCATCCAATACCAGAGGGAAGTCTCAAAGCAGATTGTTGAGTTGGTTGATACAAGGTCTGGTTCATAGCTGTAAAGCAGATTGTTGAGTTGGTTGATGCAAGGTCTGGTTCATAGCTGTAATTCCTGTACAAAGGCAAGTAAACTAGTAATACAGTCAATATTAGAAGAGTTGGCAATCTTTCCATCTTGCATGTAATTCTCTCCAACATGTAGAAAGGTCCAAGTTCAAATTCCTACAATGGTGTGTGCATTGCTTCTTGTTAATCAATTTGATCTTCTGGTGTGGATTTAAATTTAAATCTATAAATTATAATCAAATTGAAAATTATAATTAATATATTGGAGAAATTTAAGTTTGGATATAATTGAAATTATATGTTTTCCACATAAATCTATTGGGAATCATGGAAGTCTTTGCACAACCATCCAATCATTTGCCATGGTGGTGAAGTAAAGTATATGGATAATGAGATGAAGCATTCTATGTAGATCGGTGTATTCTAAGAGTTTGGAAAGTTTTTAAGTGAATTATTGAATGTTTGTCAAAGGGCAAACTTTTAAGATCTTGAGAGGAGGAAAAAAATTCTAAGGGTCATCTTGCATTGTCACTCTTGGATGCTATACTTCTCACTAAGATAACTTTGATTAGTATTCTTTGACACTACTGGTTTGTTCATTGAATGCCTTCTCTTCATATTTGTCAATGTTCTTGCTTGTTTGAACGAGTTGGTTTAGGTGCAATGTGAGTGGGGTTTTTGTACTTTGTCCCTTAGGTTCAAATTGCTCTCGGTCTTGTATACTTTTAATCTACATTATTTATTACTATTTATTTTTATTCAATTCAAGTCATCCCTATCTTTTAAATGGTTTTTTTTGCTTGGTATTAGATTCTCGCATGTATAATAAGCATAGTTGTAAGGATGTGTACAAACATTAATGTTGGTGACAACAATGGAAACAAAGAAGAAGAAAACAATAATGTTCTTCTTGGTGGTAATCAAATTGTCAATGACAAGAAAATTTATAAGGTTGGTTTCTCTTAGAGATAATGATACAAACATTACTCTAGAATTTTACTAACATCATACAAGCCCTCAAAGGTACAAGCTCTGTTTCTTGGAATATTACTAACTTAGTTAATAGTGCAAATTATTTGTTAAATAACTATGTTAGTGTTAGCATAACTCATACTCTAAGAGAAGGAAATAAGGTAGCGGACCTCTTAGCTAATGAAGGGGTCAATTTGGAGAATGATGTTAATTATATTGGAGAAACTTATTGTAGAAGGGAGGTTAAAGAGCAATTATATTTTGATCGTATCCATGGGTCTAGTTAATATCATGCTTTTTTGGGGGGGGAACAAATTCCAAAGACAAATTTTGGGGGTGGATGAACTGCTAGTTAATGAGTGCTTTTTGGCATCATTTCCATGATCATATGTGTGAGAAAGATTATAATCATAATTGCTGGGTTTGTGTGGCCATAAACATAAGTTTCAAAACTTCAAAAGAGTCTATGTTCAGTAACTCCAGAATTTACAAGCATTTGGGGTTTCATCTGCGGACTGTGAACTATAGTTGCTGGTACTTCTACCTGGAGATCAAAATGGGCGATAATTTAAACAGGAACGAGCCCCCAGGATGCGAAAATTGGAAGAGCGAAAGAAAAGTCTGGAGAAGACTTCACAGATATGGCTTTATTGACTATATGGAAAAGCTTCACGGAAGCAGAAATTCTGTCTCTCACGGTTTTGCCAGAGGTTAGAGTAACAACAAAGTTACCCTGTTCGGGGAGATATGGCAAATTGATGAGAACCTAGTCCCTGAGGTCACGAGTTTGTAGATGGAGGGCACCAAATTTTATAGGGATCGAAAGTATGCAGCTGAAGCATTCAAAATTTTCCCGAAATCGGAGGATGAGAAGGGACAACTTGTGAAGAAAGACAACATTTCTTATTACATTCCACAGTAGGTAAAGCCCTTTTGGCAAAAAGTTTTAAGGGTTTTAATGGAGTATTTAACTGTTGACGGTAGATTTACAAAAAATTATAACTACCACTTTGCTATTTTGAATCACTTTTGTCATGGGGCCAAAATTTCCCTACCTTTTTATCTAGCGTCCTCTCTGAATGAGGGTCTTGCTGACCACGCTAAAAAGCCAAACTCCTACCCTATAGCCCATCAGGGGCTTATATTGCTCATCTATGAACATCTGAAGGACAAGACTAGGGTGACCAAAGATGACCCTCTGATCATGAATGCACATATTTCTAAGAGCGGCAAAGATTCAGATTCGGATGAGGAACATCCTAGCGCTTCTACCCACAAAAAAAGGAAAGCTGACACAGATAATGCGGACATGGAGGTGCACGGTGATATGGAGGAGGAAAAGGGTAAGGAATCTGAAAATGATATGGAGTATGAAAAGGATGAGAACATTGGTGAAGAGGATGAAGGGGGTAAATCTGAAAACCCTCACTCTAACCTTATGGGATCAAACAACAAGAATGTGGCTTTGAATTCTAAGGAGGATGACAATCCTAACTCTGCGGGCACGGAACAGGGTAGGGATTCTGCGAACACCATCCTGAATACTACCCGCAACTGTGCTCTGGAGACCTTCAACTTCCAGAAATGGGCTGTCGACAACATTACCAGCATGAAAAGTAAACAGAGGGAATTGGACAACAAGATTAATAAGCTGATTAAGGACGCTGGGAAAAAGAATGATGAGATGAAAACCAGTGAAGCTGAAGAGGAAATCGAGATGGAGGATTGGCTGGAAAAGGATTTGATCAAAGGGGATTTGAAACACCCGGAGGATGTTATAAGAACCTTGAAAGAACAGGCTGAAGAGGATAAAGACAACATCAACTCCAGGGTCGACCGTACCGAGAAGGCTCTAAAAAACTTCATGAACCATAGTCTCCAGTTCCTCAAAGTCTCATCATAGAACATGAATGCTTTGGTGGATCATCTGGAAAGGAAAAATCAGGAAAAGAATCTGGTTGTTATTGATGATATTCCAACTTCCAGCACCACCCACTAGACTCCCAAGCACAAAACAAGGTAGAACACTACTGGGATGGAGATCAATACGAAAGATAGCCAGCTAAGAGAGGAAAACAACGACCTGAGGGAAGCGGCCAAGGCGATGATGCTCTTGGTTCAAAATGTTGAGGAATCTATTAAAGTTTTCAAGTAATTTGTAATGCTGGGTTTGGAGCCAACTTCTTGTTGGCTTCTTGCTGTCTTTTTCTTTGCTGCTGGTTTTTGTGCTGGTGTTTGCAGCTGTTTTGTTTCATCTCTTTAATGCTTATCTTTCGAATTATAATAGGGTTTCGGGTCCCCCTAAAACCTATTTTTACTTAATCAAAAACATTACTCTAGAAGTTGTAGGATTTAAAGCAAGGCTTGATAATGGAATTTGAGGACACAACAACGAAAAATGTAGAATGCCAAGGATGAGAAAATTGTAAGGCATCCCCCTTGCTTATGATAATTTACATATCTTCCAACCCATATATGGTAGAAGATGTTAAGAAAGAAGATAGATTGAAAGAATTGTAATTTTTGTTTGTTTGTTTAGATTCTAACTTTCTTCCTTCAAAAAAAAAAATCAAAGGAAAAATAAAGGTTTTTACATATCATTCTACTAAATGATTCAAAGAAATTTATTCTTTGTTTTCTTTAAATCTTGCAACATGCAAATAAAAGTAATAAAAAAAGAATATTGGAATATGGGGTATTTGATTTTTAGGATATCTCTTAGCCTCTCAAATCTAATCCATGTGAAGTCCTTGCTAACTTGACCCCAAAATTGCTTGAAATTAAGATTCTTCTTCAAATATGAGCTTTCCATTTCTCAGACTCTTAAACCATTGAATATTATTTTTCAAGTGGAAGAAAAGAGGACACCTATAACTCACCTCAATGCTAGAGTCTTAGTTTCACTTAAAATTGAGTTTGTTATTTATGACCTTTTGTGTTTTCAAATGGAATGAAACCAATTGAAGTGCAACATTAAACTATTAGGAAGACCTAATGCTTCTTTTGTGTGCAAAAAAGGATGGGCACCAACGAGGAAACTACCTAAAAATCACAAATAAAACCAAATAGATCAATGAATGATGAAGCCTTACCATTCAATACAGTCAATAAAAAAATAAAAGTTGATAGTGAAGTCTCTTATGGATTAGTTAAGTTTATACATCTTGGTTGTAGTAATGAAAATAAGAATATGGAGGTTGAGATTTTTTCTCCCCTCCCTCTAGAAAGCAAGGTTTACCTTTTATAAAATATGGGTTCCATTCAAAATAACTTGGTTAACAATGAGTTCATGTCATTGGATAATATTCCTCTTATTTTGGATGATCCTTTAATGGAAGAATATATTATTATTCACATTTTTTATTATAAAAGTAGCAAAAAAAATGGTGCTAACCTTATACAAAGACATGCCAAACAAGTCACTTACAACTGGTCAAGAACATACCACTAACAACAAAGGTCATAACAGACCACTTACAACACACTAGCAAAACACCTAGTAACCGACATCAAAGGTGGGCAAAAATTTCACTCACAACTTAGGGAAGAGTTTGGAAAGAGGAAGAAGAACGATCTTTCTTCTATTGACGAACAACAATCCAAACAATATTGTCATTTGGAACACCATCACAAGGTGGAGCAAGAGGAGAAATCCCCTTACTAAGACTGTTAGCACAAGGAACACAATGATGACTAGGCGACACATTTAGACCAAAGACTAGAGAAGAACACGGACAACAGATACGTATACTATTACTCATGTTATTATCTAAAAAAAATTAATAAAGATAATACATTTGACAATATGCAAAATGGCATTCCAAATAAAATAAATGCTCAAAAAGAGATTAATAAATAAAGGTCAAGTTATTAGTATCAATAGTTCTCCATCCCCTAAAATTTCCAAGATAATGAGCCTAGCTCTAATAATGAACTTGCTTGTATAGTTTTTATGGGCAAATATAAAAGGTATAAAGCTGTCCTTGACTCCATGTAAAAATCCTTTATTTCAGAAGAAAATTTGAAAAAGGAGAATATTGTCATTGATAATGGAGGTGACATTTATGATGAAAAAAAACAAAATTTGAAAAAGGAGAATATTGTCATTGATAATGGAGGTGACTTTTATGATGAAAAAAAACAAAATTTGAAAAAGGAGAATATTGTCATTGATAATGGAGGGGACATTTATGATGAAAAAAAACAAATGGATCAATTGATAATTCTCAAGAAGGGGAAGGAAAATTTCATAAATGCTTTGATGGGATATAAAAAAAATTAAAAGTCTTCCTCATCTTCCACCTCATAAATAATATTTAAAATATTCCAGCTAGAATGTTGAAGGACTAGCTAGAATGTTGAAGGGCTGGAGTCCTCTAATTGAAAATACATACTTGGATCCTTTCACAATAATAGACCCAAAATAGAATTTCTCTACCTTCAAGAAACTACTTGGTTGCCAAGTTTTAGTTGGAATTTGTCTTGAAATAAACCACATTAAAGGTAAAGGTGGGTCTACAAATAAGTGGTGGTATTTATTTATTTATTTTGATAGTGGCTCTTCTCCCTATAATAGGTTCTCTGGGTAATAAATAATATAGGGAACGAATTGAACTTTGGCAATGGATTCCTCATCATTTTCTAAAGGTTTCATGATTTCATGAATTTTATTGTGGGCCAAGGGCCAATTTTAAAACAGTTGAATATAAGGAAAAAAAAAACTAGAGGGGTGAATTATATTTTTGAATTAAAGGAAAAAGATACCTAAAACTTATAGATCTTTTATAAAATAAGAAAAGAAAATAGTAAGTGTACATGATTTATCTAGTGTAATAACCAAACTCTATGTAAGAAATTCTATTCAAGATTTGATTTATTGTATGTTCAAAAATATTTTTTCAGCTTTGAAAATATGGAGGATAAAAATTTAATTCAAAGTGAGTAACGACTTAATAATAGATATCCTTTAATACAAATTAAGGCAAAGTTCATAAGTCATGTAATAGGCAACCATCGTGCACAATTCAAAGGGCACTTGAGTTGTAGCATGTTGTTATTCTTCTATATTATTTAATCGTTTTTCTATTGAAGCCATAAAAAAATTAGAGGTGAGCATTAAAAGACCATGAAAGGATTTCTTATTCAAAATTAATGTTTCTTAACTAAAGGATACTAAATTTTATGAAGGGTATTCATATTGTGAGAGACATTAATAAATATATTCTATGTGAAAAAATTACAATTAAGATATGGGATAAGAAAACTATTAAAGACAAGCGACAAGAGAAAGGATCTTGATAGAAGCAAGGATACTTTTTTTACGAAAGTAAGCTAACCATCTTGAAGTTACAATTATAAAATGACTAAAAAATAACAAGATTCATGAAGAATTGATAGAGATTACACATATTAAGATGTTTGTAAAATTTCAATAACCAAGGATCTAAAATTTGAGTGAAGATGAATTGGCTATAGGGTGGTGATCAAGGCACAAAGTATTTCTTTAAAATTTTGAAAATGAAATAGAACTAAGAGAATTTTGACCATATCAATATATGCAATGAGTTGACTAATGATAGTAACAATTTAAAGAAATCTTAGCAAAATTTTCTATCAAATTTTATTGCATTAGAAAAACAAATGATCAAAATAAGACTACCAAGGATTTCTATAGGAAAATAATTCTTTTAAAATAAATAAAGATGGATAAGAAAGACATTTCAAAAGAGGGGGTAATTAAGACTATTAAATCTTTTGACAATGGTAAGACTCCTAGTGAACTTGATGGTTTGCTCATAAAATTCTACAAAGCTAATAACGATTGGATTAAAGGAAATTTACTTGAGATTTACAATGAATCTTTTGAACAAGGTTCATTAGGAAAATAAATTAAAAGGAGAGTCATCAAATTAGTTGCCTTTGACACTGCTTCATATGTTAGATAATTTAGTGGATAATGATAGGGTGGTATAATGCTTTGTAAGGATTTGTAATGCTTTGTAATCTTTTTGAGGTCTAAAACTTTTGTGTAAAGAAGGAGACAAAGTACTAATTAAATAATTGGAGATCTATTATTTTACTTAATGTCTATAGAATTCTTGCTAAACTACTCTATCTTATATTAAAAGAGATTATGTCAAAAGCATTTCTAAAATTTAAAAAGGTTTTATATTAAATGAATATATATACTTGAAAGCCATATTACTAGATGGGAAGATCAATTAAGCAAAACATTATAACCAAGTTGTTTGAATGAGATTGCTTAATTTTGCAAAAGCATATGAAAAAGTGAGATATTCATCATTTATACCTTTGAATCCTTTGGCTCCCCTTTCAATTTTTGTAAGTGGATAAATATTCTTGTCAACAAAATCTCTTGTCAAATTGTTCTAATGGCTTTATAATTGATCCCTTCTCTTTGTAAAGATCAATAAGGTGTGGATGCCCTTTAGTTCCCTCCCTTTTTTTATTGCAGTGAGTGTTGTTCAATATATTTGAAGAATAATTTTTTGGTTAGATCTTTTATAGGATGCATTTTCCTACCTAATAAAGATAATTTGATAAACATACAATTTGCATATGATATTACCCTATTTTTTTAATTAAACAAAGTCATTTTCTTTAATATGATTGAAAATCTCAATACATATTGCAAGACATCTAGGGAAAACATCTCAAATTATAATTTTATAATTATATATTGGAATGACTCACCTCCTCATCGACTCAAAAATAAGAATTGGCAATGGGTGGGTCTTAATAAAATTGTTTGATACCTAGGTACACCTTCTTCTTTTTTATTAAGGTAAACATGGGAAAATGGCCTAAATCTATTACAAAATAGTCATAAAGGCAAGAAAGATGAGCCTCACTAGAAGGAAGACTAGAAATATTGAAAACAAAGCAAGTCTCCCAAAAAGAGAGATAGGAACCAACTACAAAAAAAGAGAAGAAAAAAGACCAGTGATGCTTTTTACCAAAGCATGGAACTAGAAATTGGATTTGGAAGGACTGTAAACCACCAACAAAAATAACAAAGGTGATTTGGATCCAAATTTCACCAAAGGTCTCAAAAGAGAGGCAAGGCGAGAATGCAATTTTCTTCCAATTGTTTTAAAAGAGAGAACCCAATTGAAGGGTTCACAAACATAACAACGAGTAACTTGTGAGGGGATTCTTTTCCATCGGCAGTGTTAACATTCATTTTCAATAACAATAACCTCTTTTCCTCCAAAGTGATTTGAAGATGATAACCAAGGGTTGTCCTAACCTCTTTCATTTCTACCACCAACTCCTTGTCTTGGGCCCTAGGACACCCGACATCATTGGAGTACTCATTATCATGGAAGTATTGGCAAATCAAGGAGAAGCATCCAATGTTGTGGATGTGGTATAACCTAGAGAGCTCTTAATGAATTTCCTTATCCCAAATCCCAAGCTCACAACACAGTTTAACACTATTAGGGAACTTCAAACCAATTTCAACCAAGACACAAAATCTAGCAAAGAGAAGACTACATCTAGATTTAGTGGCATTATCAATGGTAATAAACTGATTAATAGAATCAATAACTCCATAAATGATGTAACGACCACAAAACTAAAGACTAAATAAATAAACTCATTTTACTTTTCATGAGTTAAAAACTAAAAGGTAGTTAATCATAAAAAGAAAATTTTCACTTTTATTTTAAACAATCATTTAATTGAATGCATAAATATATTTACTTGAATCCTTATGGAAGGTAATCATTTTTTTCATTGCATTGAAAAGAAATATTACCAAAGTTACCCGCTTAGGAATTCTATATCTACCTCGTAAGCCTCGGCTAATCAATTGTAGGAGGGAGAGCATCATACGGGTGCTATTCCTCCAACCATAAACCAACAATCCCTTGCACACCTTCCTACTAGAAGTGGCCCCACGCTTCACGAAGAATGTAGATAAGGGTCCACCTCTCTCGAGCCATCTAAGTACTAGTGTCGTGTGCCACATATCTCATTTTGACCATACTACTATAGACTATCTTCTAAGTATGACCAATTTGGAAGATCTATGTTCTGGCAACACTTGTGAACTAACTAGTCGCATGGACATAAACTTGGAAATAAATAAATCAAATGCAAATAATTGCACAGGTTGAGACACCTTTTTCCCAACACCAACTTTATAACATTTAGTCAAATAGTCCTTATAGTTTTGAGAGTTTGACTATATGGAAATTTGTTTGAATGTAAATAAGGGTTCAACTATGACTATTCATGGAAAAGTAACCAAATAATTAACTATGGTCCCTGAACCTAACAATCCCTCACACTAGGAATAACTCTCACTATACAACTTATTGAATATGAACTATATTTATGTAGTAAAGATTCAATTGAAACCAATGGAATGTAGTGACACAAAAAGTCAACAAGTTGGCTCAAAGAGTAGTATATAGGGAGAAATAACTACAAGAATGGTGTGTTGAGGACTGATGGGCAAAAGATGAGATAGAAAACAATAGAGTTTTTTCTTATTACATATGGTTCCTGCAAGTAGGTTTTTTCCATGGTACTTGTCCATGTTATGATTAAGGTGCCATCCACCTTGTAAATCCTATGACATTGTTCCAACATCCTTGGAAAGTATCCTAAGGAACTTAAGGTATATTGGAAAAAAAATTACAATATTTATTCTAACTATTGTCTGTAATACATTCATAAGGAATGATGGGTTCCACTGGCAACAATAAAGGTGGGTTGTGAACACATTTATTTAATATTGTTTTCCCCACATGTGGACGCACAAAATGGGATAATTAATGACTTATGAAGTTGACAAATGAGTGATCTTTGGGCTTCTACAAATGTTGGCTCAGAAGAGGCAATAGGTCTCTCTTGGTATTATGTTATTTATTACATTTAATGTAATGTTTATCTCGCAAGATGGGGCGCCCCATTTGGAGGGAAAATATTGGAGCCAAAACCAATGTCCTTTTGAATTCCATGGAGGTAATCAAAGGGTTGTGGTCATTGGGAATGAAGAGCCTTCTTTGAATGCCTTATTTGGTACTTTTGGAGCTCTTGTCATTTTATAAATTCAACTCTTTGTATGTAGAAAGTATAAAGAATAGTTGAATGTAGAGTTAATTTGCAGGAACAAGGACAAGTGGGAGGCATAAGGAGGTTGTTTACATGTACACAAATTTTGTTATGTCGGTGACAAACAAGAAAATGGTAGTGAATGTATTATAATCATATTTATTGTTCATAAGGCATACTTGTCCTCTCTTCTTGGTGGATTTTTTTTCCATGTAAGGGTTGCTCCAAGTAAATCATGTGTTATGTTGCTTATTTATGTCTTGTTGCTGCTAACTTATGAGGATAATATTCTTTATTTATTGTTGCTATAAGTGTTGGCATTATGTGAACCGGTATGAGAACCGGTATGTGGACATAATGACATTGTATGTTGTCATTGATGTCAATACACTGAAGAGGTGAGAATTGGCATATGTAAGAACCGGTATAACACTGTGAACTGATATCTGTACCAAAGTGAAGTGGTGTGCTTGTTCAAGGTGAACCGGCATAAGGTTATGGGAACCGACACATGGAAGCAGTGCATGACTACCAGTTGGTGGTCTCAACTTCAGGGTTTCCGGTTGGAGTGCTTCAAGGTGACTTTATGTGATGAAGTTAGCATGATAATGAAGAACAGATAGTGTTGCCACGTAAGCCTTGTGCGCATGAAGGATCTTGCATAAAGAAGAGTGTTCCTATCTACCTTGGGAATGTGCGAAGTCTGTAAACGGTGATAACATGTGATGGGTTATCAGCTGCCATGAAATTAGTGGAAAATGAACGATGGAGAATGTCTTGAGATTGGATCAAGACTGTTGCGTTCAATACAGTATGATCAATGGTCAAGATTGAACCATTTGAATTCCTTAACCTAACAAGTCTAGGGTTTAGGGTTTATGCTACCGACCTGTCTATTGTCCTATAAGGTCGATGTTGTGATTCTTTCAGAGGTTGTTGGCAAAATTTGTGTGTGCGTATCTAAGAGAAGAGATACATGATTCTTGCCAGACCAGAGGAGAGAAGTCATATCTGTAGAGTGTAAGTGCAGAAGGTGAAGAGGAGCTTAAGCGGATCTGCATTGGCATTGAGTGCTATTATCAGGTCATTGATATACCTGTTGATCTTTAACCACTTCAACAGTTGTGAAATCCCCTAACAGGGTAGCCTTAACCAGCTTGTTGAAAATCCTCTAACAGGGTAACTCAAAGCTACTGAGTCATTGATATCCTTTAGCTATTGAGTTCTTGAAATCCTCTAACAAGGTACCCTTAACAGGGTTTGACCCTTAATCAGGTATTGTATCCATCCCTTAACCGGGTGATCCCTAACAGGATCGGTTCCTAACAGAACCTATTGTATCTATCTTTAACCGGACAAGGCTCCTAACAGAGTGGACTTCCAAAGAGTTCAAAAACAAGCTTGTGGGTATTCATCCCCACCGTGGTTTTTTCCAGCTGGGTTTCCATGTGAAAAATATGTGTGTCATGTGTGATGCTCTTATCTTGTGATACTTTGTTATTGTCTATCAAGCATGTGATGGTTCTGTGTTTTATGCCTGTCAATAAAACATGTTGAACTAGCTGATTGTTATGTTTCGATGATAGATTACCTATTCATGCATAAGGGTGAAATGGTAGTGTAGTTTTGAGTTGAGTGGAAAGCTAAGTGATTAACCAGTTAATGCCTGTCTCAGTCACTCTTGGCTTTACCGGTTGCACTATGTTTCAAACCGGTATCACTGTTTACCAGTCAATTGAAGTGTCTGTTGTCAAACCGGTTTAAGACTATGTTTTTGCCTGCACTGATTCACCCCCCCCCCCCTCTCAGTACTGGTTTGGTACTATTTGTTCATCATTAAGTTATCAATAAGTTCACATAAGATAGAATTATTAAGCATGATATGTAAGCTGGTCTTTGGCATCATTAAGAAGTACCTAAGCATATTTTCCAACATTAAGGCAACTTAATTTTCAGATTTGCATATAATGTTCAAATCTTCATATTGCATTTTTCCAAGCCTTAAATCTCATCCTTTGATTAGTTTATTGGATAGAGATTGATCTTCACAATCTTTAGTATTGAACTTATTTATTTCCCAAGAGTCCAAGGTGCTATAAGGAGTGGTTTTCACCAAACAACATTTTTTCTTTCTTTACTTGAAAAGTATATTTTTTTAATCTTTTTTTGTTTGTATTTTTATAATTGATATATTCCTCATGAATCATGTAATGATTTGAGTTGCATTAAATTCATGGGTTCTTCAACTTTGGACCATTGAGAATGATTGGCTGATAAGCAATTATTCCATACTTAGTTACGAAAACATATGGTTCTAGCCAATTAGGTTTAAACTTAACTTTATTGTCTTGGTCTTCAAGGTTCAATTGCTATTCCTTGAGCAAAACATCAACAATCTCAATTTCATGAGCAACAATTTTCTTATTATGGATAAAAGGAAGATGATTTTGAGAGAACTGAATTGAGGTCTCAATCATTATGTAGCTCTAATTTATGTAGTCATGCAATTTTATACTCCTCATATCAATGAGATTACAAAGGGATATGCACAATGATGGTAGTTTTATCTTATTTGGTAGGATCGCTTTAGATTCAAAGAGTAGGGAATAAGGAGTTACACTAGTGACTATGTGTATGCTAATGCAATAGGCCCATAGGTGGGGCTAATTTGGAGGTGTCAACCAAGGCCAACATTAATGGTAATTTTTTTAATAATTTTAAGAAAGGTTTTATGAGGTATCTTTGTTTGACCATTACTCTAAGGCCAGTACAAAGTTGACTAGTAATGCTAGATATGAAAGCATTCACAAAGAGTGTGACAATCATGCATTTTGAAGGATTTTCTATTATTAATGACAATGGTGATAAGGATACTATAATGATAAATGATGCAAAGGGGATTAAATTTAGATATTTGTTGGCCAATATTGTAGGTAAGGAAAATAACTTCAACATATTGAGTGGATTACTCAATGACACTAACGATAAATTGTGATTGCGGGATGAGGATGAGTCAATATTGCTAATATGATTGATACCCTATTATGAAGAGGGAAAAAGAGTAGTGATAAGATACAATTATTGCAATGATGCCAATGATAAGACAAACATTTTTTGACCTACTATCATGCATATTATTCTATGGTAGGTTGGCATTAACCTATTATCAAGAGATTTTTAGATAAGACTATAGCTCTAGTGCATTCATCATAGATTTTATCAAGAACCTCTTTGTGTGTGTGAAGAGCCTCTTCTAATTTTAGTAATCATAGTAGGGTACCATCAAATTCCTTTCAATATAGAGTGTCACTAAGGATAGTGAATCGAGAGAATTGTTGGATAAGAGATTTATATTGGGTGCATAATAGGTTAGATACCATTAGGATTTGTTCATGGAGGTAGGTATATATGTCATTCAATACCAAGGGGGATTGGGACCGACAAGCTCAGATACAAGCTAAAGATCTATTTTGACCTATTTTGACATGAGTTGACTTTTATATTATGCTTGATAGACTTATCTAGACTATATTTGATGATTTGGATGATGATTACTCATGTGCTTCAGTTACTTATTATTGATGTTAGACACTATTGGACATATGTTATTTTGATTATCTATATGGATGTTGGTACTATCATGATTGATCATGTGATTTAATGATATATATACTCGATAGATTTTATATGCTCACTATGTGATGGATTATTGATAGATTAGATTTATCATTGTTTTGATGATGATTATAATTACGCTAACCCTACTTCATGATTACATTTGATGAGATGTGTTTGACTTGTGTTTGTCTATCTTCGTGATAGAGAATATTCCACATCACTCATTGTGAGTGGGATCTGTCGTCACGATTCTCTATCACTTGCTTGTTCTATATATGTATATGTATATATGGTATTGTCATTTTATGGTTGCAAGACTTTGTAGGTACAAGACATCAACTCCACCTGGCTTCATAGGTCTAAGCGTGTCTTTAGTTCCAATGGCTTATGTGGTTCGGAGATGGCATGAGTTCCCCTCACATACTCTAGGTCTAAGTTGTTCACAGTGAGTGCTCAACGTCTTGACATAATTCGCCTTGTCAATTAGTAAGCTTGGTCTTCTTGGTATTGTGAGTTCGGTTTATGTCGGTTGATTTACTTGATTATGTTAAATTAATTATGTGGCTCTTGATGTGTGGTTTTATATTTAGTAATGTTTATTTTAATGTATTTAATTTATTAGTTTTGAATATTTAATTATTTGGCATTTATATTTATTTGATAATTAACGTTTATTGATTTTATGATTATTTAATATTTGGTAAGCTTTGTCGTTGTTTAATATTTATTTTTATATTTGTGATTTAATCTTTAATGGTATTTGATTATTTAATTATTTATTTGATTTTATGTGGTTTAGTATTTATTTGATATCTTATATTTATTTGGTTCTTTAATTTATTTAATTAGCTTTTGGTTTATTTAATTTTAATCCCCATTTGGATTATTTATTTATAGCTTATGTTTATTTAATAGTTTGATTTTTATTTCCCAAGTGAGGTGTATGAACACATTAAATCAAAATAATAATAAAATATTCCCACTTAGCTGGATAAGTATATTTTATATTTACTCTACCTACCCTTTACTCTCATTGGCTAAATTCAAAATGGGAGAATAAATTATAATATATGGTGGGTTGGTAAAATATATTCCAAAATGAAATATTTTGATTGGCCGAGATTGATGCTAGGGTTTTTTTATTATTGTTACTTTTTATTTTCATTCCCGTGATGGTTTCGGGTTGGCTATTCTCTGGAAATTTTTCCAGCAAGCATTCTTCCTTGGTTTTGAATTTCTTTCACTCTTGGTTTGGGCTAGAGCTTGGTTGGATTTTGGTTTGGATTTGTGGGAGCTCTTCTTCAGCTTCATTCCATTACTTAAGGTTGCAGGTTGGAGTTCTTTCACTTTGTATTTTGATTTTAATGGCTTCTCTGTCTATGCATTGTGTCTGCAAGTGTTTTGGGCTTGGGATGAAGTATTATGTTATTCTATAGTTTTAATATTATTGAAGGTTAATATTTGGGGAAGAAACTTTATGTTATAAGAATTTTCATGTAGTTACTGGAAAATATATATTTGGTTTTTCCTGTGCATGTCGTTTCTCGACACTGTGAAATTCTTGTGAAAATCTCTGGTTGATAAATCTTTTGTCTGTATGGGAGTTGAATGGATATTTTTCCCCTTTGTGAGTCCTTTAGTTTGAGAGTGTTTGAATTTGTTTTCATTGGTTTCTCTGTGAGTTTTGCAGTGATTCTGTATGTGTTTTACCATGAAGAAATTTTGATTGAATCTTGAGTTATAGTCTGAATTTATTTACCTTGTTTATACCCATGCATTCCATATTTCTGGACGTCTCTATTCATGTAATTTTCGAGCCCTTTGGTTAAGTCTGGATTTTATTATTTTACCCTTAAGATTTCTAAGTTTTTCGTAAGATTTGTGTAAATGTGTTGTTTCTATAAAAGCATTCGGTTTTGTGTTTGCGCTGTCTCAGAAGGCGTAAGCGTGAATCTAGGAATGAATGTGATGTCTTAGGATATGTATGCACGATTCTGAAAATGTTTGCGCTGTCCTACGAGATGAAAGCATTGTTCTGTGGGATAAAAGCGCTAAACTAACTGTGTTTTGTGTTTTCTTAGTTTTGGTCATTTTTGAGGTATTGTCCCGAGTTTATTTTTGTACCAGAGGCTTTATTTGAGGTCTGCTAATATTTTCCAGTTTTGGGTTTGATCAGTTTTGATGCATTTTGATGGTATTAAGTATATTTACTTCTCTATGCTATTGTGGATATTTTAGAATCTCTTCCATGTTGATAAGCCATGGATGTTTGAGATGATTATTACACTGTTTTGGACCAGCAAGTGAGTACGCCTTGCTGTGATGTTATCTTTTATTTTGATGACAATATTTGATGGCTTGATATGCCTTTGTTTATTTCTGGTCAAGAGGCTCATTTTGCTATATTGAGGTTGTTGTAGTCTTGCATATGTTGTGAGAGTATGTGTGGAAGTTATTAGCTGCATTGAGTATTATTTTCATGTGTTTACTTTGGTTAGAGCCTCTTGTGATTTATTGTTGGGCCATGTTAAGAGGAGTGGGCTTCCTTGTGATGACCGGGGTCACGAGAGATAGACTTGCATGAAGTCTAGACCACTAGGGCACATTGGAGTTTTCCATGATTTGTAAATAAGTGATAATCTAATAATTGATGGGTTGGGTAGCTAGATTAATTAATAAGATGATAAATTGTTTTGTGCCTCATGACTTAGTCCTAGGGAGGATGTTTTCGGATAAGCATGAGAAGGTCGTGAAGACAGTAAGCTAATCTCCCTTAGTCTCTCATAGGTTGAGATGGCTCCACATGTACATCAAGCTAGTGCCTTGTGTTATTATGTTATTATGTTATGAGGATGGCATGTGATGACACTCCACTCCTACATGTGTTCCCTTTATGATTTATGATTATGCTTATTGGATGCATTTATGTCTTGATAAGTTTTACGCCTCTGGGAGTTCATTCTTGTTGTATTGTATGAGTTCTTGCTTGAGAGTCCTTATGTGGTTTGTTGGTATTATGGATGTGTTGCATTGGTTTTGTCATTGATGTCAACACTTGTAAACTATTATCAACACCTATCCTTCTGGAGATCTTTGGTTATGTTCACCAGCATGTTCAGTGACTTATGCACAGTTACTGGTATCTGGTTCACGGACAGGTTATATTGTTCATCAGCACAGAGGATGATTTGTTATCATCTAGAGATCACTTGGTTATGTTGAAGACATGGTTTGGACACTTGGTTTTGGTGATTTGGTTATTGGTCTAATCAAGTTTGCATATTTGTTGTTACTGACAAATTGGTCTAGGTTATGGACCGACATGCGTTATCTATTCCAGATCAACATGACACATTATGGAGATGATTTATTAATTGGTTATTATTGTAAATGCATTAAGCTGACATGATACATCATATTTTGACTTATTTGTAATTGATTTAATTGTAATATTTTTAGTGAGCCGACCTATACATTTGGTCTTAGGTTTTGGTATATATGTAAGATCTCATTTGTGAGATTAACATGGTAGTGGAAGAGGAATGTAATACGGTATATGCGAATATAAGCAGAGCTACTCACACAGACATCATTTGAAGATTAAAGGAGGCTTTTGAAGAAGACAATTAGAGCTTAACTGGTATTGAATCCAGCATATGAAGATGCTACTTTGAGCAGTACATTATTATTGGATTTAGCCATCCAATTGTAGTTAGTGTGACTCTCATTTTTGTGATTGAGCAGCGAACTCTAGGCAGGTGGCATTTTTGCATGTGCAGACCCCATTTGTACACACATACTATATGCAGTAGTATCATCTGATTGTGGGTAAGGTTTCCCACCATATTTTTTCCCCTTATAGGGTTTCCACGTACAAATATCCGTGTTATGTGTTGTGGATGTTATTTGTCTTTCTGTTTCATGCATTAAGCTTCACTGGTATTGTTATTAACTGTTAAACTGTCAACCAACATTAAGTTTGGTTTACCGGTATTATGCATCAAGTTTGATTAAGTTATATTTGGGTTGAAATTAATAGACAACTGATTCACCCCCCCTCTTAGTTGCCTCCGGGTCCTAACAATTGGTATCAGAGCCAAGTCCTCTTTTTGCAGAAGTTTAACAACTTGAGGAGATTCTATGGCAACTAACCATTTCAGGAAGGACAGTCTGAAGCTTGATGGAACTAACTATGGTAAATGGAAGACCGGAATGGAGACACATCTGAAATGCATTGGAAGAGACATATGGGATGTTACAAAGAATGACTATGTTGGTCCTACACAGAGTCAACCTAATCCATCAAACTTGGCTAAAGATCAGGAGAATGATTGCAAAGCAAGAGAAACACTTTTGAGCGCATTGTCAGATCAACAAATCATGGGATTATCAGACTGATCTACTGCTAAATGTATTTGGGATAAATTGGAGACATTGAATGAAGGTGATACCACTATCAAAATTGCAAAACTGGAATGCTTTCGGGTCAGGTATGAAAATCTGAAAATGGAAGAAAATGAAAGGATTTATGCTTTTATGGAAAGAGTTAATGAAATTGTTTTAGGTATACAATGTTGTGGAGGATCCTTAAGTGAAGATGAGATTGCTTCTAAAGTTTTAAGAGCATTTCCATCGGCATACAAAATGAAAGTAACTACTATAAATGAATTAAGAACAATGCCTAATACATTGGTATCTAGAGATACCTTGTTTGGAAAACTTTCACCTTTTGAGCTTGAGGAATTTGGTCCTATTGCTACAATTAAAATAGATTTAGCTTTTAAAGCATCATCATAATTTGAGAAATCTGATTGGAAAGCACTTTATGCAAGAGAACTTGAAGACATCAGAAGAGAGAATGAAGAATTGGAAGAGCTTGAAGCACTATTTGCAAGGAAAATGCCGAAAGGTCCAGTTGGAAGTAAGTATGAAGGTAAAGCACCATTTAAATGTTTTAACTGCAATAAAATTGGTCATATGGCATCTAGGTGTCCTGATAGACATGCAAGATTGATAGAAGAAGCTAAAAGAATATATAAGCCTAACCTTGAATATCAAAGATATAGATTTAAGAAGAATAGAGACAAATCATGTTACTGTGCTAATGAAGGAGTTATTGATGATTCTGATGAGGAACCGACAGAAAATGGATGGGCTTTTGTTGCAATAACAAAAGATCAACTGACACCTACTATACAACCAGTAGAGCAGGCCGTGGCAACAAAAATTGAAGAAAAGGATGAATGGATCATTGATTCTGGATGTTCACATCATATGACTGGCGATAAAAGTAAATTCTTAACTTTTCAGGAATACAATGGAGGCCTAGTAAGATTTGGGGATGATAAAGCTTGTTTGATCAGAGTAAAAGGCACTATATCTTTTGATGGTAAGCACAATACTGACAATGTTTATTATGTTGAAGGTTTGAAGCATAATCTTTTGAGTGTTGATCAATTAGTTGAAAAAGAATTTCAGTTACAATTCAAGAATGGTAAATGCAAAATCATGAATAGAACTAGTTTGGAAATTGCAACAAGTAATCAGCCTAGAGGTAATATCTTTCACTTGAATAACAATGAGAAGACATGCTTGATTTCACATATTGATGAAAGTTGGTTATGGCATAAAAGACTTTGTCATGTGAATTTTGATTGCATTGTAAAGATCAGTACAACTAAGGCAATGAGGGATTTACCTAAGATTGTAAAACCTCATAATCTGGTATGTAAGGAATGCCAACTTGGAAATCAAGTTAGAACAACTTTCAAGAGTATTCCAGAGAAATCCAATAATGTTCTTGATTTAATTCATATTGACTTATGTGGTCCGGAAAGAACTAGAAGTCTACAAGGAGATAGATATTTTATGCTAATCATTGATGATTATTCTAGAATGTGTTGGGTTACTTTTCTCAAGGAGAAATCAGAAGCTTTTGGGAAATTCAAACTATTCAAGGCAATGGTAGAGAATGGAACTGGTAAGAAAATCAAATGTTTAAGATCAGATCAAGGAGGTGAATTCACATCTAAGGAATTTAATACATTCTGTGAAGTGAATGGAATCAGAAGACAGTTATCAGCACCTCAGACACCCCAGCAAAATGGAGTTGTGGAAAGGAAGAACAAAACTATTTTGGATGCAGCTAGAAGCATGATATCAGAAGCAAACCTACCTCATGTGTATTGGAGAGAAGAAATCAATACAATGGTTTACACATTCAACAGAGTTCACATCAAAGGTGAAATCGGTAAGACCCTTCATGAACAATGGTTTGGTAATACTCCTACTCTTAAATATTTTAGAATATTTGGAAGCAAATGTTATATTAGGAGAGATGAGTATATTGGTAAATTTGATCCTAGAAGTCATGAAGGAATATTTCTTGGTTATTCATCTAAGAGCAAGGCATATAGATGTTTTAATAAAAGATTGCATAAAATCATTGAGAGTGCAAATGTGAAGATTGATGAACACTTTAGAAGAGATTCAAGGTCTATGGACTCTGAAACGACAATTGAGATAATCACAAATGAACCTATACAGAATGCACCAGCACATATTGTTGATCCAGTCACACCGACATCATTTGAGAATTCCACAGTGACTGAAAATACACCCAGGTATGTAAGATTGAATCACTCTAAAGGTCAGATAATTGGGAATAAGTATCAAGGAGTTATGACAAGAGGAAGACTGACAAATGAAGAGGTATGTTTAATTTCTCAAATTGAACCAGCATCAGTTAATGAGGCATGTGAAGATAAACATTGGATTAAGGCTATGGAAGATGAATTGGAGCAAATTGAAAAGAATAACACATGGACATTGGTTCCCCATCCTAAAAACAAAAATGTAATTGGAACTAAATGGGTATTCATAAATAAACTTAATGAAGATGGTAAGGTAATCAGAAACAAAGCAAGATTAGTGTGTAAGGGATATTCACAAAAAGAGGGAATTGATTACAGTGAAACCTTTGCACCGGTAGCTAGAATTGAGGCAGTTAGACTATTCCTAGCATTTGCAGCACACAATAACTATAAAGTATATCAAATGGATGTTAAATGTGCATTTATGAATGGTGATCTTGAAGAGGAAGTTTACATTGAACAACCTGATGGATTTTCTTTGACAAATGATAAAGATATGGTTTGCAGGTTAAGGAAAGCTTTATATGGATTGAAGCAAGCTCCTAGAGCTTGGTATGCTAGATTGGACAAATATCTTTTGAAGCTTGGTTACACTAAAGGTAATGCTGACAACAACTTATATTTCAAAGTGACTAACGATGACATCTTGGTTATTGAAGTTTTTGTTGATGATATAATTTTTGGAGGAGAAGATGGATTGTGTAAAGACTTTTCTAATAAGATGCAGGAAGAATTTGAAATGTCTATGATTGGGGAGATAAAATTATTTTTAGGATTGTAGATTTCACAAACTGATAAAGGTATATTCATATGTCAATCCAAGTACTTGAAGGAACTACTAAAGAAATTTGATATGGAAAACTCTAAACCGGTAAGTACTCCTATGACTACAACTGACAAACTATCATTGAAGGATGATACAACATCTGTTAATCGGACAAGATATAAATCTATGATTGGAGGTTTACTATATTTGACACAAACAAGGCCTGATATTATGAATGCAGTATGTATTATTTCAATATTTCAAAGTGATCCTAAGGAAAATCATGAATCAACAGTAAAAAGGATTTTCCGGTATCTACAAGGCACAATAAATCTTGGTTTATGGTATCCTAAAGATGAAATTTTTGATTTATGTGCATACACAGATGCTAATTGGGCAAGAGATGTAGATGACATAAAGAGAACCACTTGTGGAGCATTCTTTCTTGGTAACAAATTGATTTCATGGTTGAGAAAGAAACAAAATTGTACATAATTATCAACAACAGAATCAGAATATGTTGCAGCAACAACTAATTGTACTTAGGTACTATAGATTAAACAAATGTTGAAGGACATAAAGGTAAAATGCAAAGAACCTATAATCATTTACTGTGATAATATGGCAACAATTGATATATCCAAGAATCCGGTATTTCACTCTAAAACTAAACATGTTTCTATCAGCTTTAATTTTTTGAAAGAGAATGTTGAAGCAAAAGAAGTGAAATTGGTTTATGTGAATACTAAAGAGCAAATTGCAGATATCTTTACTAAGCCTTTGCCTAAGAAAACTTTTGAATATCTCAGAGAGCAGCTTGGGGTAATACCCTCATTGGTAGAGACTTAGACAGTTGGAGAATGGCATCAGATCGACAAAATTTACAGAAAAATCTTTTTCCGGCTTTGATGAAGGAGAGCTACTTCTCAGGGGGAGTAGTTGGTTATAACAATCGGTATTTGTATGAACTTGTTGTATCTGGTTTTTGTATTGTTTTGACATTTGATGTCAACGGGGGAGATATACTATGGAAAAACATATTATATTTTGGGGAGATATTATTCATTGGGGGAGAGATATTATGTATTTTTTATTTCTGTAAATAAATCTTTTTAGGAGATTATTGGTTTTTGGTTTATTGGCATTTCTGCTTTGGCACTTAGATGGTTTTTCCATCTTGTGTTGCCATCAATGCCAAAGGGGGAGATTGTTGGTATTATGGATGTGTTGCATTGGTTTTGTCATTGATGTCAACACTTGTCAACTCTTATCAGCACTTATCCTTCTAGAGATCTTTGGTTATGTTCATCGGCATGTTCAGTGACTTATGCACAGTTACCGGTAGGTTATATTGTTCACCGACATAGAGGATGACTTGTTATCATCTGGAGATCACTTGGTTATGTCGAAGACATGGTTTGGACACAAGGTTTTGGTGATTTGGTTATTGATCAAATCAAGTTTGCATATTTGCTATTACCGACAAATTGGTCTAAGTTATGGACCAACATGCGTTATCTATTCCAGATCAGCACGACACGTTATGGAGATGATTTATTAATTGGTTATTATTGTAAATGCATTGAGCCGACATGATACATCACATCTTGACTTATTTGTAATATTTTTAGTGAGCCAACCTACACATTTGATCTTAGGTTTTGGTATATATGTAAGATCTCATTTGTGAGATTAACATGGTAGTGAAAGAGGAATGTAATAAGGTATATGCGAATATAAGCAGAGCTACTCATGCAAACATCATTTGAAGATTAAATGAAGGTTTTGAAGAAGACAATCAGAGTTTAACTGGTAATGAATCCAACAAATGAAGATGCTACTTTGAGCAGTACATTATTATTGGATTTAACCATCCAATTGTAGTCAGTGTGACTCTCATTTTTGTGATTGAGTAGCAAGCTCTAGGCAGTTGGCCTTTCTACATGTGCAGACCCCATTTGTACACACATACTATATGCAGTAGTATCATCTGATTGTGGGTAAGGTTTCCCACTGTGGTTTTTCCCCTTATAGGGTTTTCATGTACAAATATCTGTGTTATGTGTTGTGGATGTTATTTGTCTTTCTGTTTCATGCATTAAACTTCACCAATATTGTTATTAACTGTTAAACTGTCAACCGACATTAAGTTTGGTTTGTCGCTATTATGCATCAAGTTTGTTTAAGTTATATTTGGGTTGAGATTAATAGACAACTGATTCACCCCCCTCTCAGTTGCTTGTGGGTCCTAACATGGTTAGGGTGCCAGCTTAGGTTTAGAGTGTGTGTTGGGACCTTGTGTCATCTCCTATCATGGGGGGTGGTTCATTTGGTTCCACATGGTCAGGTGGTTGATTCTTTTTAGCCATTGGGATGTTCTCTTGGATTCTTCTTGCGTGGATGTGGATTTTTCTTCATGATGGATTATGGATGTACCTTGTAGTAGATTTATGTAATGGATAAGATGGAATGCATGTAATCTAATATTCTTGTATATAGTAGATGGATTCTTGTAGTAGAAAGAGCTGTGCTCACGATATATTTAATGTACTTATATTTCTAAGATGAATTGTAGTTGGAATAGAAATGGATTTGCAGTATGGTTCAATTGTATTATTTCATGGAATGTTAGGAAGCAAGTTAGAAGGTAAATAATCTTGAAAGAGGAATATTCGTAGATTAATAAATGATTATGTTAGAAGATGTTAATTGGATCTAGTAAAGATGAATGATTCATATAGATGCATTGGTAGAAAGGAAATTATGCATATCATGAGGAATAAGTAATGTTGTAGGTTGCATATCTCGTGGTTAGAGAATTAGAATATGATGCATTAAATGAAGATAAAATATACCTATCATGGGTGTAGTATGTTATTATGGTGGTGAATTAAGTAATGATGTTGAAGTACCCTAGGGAAAAGTTAATGATTTTATGTTAATTTCGCTTGCGTTATTTGATGAAACGAGTGATGATGTATGTTCATAATTGGTTAATTGGTTGATGAATCTAAATATAGGAGTTGAGAAAATACAACACCACAGGAGCCCAAATAATCTCTGCAAGTTGAAAAACCTGTTACAAGGAGAAGCAAGGAAGCAAATCATAGAAGGAACAAAAACACAGGAAAAATATGCTCAAAAAGAGAGAGCACAATATTCTCCAAAAATGTACTATCAATAATAATCCTTCTTCATACAATGAAAAGAAAGAACTCAACCTTTAATAGGTCAAGAAACCCTAAAAGGGAAAACCTAGGTTTGCACATAATAATTAATTAAAACAATTAATTATATGCACCTAAAGTTAGCTTAAGTGTAAAAGAGATAAAGGGAACTTAAATAATTAAACAAATATTGTTTAATTAATCAAGTAAATATCCGAATACTCTAACACCCCCCCTTAAGCTAGACTTAGGGAGAAGCTAAAAGCTAGAACAACTACTGAAAGAAATAAAGATAGGTCCTAGCAACAAGGCCTGATCAGGTACCCAAATACAATGAAATCTCTATGAACTGGAGAAATAGAGAAAACCACGTGGGAACAAAACTCTACTCCAAAAAGAGATAAAAAGAATACCACTGAAGCATGAAGACCCTGCAAACTCTGTCGAAGAATAACTGCTGATCTGAAGAACCTCCATTGAAATAGAACATGACCAGGTAGAGAAGACTGTAATTTGCATGAGTGCCCTCAAATGACACTACTCGAATCAAATGGCAAACAAGGCAAACACTGAAATCGAAGATACAAATGGCATGAGAAACCAAAGCCTGAAGAGTTGATCAATCGAACCACGAAAGCATTAGAACCAACAAGATAAACCTCCCCATAATGCGGAAGTGGGAGAGGGACAAGAACACTGAAAAAGACAGCTAAGAAGAACTGCATGATGAAGAACCAGGAACATCAAAGGTGTGGAGACAAGTACATGGTGTCGTGGAAGGAACACTCACTTGACACCCATCATGAGGCGAATGTCATGGAAGGAACACTCACTGGACAAAAGTAGATGGCAAACAAGGCAAACATCAACCCCCTCATGGCACTTTATAAGTAGTGCATGTACAACAAGGCACAAGATATGCAAGATTCGAAGTAAACAATGCATGATGACACTTTATCTCAGTGCGTTTGCATAAATACAAGCTATAATGATAAGAAGACTGGAAATAGAAACGTGAACCAAAATAGAGACATCCTACTTAGAGAAGAGATCTCGGGACCTGAAACAACCACGATATCCACCAAAGTGATGAAAAAAAAAAACTGAATAAAATATGCATGGAGCAGAATCTAGAAATAAAACTTAGATGGCTGGAAAGTACACAGCACATGCTTTCCAAAAATATAAAATTTTTGAAAAACGGAGTTCGGATGCTCAATCTATGGCTCCCAGAGTGCAAAAACTAGACCTCACTTTGACTGGAAAAAAACACAGTCAAACAGAAAAATTGGAAAAAAATACCAACACCATGAGGTCGGGCTCTGATACCATATAGGAGTTGAGAAAATACAACACCACAGGAGCCCAAATAATAATCCTTCTTCATACAATGAAAGAAAGAATTCAACCTTTAATAGGTCAAGAAATCCTAAAAGGGAAAACCTAGGTTTGCACATAATAATTAATTAAAATAATTAATTATATGCACCTAAAGTTAGCTTAAGTGTAAAAGAGATAAAGGGAACTTGAATAATTAAACAAATATTATTTAATTAATCAAGTAAATACTCGAATACTCTAACACTAAATAGATGGAGATGTTATGTGTTGCATTAGCTGTTATCTAAGAAATTATTATTTTTATCTCCATTGCTTGTTATTGTTTAGTTTCTTTAGGGTATTTTGGCAGGCATTACATCAAGGATGTCATATGTAGGAACCAATAGGTGTTGAACTACACAACATTGACTATCTTATGGCATGTACATAAGGGACCCAATAGTGGCCACAACATCTACTTCTTTATTGTTAAGGTGGCAAACTTATTCAAATTGAAAGGAAGTTAAGGTAGTGGAACAACTTCGTACACTAATCTTGAATGGAGGTAATGGAAAACATTTCAAATATTTTTAATAGATACATAAAGTAAATAGAAATAGCACAAACAAAATATATACCATAACATGGTGATTTAGAAGGGGAAAACCCTTTCAGGAGGAAAACCCCAAACTCCAAAATTCATCCAATATGTTATTCAAAAATTAATAATAAAATACGATAAACTTGCAAAGCAAGCTTCTTATAGTAGTATCACCAACCAAAAACGCAAAGGTAACTCAACAGTTGTAAGGCTCTTACATGCAACCTCCATATCACACACCTAATATATAGGACATGTGATACACTAAACTATCAAACGATATTACAAAATCATGAGCTAAAACCACCCAAAAGTGACACCCAATTTATCACCAATTCAAGATTCCCTATGATGTATCAAAAAATGCATCAACACATGTTAACTCCCTTTTACAACTCATTTGTGTGTCCAACACATGTAAATATTTGCCATTTTGGAAAAACCAACTTCCAGAGGTCATTACTTTTCATCCAAGAGTCTGATTGATGAACCATTTTAATCGTTACAAAGCTTTTGAAGTGCTCTCTCAAGCTATAACCTGCTACATCAGCTACAACCACTTTCAAACCCAAAAAATACTTCCAAGGCCTTCAAAATTAACTTTAAAACATTAAAAAATAGAAACTTTAATATCTTCAAATCTAGACATAATCGTGGAACAAAAATTTACTTGTATGCTTATTTAGCCAATTCATAGCTCTAAGGAAAATTTTGGATGATCAATCTGCACTCAAGTCTAAAGTTATTATAAATAGTAACCTTATGTAATTGAAAGGTTGAGACACCATTTTTGTAATATTCTCCCACTTGTCGAACACCTTACAAGAGTAAAATGGAATATTTACACCATAATTTAATCACCAAGGACCATCAGGCCCATAGAATTTGAACACCATATGAACCTTTCTATACTCACAACCTTAGTTAAAGAATATCCAAAATTCATCAAAGTCTCTACCTTAACTATCTTCAGCTTGCCATCCTCAACCATATCTCTAACAAAATGGCATTGAATATCTTGCTTGGTCTTGACATGAAATGTCGAGTTCGTAACTAAACAAATTGAACCTTTGTTTATTCCAATATCTAAACACAGTCTCGTAAGTCAAATGGCTTCTTTACATGCATAAGTAATTGCCATATACTCACCTTCATGAGTTGTGCACAAAGCGACCACAACCTGTCACTTACTCATCTAGCTGATTGCACCACCTAATAAAGTAAGCACATAAGCATTGGTGGATCTTCTGCTATCAACATCACTTGCCTAATACAAATCCACATAACCATGAATATCAAGGGAAATATCCACTCCTGCCAAATTACCATGATAACACAAAGAAACCTTGAGGTAGCCTTCAAATATCTGAAGACTCTTTTAACGAAATCCAGTAAACTCTACTAGGATTTGACATATATCTAGAAAGAACTCCCATTGCTTGGGAAATCTTTGGTTTGATATAGAGCATAACAAACATCAAGCTCCCAACTGCACTCTAGTAAGAAAATCTACTCATATCTTCCATATTTGATGGGGATGTAGGATGATCTGAAGCAAATAACTTTGTTCCAACTGTAAAAAGAACACATAATGATCTACAATTGTTAAACCTTTGTAGAATTGAATTCACATAAATACTTTGACCTAATCATAGATTTTAGTTCACTCTCTCTTCTAATTTCCATCCAAAAAATGTGTTTAGTTGAACAACGATCTTTCATTTCAAATTTAGCTACAAGTTAAGACTTTAATTATGAAATCATTCATTTTCCTTTACTAGTAAATAACATATCAACACATAAATTAATGTATATAAAATGACCACTATTAGATTTATAATAAACACAATGATCTAATTTAAAATGTTCAAATCCCAAACTCGACACATATGTATCAAATTTGTGGTGTCACATCATAGGACTATGTTTGAGACCATACAAATATTTTTTCAATTTAAAAACCAAATTACTTTTTACCTTTTACCATGTAGTGCTTTGGTTGTGTCATATAATTGTCCTCCAAATCGCCATGAAAGAAAGCAGTTTTCACATCCACTTGCTCAACCTCTAAATCATAAGAAGAAACAATAGAAAGCAAATATCTAACGAATTTCATTTTTGTGACATGAGAAAACATCACACCATAATCAACACCCTCAACCTAAGAGCAATCTTTTGCAACCAACCTAACTTTATACTTTTCAATACCTTCATCTTTCTTCAACACCCATTTGCAATTAATGGGTTTTCATCCTTTCAAAAATGGTACAAGATCCCATGTATCATTTTTTCCAAAGCTACCATTTCTTCATCCATATCAATCTTCTAAGATTATACATCATTCATACTTGATGTCTCTTTTACAGATCTAAGTTCATCCATGTTAGTATTCAAAGGAAAAATACATCTCCAATCATCAGTAGAATACTTTTTAGGTGGTTGTCTGTGTCTTGTAGACCTTTGAAGAAGGTGAGTTGGAGGTTCTTCTTCCTCTTTTAAAGATTCATAGTTAGATGAGCTCTCATCAACTTCTAGTCAATGTAGGGGTCTTGATTCAACTTCCTCAAGCATTTAAGCAAATTGAATTGCATCTTCCTGTTCAATTTGTTTTGGTTGTATTGTAGCTAAAGAAGGCTCAGTTTCTCTAAAAATAATACTTCTACAATATATTACCTTATGTGCAACAAAATCCCAAAGTTTCTATCATTTCACACCATGGCTATACCCGATAAAGATATATAATTTCACAACCGTGTTCTCCAACATTATTTGCTTCTCCTTCAACACATGTGCATATGCCTCACAATAAAAAACCTAACATGTATCAATGAATTTTTATGACACGACCATGCCTCCATAGGTGTTCTATCAATTAGAGTTAATGTAGGAGACCTACTAATTAGGTAGCAAGCAATGACAACAACTTCAATCTAAAACTTTTATTCTACACCAACACCACTCAACATACTCCTAACCTTCTCCATTAGTGTCATATTCATCCTTTCTACAACTCTATTTTGTTGTAGAGAATATGGAGTCGTCTTCTGTCTAAATACCACAAACTTTACATAATGTATCAAAAATCATTAGAGTAAAATTCACTATCATTACCAATTCTCAAACATTTTATTTTATTTCCAGTCTACAACTCAACCATTGCTTTAAGGTTTTTAAATTGATTGAAAACTTCATATTTACTCTTTAGAAAATATACCATATCCTTTTGTTATAATCATCAATAAATGAAACATAACATGTTGATTTTGCAATGGAAAGAACATGTACAAGACCAAACACATGAAAATGAATAAGATCAAAAACACCATAAAATTTATGAGAACTTTCATAAAACTAAATGTGATTTTATTTTCTATAAATACAATGCTCATATAAATCAAAATCAAGATTACAATCACAATCAGTCAAAACTTGAACAAGGTTTTTTATTTTTCAAGGTCCTTAGACCCTTTTATCTGATGTGGCCAAGTCTCTAGTGCCATAATATAGTTTTTCAGAAGCAAGAGCACCCTTAGGTACTCAAAATCCATGACCATCTATAGAAGGTGAAACCGTCACCCCTTCCAACAAAGTATCCATAGATTTGGCTTTCATGGAGTACTATTACATTCAACAATGTATGCATCCATCTTATACAATTTACCAAATATGACAACTCCACCAATCATCATAGAACCTCTCACCATTTTGCATTTTGCATTAGAAAAAATTACTTGCTCACTCGCCTCTATTAGTTTGCTCATAGACAACAAATTTCATCCTAGTCTAGGGATACACAACACACCATTAATCTTTTATATTCTACCATCTGGAAACATGATTCTAACTTTACCACGACCAACAATATCTAAATGACAATCATCACCGAAGTACACCTTACCTCCATCGAATTCTTCATTTTCAGAAAATCAATCTCTACTAGAGGTCATATGAAAAGATGCACTTGAGTAAATTAACCATGCATCATTACCTACACGAGCAACCAAAGCTACATTGAACACATCACCATCTTCCTTTTCAAAATTTGAAAGAGAATTAAATTTCTTCTTTTCTTCTTTGCACTCCTTATGAAAGTGTCCAAGCTCATACAATTTCAACAAATAAATTTGGACTTTCTAAGAGATTTAAGTCTCCCCTTGGACTTGAATTAATTACACTTCTCATTCTTCTTTCATTTTTACTTAGGTCTTCCATGAACATTTAGGGCCTCCTTGGTATTAATGGATACCTTCTTCCTCATCTCTTCAAAAATCAAAGAACCCACCACATCTTTAGTCTTTAAAATAATAGAAGTATTGTCGATATGCACAACAACAAGAGAATCCCATGAATTAGGCAAAGAACAAAACAAGATATAGCATTTCTCCTCCTAATCCATCTTGACACCAACATATTGAATATTTCTAGTTGGTCTGTAATTTGTCCACCCTCTTCCATTCTCAAGGAATACACTTTATTCCCAAGAAAATCTTATTCACTAAAGATTGTGTTTTATACATCTCACCAAGTTTCTTCCATATATTCTTTGCAAAGACTTTTTCATGGACAGTGATTAAAAATGAAGTCTACAAAGAATAATCTAATTAGACCTTTGGTTTTGCAGTCCATAACATCATGTTGAGTAACAAAAGCAAAATATGTAGGGTTGAAAACATTCTCATCAATAGCATCCCACACATTTTGACCTATTAACATATCATCTAGCTTCAACTTCAACATCTCAAAATTATTTTTTGAAAATTTCTCCACCTCTATTCTCTTTGATGAACTTGCTATTTGAAAAATTCCTATAACAAGATCACAAAGTGTGTTCCGCAGAAGTTTTCACTCAAATTTGGATTAGTTCAAAAAACCCAACAAGTTGTAACTGAAACCAAAGGTTATTAGGCTCTGATACTGCTTAAAGAGAAGTTAAGGTAGCAAAACAACTTCCTACACTAATCTTGAGAGGAGGGTTATGCAAAAATTTTCAAATATTTTAAATAATTACATATATTGAATAGAAAGAACAAAAATAGTATCCATACCATAATACAATGATTTACATGCGGAAAACCCTTTCGAGAGAAAAAAATCCACACTTCAAAAGTTCTCCAATATTTTATTCAAAAATCAACAAAAGAATACAATATACTTACATGCAATATTTTCATAGGAGTATCACCAACCAAAGATTCAAAGGTAACTCAACAACTATAAGACTCTTACACAACCTTCATCTCACTCACCAAATATATAAGAGATACAAAAGACGAAACCGTCAAATGGTGTTACAAAACCATGAGCTAAAACCACCCAAAAGTGACATCCAACTTATCTTCAATCCAAGATGCCCTATGATGTGTCAAAACACACAACACATGTAACTTCCTTTTACAACGCATTTGTGTGTCCAACTCATTATTTATATTTCCCATTTCGGAAGACCCAACTTTCAAAGGTTATAACTTTTGATCTAGGGTTTCGATTGACTAACTTGTTTGAAGTGTTGAAAAGCTCGTGAAGTGCTCTATCAAGCTATAACTTGCTATGATGGTTATGACCACTTTTGAGCACAAAAAATGCCTCTAAGGCCTTCAAAATTAACTTTGAAACTTTAAAAAACAAAATATTTGATATTTTCAAATACAAACATGATTTTGTAACAAAAATTCACCGAAATGCTTATTTAGCCAATCTATAGCTTTGGAGAAATTTTGGAACAATACGTGCTCAAATGCAAACTTACTATAAATAGTAGTAACCTTATATAAATATCCCTTGAGTTGATATGTCATCTATTTGTAGGGAAGTAATTAGTCATCCTTAATTCTAAGCTCATTATTGACCTATTAGATAATGAGTTTGAAATAATTGTAGAATAGGAGATATTAGATGTTCCACTTGATTACTATTTTAAAACCCATGATCAAGGCCCTTGTATTCTATATTATTGTTGATAATATAAAACTCAATTTGAATACATTAAGTATGAAATCTCCTAGTGAACTGAAAAATAAGATTTTTATACCTAATCCATCATTGTAAAAATTAACTCATTAGGAAGCTCCACAACTAACAGATGAATATTTATTATGCACAATTCTTTCAATTGATCTATTATTACCTATGCCTTGATTTATTTCTTTTCTACCTAAAACTTACTCAATAGCATTTAGGCATATCACTTATGAGATAAGTCTTGGATAACAGGTACTTGAGTGGATCATTTTTTATATGAGTTGGTTTCTTTGGTTTAGCATGTAGTACTAGAGATTCTATGAGTTGAATATATATATATATATATATATATATATATATATATATATATATATATATATATATATATATATATATATATATATATGTATATGTATGTATATGTATATGTATATGTGTATATATATATATATGTATATATATATGTGTGTATACATATATATACATGTATATGTATTATGTATATATATATATATGTATATATGTATACATATATATACATATATACATATACATATATACATATATATATATATATGTGTGTGTGTGTGTGTGTGTGTGTGTGTGTGTGTGTGTGTGTGTATACTTACACACACAAAGATGTGTGTGTGTGTGTGTCTACACACACACACACACACACACACACACACACACACACACAGGTTCTATTGATGTAACATATCACAGTAATGGTATGCATCCATTGGCATAAAATTATTGGCATTTCAAAATGCTCTTGCTCTCGCTCCCGCTCAAACGGCTACTGCTCCTTCCCCCTCGACGCTCGCTTCTGCAGGTGCTATCATTTCCAACGAGTTGTCATGGGTTTTGCGAGATCTTCTATGGCTTTTGGGTCTTATGTTTCCCTTTTTGCGCCTCATGTCCCCAATTTTGGGCATGGATCTCAGATAGGTGGGTTTTCGAAAGGGTCGCCAACTCCAGAGTGTGATCCTCGTTTGGCTTCCCTTGGGGTGAACGCCACTAGAACTCTGGCAGGGTCATGTCTTGCAGATACTATTGATGTGGCTGGTTCGGGCCCTCTCTCGCCCCCTCTCGTGGGTGTTATTGGTTGTGGGGGTCGTTCTACTGCTAATGGTGTTGATTCTGGGAATGTTGCTCCTGGTGCTACTAAGGTCTTGGTCCCTCCCAAACCCCCTTTCACTGGTGGACGAAAGTTTTGCTCATGTAGCCAAAGTTGCCACTCATCCTCCTAAGGGGACTCACCCTCTTCCCTGTGCCAAATCCTCCCCTATGGTGGTTTGTGGATAGGATATTGTGGATAATGTATGCGGGAAAAGTGGGTCGATAGAACTCAAAATGTGAAAATATTCCAAAAAAAAACTTGTCCACACACACACAGGACTTATTGGTGCAAGCTATGGAGTAATGAAATATCACTCAGCTTCCCAAGGTTGGTCTCATGGTTCTCTATCTTATAATGTCCCTCAAACCAATGTTTTTGCTCTCAGATCACTGAGCAAAATGGTTTAGGGATGGCAAATGCAAGAATCGAGGGATACTTTTGATAGATTTTAGAATGAAATGCATCCTAAGCTATGCAGGATCTTAAAATGCAATAAACTAGATTATAAGATGACAAGGTTAGTATAAATACTATCCTAACATGATATATTAGTCTATGATTGAGCTAAATGATAAAGAAAGTATTCTGAACATGCATATTTAGACTAATTCCTAGTTTAAAGAGAGGCTAAAATGATGAGCATATAAATGATATATGAAAGCTTGAATGTATTTGAGCATAAGTGTGATACTACAAATTTGGAGGATGATTCAAAATGGAGGGATGAGAGCTCTATTTATAGCAAAAACAGGGCAATGGATAGTCAGGATTAAAAGAGTTGATCAAGGGTTGAGTTTGAAAGTTGGGGATCCATGTTTGCAATTTGCACCAATGAAATGGTGACAAGTGTCAACATAGGGTTGGGTTGAGAGAAGGGGTTGGAGGCATTAAATGCCTGAGAAGACCTTATGATTATCTAGAGGGTAAGGGTCAAGTCTAAGTTAAGATTACCCATTGGATTAAGAGTTAATCCCAGGATAAACCCTTGTGCAAATGATTAAGAGATAATCATGGTCAAAGCATTAGAGGCTTGATGAGACCCTTGGGTTGGATGAAGGTTGAGTTAAAAGAAATTTTTTAACTATGTAAGAGGGTTTGAGTTAACCATTAATGGTTATGAAGACTTTGGGGAATTAAGTGGTTGAAGACTTGAAGCCTTTAATGGTTATCAAAGACTTTGAGGATTTGAGAAGTGACTTCCCTTTGGTTAGGGATGTGACAAAGTTTAGAAGATGGGTTAGTCTTAATTAGAAATGATTAGAAGAGTCTAGAAGAAATTAGGAAGGGGTTTAGGAAGCAAGTGGGAAATGTAGGAGAATGCAAGTGGATGGAGGGATAATAGAATTTAATTGAATTTAATGAATTTCATTCAATTTGGTTGCAATTAAATAAATTAGATTTATTTAATTTAGGATAACTATTTAATTAAATTTGAATTTAATTAAAAGTGGATGGGGGGGTTTAATTGAATAAAATGATTTATTCATTAAATGGGTATAGTGAATTTAATTGAGTAATTTACTTAATTAAATAGAGGAATGTGGATAATTTAATTAAATTGGATTTAATTAAATAGAGAAATGAACATAAAATATTCATTTAGGAATATGGTCATTTTTATACGTCTACATTTTGCCCCTCTTTGAAGTGATGTGTGTGCACATGTTATTTCAAAGAAAATGATGCATTATCCTAATTTATGATCAAATGTCATTTTGTGTCGCTCTTTTGATTTGCAAGTCATGCCCCAGATTTGATTTGATGCATGATGCCCTAGATTCAATATTTGATGGTGATGCCCCCTCGGGAGATGAATCAATATTTTGAAATTTTTTGATGTAATTTGATGAGTTGTGTGTGGTGTGTAGGATTTCGTCTATGTGAAATCTGTGTAAATTGATTCATCTCCCGATAATGTACAGTGTGTAGGGTATAGGGGAGACCGCGACCATAGTACATGTCCGTTTGGCTAACCCTAATTTCATTTTCCTCCTATAAAAGGGGAAAAGAGCTTTGATTTGATTCATTTGTGCCTTGTTGACTTTGGAGAAAGAGAATTTGGTCTGAAGAGAAAATGCCTATTCTGTATTCCAGACACCGTTTCGAGCGCGTTCAAAGGTACCGGAGACCTGCAGCGTATGGACCACCAGTAAGTCAACATTTTTGACCCTCTTTTGATTTTTGATTTGGTCGTTTTTAATGTTTTTTTTATTTTTAAAAGGTGGTTTTAGCGTTTTAGCATGTCAAAGTCATAGATTAGCGCATACGAAATTTTAGGTAGCGCATCAAGTCTATTTTAGGGGTGCGTTCGTGTGTGGGAGAAAAAGTGACACTAAGCAAACATGCCCTAATCTCACTTTCAACCACACACTTGTGGAATACGAAAGAGCCTAGAGGTATCACACAATTGGCTACTTCTTCTTGTGGAAGAGAGAGCCATGGGCTACCTATTAGGATTTCTATTCCTTTGTTGCAATTGAAAGATGAAATGATGCAAGTTCAATCCCTAACCCCAAAGTGCAAGTATGAACTAATAACAAGATTGCAGAATTGAACTTAAACAATGGAAAGCTGTAAACACAAGGACAAGACAAGAATGCAAATGCGTACCCGGAGTTAAAATCTAACTGAAAATATTCGGGACGGGGGCGCGGGCGCCACTGTCCTGATTCTGCCCCTGAAACTGCTCCGGAAACTGCTGTTTTGCAAAGCTGTCAAAAATGCTGAAAACTGCTGTCAGAAGGACCAGGGCGCCCAGCGCCCTTGTCCTAGGGACCAGGGCGCCCAACGCCCCTGTCCTGGCAGGACTAGGGCGCCCCACGCCCCTGTCCTGGTCTTTTGTTCTGAGATTTGGTGTGAAGTTCGGTCTCCGTCTGCTTCTTCCGAATCTGTAACTTGCGGCATCGTCCGAATTCCGAAACCTGCACTTATATCTGAAAAGGTGTGGTGGGCGGCTATATAGGGTTTTGCCTTAGTCAAACCCCCGCTTCGGTGATTTCCACCTCCACGAATAGCCAAGTTGTATTGTAAAATGTATTGTGTGTGCAAACCTAGTGTGTGTGCAAGGTCCTTAAATGCAAGAAAGCAAACTAGAGCAACCTAGAAAGTAAACCCTAATTGCTTGTAAATGATAATGTAAATGCTCTAAATCAAGATGCAAAGTGATCTAAAGCATGAATAAAGGATATATTGAAGCTTATGCAAAGACATGAAAACAACATGAAATCATACCCAACCCTTGAGGGAGGAGTACAAGCCAATCTTCAGTCGGTAATCTCCTATTGTTCTTCAATGTCTCCCAAGCCCTAAATGAATGAAATTGATGAATGCTTGATGGATGGATGTTGAATGTTATTGAAGTCTTCAAAGATCTGCTCTTTCGCTGCATAGAAGGTTCTCCCAAGCCAAAATTTGGATCCTTTCAAATGAAGAAAGAGAGCTCTTATATATGAAACCCTAGGTCTTAATTTCGACTTTTGGCCGACCTAGAGATTGAATATCCTGCCAATTTCTTAGGGTTAAGCTTTATTTTATGATTGGATTGCGCTCCTAAAATTTTGGGAAAAATGTACGGGACCATGTGCACTCCGGGCGCCATGGTCCCGACAACTTTTCACCAAATTTTCAGGGCCATCGGATATGATGATTTTAGAGAGAATCCTGAAGTTACAGGTGATTTCGAGATGTTTTGACCCCCGAAATCAAGCCCCCAAGTTCAAAATAGGACCTAATTAGGGTTTTTGATTAAATGATGTATTGGAAGAATAAAATGAAAGGGGCACACTTTAATGAAAGGGCCCAACTTTATGATGTGGGAGATGATGAAATAGAACCCTAGACCTAATTGATTTAATTAATTAAGTGCTAAAGGGGAAATGCAATGCAAAATACAAAATGCGCCAAGGCGGGTGCTAAACTAGGTGTGAAATTGTACCACCCTAGCAAGTGCGTACAATTTACGACGCTACATTTAGCCCCCACTTTAGCGGTCATATGAACACTACGTGCATATGCAAGCTAAAGTACAGAAAAGTAAACATTATTTGAAAAAGGATATATCCATAAGTCTGTCGAACGAAGCCCCCAGCGGTATCTGCAGTACACAGTTAGGAACCGCACCCTACAAAACACACGTTAGATCACAAAATCACCTAATGCTTACTAAGGAAGGTGATGAAAATTCGAGGGTAGCTATATGCCCCCCCCTGTTTCGGCTTGCTATTTTTAGTGAGTTGAAACAGGGTATCATGTTTACCACTTCGAATTGTTAAAGAATATTGATGACAAATGCTCACAAGAAGATTTGATATGAGATCAAAAACTAATGGAGAATCATTTGGTAAGAAAGAGGACTAAATCTCAATTCCAACACAACAAAGAGTGTGAGGATTTGAGAGTTCTCTAACACAAGATGAAGGGTGTAAATGGAAACAAAATGCAAAGAGAAGAAAAGAAAGGAAAAAGCAGCATGAACACACACATTGGTGATCCATGAGAAGAATAGTGAGAGAGAAAACATGGACTTCTCGCCCCTAGATCTTGTCTAGGTGATCCATGGGAAAAGGACATGGAAAACTAGCCCCTAGAGTTTGTCTAGGTGATCCATGTAAGGGAGGAGAGTGAGAAAGTCTAGCCTTATGCCGCTAGTTCCACTCAACCTTGTGCATGTGTGTGTAAGGGAGGTTAGAAGCACCTCATAGGAGTCTATGCCCGAGTATGCTACAACCTGTATATGTATAGTACAAAAGCGTGACATCTCGCTCTAAGAGTCTGTGCTCTGGTTCCGAGAATAATCACCTTGCATAAAAGAAAAAAATGGAGACATCTCGCTCTAAGAGTCTGTGCTCTGGTTCCGAGAATGACCCATTGCTCAAAAAGTGTAATTTTTACGTCATAAGAAAAGTAGAACAAGGATACCTACCTTCATCACAAAAGAAGATACCCCAAAAATGCAACAATGTCATAGATCCAAGCAAGAGAGTTTTGCACTCTTTAAGCAAGGATAAGATAGTTGAAAAGGGATTTCTTGTAGTATGTGTAAAGGAGATCCTTAGAGGAGAAGAGATCTTTGTACAAAAGACACCTATCCCTAAGAGGAATTGTCTTAGACAAATATATCATTTTCTAGAATAAGACAAAGAAGAGAATAAGAATTCAATACTTCCTTCTTTTGCAAGGTGAAAGTGATTCTTAATGAAGGATGACGCTTTTTTTAACCCAATTGGGAGAGTGAATTCATTATGGATGTATTTTACCAAGTGCAAAAGAGGTTGTAGTCAAGGACTTACACCTCTTGTAAGAGAGAATCCTTGAACAAACAACAACAAATGCGTACAAGGCATAACATCAAGTAATAAAGTCCACACCATCCATAAAATAGGAAAAAGTGGATCCTTAGATAAAAATAAGGAAAGATCATTGCCTCCCAAGGATAGGGACAATGAGAAGGACTTACACAATCTTCTAGGGAGAGATTTGGACATAAGCAAAAGAAGAGATGTATGAAATCACTCTTGTCCCCATAGGAACAAGAAAATTAGGCTATTATGTTGCTTCAAAAAATATGATTGCACTTGAAATTGTACCATCATGAATGACAATGAGCCCCCAGTAAATGAGCTACCAATGTCACATAATGATGAGCAACATAATAGCCATTAATGTTATTTAAAGACATGATAGACTAAATGAGGTATTTGAATATGACATGTTAAATGCTCAACTATAAGTGAGATCAAAAACATGTATAAAATGATGAAAATTGAAGAAGAAAAGTCACATGAAATCTTAGAAGAGGGATGAGTGTAATTTATTAGAGCCTTATCCCTAGAGGAAAGGACTTTATGATGAATAGGAGATAAAGATTCATAAGTGGATTTAGAAATTTGAGGGAATTCATAAAGAGATTTGTTTATTGCCAAGATTTCCTTATGAGGGGAATGAGAGTTGATAGAAGTAGAAGATGATTTAGTTGAAGTGAGATCATCATCACTACTAAATATAGCATTTACATTGAGAGATGGTCTTTTAGATGCCTTGGTGGGCTTAGAAAGATTATATCCAAGTCCAAATGAATATTCATGCATGTTATGTTCTAAAGGAACTTTAATTCCTTGTTCATTTGCGCCACAACCATTTCCACTATAGCCACTCTTAGCCAAAATATGGAAACCACGACCATAACGTTTAGCCATTTCAGAAAGAAAAGGTGGTTTTTCATAAGGCAAAGAATCAAATTCTTCAGAATTAGAGGTGTGAGGACAAGAAGTTTGAGAAGCGGCCACAAAATTATTGCTCATAGGTTCAAGTAAGATTGATTGATCTCTAGTTTCTTCCTTCTTTTTAACTTTAAGCTCTCTAGGAGGAACCCTATACTCACCTATGAAGGTGGGAGTGAAATCAAGAGATCCCCAATCGTCTTCTGTGAGAACCTTCTTAGGATCAAAAGCCTCTTCATGTGTAGATTCAAGTTGAGAAGAATCTTCATCCAAAGAATTTTGATTATCAGAGGATGATGATTTGTCCATAGGTAAAGAGTCATCACTAGAAGAGGAAGATTTAGAAGAAATCCCTTTGGAAGTAGATGTTTGCAAACAAGTTTGAAAATTAGTATCACCTATCAAGGTATATGTCTTATTGTTATAAATGAATTTAACTTGTCTATGCAATGTAGAGGGGACAGCTTGCATACTGTGAATCCAAGGCCTCCCTAATAACAAGTTGTATGTTAGATTTCCCGACATAACATGGATAGGGGTAGGCAAAGTAACAGGTCCTACTGTGATGGGTAAGGTGATAATACCTAATGAAGACTTAGCCACATTATCAAAGCCTCGAATGGGATGAGAGTCAGGCTCAATAAGGGATGTATCCACATTCATCTTATGCAATAGATTAATGCTACACACATTAAGGCCAGAGCCATTATCTACCAGTGTTCGTCTTATAGCAGTGTCATTTATGATAACCACAATCATCAAGGGATCATATTGATGTTGAATTTCACTAGTAGGCAACTCATCTTGAGTAAACACAATTTGAGTTTTAGGATTCATCACAGAGTTCACCAAAGACACTATATTACTAGATGTATTAGGTGGAGGAACATTCAAATCTTTCAAGGCATCTTGTAACATTCCATGGTGAGCGGAAGAAGTTTGGATCAAATCCCAAAGGGATATCTTAGCAGGGGTAGCTTTAAGTTGTTCTATGAGATCATATTCCTTACCAAGAACTTGTGAAATCCATGGAGCTTGCGGAAGAATTGGTTGGGAAGGAGGAAGTGAAGTTGGGATAACTGGAGGAGAATTAGGTTGCCTATTGTTTCTAGTATTATAAGTATGGGCAACCACATGATAACTCTCTCTAGTCAATTGCTTAGCATACTCATAAGGGCTCTTAGAGGAATAACCTCCTTGCACAGTAATAACCGGTTTCTTAGGAGTGCAAAAAGAATCATTAGCATAACCACCTTGAACCACTAAGATAGGCTTATTTAAAGGTTGAGAATTTTGAGAAGGACAAGCACCTTGGATAGTGAAGAGAGGTTTGTTAGGTGTTTCATTCACATGTATCAAATTGATTGAGGATGGTTTAGAGGAATGAACAAAAGTGTTGGAAGAATTATTGATAGTCTTCTCTTGCACTAAAATCTTATCACAGATTAAATCAATTTTAGGAGAGAGACAAGGGGTAGGCATTGATGTTCTAGTAGGAAGAGTAATACTAGGAAAGGTCATATCATCCTCTATCATCAAAGGATCTACATGGGGAATAAACTCTCTAGGAGAAGGATCAACATTACTCTCTAAAGTCTCACTTTTGAGAGGGAGATCTTTGAAAGAGATGTTAACCATTTTGCTTTGAACTAGGGTTTCCTTATGGGTAGAACCAAGTTGAGGAGAGGGAGATGCTTTATTTTTAGAGGGAGAATAATTGAGATTCAAGGAAGGGGAGAAACTATCAAGGGAGTTTCCAATCTTGATTTCATCCCCTTTGGCCAGGGTTCTCTCATGGGATAGAGAATAATCTACACCTTCTTCTAATGGTTCATCCCAAATAGTGAAGTTGTTGAAAGGAATGTTTGAAGTATTGTCAATTTCGGGAGAGGAGATAACATTGTTTATTAATTCCTCATCCTTAGGAGGGAGAGCATCAATAGATGTGTTAAACTCATCCTCTTTCCTCAAAATATTTTCAATATGATCTTTATGGGAGAGAGAATTAAGGAAATTGCTTATTATTTCATCTTCTTTCTCTAAGGGATGCTTATGGGTAAGACCAACTTTAGGAGAAGGGTAAGCATTTATCATTAATTCATCATCTCTAGTGGGAATTTTGTTGGAAAAGTAAAGGCCATCACTAGGAAATGTAGGGATAATGTCATCTTCTTGCACAAAAGGATCCTCATGAAGGGAGTGTTTTTTAGGAGACACAAAGGCATCAAGGGCATCATTCAAAAAGGATGATCATATCTATTAAAAGGTTTATCTTTTGATTCAAAAGGAGATATCTCTTCATAGAGGGGATCATTGAAAACAACCATGTTACTAGATTTAGTGGAAGAGCTGATAGGAATGTACCCTTGAGAGGAATCATTCGACTTATCTTTCTCATCACAACGAAATGGCATAGTAACAATGTTTATGAGTTTTTGGTAAAATGAAGGTTTGGTATATTTAGGTTTCAAAAATTCATCTAAAGCTTCATCTAACTCATAATCATCACAAATATGAACATCTTGCAAATAAAAATCTGACATTTTGAAATTGCATAAAATTTTAACCACACAATGCAAAGAAACACACTTTTTTTTTCTTTTTTCTTTTTAATGAAAATGAAATGAAAACACACTAAATCTAGATCTAGATCTAACAAATGCAATGCAAGAGGAAGCAATGATAGATTCATGTCGGGTTCACCAAAAATGTGTGGGAGAAAAAGTGACACTAAGCAAACATGCCCTAATCTCACTTTCAACCACACACTTGTGGAATACGAAAGAGCCTAGAGGTATCACACAATTGGCTACTTCTTCTTGTGGAAGAGAGAGCCACGGGCTACCTATTAGGATTTCTATTCCTTTGTTGCAATTGAAAGATGAAATGATGCAAGTTCAATCCCTAACCCCAAAGTGCAAGTATGAACTAATAACAAGATTGCAGAATTGAATTTAAACAATGGAAAGCTATAAACACAAGGACAAGACAAGAATGCAAATGCGTACCCGGAGTTAAAATCTGACTGAAAATGTTCGGGACGGGGGCGCGGGCGCCACTGTCCTGATTCTGCCCCTGAAACTGCTCCGGAAACTGCTGTTTTGCAAAGCTGTCAAAAATGCTGAAAACTGCTGTCAGAAGGACCAGGGCGCCCAGCGCCCTTGTCCCAGGGACCAGGGCGCCCAGCGCCCCTGTCCTGGTAGGACCAGGGCGCCCCACGCCCCTGTCTTGGTCTTTTGTTCTGAGATTTGGTGTGAAGTTCGGTCTCCGTCTGCTTCTTCCAGATCTGTAACTTGCGGCGTCGTCCGAATTTCGAAACCTGCACTTATATCTGAAAAGGTGTGGTGGGCGGCTATATAGGGTTTTGCCTTAGTCAAACCCCCGCTTCGGTGATTTCCACCTCCACGAATAGCCAAGTTGTATTGTAAAATGTATTGTGTGTGCAGACCTAGTGTGTGTGCAAGGTCCTTAAATGCAAGAAAGCAAACTAGAGCAACCTAGAAAGTAAACCCTAATTGCTTGTAAATGATAATGTAAATGCTCTAAATCAAGATGCAAAGTGATCTAAAGCATGAATAAAGGATATATTGAAGCTTATGCAAAGACATGAAAACAACATGAAATCATACCCAACCCTTGAGGGAGGAGTACAAGCCAATCTTCAGTCGGTAATCTCCTATTGTTCTTCAATGTCTCCCAAGCCCTAAATGAATGAAATTGATGAATGCTTGATGGATGAATGTTGAATGTTATTGAAGTCTTCAAAGATCTGCTCTTTCGCTGCATAGAAGGTTCTCCCAAGCCAAAATTCGGATCCTTTCAAATGAAGAAAGAGAGCTCTTATATATGAAACCCTAGGTCTTAATTTCGACTTTTGGCCGACCTAGAGATTGAATATCCTGCCAATTTCTTAGGGTTAAGCTTTATTTTATGATTGGATTGCGCTCCTAAAATTTTGGGAAAAATGTACGGGACCATGTGCACTCCGGGCGCCATGGTCCCGACAACTTTTCACCAAATTTTCAGGGCCGTCGGATATGATGATTTTAGAGAGAATCCCGAAGTTACAGGTGATTTCGAGATGTTTTGACCCCCAAAATCAAGCCCCCAAGTTCAAAATAGGACCTAATTAGGGTTTTTGATTAAATGATGTATTGGAAGAATAAAATGAAAGGGGCACACTTTAATGAAAGGGCCCAACTTTATGATGTGGGAGATGATGAAATAGAACCCTAGACCTAATTAATTTAATTAATTAAGTGCTAAAGGGGAAATGCAATGCAAAATACAAAATGCGCCAAGGCGGGTGCTAAACTAGGTGTGAAATTGTACCACCCTAGCAAGTGCGTACAATTTACGACGCTACAGTTCGAAATAAAATAGGGTAGCGCATAGGAATTCTAGGTTAGCGCATCTAGTGAAAATAGCGCATGGCGAATGTCGGGTAGCGTGTAGGGTCAGCAGGGTAGCGCGTAGGGTAGACCTAGCGCATAGGAGCCGCAGAGGTTCGCATGGGTAAGGGGGTTTAGCGCGTAGGGTTAACCTAGCGCATAGGGTCAAATAGGTTGTGCCCGGGAGGTATAGATTAGCGCGTGGGTAAGGTTTAGCGCATAGGGTAGGTTAAGGGGCGCATGGGGCAAAAATATTAGCGCGTAGAGTCAGTCTAGCGCATAGGGTGAATAGATTAGCGCGTAGGAAAAATAGCCTAGCGCGTGGGCAAAATTTAGCGCAGCGGGAGTCTGTTTTAGCGCATCTGGAAAATTTTTGCAAGATGAGGTGGTTTTTAAATTCGTTGTGTCATGCTGTCATGATTTTTATGGATTTGTCCAATATGAGTGTTGATATAACTTGTTTTAATTTGCGATATGTCAAGTTATGTATAGATATCAATGTGTTGTGTTGATCAAAATATGATTTATTTGCGTACCCTGTTTCAAGTTCAATGTGTGAAGCCTGATTTGTGCTACAAGCTGATATGGGTTGGAAACTTGAGTTGTGTTACAAGCTGATATGGGTGGGAAACTTGAGTTGTGTTACAAGTTTATGTGATTTGGAGACTTGAGTTGTGTTACAAGTTTTGATATGGTTTTTGATAACTTGAGTTGTGTTACAAGTTGATATGAAATGATAGGATTTTGAACTTGATGTAGATGAGCAAATTGTTTCATGTTGTTGATGTGAGTTTTATGTTGATATCTTTGTTTTGATGTGGAAACTGATATTGGATTTGTTTTGCTTGTTGACAGGAGCGATTGGGTGTGGTTCAGTCATAGGAGAGATTTTCGAGACCGTGGACATTGATACTGCAGTTGACCCAGGCTGATTTGGACATCATTGAGAGATGCGGTTTGACGTCTCTTTTGGATATGCCTCGGTTCACTGTGAACCGGGGGCTACTGACAGCATTGGCAGAGAGGTGGCACAGCGACACGAACACCTTTCATTTTGCTACTAGAGAGATGACAGTCACAGCAGAAGACTGTTACAAGATCCTGCGCATTCCCGTAGTAGGTGCACTACTACCGTATGAGCAGTCAGAGGAGGGTGGTACAGAGGCATTGTGCCGCATCTTTCATGATGAGACAGTCTGTGGTTATGAGATCTCATTGCAGGAGTTCTTAGACTTGGATTATGCACCACTGCCATCCGTACTAGCAGGGTTTATTGTTGGATTCCTTTGTCCTGATCACAGGTCAAAGGGATTCTCTATGGGATGGGGGCTGGTATTAGAGGAGATGGTCACATAGAGCCGGAGGTTTTCATGGGATCAGCTATGCTGGCCCATCTGTATAGGGGCCTACATGAGGTGGTATACCTTGGTTACGACAGTTTGTCAGCTGGCGTGACACTGTTACAGGTATGGTGCTGGGAGCACATTCCAGCTGCGAGGCCATTAGCAGACAGAGACAGGCCCGTTGGAGCGACATATGCTTATGGATACAGGGGTCTAGTTGTCCAGCACAAGCTGGGCAAACTAGAGCATTGGAGGAGAGTGTTAGATGATATTGATACGGTCACATGGCGACCGTATACAAGCTGTGAGGTGTGGGCGGAGGACGGGCTGGAGATGCCCTTTGTATTTATGACCAGATACCTGATCAGGAGGACCCCTTTTGTTATAGAGAGGTTTGTGGTGACCCAAGTTTTGAGACAGTTTGGTCGCCAGCAGGGTATTCCGCAGGGAGCATGCCTATATGCATGACGGAGGCAGGATGTAGCCAATTGGGGCCCGACCATTGATAGCGTAGTGGCGGTGGAGGAGTTTGTTGGGTTGGCGGGGCAAATATGGGATTATGCCTCGAAGATTCTAGATGCGGGCATGACCGATGAGTTTGCCAAATTGTTTGCTGCACGAGCGGTGGCCAGGATATCTGATCTGGAGGAGATGCGGCCAACGCTTTTGATTCTGATGATGAGGAGGGAGAGGGAGATGATGATGATGGAGAGGATGGAGGAGGAGGACGAGGGAGAGGAGTTAGAGGGAGATGGGGAGAGAGAGGGAGGAGAGGAGATAGGGGTGTGGAGAGAGCGGTGAGACAGGGGGTGATAGACAGAGGGAGAGGTGGATTGGCTATTGGAGCCGGTGGAGAGGGGAGAGTGGGGGAGGTCTTAGCTGCAGTGGGGGGCATTGATGAGGTGAGGCGACCAGCACAGAGGAGGAGGATGGATGTGCTCCCACCTCCAGCACCGAGGACAGGCAAAGTGGGAGGGGTTGCTCCTGCACAAGTACCGCTATGGGTTCGGGTTCCTACCCATGTGGAGGATGCTCAGATTCGGACCCTTCAGGTGACTATACAGCAGCTACAGGCATAGGTTTTGACATATCAGTGGTAGATTGCGCAGTTGACTACTGAGCAAGATACGGAGATAGAGTAGAGAGGGCGAGCGGAGGAGCTAGTATCCAGTATGCAGAGAGCAGCGGCGGGTGGTCCGATGAGAGACACCCTGAGAGAACTAGCATTGAGAGCTCAGGAGGTGGAGTACTATCGGTGGCACTATGAGGCGGCGGTACCCGGGGATCGTCAAGTACAAAGTTTTGCACAGTTGAGATCTAGTCGATCTCGAGATACTGGGTCGCGGTTTGAGAGTCGAGGTGTCACAGGGCCACTGAGACAAGACCCTCCTGGGGATCCAGGAGCGGGGACATCTGGAGCCAGACCATCGCGGTCTGGGGATAGTCATACTTGAGAGACGTGGTCTCTGTTGTATTTTTGATCATTTGTATTCTTTGTACTGGACACAGTGTTGATACATTTTGTACATTTTGATCATTTTGAGATATATATATATATATATATATATATATATATATATATATATATATATATATATATATATATATATATACACGACATTATTTTCTTTGATCATGTGGTGTGTTTATATGAATGCATGTTATGTGGGTTATTTCGTTTATGTGATGATGATGCAATGCTTAAATATATGATATAATGTATGATGCAGGATGTATGCTTTTATATGCTGTGAGATGTATCTTGAAAATGAGATGTATGATTTGATATGCTGTGTGATGTATCTTTAAAAATGAGATGTATGATTTGATATGCAACTAAATGTAAAATGATATGCAACTATGTTAAAATGATATGTAATTAATTGTAAAATGATATGCAACTTTTTTTTTTTTTTTTTAAATGATATGCAGCTATTTTTAAAATGATACGCAACTATGTTTTTGGTAGCATCCTCATTCTGCATTTGCCATCCGATATAGCCATATGTTGTTTGCTTTCTTTGTAGGTATCATCATTGAGCATTGATTTGTTTAGGATATGTTGAAAATTTATACAAGCATAATGGTATAATTGAACCATAATGACTTGAGAAAAATTTACATGATATTTGATTTTGCAAGATGGCACAAGCGTCAAGGTATAATTGAACCAGGACGACCTGAGTGCGTATTGCGTAAACAAACAAGATTAAATCATTTGTATGCGTGAAGTGGAATCAGGCCTTCAGTGATATTCGATGTATCACGTCTCGAGGCAAGTATTCACATAATACAAGTGATCACCTCCCAGACAGAAGACTAAGAAAATATTGGAAATTCCTCATGATCTCTAGCTTTGAAGCATTTAGTGAGATAAGGAAGAGAATCCAATAATCGAGAAAGTTCAAAATGCAAAACTAGTCAAGATTTTATGCTATAATGCAACATCCAGTACTTCAGAAAATCATCCATCCTTGGTATTTCTGTGAATTGTTTTGTTTTGTTTTGCGATGAAGCGTAGTTTTTGGTTGTTGGATGTCATGCTTTTGAGTTTTGCAAATAGCTTTGATGTCTGAAATGTTTGTAATATTTAGATGATTTGAATGCCCCTAGCTGAGTGTGCCTCTTGATATGAATATGTACAGTGATTTCCAAGCCATGGTGGATTTGTGGTAAGAGGATATATGTGGATAAACCAGGATAGTGACTACGCTAAGTATGCCTTGAATGGATATTTGCTAAGTGTCGGGCGATGGCCGATAGTGTTTGTACGGATAAAATGGTATGGAGATAGATAGAGGAGCCATTCTTTCACAAGAGCGCCTATTTACCAGGTTTTCACCATTTGTTTTTATTATACTTTATGTTTTTTCTTTTTCTGGATTTTTTGATTTTTTGTTTTGGCTTTTTCCGTGCACTAGGTTACTTAAGTGTAGTACTTCTTTAGATGGATGTTGTTAGTTGGTTCGTCGAGCACATCTCCTTTTGAAGTTGTTAGCTGATAGGCACCTGATCCATAGACTGATATGATAACATAGGGACCCAACCAGTTAGGTTCAAATTTCCCTTTCTTTTCTCGATCTTGCTAATTTCTTGGATTTTCTTTGAAGACTAGGTCACCAACTTTGAAGTTGCGGGGGATGACCTTGTGATTGTAGCTCCTGCACATGCGTTGTTGATATGCTTTGAGATGAGTATAAGCATGCTGATGTCTTTCATCTAGTAGTTCAAGTTCTTGCAGTCGGTTAACTCGATACTCTTCATCTAGGATTAAGCCTTTCAAAGAGACCCTGAGAGATGTGATTTCTACTTCCAAGGGTAAAATGGCTTCTGATCCATATACCAATGAGTATGGTGTTGCTCCTGTAGGTGTGCGGATGCTAGTTCTGTATGCCCAAAGTGCTGGATTGAGTTGTACGTGCCAATTTTTGCCTGCATCATTCACTGTTTTCTTGACGATTTTCAGTATAGTTTTGTTAGATGCTTCTGCTTGACCATTTCCCTATGGGTAGTATGGTGTAGAGAACCTATGTTGGATTTTGAATTTTTCACATTGTTCTTGGACATCTTGGTTTTTGAAAGGCCATCCATTATCTATGATGATTGAACTTGAAATACCATATCTGTAGATCAGATAATTGAGGATAAAAGAAGCAATTTGTTTCCCAGTCACTGTGGTCATGGGAATTGCTTCTATCCATTTGGTAAAGTATTTTGTTGCTGTTATAATGAACTTGTGGCCATTTGAAGATGAAGGATGAATTTTGCCCACTAAGTCTAGTCCCCACTGACAAAAAGGCCAGGATGTTGTAAATGGTTGGAGTTCCTATGCTGGTGCATGTATCAGATTGCCATGGATCTGACATTTAGGACATTTCTTAGCGAAATGATACGAGTCTTTCTCCATTGTAGGCCAATAGTATCCCATCCGTAGAAGCTTTTTAGCAAGAGTAAAACCACTTGAATGTGTTCCACAAATACCTTTGTGAAGCTCGTGTAAAGCAGAATCAGAATCATTACGATCAAGGCAACGAAGCAGAGTACCATCTAGACCTCGACGATACAAAGTATCAGCGGTAAGGGTGTAACGGGCAGCTTGTCGGATAAAGTTACGTTTTTGGTTACGGGATTGGTCAATTGGTAAGATATTGTTCTTGAGGTAGTCGTATATTGGTCCATATAGCAGAGAATCTGAACCAGTCAAGGCATAGATAACATGGGATTCAGAGTGGTCATAGGCGGGGGATAACAGTTGCTCTACCAGGAACTCATAACGACTCTGTTGCTCTGGAATTTGTAGTAGTGAAGCGATAGTAGCCATTGCATCAGCTGCTTTGTTGTTCAATCTTGGTATTTGCTCGAAGGTGATGTGCATAAAATACTGTTTGAAGTCATCCACCATTCACTTGTCTGATAGTTGTTGTTGATTTGATGGATGACCAGTTGCGAGTCTCCATAGATTTTTAACTCTGTGATTTTCCATTCTACGACCATTTTGATACCTATAACCAATGCCTCATATTCAGCCACATTATTTGTTCAGGGAAACATAAGCCTATATGATCTTGGTATAGTGTGTCCTTCAGGAGTGATGAACAAAATGCCAACACCTGAACCATGTTGTGTATAGGATCTGTCAAAGTATAGGGTCCATTGTTTGGTAGAAAGAGCAAGAACGTCCCTGTCTAGAAATTCATTCTCCATGGTGTGTTTGCCTGGTAGCGGTGCTTCAGCCAGCTGATCTACAATTGCTTGTCCTTTGATGGCTCGTCTTTCTGTGTATTGAATGTTGAATTCGCTGAGAATCATGACCCATTTAGCCAATCGACCTGCAAGAGCTGCCTTACTGAGTAGATATTTGAGAGGATCAATTTTTGCGACTAGCTTAATGGTGTGTGCTAGCATATAATGTCAGAACTTCTGAGATGTGAAGACCACTATTAGGCAAGCCTTTTTAATGAATGTATAATTGAGTTCATAGCCATTCAATGTCCTATTGATATAATATATGGCTCTTTCCTTTCCTTGTTGATCTTCTTGTGCCAATAGTGCCCCCAACGATATATCTGTTGTTGAGATATATAGGATAAGTGGCTTTCCTGCGACTGGTGGTACTAGAACTGGTGGATTCATCAGGTACTGTTTGATTTGGTAAAAAGATTCTGCACACTTGGTCTCCCATTTGAATGGTACATTTTTGTGTAGTAAATGGTTAAATGGTAGACTTTTATCTGCTAGCTGAGCGATGAATCGCCTGATTGACTGAAGTCATCCTTGTAGAGATCTGAGTTGACTAATATTCTGTGGTGGTGGCATGTCCATAATGGCTTGTACCTTTGTTGGATCTACTTCGATACCTTTAGCTAAGACTATATAGCCTAGTAACTTGCCTAATGTAACCCCGAAGACACACTTCTTAGGGTTGAGCCGGACTTGGAATTTCTCCAATCGATCAAATATCTTTGTTAGGATGCTGAGATGTTCTGCTCTGGTAAAGGATTTTGCGAGTAAATCATCCACATAGTCTTCCATAAACGTGTGCATCATATCATGGAATATTGTTGTCATTGCTCTTTGATAGGTGGCCCCTGCATTCTTTAAGCCAAAAGGCATAACATTCCAACAATACGTTCCCCAAGGACAGGTGAACGTGGTTTTATCTTGATCTTCTGGGGTGATTTTGATTTGATTATAGCTCGAGAAACCATCCATTAGTGAGAGCATTACATGGCCTGCTGTGAGATCCACAATTATGTCGATACTGGGCAGAGGAAAGTCGTCTTTTGGACAAGCTTTGTTGACGTCTCTGAAGTCAGTGCATATTCTGATACTACCATCTGGTTTTGATACTAGAACGATGTTGGAAATCCATTCTGCATAGTCAATGGGTCGGATGAATCCGACATCTAATAGTTTCTTTAGTTCAGTTTTGACCATGAGTGCCACCTGTGGATTCATCTTTCATAGCTTTTGCTTGACTAGTTTAACTCCTAAAGAGATGGACAAATGATGCATGATTAAGTGTGGATCCACACCGGGCATATCAGCATATGACCAAGCAAAGTTAATTTGTTGTTCTTTAAAGAAAATGATGAATGTTGATCTTTCTTCCTCTGTCAGAGATTCTGCAAGGTGTAGGTTTCTGACTGCTTCTATGGTACCAATGTTGATTGATTGAGTGGGCTCAATCAATATGGGTGATCGCTCATGAAAGTGCTCAGGAAGAGTGTCAAGTCTCCCATCGTTAGGTGCCTTAAACAAGTTTTCACCCTTAGATGCATCCTTTATTTTTACTTTTTTGTGATCTAGAGCTGCCATTGACTGGTTTTTAGCATCAGATCTTTGATTTGGTTTATTTTTGCGACTGAGAGACCTGGCACTCCCTGATTGACAGACATTGTTATTTTGTTTACCGGTAGAGCCTGTTTCTGGATTTACGGTACATAGGCAATGGATAATAGATTCATCATCTGGGAAAATTGGTATATCATGGATTTCAGGTTCATCCCAATCGATGAGGTCAGGAAAGACAAGCGGTAAGGAATCGTTAGGTGGATCAAGTTCGGCTACTGTAAGTGTTAGGACAGAGTTTTCATCGTGATTGTTCTTGGTTTTAAAGAAGTCTAGGATTTCGTCGAGGTCTTCGATGGTATTATCTTCCACATAGACTTGTTCATAATGTTTCTGTTCGCTTTCCCCGACGTCATAGATATTCTACGGTCCAAATTCAAGAGGTCTATCTTCTGCGTTATGTTCTTCTTGAGAAAGAGATATAGAATCAATATCATTAGGGATATCTGTAGTAGCATTGGAGCAGGTACCCCATTCATATTCATTGGAATCAGTCTCTGAGGCATCATCCCAGATTCTATCAGTGCTGTAAACTGGTATGTTGTATGGTGAAAACAAATCTTTGACGATGGATACCATTTTGATAGTTTTTGTTGATTCTGTGTCAGATCCGTCTTCTACTTTCTGTATTTGTTCATAGACTGTGCTTCCTCGGGGAGGAATAATGGTATCCGGAAATGATATTATTTGTTCTTGAGATATTGGTGTTTGAATATGAGCTATTGCTGCAAATATGGCCCTTTTGTGTTTTAGAAGCTTTTCCTGATGTAACTTCTGATCTTGACGTTCCCGTGCCTTGCGGATTGTTTCTGCTGATTCAAAGAGTGCTTCCTGCCAGGATTCTTCTTTGTACTTCTTCTTTGCTTTCCATTGAGGTTTTGTAGTTAGGTGAGGTGGTCTTTTTAATAGGAAAGTGAGCTCACAACCCAATCCTGCTTTGTTTCCATTGGGCTGTGAAGGAAGATCTATAGGTTCAGTGACTCCTTTGTGTTTCCCAATAGGTCCTTTACCATCATATCCCATTTGCTGCATGATTACGTATCCTTTTCCATATAGGTGTGTAGGTAGAATAATGTCCAAAGCAGCTGCACTATTATCTTCTTTCTCATCTTTGTATAACCAGCTAAGAACGTCCTTGTCTTCTGATTCATGTGCTAGAGTGCCCAATTGGATAAAAGTACCATCAAATTTGGTGATGGGCTGAGGGACCAGATGTGTTGATGTAGTAGGCAATCCATGAGATCTAGGTGATGTTGGCAATTTGGCCAAACATAAAGGCTCCAAAGAGTATTCTCCCATACCTTGGTCTTTGATTTGCATTTTCTGTTTGACATCTCCCAATAAGGAGTTGGACTTTGCTGTTTGTAGATCTGATGTTAAAGATCGTTGTTTCTCTCTATTATGAGGAACCAAACTGTCTTGGGCTGCCCCCATTGCATTGCAATGTTGAAATGGATTGTGATCAGCAGATATGGAAATTTCTTGTCCATCATAAGGAAATTTGACACACTGGTGATATGTAGAAGGTACTGCTTGCATTTCATGTATCTAGGGTCGCCCTAACAAAATATTGTAGGTAAGATCTATGTCCAAGACCTGACATATAGTATCTTTTTGCACTGGTCCCACTTGAATAGGTAATATCACAGTTCCTTTAGAGGACCTTTCCTCATCATCATATGCCTTTATGGTAATCTTCTTGCAGGGATCAATAGATTCTTCTGAGAAGCCTAATGCACGGATAAGCTTTAAAGTACATATATTAAGTCTGGCTCCTCCATCTATTAAGACTCTTTTTACTCGGTGTTTGCAAACAATGACTTCGATATGGAGAGGAGTATTATGCAGATGGCTTAAGGAACATCATCATGCTCTAAGAAGGTGAGGTTATGGGGTCCTGTCATATGGGCGACCATGGCTTGAAATCTGTCTGTATCCAGATTTTGAGGTACATTGGTTTCCAATAGTGCTTGTTCCAATATGTCTTTGTGCTTTGGTGATAGTTTCAGCAATTCTAGTATAGATATCTGAGCTGGAGTTTTGCGTAGTTGGCCAACCAAGTCATACTGGATTTTTGGTGTGGTAGTTGTAGGTGCAGTATGTCCTTTCAACACATATTTCTGAGTTCGGGTTGTTACATTGACAGGTTCATGATCATGCTTATCTCGGATGGTGATGACATTTACTTGATGATCTTCAGCTGATATGTGATTTATGGTGTTGTTGTAGATATGGTTGACACGAGCTCCACGTGTATTATCCGAGGTTGAAGCTCCATCTTTGTTATAATTTGAAAGAGGATTTTTAAAGGCTCCATGATCACCATTTGTTTTGAGACCATCTATTGTTAAGTCACCTTGATCAATCATATCTTGCACCATGTGTTTCAATCTCATGCAATCGTTCGTTTGATGACCCTTGTTACGATGGTAATCACAATAGTGTGAATCATTCCACCAAGGCAGTTTGATTTGGGGTTCATAGTTGCTGATTGGAGGCAAAGAAAGAATCTTGTGTGCCAAAAGTTCTCTGAATGCTGATTCTAGTGATTGCCCTAGTGGTGTGAAGATACACTTTTGGAAATTGTTTGTGTTGTTGCGTGAATTGTTGTTAGGTCCTGGATTCATGTTTTTGCTTTGAGTATCATTGGTGTTGTTTGTGTTGAGTTGTCCTTGATTGGTGTTTGGTGCATATGTGTTAGCATTTGGATTAGCATTTTTAGGATTTTTTATATTTTGAGGATTTCCGGATAATGCAAGCACTGGTTGCTTTGATTTGGGATCATATGATTCATTGTTGCCTTCGTTTTTGTTTCGAGTCCAAAATCGAGATTTGTCGAGGTTGGTGTTGTTCTGGTTATTGTAGTTTGATGAGTTTGTTCCTTCCTTGTAGAATTTGAGCGTTCCCTTTTTGACACATGCTTCCTCTACTTGAATGCCATTTTCAATTAATTTAGCGAAAGATGGTATGCATTGAAGTTTTAGTCTGTAACTCATTTCACCATTCAAGTTATCGATGAAGATTTCCATTTTCTCCTTTTCAGGAATATCTCGAGGATATCTGGACACTATACGTCGCCAGCGTTGAAGGAACATCATGAATGTTTCGTTGTTCTTTTGCTTGGTGTTGCAAACATCTAGCATGGTTATGGCATGTTGGATGTTATAGGAATATTGGGTTATGAATTTGTTAACCAATTCATCAAATGATCTGACAAGTGGTGTAATTTTGGATAACCATTCTATTGTTTGCCCTCCCAAGCTTCTTGGGAATAACCTCATCAAATAGGTGTCATCGTGAGCAAATTCAAGACTCATGGTGCAAAATTCTCGAACATGATCTCGGGGATCACTTTTCCCATCATATTTATCAAATTTGGGAACGTCTGAGTTTGGAGGAAAAGGCACCATGTTCAATCTTCTGTCAAATGGATAAGGACATATTTCGTTTAAAGAATACCGCACTGTTGTCCCTTGTTGCATATCCTGTATTTGCCTTTGCAACATTTGCATTTGTTGCGTAAGGGCAGTCAAAGGTATATTGTCTTGTCGAGGGAAAAGTTCTTCCCTTGTATTTGTTCTTAGCTGAAAAGGTGTGGTAAATGGTATATTTTGTTCTGGAGTTTCTAGCTCGGGTATACGCATTTCTGGTATGCGTTGTTCTGGAATGTGTTGCTCAGGTATGTGTTGTTCAAAGTTACGAGTTTCTTCTTCTCTTTGTTGTTCTTGATATGCATATTGTCGAGATCCCGTTCCAAAGATGTTTGTGTCTAAGTTTTCGGAAAGTTTAACGCCTTTACTTGTGAGTATGAGCAAATATTTTTCTTTGTCATTTTCCATAAGCCTTTCTACAAGCTTTTGGAATGAAGGGTTTTCCTGACATTTGTGAAGAAGTGCTTCAGAGATTTCAGGTTCTTCTAAGTGTGGAACTTCAAAAGGATTTGACAATCTTCGATTCATACTAGACTCAGCGTGTGTCTCGCTTTGTTGGTTTCTTTGAGAGCGAGTAATAGGCATTTTAATAGAAACTTTCAATGATGAAAGAGACAAAATCCTCGTTGATATGTTGCTGGGGGGTGGGTGGTTCTGGTCGAGATGTGTTATAAGTGATACACTCGTCGGGCAAGAATGCTGGATTAATTTTTTCTCCGCGGTTTATGATTTGATTAAAAACAGACTTTTGACAGTAGGCTCTTGTCTTCAAGGGTTCTTTGTCAAATTTGTTGGATTTGTTTTGGATATAACATTTGATGTGATGAAGGAATACCCGATGAGATTTGAAGAGTTGACGATTGATGTATAAAAACTTGTTTCTCATGATGAACTTGGAAAAACTAGGTTGTTGTTTCTTCAACATGATGTTACGATAAAGGTTCTTTCTTCTCAGAATATGGGGATTAGTCATGCATGAGTGATCAATGGTTTCCTTTGATTTGTTTGGATTCAGATGATCTTGTTTGGAAAATTTCAAATCTTACTCTATCAAAGTGAAGGTTTAGATGCCCCTTCACGACAAAGCGTGTCAAATGATATGGATAAAAGCCTCCCGATATGGAGACTGGATTTGACAACTTGAAAATTTTAAACAAGTGTTTTTGTGAGATAAAATCCGTAAGATGGTAAAGGATTTTGCTGATACTGGTGATGAGGTTTTTGGATTATGACAGGATAGACATGTTTTATCGTGCGATCAGTTTAGGATTTTTACAATGTTTGTTTTGACACAAATTTAGCTCAAGAAATAGTCTTAACGGTTTGTTTTCGCTACTCTTCTTTGATGAAAAATGATGTTTGATGAAGAAGGCTTCTGAAAATGTTTTCAAAATTTTTAAAATTCCTTACTATTTTGCCCTCTATTTTTATGTTTTTGATCACGTGCTAAAACAGAGACTACATGCGCTACTGAAATTACACTACGTGCTAAAGTAATGACCACATGCGCTAGGCTGCCCCCAGACACGCGCTAAAGTTTGGACTATTCAAAATTGTTTTCTATCCATTTTGAAAAAGCTATGCGCTAAGCTGGGTCTGTAACGTGCTAACTGTTGAACTTTATGCGCTAATGTTTGGTTTCCACGCGCTAAGCTGTTACTTCCACGCGCTAGACTGTTTCTCTAATGCGCTAAATGTTTTCACACTATTTTGCTTTGAGATAAAACGCTACTGTTTGGAATCGACGCGCTAAATTGATGTTTATATGCGCTAACAGAAATACCTCACATGCTAAGAAGTTGCTCTTATGCGCTAAACTGCCCTGATCTTTTTTTTGGTTTGTTTTTTTGCAAATTTTGAATTTTTGTCGTGAATTTTTCAAGTTTGATGGATGATTTTCTGAAGTAGTAAATGCAAGCACGACACAAAAAGTACAACCATTTTGCCTAATCTAACAAAAAGTGTATGTTATGCGAGGATGTGTTCAAATCCCCAATGTTTTAACAGGTTTTGATACGAATAATACACTTCAGAAAGACTCTTTATTCAAAGGTCATAAATAACATCATAGCCCACTAGTCTCGATACTCCGTCAGCTCAAACAGCCGTGTCACCTCGTAGAGGGCGCCCATTTTTTTGCCTTTTGCCAGAAATTAACCCAAAGTGAATCACTTCACAGTTGAGTAGTTATCTTGGGAGATATATGGTGAGTAATCTTGGGGGCGGATTCTTCCCCACCCTTGCACTATGATGTTATAAATGTCTGGTTACTGACTCGGTTCAAAGCTTCTATTTTCTATGGTTCATAATCAGGCTTCCTATTCGGCCGTCAATGATAAACTCCCTCAAGAGGCTTCCCAACCTTTAGAACAAAGGCTTTACATATCTCAAGGATACTGGGGGAAGGCTAATCGCTGCGCGCAACCGTTGAAAAGGACTTTCGTCACTTTCCACGTTTGATTATAGTGGGTTGGAATTCTTGACGTCAAAGTCGTTTCCCACTTAGGTCGTTCCCTTCACACCAGCCATAAATGACTTTAAGAGTTGATTTCAACTCCTCGGGAAGGCAGACCTGCTAAAGGATTTATTGCTTGAAGTAAAGAAAGCTTTAAGAGTGGTCTGAATTTTTGATCACCCAATTAAGGGGAGAGCATATTCCTTCCACTTTCGAGACAAGGCAATCAAGTTATTTTTTTAGCCTTCAATTCAGTGATTTGCTAATCTCTACTTGGAGATGTTGCTCCAACAAGCATGATGTTCTTTTTAACCTTTCATAGCAAAGTGTGTATTTCCAGAAAAAATAAGCTTTAGTCAACAAAGTAAATCGTGATTTGGTCAACAAAATGAAAATCGTGATTTGGTTAACAAAATTAAAGTCGAGAGGGGAAGAATTTCCCTCTTTTCTTTTCACAAATAAAGATGAGATTCTTTTTCCTTTGCAAAATAAAATGGATCCTTTTAGACACCAAAGGAAGGTGAGGTTCGTTTTAAGCTTTGTCGAAAGTAAATTTGCTTGTTCTTTTTAGAGCTTCCAAAAGAAGTGTTTTTCCTAACTTGCAGGAATGAAAGGTTTTCTTTGTTGTTCTTTTTAACATGCAATAAGGAAAGATGAATTCTTTTTACTAACTTTGAAAGAAAGCAAAGAAAACTAGAGTGATCTCCTTTGTTCCTGCATAAAATGTTAGAACCTGCACACAGTCAGTTAGCAGAAGAAAAAAAATCAAATCATCATGGTGGGCTTCACAAGCCTAATTTTTATCTTTCGGTTACAAATTATATGTTGTCTGCGATGCGCTACAGAACATACTGTACGCGCTACAATATAACCTAGATGCGCTAAAATAATGTCTCAATGCGCTACACTATTTTCTGGATGCGCTACTCTGTGCGCCGAAAGCGCTGCTCTGTTTTTCTCTTGCGCTGAGACCTACAGGAAAATTAGTGATTTGATGCGCTAATATATAAACTTCATGCGCTAAATGATGGACTCCACGCGCTAAACAGTGAACTGGATGCGCTAGGTTGTTAACCGGATGCGCTAAACAGTCAACTTAACGCGCTAATTTATTTTTCCCATGTGCCTGCAAAAGTGGTTAAATTAAAAAATTGATTTGATATATGGGGTTGTGCCCCACGGTGGGTGTCAGAAATGTATGTGGGAAAAGCGGGTCGATAGAACTCAAAATGTGAAAATATTCCAAAAAAAAAACTTCTACACACACACACACATGACTTCTTGGTGCAAGCTATGGAGTAATGAAGTATCACTCAGCTTCCCAAGATTGGTCCCATGGTTCTCTATCTTACAATGTCCTTCAAACCAATGTTTTTGCTCTCAGATCACTGAGCAAAATGGTTTAGGGATGGCAAATGCAAGAACGAGGGATGCTTTTGATAGATTTTAGAATGAAATGCATCCTAAGCTATGCAGGATCTTAAAATGCAATAAACTAGATTATAAGATGACAAGGTTAGTATAAATACTATCCTAACATGATATATTAGTCTATGATTGAGCTAAATGATAAAGAAAGTATTCTAAACATGCATATTTAGACTAATTCCTAGTTTAAAAAGAGGCTAAAATGATGAGCATATAACTGATATATGAAAACTTGAATGTATTTGAGCATAAGTGTGATACTACAAATTTGGAGGATGATTCAAAATGGAGGGATGAGAGCTCTATTTATAGCAAAAACAGGGCAATGGATAGTCAGGATTAAAAGAGTTGATCAAGGGTTGAGTTTGAAAGTTGGGGATCCATGTTTGCAATTTGCACCAATGAAATGGTGACAAGTGTCAACATAGGGTTTGGTTGAGAGAAGGGGTTGGAGGCATTAAATGCCTGAGAAGACCTTATGGCTATCTAGAGGGCAAGGGTCAAGTCTAAATTAAGATTACCCATTGGATTAAGAGTTAATCCTAGGATAAACCCTTGTGCAAATGATTAAGAGATAATCATGGTCAAAGCATTAAAGGCTTGATGAGACCCTTGGGTTGGATGAAGGTTGAGTTAAAAGAAATTTTTTAACTATGTAAGAGGGTTTGAGTTAACCATTAATGGTTATGAAGACTTTGGGGAATTAAGTGGTTGAAGACTTGAAGCCTTTAATGGTTATCAAAGACTTTGAGGATTTGAGAAGTGACTTCCCTTTGCTTAGGGATGTGACAAAGTTTAGAAGATGGGTTAGACTTAATTAGAAATGATTAGAAGAGTCTAGAAGAAATTAGGAAGGGGTTTAGGAAGCAAGTGGGAAATGTAGGAGAATGCAAGTGGATGGAGGGATAATAGGATTTAATTGAATTTAATGAATTTCATTCAATTTGGTTGCAATTAAATAAATTAGATTTATTTAATTTAGGATAACTATTTAATTAAATTTGCATTTAATTAAAAGTGGATAGGGGGGTTTAATTGAATAAAATGATTTATTCATTAAATGGGTATAGTGAATTTAATTGAGTAATTTACTTAATTAAATAGAGGAATGTGGATAATTTAATTAAATTGGATATAATTAAATAAAGAAATGAACATAAAATATTCATTTAGGAATATGGTCATTTTTATACGTCTACAGATAATATTGACTTCTATCAATATCGTGTTTTGGTGTGCAAATTTGCTGGATTTTGGCCTTCTCTTCCAAAGCTCAATCGTTGGGTATGTGAGTCTTGGAAGCCCCTAGTGTTAAGGGGTTCTTTATTGCTATCTTTGTTTTTTATTCAGAAAGGGATTTGGTGTTGGGTAAGTTGTGGGCTCGGGGTGATCACTCTCTTTCTGTGAACCATTAGACAACTTCTTTTAACCCCTTTATTGAACCACTTAATGTGCGTCCAATTTGGGTTTGCCTTCCCAACCTTCCTCTCCATTTCTGGGAGCTCTCTTGCTACGAGGCCATTGGCAACTCCATTGGATGTTTCCTAAAGGTGGATGAGGCCACATCTTCTATGGAGCATTCTACCTTTGTCCAAATTTTAATTTACATTGACATCACTTCGCCTCTCTCAAGAGATGTGGTTCTTATGGTTGGGGATGTGCCATGGATGCAACCGTTGGATTATGAGGGCCTCCCCTTTCATACAAAAAATGTTTCTCAACAAGTCATCTTGCTTTTGAGTACTCTATTCCTCACCATAAAGGTGCTACTACTTGGTGGAAGAATGCTATTGTAGATCATTTGGTGGTCATGGTTGGCTCCTCTCTTGAGAATTATCTCTCCTCCAAAGAGGATGTTGTGCCCCTCACTTCTATAGTTACTCCTTTTGATCCTCTCACTCCTACTATTTTGGCCTCCTCTGTTGAGGCCCCCACTCCTGATTCTACTATTCTGCAGCCTCGTTATACTCCTATTGAACTTGCTCCTGATGTTGTTCTATTGCTGAAACCTTATGTTGATTTTCTATAGCAACCTGCATCTATGGTGGATAGATCCGTTACGGGGACTCTCCGCCCATTCCTTTCATTGTGGTTCCTTGTGACAATATTGCCTAGATTGTTGTTTGTCATGGGTGAAAGGGGAAGTCTTCCCCCCTCCCTCAAACCCCTCTATGTCAAGGCTTGGGTGCTTCTCCCCCTCCTTGAGCTAGGGTTTGGGTTTATGGCTTGACAGGTTTTTGTTTTCACCCGTCTTGTTGTGGAAGTGTCGTTATGGCTAGTCTTTGCTTTTGTTCTTTGTAGTTGCAATTAATGTGTTCTTAATATGCTACTACTGGGTATTTGTTGGGATTTACACCCTCTAGACTCTTTTAATTGTAGACAACACGCATGTTTTGCTGCTTTTAATGTAAAAAAACATATCACACTGATGACCTTCACTATTATGTGGTACTAAAAGTACTTCTAGGGTGGATAATATTGTGGATATATCTAGAAGAGTAATTATTTTTCCTAAAACAGGTTCCATAAGAATCTGTTGTGAGGTGAGTACTCTTTGAACTTCTTGAGAATGCGAGATATTGGTTGGAACTTGTCTTCTAGTTGTGCTATGAACCTTCAAATGGCTTAAGATTTCCCTAAAAAAATGGAAAGATATCTGAGATTCTTTGATTGTAGCATTTATGTTATAGAAGTTACTTTAGAAATATCATTTCTATGATTAGAATAAAGCCCAAGAGCTTTCATAATGTTATGCTAAAGACATGTTTTCAGGTGGTCAAAGATACGCTCAATGAACATGTGAATATCCATCTATTTTTTTCTTATTTTTCCAATAGGTCATTTGCTCCGTTTTCTTCTACTTTTAAACTATAAGATTCATTGTCTCAATAATATTTGAATGATCAAACAATTCTTAAACAGAGATATTACCACAATCAACATAGAATATTAAAGAGTTCCTTTGATGCCGTATTCAGATAAGTGCTCTGAATCAGCCTTACGGATTCTCCCCCCCTATGTTCTACATCACGAATTTTTTATGATAATAGTTGAATTTCTATATCACCTCTCGCCACAGCCACATGATGATATCTGATATCAAATAATTTCTTGATAGCTATTCGATGTGAATTGCTCTTCTTCTTGCCGCCCTTTGTCGGATTTGACTCCAGGCTTTTGTTATAACCCAGCGATGAACTCCTTTCTGAATATGATGTGATTAAAGCCCTCCAATATATGGTGGTCGCTAGCAATAAATTTAAATGTTGATCAATACCAGTAGTTTGGAAGCTTAGACCTGCTCTACAGAGGCAGGGTTGTCGTCCTACCTTAGCCACCATCCCATCAATATGCCACCCTTGAATTTCTCTACCCCAATGATATTACCTAATAATATAATGTTCCCCAAGGAGTGGGGAAACCTATCTTATGTTGGTCTTTAGGATTAATATGGATCTAATTGTACCTAGAGAATTCATCTATGGGCGAGAGTACTTGTGTCTTATTGTAGGGTCAATAATGATGTCAACATTAGGTAGTGGAAAGTTCTCCTTAGAACATGCCTTGTTAAGGTCTCTAAAATGTATGTAAATCCACATTTATTTTGGGATTTTTTTGTTATTGGGGATTTTGTTGGATATCCATTCTAGATATTCATTAGGGTGTATGAATCAAACCTCCAACATTTTCTACAATTATTCCTTAACTAGTAAGTCAAGATTAATTTATGGATGCATTTAATATATTTTTCATTTTAATTTGCTTTGAGATGAATCACAAGATGGTGGACTACAAGGCAAGGGTCAAATTCTAGCATATTGGAGAATGACTAAGAAAATATGCATGTAGCATCCTTCAAGAGGGAAATGATAGTTTCTTATTAAGTTGATGTTAGGATAGTTGTGAAATAGACGATCTTTAGATCAAACTTTGTACCTAAATTCGCTTCCTATCTGTAACGCCCCGCTATGAGGCCCAGAGGACTTAAACAAATAAAAACAATGAAAATACAATTTATTTTTATTTTTTTAAAATAAAATAAACTATACAAATGCATCGAGTAACATGATACTACAAGATAAAGATAATATGTGCAAACAATATCTAGCAATGGTCCTCAAGGCCCGACAACGATGTTACTCAAGAATAACATTAACCAAACATACAAGAACATATGAAAAATCATAAAATATGATAACATTGTCTATTACAACGGATCATGTTACATAATACATTGCTATGAGAATATCCATATGATCATCGGTTACATTACAGGATATCCATGAGAACAAACAATGAAGTGAATACATAAATCTGGTACATAAAGAAACTCTTCAATATTCCCACGAGCCATCACGAATAGGATGCAGGACGAACCAAAACCCAATGAGTGCAAATAGCACTCCACCTAGCCATGTGGTACCATCAGGTCCACCCCCCGTGCTAGGAGGTATCAACTAGACCCAAGAGACGAAAGGAAGAATAAGAGGATACAAATTACTCACATGAGCTTCGCAAGATACTAACACAAGAAACTCACAAGGCTATAACCACATGAGCTCAAAAGTAAATCAACCAACTTCCAGGGGACCAAGCAATCCACAAAAGGACAAATCCATGAGAGACCACTAGGTATGTAATAGGGAAGAGTGTCATCACTAGGTTGTCATGAGTTACCCTGGCGAGTCTTCACTAGGTCCCGACCCCCTTCCTGGGTTACCTTGGTGACCTCTACCAACCCCTGGCCCCATACAAACTAGTGGACCACACCAACCTTTCGAAGGGACAAGATTGGTGGATGTCATTCCAGGCCTTCTCAACTTACCCTGAACCTATACAAGCATTCAGGAGTAAGAGGCACAATTTAATCTTTATTAATTTGAACTAGCTACCCACCCAATTCATAATTTAAAATTTTCTCTTGATTACAAAACTCTCATTGAGTTACCCTGGCAACCACTTTGGGTCCCGACCCCTAATGAAAGTCACTCCCCCTTGACTTGCACCTAGGAATCCAAAATTCAACACAAGATCTACGACACCCAAAGACACCAAGAGTTTAGACCCCTCTACCATAGCAAGGTTGACTGACTTGCTAGAACATGATGACAACAAGGAGGTTCAATGCAACAAGAAAAGTTGACTAGCATAGACGTCATGCAAGACACCAATCACATTATGTTTTAAGATGAAGAGCATCCATACACAAATAGGAATTCTAACATTGTCCTAGCCTTTGGAACCTAAATGCATTTAAACAACATAACCGTGTATCCCCCAATGATAGACAAGAATCAAAACAATTACAAAGTCTCATAATACCAAACATAAAAGAATCCAATCTTAATATAGTACCAAAGAGACCAAAACAACTTCTATACATTCATTAATTCAAACTACAATTTAATTTCCAATAACCCAAATTTAAATCATTATAACTCATTTTATTCCAATAATTTGCACAATAAAACTAACATATTATTTTATTATTATTTTTTGGTAGGTAATAGGCCGAAGCCGGAGTATTTTGAATTATTATTATTATGTTTGATTAGATTGACCCTAGACCTTCCCCATTTTTATGGAAGGCCAAGAGTCACAACTTAGAATTCATTTTAGATGTCCCTATTGGGAATTGAACTTGGGTCTCCACAGTGAGAACCCAGTGTTTTAACCAGTTAAGCTCAACCCCTTGGACTAATAAAACTAACATATTATTATTAAGAAAAAAACATTTAAGAAATTGTAACTCATTCCCACAATCTTGCTTTCATTATTTTGATCAGAAACAAATTAAATGATAAAATCCAAAGTTCATATATATATAACAATTTAATCGCAGATCATTGACCGACATTAACATTCACAATCGAGGAGAAAAACACATAAATCACAGAGGGGAAGCCGTGGGGGCACGACTGTGGGAAGTGTATACACTAAAAAATGGCTATGATATATTAGATAAATATTTATTATTTATTTAATAACTATTCTTCTATTAAACAAAAAGATTGAAAAGTTTATTTATTTAATTCATTATCTTTTTCTTCTATTCTTCAATTAATTAATTAAATATTCATTATTTAAACAATTAATCTTTCATTATTCTTCTAAGAGTCTTCTTTGATTAAATAATTCAAAATTATTTAATTATTTGCCTTTTCTACCTCACTTTCTTCCACATCAACTTATCTTATGTGGTTAAATAAATAAATTTATTTTATTTATTAAATTAGCCATATTTGATTCCTAACTTCTATTTCCTTGTCAAGAGGAGGAAGACACTTAATTGTCCTCTTACTCCCTATATTCTCTCCACTACTCCTACATATTTGGAGGAGGTTGTGTCCACCTCATCCCGGTCAAGCTCCACTTGTCTTGCATATCCTAAATCATCTCCAACCATCCTATATTCTTGGGGTTCCTAACTATGGTCAACTCTAGCAAGCTGCCACTTGGATTTCTCTCGCACCTTTTCCTCCATCCTGTATGTGTAGGAGGAACATCTTCCTCCTTTTTCTCTCACATTCCAACCAATTATTCATAGCCATTAAAATATCAAGATTCAGTCACAACCGTTGATCTTTGCCACATAGGATTTTGCTCATGAAAATCTATAAAAAGAGCATTTCTCCAACAATTTGGAGCTAATCATCATCTTGTACTCTAGTTATCTTTAGAGCATTTGCAACATTTTCACAGTGTGCCTTTGGCTTAAGTTTTAGCTATTTTCATATAGTTTGCATAACTATTTTAGTTTGCATCTAACACTTAGATACCACAAGTCCATTCATCTATTGTCACCTTGAAAGCAAAAATCAATGCAGTCTGAGAGCAATATCAACAAGCAAGATCAAAGGTGATAGGACAAAATGAAACAACAATTGGAGGTTTATTGTTGTTAATATTTCTCTTTTACTTTGTTTCATTGGTAATCTAGGATTTACTGTAGGATTTTAGTATTCTGGTAGCTTAACAGTCTTGTAGGTTTCTCCTTGATTTTTCTAGGTTACACATTTTGGCGTCGACCGTGGGTCAGAGCCTCACTTTTTATTTACTTTGTTGTGCATTTACAGGTTTTATGCAATGTAGCACATTCATATCATTTTAGTGCCTATGCATCCCAGTTTAGTGCATTTTCATCTTAGTTTAGCGTTTTTATTATTTTAGTTAGCGTATTTGTTAGTTTCTTTAGTGCATTTAACAATTAGAATAGCACATACGTAACATTTTGGCGCATTTGCATCCTAGTTTAGCACCTTTGACAATTCATTTAGCGCATTTGTTGATTAGAATAACGCCTTTGCATAGAATTTTAGCACATTTATTCCTTTAGCGCATTTGCAAAACACAGTCTACGAAGTTAACAAAATTTGTGATAGGCATTCTCAACCGTCGAAGACAGGAGTTCTAAAACTACTAACTGGTGGTTTTGCAGGTGTTTTTACATGCATTTAGGAATCTAAACTAATTAGGAGGTAGTAATTTGATCATTTTGTTCATATAGTTTAAGTAAGTAGTTAAATTTACAACATATTGAAAAAAAAAATCTTGCATCTCTGTCTTCTTAAAATAGTTGCACTTAGATTAATTTAGGAGGCCAATCAATCACTGTTTGGTTTGTCTGCACAAAGTGGTAGGTGATTATTCTCTCACCTTAACTAAGTGATAAAAAAACCAAACCCACTTTTTTAGATTGTGTAACCCATTAGAGGGCCTACCTCCCAAGAAGCCCATCAGGCCAAGTGAGAGAGAACGACCCACGTGGTAACGGGATAAAGCCAAGTCCTTCCGAGCCACTATAAATAAACGCATTTGTGAGGAAACTCATAGGCGACAAGTGTCGATGTGTCATACCAACGTAAGTCTCCCCCAATGTCTATGTGGCACGTAAAAAGTTGTAGAGCGTAACCTCTACAAGCTAGGAGGCCTCCTTAATGGAGCAAAACACCGGATGTATGGCCACCTAAATGGATGCTTTAATTAAAAACGTTTGTGCTTAGAGACCAAAAACCTTCTAGTTGTTGGTGCAAGAGGTTGGACCTCTGATGTCGTCTCACGTCCTTACAGTTCTTTGTAGATATACAAAGTTGTCATGGGGAGTTTTCATAGGAATGGATGCATGGCTGCCCTAGAGAAGTGAGTGTCATGGAGTGGAGCCAGTGGGGTCAAAAATCTAAGTCTCTGCTTTGAGCAAGTGTAGTTGGGGAAACCCAAGTGAGATCCAACAACTATTGTCCTTGCCAGCCACTAGAATTGTGCTTGTCTTTTATTTTATTATTTTCCAAACATTGTGTCTGTTGTATGTTTTCATCAGAATAGAGAAAAATCATCCCATTTTAGACATCAAACAAAAATAGTAGAACTGAAAGTTTTACTAGAAAAAGAAGAATTTCGCATTTGAAACTCAAAATAACGTATTTGTTACACAGAGTAGCACCTTTATTACGCAAAATAGCGCTTTTAAAACCCAAGCGCATTCATTAAATAGCATAGCGCTTCCATTAAACAATTTAGCATTTTTGGTAAATCTTTTAGTGCTTTTGCAACACAGATTAGCACATTCAAGGAACATAATAGCACTTTCACTTAATACACTAGCACATTTGTTTTAGCACTTTCACGACAGAGAACACTTTCGCTACCTTGCAGAAAATTTTGAAAACATAATCAAATACCCATTTCGGAGAAGGATTCATTTTGATTGTCACAGATAACACATCTAGTTAAACCAACAAGGTTCTTGAACACTTTACACATAAGACCATATTGGCAATACATTCAAGATCAAGATAAGCATTGGTGATCTTAAAATTTGTATTATCCTTTTATTGATTTATCATCCTTCCAACATAGGAGCTAGAATAAAAAATCTTGGAAAAGTGAGTTATTACCATTTAGAGATCTATCATCTCCTAACATTGGCTTGCTTTGATATCACTATTTCTTAATTGTCCAAGATTGTCAAGTTTCATAGAGAAAATCAAAACTTGTACACCAAGAATCTTGATACCAAAAACTTACATTGGTCATAACAAGCAACAAGCATAGATTTTTCAACATACAATGTAGTTTGGAAAGAACCCCATATGGTTGAAACAAGAAGTCAGAGAGCCATTAATACCACAATGTCGTATCAGTATAGAAACAAGAATACCTTTGATCCTATTGATCTCTTTAGACAACACTCAAAACTGTTGTTTGATGAGGAGAGTGATAGTGATGTGGATGAACAAAAAGTCCTTGGTGCATCACAACATCCTAAATTTCTAAAACCCATGGAAAAGGTTATGGAGAAGGAAAAAGAAAAATATTTTCTTCACTTTGCACATCAAGGTTTAAAACTTCCATTTGATTTTGATGTATCCAAGCTTAAGGAAAATAGCGAGAAAAATAGCGATACCAATACCAAGACAAACGATGGAACCAATCAAGTTGAATCGCATAAACAATAAGAAAAATTAAAGTTTCCTTTGAAATCCTTTGAGTACTCTTGTTCAACAAATACAAGATTTGCAAACTCAAGTTGCCAAAATACAATCAAGGTCATTTGTTAACCAATATTCACTTGAGGACATATCTCCTTATAAATTTGACAAAAGCTTGGTTATGCTTCCATTTCCCTCGAATTTTGAAATTCCTAAGTTTGATAAGTATAAGGGAAATGGGATCCACGTGATCATATCAAAGAGTTTTGTGCAGCGTGTATGGAAGTTGGTCATAATGATATCTACTTGATGCGATTATTCCCTAAAAGTTTGGGTGGACAAGCTATTGAATGGTTTTATAATTTACCACCTAGCATCAAATCGCTTGGTGAACTTGTTGATAAGTTCCTTACAAATTTTTCAAATAACATCGAACATGAAGTTTCTATGCTAGATCTTTGTAATAGAAAACAATGAAATGATGAATCCTTCACAAATTTCTTACAAAAATGGAGGCATGTTGTGAGTGTCCCCATGATATACCCAAAGATCAAAAGATGAAAATTTTCATTCATAACCTGAATTCTGAGTTGAGCTGTTAGTTGTAACTTAAATGCCCTCCTAGTTTTACAAAAATGATAGATAATGGTCTTACCATTGAAAAAGAATTGATAGTGTAGACACTTAAAACTTGCACAACTAATTAAATGAATTTATATTTGTTTAATTACCCTAATCCACCTATTGACTAAACTAAGGTTTAATCAATATCCTTTTTCTTCTAATCAACCATTAATCAAATTAAAGATTTAATTAATTTCCCCTTTCTTCTATCGAAGCCATTTTAATTAAATTCAACATTTAATTAAATATCCTCTTCTAGCCATTTTAATTAAATTCAACATTTAATTAAATATGCCCTTTTAGCCATTTTAGTTAAATTCAACAATTAATTAATTATCTCCTTCTAGCCATTTTAATAAAATTCAACATTTACATGCCATTGACCAGCGTGACCAAGCCATCATATCAGAGTGCATAGATAATTGGGCAGGCCTTGTTGACATCGTTGCAAATAGCAGGTGATGAGACATGACGGTAAGGGGTGGCTTGTTCTCGTTGGTAGAGCACAAGAGGTTACTGAGGCCATCAGGATCCTGTTGCCCTCTCTTTGTAAATGATATGTGTAGTCACACAAATCTGTCCAGCTTAATTAAATAAATATTTGCTATTTATTTGATTAAAAATCCACTAGCCACTAGTTAATTAAATTAATATTTAATTAATTCATCCCCAAACATTCTTCTATTAATTAAATAAATTATTCAATTTATTTTAATTAATTCATTAAATCAAATTCAAATCAATTAAATAAATAAAATCTATTTATTTAATAAAATCCCCTTTTCCTCTTTTAAATAAATTAAATAAAAAATTTATTTAAATCATTATCCCCACCCCACTTGCATTTTCCTACAAATGCAACTTGCACACATTTATTGAAATAAATGAATTTTTATTTTAATAAAATCCTATTTTCCCTCACCCACCAAATCCACTTGCAAAATCTAATGCCCTTCTAGATTCTTCTAACCCCTTCCTAATTAGCCTAATCCATCCCCTAATTATTGTCACATTCCTAAGCAAAATGGAGTCACTTCTCAAAGACTCCAAAGTCTTTGAAAAGCATTTAATGCTTTGTGTGTTCAACAAATTAACTCCCAAAGTCTTCCAAGACCACTAATGGCTCTTACATGACCATTTATGGCTCTTACATAACCATTTATGGTTATTTCAAACTTGTCCCCCCAAACATTTATTGTTTTGACCATATTCATCCATTTCACATTTGCACAAGACTTTATCCATTGGATAAAAGCTTTATTCTTTGAATAAAGAGTTTATTCATTCAACCAACCTTGACTTTAACTCCCAAGGTCATATCAAGCATTTAATGCTTATTCCCTTCCCTCTCAACCTATCTCACATTGACACTTGTCATCCTGAGATTGGGTTGAAAGCCCTCACATGGATTTGAAATCATTCAATCCTGACCCTTGTTGAGATTACTTAGTCTCAACCATCCATTGCTCCATTTTTCCTATAAATAGAGCCCATTTCTTCATAATCTAGATCCTGAAAACTTGTATGCATTTAACCTATAGGCATTTTTAGAGAGCATTTAGCATATCAAACTCATGTATTGTAATTTTGGTTAAAATAAATCATTTTTAGTATCAATAGCATAGTATTAGCTTTTCATTTCATATTTGGAGCACAATACTACAATCTCAATCCTCCATAAGCATCCATAGTGCAAAAAGCTGCTGAGAGCTACACTATTTTGGAATTTGGAGAGGAGAGGAACAAGGGAGAAAGAGCTAAGAGCATGTTAGGAGGTATTTGGAGTTGCCTCATCATATTTGCTTCTTTAGTTAAATATGCTTTCATGTTTTTAGTGTCTCTCTTGATATGCCTATTTAGATTAGTTTTTGATTGACTAACACTAACGATTTAACGATTTTCTTGTGTCTTTTGTGTTATTTATCTTAGACTAACCTTGTCCATTTTGCAGGGCATCATTTGGTGAACCCGACGTGAATCAAAACACCAAAAAAAATATCATCTTTTTAGCAAACTAACATGTTTGAATGTTGAAAATGTCACACAGGTTGCGCTTTGGCGCTATTGAACACATTCTAGCACTACCGACACTTTTTATTTTAGCGCTATTGTTCTTACAATAGCGCTATTGTCCAAATTTCAGCGCTTTTGTATTTGTTTTGGCGCGTTTGTTGTTCTTTTGGCACTATTGCAAATCTTTCAGCGCTTTTGCCTCTCTGGATTTACCCTTCTTTCAGCGCTTCTGTGTTAAATAGCGCTTCTGTTTAAACGCAGACTAGCGCTATTGCAACATAATGTTGTAAAACTCACCTTGTAATCGAAAAATTGAAAATCTTAGGCTTGTGGAAGCCCCCCCTTGGACATGGATTTTACTAACTAGTTATTGTTTGTGCAGGTTTTAAGACTCACCACTAAAAATCACAAATTTTCCTTTGGTGCATTAAAATTTGAACACAAACAACATTTCATTGCTTTCTAGTTAGGATCATTTGTCTTTTGGTGCTTAAAATCAACAAACAAATTTGATTTCCTTGCATCAAACTAAAAATATTTACAATCCACACTTTCAAATTTGGTGCACATAAAATACACAATCCATTTGTTTTGATTTTTGCAAACAAATTTTACTTCAAGCAAACGTGTTTTTCATTAAGTTGACCAGGATTTCCAAATTCTAGATTACAAAACACATTGCCTTTGAAGTTAAAAAGAACACCATGGCTGTTGGAGCAACATCTCCAAATAGTTAGATCACATTGCACTGGTGGATTAAAAAGAACAAGTGTTTTTCATGCTTGGCACACTTGTGCAAAAAGTCAGTCGAGTGGTCCTACCTCTAACACACACTATCCTCTCCCTTGGCTTTCGTGGTCCTAGGTGCAAGAGAAAAGTGTTAGTAACACTCAAAATTTTATCTTTTTAAGAGAGGCCTGCCAAGGGATCGATACTCTTGGGAACGACCTCGAGCGGTAAATCCTTTGAGCCGCTATAGAAATCAGGTGAGAGCGAAAGTTGTAGCCTTGGGTATAGTTGTTCCTACAGTGTAACTGGCCGAAAGGACAAATGGGCCCCACCACCAGTTACAAGGCTCTTAAGTGAGTCACTGCAGAATGAACTTATGTCCAAAAACATCGAACATGACTAAACACCTTTAAGTAGTATCCCACCCGTTCTATTGATTGAGAATATTTGCGATATAATTTAGTGCAAGAGCATAGATGGTTTTGCTCCCAAGATACTCACCAGACATATTTCCTTGAGTAGAAACATAGCTTTTTGAAAAGTCACTTGTGGCTTGACAAAAGTGGTGACTCCCCCATCATAGGGATCATCTATTTGTTATGCTCGTGCAAGACTTAGTATATCACATCCTTACCTGCCACGGCGGGATTCATAAGGTATGTAGTACCAAAGTCGAAGAAATATCAAGATGTGGGCTAAATTTATCACAACTGGCCATTTGACCTTAGGGATAAAAAGTGTTTGAAGTGTGTTTGTTTTAAAGACCAAGTGCAAATTGAGCCGACTTCAGGCTTTGGAAATACACCTTAAAATACATCTAAAGGAAGGGTCATATACAAGTCCAAGGATTGGGTTGATCTAGACCCATATTCATTTGTGCCTTTTAGGCAACATTCTTGTGTTTGTGTGTTTGCTTTGTTTTCTTGTCAAAGAAAAATAAAAAATCACTCCCAAAAACAATGTATTCATCCAACCAAACATTTCTCAAAACAAACAAAAGTGCAAACAACAAAGAGTCAAAATTTTATGACCATTCTTCACATCTTGCGAAAGAAGAAGCGTCATCATAATATCAACTTGAAAAGAAGACCATTAAGCTCAAAGACTTTGATCAAAAGGAGGAAATTCTTCTATATCAATAGACAAATCTTTGTCTCCCGTAGGGTTTTTTTTACATCACATGCGTCTCTACCTTCAAGGCAAAACAAACATATTTGATTCAGAGACATTGAACCGCAGAGCTTTTATGCAATATAGAGCTCTGAGTTATCACAAAAACCAAGGAGGTAAGATTAATCCCAACTTTTTCCCAAACGTCTGTATCACCTACAACACAGCTCGAGAAATACCACCAATGCCCGAAAGGGAAGAGGTAGAATTTGTTCCATTTATGACACAAAGTTTTTATTGAAGTTGAAAACATTTCATCCATCATCTTATTCATACATCATCACTTCATCATCAATTCATTCCAAACTCTCAAAACATTAAGAGGTTCTTGTCCCAAAGTTTTCTTTTAGATATTGCTTGAATCAAACACTTCACATCACTTTTTAGATTGTTTCTACATCTAGGATAAGCTCATCCTAAGAGACACATCTACGCAGGTTAAAACTAGTTCATGAGTGAATCCTCTCATTACTAGGTAGTTCAATCTGTAACACATCTCAGATTTCTCTACACCTTATCACATCCAAACTTATCAAACAAACAAGCAATTCAAAGAAGGAATTTTGGTTACATCTACCTTAAAAGTGTTAGAGATCTACATGCGACACAATTCACCAACCATCAATCTCTCATTTCATCAAAAACTCATCATCATCTTCACTCACCTTCAACAAAAGCTTGTAAGCAAAATGGCTCAAACCCGATCACAATCAAGGCAACGAGAAATAGAAATAGAAGAAGAAGAAGAGGAAAATCTCAATGAATTTCAAGAAGCACTTGGAGGAAATGCGAATGACAAAAACCCAAGTACTCCTACTCCTGCAACAATAGAAAGGGCTCAGCATAACCCTCTCTTTAACAGACTATTTGACGAAATACTCAGGAGCAATGCGGATGCTCACTTCTTAAAACTCGCTCAAGAAGGAGCAAAACTCCCCTCTGACTTTGATCTTGCCCAATTAAGACAAGCATCCGAAAGACAAAGTCGCCATGAAGAGGAAAGAGGTAGAGATCCCATTAGATATAACATTCCTAGAGGTAACCCACCACCTCCTCGTCCAACTGAAATGGAGATGTTGCGGCAACAAGTCGAGAATCTCGCCCAACAACTTCATAGTGGTGTCAAAACGAACCAATTCTCACTCAATGACATCTGTCCTTATCCTTTTGATAGGAATCTTTATATGCCACCCTTTCCACGAGGATTCGAAACACCCAAATTCGAAAAATTTAGAGGAAAGGGAGATCCTCGTGATCATGTTAGAGAATTTCATTCCGCTTGTCTCAAAGTGGCATATGAAGACACATACCTAATGCACCTTTTTCCCCAAAGCTTGGGAGGAACAACCACATCATGGTTTTCCTGACTACCAGGTGGCACTAGAACATTTGAGGAACTCATCCAGAAGTTTCTAGCTCATTACTCTCATAACATTGAACGCGACATCACCATGGCCGATCTGTGCAACACCAAACAAAAACCAAGTGAACTATTCTCAGTATTCCTGCAACGATGGTGCCAAATGTCTAGCAGACATTCTCTTTAGTTACCTGAACGAGAACTAGTGGAAATATTCATTTCCAACTTAAACGAAGAAATGGAATTTCACCTAGATGTCAAAGACACAAACTCTTTTAATGATATGATCACCAAGGGTTTGAAATGTGAATGGGCCCTCATCAAGAAAGGACTCATCAAAATCTTTAATGAACCAAAAGATGGTCCTCGCCCACGCTTCAATAGCGATAAACCAAACTTCTGGAATAAAAACAAGAATATTGTCAATGATGGGGTTGTGGATGCCCGGACTATCCAAAATGCACAACCCGTGGTTCGGTTTGAAGGACAGAATCCTCCACCTCAGAATAACACAAATGTTCCTACCAATCAAGGTCGCGTCACATCTCACGATGAACCAAGACCTCGTCAGCAAAAACAAAAACGCACATACACTCCCTTAGGGGAACCCATTGAAACAGTATTGCGACAACTCATTTCTCAAAATTTGGTCACTCTACCTAAACTATCAAACTATGAGCCTCAGGTCAAACCGGCATGGTGGAGAGATACTAAACACTGTGAATTCCATCAAGGAAGAGGACACAAGACAAGTAATTGTCACCGATTAAAAGATCTTATTCAGGACCTTATTGACCGAGGAGAAATTGAAATAGAAGGACATGACCCAAAAACAACAAATAATAATCATCTAATGTTCAAAAATCCACTTCCATCACAAGATCAAAGGGGTCCCTCCACTTCCAGGCGAGGCACTGATACCACAGATTATACGCAGGCTGCGTATAATTACACTGTAAATCACCTGTATGATGCCAGTGAACAAGTTGCAACAATAACCTTCAAAAATCCCAACTCAAATTGCAATGTTGTTACATGTCGCAGTAAGGTTACCATAAAGGCAGCTCCACAAGGCACCACCTCCATCCCAAAGCAGTACAATCTTGTGGAACAATTAGACAAAACCCCTACGCTTATATCCATTTTAGAGCTATTGCACCTATCACCATCTCATAAAACTATCTTGGATCAAGCACTCCAAGAGGCGTCAGTCCCTACAAACCTGAATACAGACCAATTTCAAGCCATGGTTGGAAGTCTAAAGTCATCACCTTGTCTCACTTTTTCCGAAAGTGACAACTCTTCCTTCCAGCAACCTCATAACGCCTCACTCCACATCGAAGGATTTATTAACCAGCATAGGATCAAGCGAGTCTTGATCAATAATGGAGCAGGCCTAAATATTTGTACACTATAGTTGGTCACAGCATTGGGATATGCAGTAGAATCAGTGGATCCTCGTAAGAAGATCACAATCAAATCCTATGACGATGCAGAGCGTTCATCCAAAGGAGCTGTGGTGCTACCAATCCGAGTGGGCCCCGTGGTAAAGCACATCATTTGTCAGGTTCTGGACCTTCCTCTGCCATATAATCTATTGTTAGGAAGACCTTGGATACATGCCATGCAAGCCGTTCCATCTACCTACCATCAATGTATCAAGTTCCCACATAACGGTGTAGAGATCACAATCCTGGGCGATGCAAATCCCTTTGCATACTATCACAATATCAGCCATCAACCAGAGATTACCGTTCCTAATAATAGAGAAGCCATTTCCTCCACATCATATATAAGTCTCGCCTCTCTTGCCAGTTCGAACACCACTATACCCAAGCAAGAAAAGCTTAAGATGAAGATAGCAGAGGAAGGTCCTGGGGAATACAACTTGAGTCAACTCTTTTGTGTGGGACAAATGCCCACTTCTCCTAGAACACATGGTAAACCACAACAAATACTTCAGCAACCACTAGTCACGCCAGCATGTGCTTTGACACCTTTCATCCTTGGAAAGAGTCAAGAAGAAGAAACCCAAGAGGAGGCTTAGCGGACTGGATCTATAAAGATCCCATCACCACTGATATACCACAAGTTAGACTTCCTACGGATTAGTATTGCAAGGGCCTCCTCATTATGCAAAGAATGGGGTATGATGGTCAGAGTGCTTTGGGATATTGCAAACAAGGACGACATGAACCTCTGCTGCTGGAATTAAAGCCCAAAGGTAATATAGGCCTAGGATTTGAAAAATAGATTTTTCCTAAATTAAAATTCAAAGGAAAACCCAGCAAACCATTATGTCAGCCTACTACAAAAAGGACGCCTTTCATTATCAGAGCAACATCAAACACCATCCCAACTGCCCCACTGAGGCTCAAAACCCCAACACAACCATCACCAATGTCAATCATCCCACCAATCGAACCAGTAATCCCATCCGCAACAGCCATCACATCAGCAGCACCATTAGCAGCAACCACTGTATCGGAACCCGCAGTAGTATCCATGACACCAGCAGTTCTAGCAGAAGCCACTGAGTCAACATTACTGATACTCCCTATACCAGATCCTTTAATCCCCATCAACCTTCCTGCAACACCAATCACTACAAAGGTACATCAACCAATCACACCTGTAGTATTTAACTCAAAAGACATCCCAGTATGGTATAGTAATCAGATGCTGGAAAGTGACTCAGAGACCGACTCACATGAGTGGGAATTTGATTCTGTACAGCTTAATACTTTAGATGAGGAAGACACATCACCACTTCCACCATGCAAAGACATCCCTATTTACGGAGAAGAACAGATAAAGACTTCTTGGGTTCCTGAGCTGGAAACATCTTCCACAGACCCTACGTCTCATCCTACGCCTGATTCTGACAGGGAGAGTACCATCAACGACCTTCACCATAATGTCTTAACCCTCACTAATACATCTAACGCACTTAACCTAATCGATGAAGTAATGCCCATTATCCACCCTGAACTCATCGAATGGAACCAACCAAATCCCCCATGTCTTGACTTCTTCCAAAATGATGAGGCCATCATTGACTTTTTGGAATTAAGGGATAACCTACCAAGCGGGGATCACAAAACTGGATTTGCCATTGAACTTAATAGCGCAACATACTTCGGGTCAGATGCCAAACCTTTCAGCTGCAAAAATATAACAATAAAACATGGATCTTCTAGTGAAAACCACACTGTGGCACTGTTTGATCCGACAAAAGTAAAAAGAAAGAGCGTATCCAATGGTGAAAACCTCTCTGAGGTGCCTGAGGATGAAGGGTTTGACATTCTCCCTGCTAATACACAACAGGAATGATCAACGATTCTCATCGAGGAAACCAAAGAGTACAATGTGGGAACTCCTGAAAATCCTCATCTCATACATCTGGCATCTCTTCTCACTCCAGAAGAACAACCTAAGTTTATAGAGTTCTTCCAGAAGCGCCAGTTCAACTTTGCATGGTCATATGCAGACATGCCTGGGCTTGATCCTGATTTAGTCATGCATCACCTTACCATAGTAGAAGGAGCCAAACCTGTCAAGTAGAAACTTCGTAAGATGCATCCTCAGATTACAGTACTAGTCAAAATAGAACTCAAGAAACTCCTAGATGTTGGTTTCATTAGACCAATTGATTATGCAGAATGGATCTCCAATATTGTGCCTGTCGGCAAACCAAAAGGGGGAATCCGCATTTGTACTGACTTCAGAGATCTAAATAAGGCCTGTCCTAAGGATGACTTCCCCCTTCCAAATATAGACATCATAGTGGATCTGACAGCGGGACATGCCATGCTTTCACTTATGGATGGCTTTTCAGGATACAATCAGATAAAGATCGCACCAGAAGATCAACATAAGACAGCCTTCACCTGTCCATGGGGCACATATTGCTGGAATGTAATGCCTTTTGGTCTCAAGAATGTAGGAGCGACCTATCAACAAGCAATGACCACCATCTTCCATGACATGATGCATACTATAATGGAAGATTATGTTGATGAATTACTAGCAAAATCACTCACCAGAGAAGGGCATCTCCACATCTTAGATAAAATCTTTGATAGACTGGAACAATACCATGTTCGACTCAACCCAAAGAAATGTGTCTTTGGAGTAACCTCCGGGAAACTTCTAGGATACATTGTCTCAAGCAAAGGCATTGAGGTCGATCCAACAAAGGTTAAGGCAATCATGGATATGCCACCTCCAAAGAATATCAGTTAGCTAAGGACATTACAAGGGCGACTTCAATCCATCTGAAGATTCATTGCACAATTGGCTGATAAGTGTCACCCATTTACACATCTGCTACATAAGAACATCCACTTTCAGTGGGATGCTCGATGCCAACAAGCATTTCAGACGCTTAAAGACTATCTCATGAATCCACCATTGTTGATGCCACCAGATCCAAGTAGACCGTTGTTACTCTATATCTCAGCAACAAGTACAGCATTGGGTGTACTACTGGCACAACATAATGCAAAAGGAAAAGAGTGTGCTGTTTACTACATCTCTCGCACACTGGTGGGCTATGAACTCAATTACACACCTATTGAGCGAGTTTGCCTAGGAGTAATCTTAGCAGCCACTAAACTGAGACACTATCTGTTAATACACAAAGTACAACTCATTGCAAAGATTGATCCACTCAAGTATTTACTCAGCAAAGCAGCATTGACAGGTCGCTTGGCCAAATGGGTAATGATTCTAAGTGAATTTGACATCGAGTATGTAGACTGTAAAGCTATCAAAGGGCAAGTTATTGCAGATCAGTTGGCTGATGCACCTCTCATAGGCGATCATCCTCTCATTTCCAATTTTCCAGATGAAGAGATATTCATGATCACAACAACACAACCATGGAAACTATACTTTGATGGCTCGTACACTAGACATGGCTCGAGGGCAGGCATTCTGTTTATCACACCTCAAGGTGACAGCATCCCGAAGTCTTACAGGCTCACATTTCCATGCACCAACAACATCGCAGAGTATGAGGCCTTGATCACAGGACTCAGGCTAGCCGTACAATGGAAATTACAAGAACTACAAGTATATGGCGACTCCCAACTAGTCATTCGACAAGCAACTGATGAATATCAAACCAAGGATGATAAACTCATGCCATATAAGCAAATGGTGGACAATCTAAAGGCATCATTTACTACAATTACCTTTGAGCAGATACCAAGAGATCAGAATCGAGCTGCTGACGCTATGGCTACCATCGCATCTCTCCTAGATCTTCCACAGAATTCAACACGCTACGAGTTCTTGGTCGAACAGCTTTGGATTCCCGCTTATGATATCCCTGAATCCGAAATGATATGTCGCCTTGTCGGTTCTGAATCCCCATGGTACGGTGAATTCTACACCTATCTCCGCGATCACACCCTTCCTCCCAACCAATCGAATAACCAACGTAAAGCCTTCATTCACCAAATTACTCGATATACCATTATTGCTGAAACCTTATACCGCCGTAGTCTTGATGGTACTCTCCTTCGATGTCTGGAACAAGATGAGATAACAAAGGCTTTGGAAGAAGTCCATGAGGGAATTTGCAGGACTCATTCAAGTGGTCCGTCACTAGCCAAGAAACTCCTATGCAATGGATACTATTGGCCATCTATGGAAAAGGATTCCTACTACTTTGTCAGAAAATGCAAGAAATGTCAAGTTCACGGCGACCTGATACATGCACTAGCCCAGGAACTGCAACCAATCACAACACCATGGCCTTTTTGTCAATGGGGCCTTGACCTTGTGGGTAAGATTCATCCATCTTCATCCAATGGCCATAAATTCATTATTACCGCCACCGAATATTTCACAAAGTGGATCGAAGCTGTTCCACTTACCCAAGTCACCGCCAAGCAGATCGCCTCATTCATCCTCAACTACATCATCTGTCGGTATGGTGTGCCCATGTCCATCATCACAGATAACGGTCTTCCTTTCAAAAATCAGGATGTTCGCAAACTTTGTGAGAAATTTCATATCCAACACCGCTTTTCCACTCCCTACTACTCACAAGGCAATGGTCAAGCCGAAGCATCCAATAAAAAAATATTGAGGATCCTCAAGAAGACAGTCAATGATGCCGGTCATGATTGGCATGTTCAACTGAATCCAGCACTATGGGCTTATCGAACTAGCATTCGAAACCCTACAGGCGCAACTCCCTACTCATTGGTCTATGGTGCAGAAGCTATCTTGCCTATTGAGGTTGAGATACCATCATTACGAGTTTCCTTGCACAATCTCATCGATGATGAAGTATATAGAGTATCCCATCTTTAGGACTTAGAGCTACTCGATGAGAAGCGACAAGCTGCATACAATCATCTCAAAGCCTATCAGCAGTGCATGAGCAGAAGCTACAATCACTGAGTTAGACCTCGTACATTTGAGGTAGGTGATCTTGTTCTATGAGTGAATCCTCGCAACCAACCAAATAGAGAACATCAGGGCAAGTTTGAATCAAACTGGCTGGGCCCATATGTTGTCACTGCTGTGTTCGGGTCTGGGGCATATCAGTTGGCTACATCAGAAGGAGAACCGCTTGCAGATCCAATCAACAACATGCACCTAAAACGGTTTTATACCTAAGGTGTACAGAGCACCAGGCTCCTCTACATACCACAAAATATCAAAAACATTCAAAACAATTCAAAATCCAAAAACATTGACAAACCATTGAAAAATCACACAAAAACATGGCAACACTTTGTACATACTCATCCATATAGATACCAAAACAAGCATCGACATAATACTCACACGATGACCATTTATCAATCAAACCACACAATCCACATCAACACTCAAAAAACTGTCTTCAACAAGGATGCATCCTTCCTTACCAAAAACAAAGACAAAAGTGACGTTTTCTTTGACAAGAAAATTATGTTAAGCTATCAAATACTTGGTTGGTTTGTGAGTACAATCATTCGTTTATCTGTATCGAGATCTTTCAGCATTGTTTTGTATCGTTTGCACATTATTTCCGATGAAGTTCTGGGGCATGTACTAATAGTGTCTACATGGGAAGTTCACCAAGCTACGTGATCTTATGCCAAATGCAGTCATGGATCATTACGGCTTGCTGACTACAACGTATACCTCAACCATATGGGTATGAACCATTACCAAGGATCCTTATTCTTTATTCTTTATGTATATACTATTTGTTTGTAGGTACAATGCTCATTCTTTGGTTCCTCCTCATCCAAATTGGATAAAGGTTTTTATCTCTTAGTACGGTATGCACTTGTCTCAGGATATGATCAGCCTAAGATCAAGGAGGACGATCCAAGTCACGCATGAACATAGATAATCCTTGTCTGTTCCGCAAGCAATACTCTGGTCAACTTGATCCATTATATCAAGTTGCTTGTATTAACTTGCTATATTAAAATCCATGTAAGGAATACTCAGGTCATCTTGAATCATTATGTCAAGATGCTTGTATTCTCTTCCAACATTTTAAAGCTCAATGATGAAAATAGAGCATTATGGATCGTCATCTCATCTCATATGTATATATTGCATTTTGTTGCATTCCACCCATCCATACATTCATAATAGCTACATAGCATGCATACATAGTCATAATAATGCATACTCTATTTTCCTCTTCTTCCATAGGAATGAGTCATAGGTCCTCCATTTCTTCTAACATCGAACCCCCCCAACCCTCCCCATCTTGATAATCAACATCACATACCCTTCATCGTTTCTCATCAACCCAATCAAGCCACGTTCATCACCATCCATCTCTAAATAGGAGGGATTGTGTTTCCTATGCTAAGTCATCCAATAAGCCAAGCAAGTTACTCTGTCTGCACAGGTACATCAACTCACACACACCTAGACTATCAACAGATACTCTGATCAAGTATCTTCGAGTCTCAACAGGTAATCGATCATGGTAATCCTAGACTACATCAGGCATTTATCATAATGACCTAGTCTCAACGGGGCTGCCATGATTCCCCACAACCATCCATCACACGCACACACTATCAATTGATCAACCAATCAAACAAAATCACATCGGACAATTACATCAATTGTCTACGTCTCAACGAGTATTTTGCTTCATATACCTTGACTTCATCGGGCAATTACATCAATTGTCTAAGTCACATCAGGACACTTTGATTCACTTACTCAGACTTTATCATGTCCAAGTGACCAACTGACATCAATTGTCACGCTTTGACTTGACCGGGGCAATTAAACCGATTGCACCAGATTATCCAACCAATTTTGATCAATTGTATAGCATCAATCCAAACCCCACACCACATCTGCTATGTATCTCTTGCATGACCTCAGGGTACTCGCTGACTTGTTGTTTCTCCGTATTCACTCTATTTTTCTTCCATTCTTTCACCGTTGTTGCTAATTTCTTCTATTCTACCTCCCCTCCACTTCTCATTATTTTTCGAGAGATCGCCTGATTTTTCAAAAAAATTCGGCCCATCTCTCGAGGGGGCATACCACCCATTAAATTTACATTTTATGGGGCATTTTCTTCACACCTATTTTTCTTTCTTTGAAACGACGCGATAAACCGCACTGTCTCAAAGAGGGGCAAATGTAGTCACACAAATCTGTCCAGCTTAATTAAATAAATATTTGCTATTTATTTGATTAAAAATCCACTAGCCACTAGTTAATTAAATTAATATTTAATTAATTCATCCCCAAACATTCTTCTATTAATTAAATAAATTATTCAATTTATTTTAATTAATTCATTAAATCAAATTCAAATCAATTAAATAAATAAAATCTATTTATTTAATAAAATCCCCTTTTCCTCTTTTAAATAAATTAAATAAAACATTTATTTAAATCATTATCCCCACCCCACTTGCATTTTCCTACAAATGCAACTTGCACACATTTATTGAAATAAATGAATTTTTATTTTAATAAAATCCTATTTTCCCTCACCCACCAAATCCACTTGCAAAATCTAATCCCCTTCTAGATTCTTCTAACCCCTTCCTAATTAGCCTAATCCATCCCCTAATTATTTTCACATTCCTAAGCAAAATGGAGTCACTTCTCAAAGACTCCAAAGTCTTTGAAAAGCATTTAATGCTTTGTGTGTTCAACAAATTAACCCCCAAAGTCTTCCAAGACCATTAATGGCTCTTACATGACCATTTATGGCTCTTACATAACCATTTATGGTTATTTCAAACTTGTCCCCCCAAATATTTATTGTTTTGACCATATTCATCCATTTCACATTTGCACAAGACTTTATCCATTGGATAAATTCTTTGAATAAAGAGTTTATTCATTCAACCAACCTTGATTTTAACTCCCAAGGTCATATCAAGCATTTAATGCTTATTCCCTCCCCTCTCAACCTATCTCACATTGACACTTGTCATCCTGAGATTGGGTTGAAAGCCCTCGCATGGATTTGAAATCATTCAATCCTGATCCTTGTTGAGATTACTCAATCTCAACCATCCATTGCTCCATTTTTCCTATAAATAGAGCCCATTTCTTCGTAATCCAGATCCTGAAAACTTGTATGCATTTAACCTATAGGCATTTTTAGAGAGCATTTAGCATAGAAAACTCATGTATTGTCATTTTGGTTAAAATAAATCATTTTTAGTATCAATAGCATAGTATTAGCTTTTCATTTCATATTTGGAGCACAATACTACAATCTCAATCCTCCATAAGCATCCATAGTGCAAAAAGCTGCTGAGAGCTACACTATTTTGGAATTTGGAGAGGAGAGGAACAAGGGAGAAAGAGCTAAGAGCATGTTAGGAGGTATTTGGAGATGCCTCATCATATTTGCTTCTTTAGTTAAATATGCTTTCATGTTTTTAGTGTCTCTCTTGATATGCCTATTTAGATTAGTTTTTGATTGACTAACACTAACAATTTAACGATTTTCTTGTGTCTTTTGTGTTATTTATCTTAGACTAACCTTGTCCATTTTGCAGGGCATTAATATGTAATCCTTTCTCATATGAATAAAATGGTAGCTACCCCTAGGTAGCAGTTCGCCTAAAAAAATTTTTGAAAAAATTAACATTTAATTAAAATCCCCTTTCCATTTTAATTAAATTCAACATTTAATTAAAATCCCTTTTCCCATTTAATTAAATTTACATTTAATTAAAAATTCTGATTTCTCTCACCCCACTTGCATTTTACAACATATGCAAGTTGCATCTCCTTTTGGCTAATCCTATTTTCCTCCACCCACTTGCATTTTCCTACAAATGCAAGTTGCACCACAATTTTAAATAAATATATTATTTATTTGAAATCCTATTTATCCCCACCCACTTGAAACCTTTAATGGCTTCCCTTAAAGTCTTCAAGCCTTTAATGGCTTCCTTCTAGAGTCTTCTCAAACCTTTAATGGTTTCCCTAAAAGTCTTCTAAAGCCTTTAATGGTTTCCCTCAAAGTCTTCAAGCATTTAATGCTTTATCCCCCTTTTTCTCATTTAAATAAATTAAGATTTATTTAAATAAAATCCAAAATTTACATTCACATTTAAATAAATTAATATTTATTTAAATATCTATTCAAATGCAAGTTACATTCATTTTAGTTGAAATAAATCTTTTTATTTTAATTAAAATTTCCTATTTCTCCCACTTGCATTCTCCTACATTTTCCATTAACTTCCTAAGCATTCTTCTAGAACCTCTCAAACCCCAATTAATTAGTCTAATTCTTCTATCATGGCCACATCCCTAAATTTTGGGGAAGTCACTTCTAATTTTGGAAGAAAGTCTTCTAAATGCATTTAAAGTTTTATCTTTTCAACAAGTTAACTTTGTCGAGTTCCCCAAATTTGTAGGACTCTCACAAAAGTCTTGAAGGTTATCTAACTTCCAACAAGATAACCTCCAAGGTCTCCAAAGAGCTTTTAATGATCTTACAAAACTTCACATTTTCAACACATTGAGCTTTGCACAAGATTTTGTCCATTGGACAATATCTTTATTCATTGGATAAAAGCTTTATTCCATGAATTTGCCCACATGGGATTAACCATTAAGTCTTCTAAAGAATTTAATGCCTCCCCCCTCTCCTCTCAAGCAATCTCATGGTGACACTTGTCAATGGGATTGGGTTGAAAATCTCATATGGATTGATAACTTTCAATCTTGACCCTCCTTAAGGCAATTCAATCTTGGCCATCCAATTCTCCAATTCTTCTATAAATAGAGCACATTTCTCCTTCAATTCATATCTCAATCTTGTGCATCTAAATTATAGTCATTTTGTAGGTTAAGGAGCTCAGCTTGTCATCTTCAAGCATTCAAGCCATCTTCAAGCATCCAAGCCATTTAGCATTAGCATTAGCGTTTTAGCTTCATTTTAGTATATCATCTAGTTAATTGCATATCATCTCATAGTATTTTATACTCATCTAGCATCATCTAGTCTTCAATTTGGAATACATTTAACATCTTAATCATCTAGTCTTGCATCTTGCATCCTATCTCTATCTATCATCTCATCTTAGCTAAGATCTTGGTTGCATCCATTTTGATCTTAGCACATCACTAAAATCTCGTTCTCTAGGTTGTCATCTAAGAGATCAAGTGCTCTTCCAAGTGAGGGCCACCTTGAATCTTGAAGATCTTTAGATATAGAGGACAATGAGGTGATTTTATGATTTTTAAATCCACTAACTTGTGTATGATTTCTAACTCTAATACAATGCTTCATTGGTGTGTTTGAAGTGTTTTTCTCCTTGCAGGTTGAAGACCACATTTTTGGCATACAGATAGAGAAAGAAGTGATTAAAGTTTGAAAAGATAACGTTGGTTCAAGTAATAACAATGATAAATCATGAATTTGGACCAAGAACAAAACATTGTTAATGATGAAGTAGTAGATGCACAAAATCTCAAGACCAAAAACCCCATTTTAACCCTATCAGGGCCTCAAAATAATAAGGACAATCAGAACAACAATCATGCATGTAAGCCAAAAACTTCTTATCCTCCTCAAAGGAAATTCACTCCACTAGGTGAATCTTTGGAAATAACTTTGAGAAAACTCATCTCTAACAATTTCATTACTTTACCCAAAGCAAAAAATTATGAACCCAAGGTTAAACCTGCATGGTGGAATGATCAGGACTATTGTGAATGTCATAGAAGTAAAGGGCATAAGACCAATGATTGTCAGAGATTGAAACATGCCATATAAGATTTGATTGATAAAGGAGACATGTCCGTAGATGGTCATAAATCCAATGACTAACATGTGGCATTTAAGGATCCTCTTCTGAGTTATGAGAAAGGAAATTCCTCTAAATCAAGAAATGAGAAAGTGAACTATACAAACAGGTCTTATGACTATGTTATAAATCATATTTCTGAAAGTGATTCTCATGTGAATGTGATTACTATCAATAATAAACTTGATTGCAATGTGACAACATGACATGGAAAAGTCACTCTTCAAGGAACACCACCTAAGCCATCTTCCATGACTAATCAATACAATGTCCTTGATCAACTTAAGAAAACACCCGCTCATATATCTATCTTAGAGCTTTAATATTTGTCACCTACTCATAAAGAAATTTTGGAGAAAGCTCTACAAGAAACCAACGTATCCCGAGACCTTGATCCTACACAATTTCAAGCCATGGTAGGACACTTAACCACACCTCATTTCTTGTCTTTCACTGAACATGATGATCTTGCCATAACCCAACCTCATAATGCTCCTCTTCATATAGAAGTCCTTGTACATAAGTACCGAATAAAACGAGTCTTGATAGATGGAGGGATTGATTTGAATATATGTATTGTTAAATTAGTCCTTGCATTGGGGTTTTCAGAGAATGTTGTGGATCCAAAGAAAAATATCACAATCAAATCTTATGATGAGGAAGAGAGAGCATCAAAAGGTTATGTTGTTTTACCCATTAGAGTTGGACCGGTAGAAAAAGATGTGGTTTGCCAAGTACTTGATCTTGATCTAGCATATAATATACTCCTTGGACGACCTTGGATACATGCAATGCAAGCAGTTCCTTCCACATATCATCAATGCTTGAAATTTCCTTATAATGATCAAGATATTACAATTCAAGGAGATCCCAATCCTTTCCAATATTACAATACCATCAAGCAGAAACCTGAAATAGTTTTCCCGAATAACCGACCAGTTTCACCTCCTATATCAAAAAATGATCCAATTTCAGCACCTTCAACATCTAAAACAGATGAATCCACATCTAAAGCAGCTGAACCAAAGCTTAAGATCAAAGATCAAGGTATGGGAGAATATTGCATTGAGCAAGCCTTTTGTGTTTCACAACTCCCACTTTCACCTAAATCTTATGGCAAGCTAGTGTTGGGTAGACAAACATCTTTTTATTCTAGGAGACAGTTGAATGACACTTTTATTAGATGGGGGACATTATCGGAGGAGAGTGATGAAAAATATATTAAGGCATGGTTATATAAAGAAAAAGAAGACAAGGCAGATATATCATAACTAGACATTCAATTACCTCTTGAACAATATGGAAAAGGATTCACTATAATGCAAAAGATGGGATATGATCGCCATGGTCCCATTGGATTAAGAAAGAAAGGGATTGTGGAACCTATACAACCTCCTTCACAAGCTCTTAAACAAAAGGATTGGGATATAATGAATATATTGAAGAAGCTACACATAATTTGTATGAGCGGATTCAAGAATTACAAGAAAATAGTGAAACTGATTCTCATGAATGGGAGGTTCTTTCAGAGGTGTCTTCCAAAGAGAAGCAAATAGATGTAATTCATTCATACAATAGACCTAGCAATGAGGGACTTAGTTTAAGTTATAGATCATTAGAGAAAGAACCACAAAATGCTACAATTGACTCTCATGAGGAGGGTTGGATATCGGGTGAATCAGACAGCCTTGAGGTAGTTATCGATCTTGAACTCGAAGATATAGTCATTGACCTCTGAAACTTTTACATTCTTACTATCATGTTGTTTGATACCAACGAGCCTAATGACCTTCCCCTTCTGCACCCTAAACTTATAGATTAGGGGCATGAAGACCCACCTGAACTCCAAACCTTTCCAGATGACCACACTATCATAAACTTATTGAATTCCACAGGTCTTTTATATGTAGGAGTTAGTGATATAGATTTAACTGAGAAGCTTAATACTAAAACCACATCTGGAGAAAGTGCTAAGCCTTTCAGTCATAAAAATGCAAAAATGAATAATGGATCTGATGGTGAAAATCGTAATGTAGCCGTATCAGATCTTGAGAAAGTAAAAAGAAAAGACGTATTTTATGGTGAAAACCGTAATGCGACAGTATTAGATCTTGAAAAAGTAAAAAGAAAAGACATATCTGACAGTGAAAACCTCTCTGAGGCACCAAAGGATGAGAGGCTTGACATTCTTCCCCAACCCGAATATCAAGAAAGATCTTCAGTCATCATAGAACCAACAATACCTATCAACATTGGAACATAGGACAATCCTAAGAATCTTCATTTGACAGCATCATTATCACCAAAAGAGAAGGAAAATTTTATCAAGTTTTTCAGAGAAAACCAAATCAATTTTGCTTGGTCGTATGCAGATATGCCTAGTTTAGATCCTGATTTAATCATGCATCATTTATCCATAGCTCCTCGAGTTAAGCCTGTAAAGCAAAAGTTGAGAAAAATGCACCCACATATAGCTCTATTGGTCAAAGTTGAGTTGAAGAAGCTGCTAGATGTAGGATTTATTAGATCTATTGATTATGCTGAATGGATTTCAAATATAGTACCTATTTCAAAGACAGATAAGAGCATCAGAGTCTACATAGATTTCTGAGACTTGAACAAAGCATGTCCAAAGGATGATTTTCCTTTGCCTAATATAGATATCATTGTGGACTTAACTCCAGGACATGCTATGTTCTCTTTGATGGATGGCTTTTCTGGTTATAATCAGATAAGGATAGCCCTGGAAGACCAATACAAGACAACATTTACCTATCCCTGGGGGACCTACTGTTGGAATGTTATGCCATTTAGATTGAAAAATGCAGGAGCTACATATCATAGAGCAATGAAAACAATCTTTCATGACATGATGCACACATTTATTGAAGATTATGTTGACGATATTATGGGAAAATCATATACTAGAGAGGAGCATCTTAGCATTTTGCAAAATATTTTTAATTGGATGGAGAAGTTTAATGTACGTTTGAATCCTAAAAAGTGTGTTTTTGGAGTGACATCTGGTAAGCTCCTGGGATACATTGTGTCAGTAAATGGAATAGAGGTAGAACCCGAGAAAGTGAAAGCTATTATGGAGATGCCACCTCCCAAGAATATCAGTCAATTGCGCTATTTACAAGGAAAATTGCAATCCATTTGGAGATTCACATCTAGTTGATAAATGTCATCCTTTCTCACATCTCTTGCACAAAAATATACCTTTCAAATGGGATGACAAGTGTGAAGAAGCTTTCCAAAGGTTGAAGGAGTATCTAATGAATCCACCTATTCTTATGCCTCCTATTGAAGGAAAACCCCTCTTATTATACATATCAGTTACTCAAGCATCCCTTGATGCTCTTCTAGCTCAAGAATATCATGAGGGGAAAGAAAGAGCAATCTATTATATCAGTCGAACTCTTGTTGGCTATGAAATAAACTATAGTGCAATTGAGCGAGCATGTTTGGTCGTAGTTTTTGCCTCCAAAAAATTGTGTCATTATATGTTAACTCATACTATAAAGCTAGTAGCCAAGAGAGATCCTTTAAAGTATTTGCTCAGTAAGGCAGACTAGACAAGGAGATTAGCAAAATGGGTGCTCATTCTTAGTGAGTTTGACATACAAGATGTGCACCATAAATCTATCAAAGGACATGTGATTGCAGACTAGTTAGCAAAGACACCTTTATCAGATTTTCAACGAGTATGTTCAGAATTTCCAGATGCTTCAATTTTAACTATCATTGAAAATACATGGAAATTATATTTTGATGGATCATATACTCAACATGGATCGGGAGTTGGGATATTATTTGTTACACCACAAGGAGATGCCATACCTAAGTCATACCAATTATCATTTCCTTGTACAAACAATATGGCTGAGTATGAAGCATTAGTGACTGGAATAAAGATGGCAGTGGAGTGGAAGATAACAAATCTCAATGTTTATGGAGATTCTTAGTTGGCTATCAATCAAGTGAATGGTGACTATCAGACAAAGGATGAAAAGTTAATGCCATATAAATGTATGGTAGATGACTTTAAAAAGTATTTTATCTCTATTCACTTTGAACAAGTGCCTTGGTTAGAAAGCAAAGCACTTGATGCTATGGCAACCATTACTTCCTTGTTGGAGATACCTGAGAAGCATGAGCGATATGAATTTTTAGTTGAACAATTATATACTCCTACATATGAAGATTCACAATCCCAAGTCATATGTCATTTGGTTGGACCTGATTCTCCCATATATGACAACATATATACCTATTTAAAATCTAATACCATGTCACCTAACTTATCCAATACCCAAAAACAGACCTTTATTCGCAAGGCCTCCCGTTACACTATTATAGCCGACACCCTATATCGAAGAGGTCTTGATGGTACTCTTCTTAGGTGTTTGGAGCATGACGAATATCAACCCGCCTTGCGAGAAGTTCATGAAGGCATTTGTGGAACTCACTTTAGTGGTCCAACTTTAGCTAAGAAACTCATTCTTGCAGGATATTATTGGTCGACAATGGAGACAGATTCATATCAATTTGTGAGAAGACACAAGAAATTTTAAATACATGATAATCAAATACATGCACCAGCACAAGAATTGCAACCTTTTGCAACTCCATTACCCTTTTTTCAGTGGGGACTTGACCTCATGGGTAAAATCCATCCACCATCCTCTAATGGCCATAAGTTCATTATCACTGCTACAGAATACTTTACCAAATGGATTGAAGTTGTGCCCCTCACTAATATCAATGGTAAACGAATTGCTTCATTCATTTTGAATTAAATTATCTACTGTTATGGTATTCCTCAAACCATTATCACTGATAATGGTAGACCTTTTAAAAACAAAGATGTTGAAGAGCTCTATAGCAGATTTCATATCCAACACAGTTTCTCAACACCTTACTACCCACAAGACAATGGTCAGGCTGAGGCCTCAAACAAAATCATTTTGAAAATTCTAAAGAAAATGGTCAATGAAGTTGGTCATGACTGGCATATACAATTAAATCCTACCTTATGGGCCTATAGAACCAGTATTCGCACAACCACTGGCGCAACGCCTTATTTCCTAGTTTATGGATCTGAAGCCCTCTTACCCATTGATGTTGAGTTGCCATCACTGCGAGTTTCATTAAAGGGGTTGATACCAAATGATGATTACCGTGTATCCAAATTGCAAGAATTAGAATTGTTAGATGAGAGGATACAAAAAGCATTTAATCATTTGATGGCTTACCAGCAGTGAATGTCAAGAAGTTATAACCATAAAGTTAAGCCTCGTGTTTTCCAAATGGGTGATCTTGTTCTTAAAGAGAATCCTCGTAATCAACAAGATAGAGAAAATAAAGAAAAGTTCGAACCCAATTAGTTGGGTCCCTTTATTGTTGTAGCGGCATACGAATCAGAAGTTTATCATCTCTCTACACCTGAAGGTGAAATGTTGGATGATCCAATCAATAGTATACATCTTCGTAAGTTTTATACTTAAGCATTTTCAAAAACCCTAATGCAAGGGGAAAATATAAATTAAAAAATTAAGAAAAATACAAAAAAAATAAAAAATCAAGAAAAGTACAAAAAATATTAAAAAATTACTATAAAAAGTGCAATAAAAGCAAGTAGTGAAAACCTAGTAATAGGGGTTGCTTGTGACAAATTAGCCTTTCCATCTATTTTGATTCTAGTACTCATAACCATTGTATATAGCCATAATAAATGCCTTCAGCTGCAATCTATCCATTGCATATCACACCTACCTCCTATCATGTCTTTTGAGCTTGTGCTTTCATATGCCTATGATCATAACCACTTCATTCATAAATAAAATTTTCACCCTATCCATTACGCACCTATCCAAATTTCTTCTATTCCTAATAAGGCAGTTCATTCTTATACTAGGGGCAAATCCTCGACCTAGTTATGGAATGGGATCTTTGAGTGCCACATGTCAGAGGATAACAATTTGGACTTTGATGAACGGATAACAAGTAGCAAGACAACATGCGTTTTAAACATTTTCAAGATATGAATCATTGATGATGAGTGTCAAAAATCATGAAATATCAACTACAACAATCAAACAAAACATTGACAATCTACAAATCATGACAAACTATTGAATGGGATGGTTATATATGTTTTGACATGAAAACATGCTTTTGGCATGGTTGATTCAATGTTTCTATCTTGATTTATGTTCATCGTGTTCCCTATGCTACTCCGAGATGTCTCAGACTAGAGGGGTTGTGATGGGGTATGGTTATTTTTCTTTGTTTGTTGCTTGTGGTTTATTCTTTAGTAATGTATACACTCGTCTAAGGACGTGATTGGCAAAAGATCATTGAGGACGTTATGAGTTATACATGAAAGGGGATAATCATTGTCTGTTTCTGCAAGGAATACTCAAGTCATCTTGGTCTCATTATACCTAGATGCTTGTATTAACTTGCTAAGTCAAAATCCATGTAAGAAATATTCAGTTCATCCTGGTGTAATTATACCTAGGTATTTGTATTATCTTACAACATTTTAAAAGCTCAATGATGAAATACAACACTTCTACAATGTGTTGAAAAGATGACAAAATCAATCAAGTAGGTTTTGCATTTTGCATTATTCATATAGGTGTTGCATTTCATTTATTTAGTCATGCATAAAGATCAATGGTTGTTTAGAGGTGTGATTGAGTATACTTGGACAAATAAAAAACAAAACATTTGCATTCATTTCAGTATTCTTAGGGTTCATTCCATCAATTTAGAATTAATTACATTTATCATTTAGAGTCTTTTAGGTTCATTCATTTATTACATCATTATAAGCATTCCATAAATACATCATCATAAAATCATATTATATCACATGTATATATTTGCATTTCATCATATAGTAAATCAAATCACATATGCATCACATCCCCATTATGAGCATTTCATTAATAAAATATGAAAATAAACATATAAGAATGATACATCCATCATAAGTATGCATCATAGGAAACATTCTAAATCACTGCATATAACATCATGACAGATACACATCATAGTTTTGCATATAGAAATCATCATCATATGGAATAACATAATATCATCAACATCATAAACATAGATCATAAGAAGTAAAAGCATATAGGTCATCAAAGATCATCATCATAATAAGCATGCAAGACAAATAGAAACCACATATAGAGTCCATAAAAGTTGGTCTGCATATCATGAATCATAAAATGTCCAAGTATACAATGATATCTAAATCTAAAAGTGTACAACTCCCAAAAGATGTAATAAAGAAATCAAGTCTCAATAAATCAAGTAGCACTACCACTAGAGGTTGTGGGTCTCTGAGTTCATGTGCTTGCTCCACCAGATGGTCCTACCCCTAGATCTGAATCTCTGCACGGTGGCCCCATGACACCATCACTTTATGTTTGAGCTCGTCTAGATGGTCATTGAGAAGTTGATACAAAATTGCATGCTCTCTGACTAGGGAACCACACTCTCATATAAACCACACCAGTGAGGTATCTCCTTCCTAGCGCGAATCATCTATCTAATAGTATCCCCATGCACCCCATGTGTCCCAACCTACTTCACAACCTCTAACATGCTCTTAGCATGCCTATATCTCTCAATGGCACAGTCTCTCTCGAACGTCAAGGCCTGCATCTGAATCTGTAGCTGATCAACCTGTGCCTGTAACTGACCAACCTAATCTCTCAAAGTATCCCTATCACCCTGTGGTTGTTGTGCCTCTGCCTCCTGAACCTGTGGTTCTTTTATGGGTTGTGATCTAACAATCCTCTGCCTAATCAGAGGTACATCATCCTCTGAATCATATCCCCCATAACCACCAACACCTCCAATATCCTGCACAATATGCAACAGACCACCTGGTACTTTGTGCCTCGGCCTGTATCTCTAACTCTGCCTTGGCTTGCATCATCACCCCTCCCTCGGCCCTCCACAACACCTATATCTCTACCTCTGCCTTGGCCCCCTACATCACTTGAATCTCTGCCCCCATCTCTCCCACCTCTGCCATGAGCCATAGGAAGTCCTCTAACTCCAACTCCAAAAGGTCCACCTCGTACTCGAGCTCTGCCTCCCCTAGGACCTCCTCTCCTACCTCCTCTCTCATCATCTCCTCCCTCTCCATCTCCACCCTAACATCACCTCTTCCTCAGTTGTCTCTCTCCATCATCATCATCATCATCATCATCATCATCATCATCATCATCATCATCTGAATCACCTAACTCGGTGGTGGCTCCGCAGGATCAATCAGTCTAGGGAAAGGATGCTCTATAAAAATATCGAGCATACTCCTCTGTCATACCAGCATCCAATATGTGTGGTCATAGATCATATGCAGTATGAGGCATGGCAATAAACTCTGCATAAGCAACATCAAAAGACAACAATAGTCCCCACTCTAATCTGTCCTTGTATGTTCGAGCATACAAGGCAACTCCCTGTGGCATACCCTGAATCCTCCCAAACTACCTGTAAATACGGTCAATCAACTACCGCTCAATGATATAAGAGATCCTATAGATGAGGTATAAGCTGTGGTAAATCACTAGAAGTACTCTGGCATCATCCAACCATGGCTCACAAGTGACATATGGTCGCCACACAACAGTGTCCATAGTATCCAACATATATCTCCAGTACTCAAGCTTACCTAGCTTGGGCTAGGTAACGACACCTAGATACAAGAAAATGAAAGGTTGTTCATCTCCTCGGACCCGATCATGAATAGGTCGTGCGATAGCTATGTGCTCCCAGCACCATATCTATAATAGTGTAACACCTGAAGCCAATCTAGTAGCGCCATCATAGACCACTTGATGTAGATCATGGTACAAATGTGCTAACATACAAACTCCCCATGCATATTGTGTCCTGTGTTGTATCATCAGTAGTAGAATGTGACCCCAACCAATTGAAAGACCACGGGAACTCCTGTTAGGATAGATAAATCGTTCAATCAAACTAGCCAATATGGAAGGCAAAGGCTCATATTACATCAGCATGTCCTCCCATCGAACCTCGAACCATCAATGCTCTAACCACCAAAAACCGTCCTCAAAGTTGTTGTCCCACCCATCTCATGATGATCATACTGGACGAACTCACTAGTAATAGGGATGCAGAGAATCCTATATACATCCTCTAAGGTCACACTGATCTCTCCAGTAGGAAGGTGAAAAGAGTTATGGTCACTATGCCACCTCTCTGCGAGTGTTGTCAATAACCCCCTTTTTGTCCTGATCTCAGGCATATGTCGGAGGTGTCTCAATCCACAAGCATCTATGTGCCTATTCGCTGCAATGTCTGAATCGAGTATCAAATGTCTCATGGATGGGAATCTCTCCCAACACTGGAGGACATCCAAATCCTCCTGGAATAACACACATTGTTATCTAAGTCAGTTATCTATCAATCAATCAAACTATCAATGGCAAATAGTTGCCTAGTCTATCAACTCTTCATCAGAGACTAGATCGGTCTCTTTGAGTAAATAAACAAATCATCCATCATGATTTTTAATCAAATCCAATTATTCACACTGCCTTAGCAAAAGCGCTAAAGTTCTAAACGAAGGTGCTAAAAAATACAACATTTGCGTGAAAGCGCTACAAGAATGAATAAAAGTGCTATAACAATTCACAAATGCGCTAAAAAACATGAATGCGATATTTTAATTTACAGATGCGAAACAACATTTGTCAAATGTGTGATAACTAACAAACACACTATTTCAATCAACAAAAGTGATAAAAGAATTCACATTTGCGCTAAAACAAACAAAAGAGTAAATTTTTTTCACAAAAGCGCAAAAACTTTTAACAAAAGCGGAAAAACAATATATGCACGAAAACAAATCCTAAATGCGTTAAAATCGAAATAAAAAACGAAAAATTTAAAAGAAAATTTTGATTTTAGCAAAAAATTACCTAAAAAATTTATCAAAAAATTCACAAAGCAAGGATTTCAGATACTCATCAGTGGCCCATAATCAGGAGGTCTCTAGAATCTCCTATCGCGCTCAAATCGGTGCCTGTGAAGTGGGACAACCATTGTGATAGCTGGCAACACTCTACTGGACTCTTCTTCTCTCTCTAATTTCAAAAAGCTCCAAGTGTGCAAATGAAGTGGAGATGGGCCCAAGTTACCTTTTATAGCCTAATTTTGACCTAATGGAGGAAATTTATTTTTTTCATAAAGCAAGAGGCATTTTAATTTTAAATTCTCACAAATTAATTGAGCACTTTTATGGATTTCGTGAGATTGATTGCTCATACAAATTTATCCAAATTTTTTGCAAATCAACCTCTCGAGGGGGCACATACCATCGAAAATTTTATCAACATCAGGGGCAAAGTTGAGACTTGATTTTAATTCTAATTTTTCTTTGAAACATTGGTGTTCCAATATTGTCTCAAAGAGGAGCAAAATGTATACACTCAACAATGACTATGATATATTAGATGAATATCTATTATTTATTTAATAGCTATTCTTCTATTAAATAAATAGATTGAAAATTTAATTTATTTAATTCATTATCTTTTTCTTCTATTCTTCAATTAATTAATTAATCTTTCATTATTCTTCTAAGAGTCTTCTTTAATTAAATAATTCAAAATTATTTAATTATTTGCCTTTTCCACCTCACTTTCTTCCACATCAGCTTATCTTATGTGGCTAAATAAATTAATTTCTTTTATTTATTAAATTAGCCATATTTAATTATTAACTTCTGGGTCAGTGCAAGAAGATGAGTCCACTTTTTGGCCAAAAAGTGGAAGTGTTTTCCCTGATTTTCAGATTTTGTCTCATTTGAGCTTAAATTTTGAAACACTTAGAGATTGAATCTTGGAAAACGTCAGTAATATAAAAGATAGCCCTCTGAGTGTACTTTCCAAATATGTAATTTATTTTAATACCCACATAATAAAAAATAAATTTTTGATTGGAGTTTTGAAAACTATGTTTTAAAAATGTCTGTTTCAGGACCATACCATGCATGTGTACGACCCACACTTTTTGACACAATTAAAATTATTTTCTCAAACTGTTTTGGGAAATGGTTTGTAACACACTAAAGATTGATGAGCATATTTTTCTGTATTTTTTTTTCTAATATTTGTTTTTAAATTAATTTTTTAATGGCCGTAATTATCTTTTTAAAAATTTGACGTGTACGACCCACATAATTTGATGTAAACTTAACATTTTTTTATTTTTATTTTTTTTAAATACAAAAGAATTTTTTGTAGATTGATGACATATAATTTTTTTTCCGAAATTCTTTAAAATAAAAAAGTTATTAAATTAACAAAATTAGTTAATATTTCAAATTTATGGACCCGATTTAGTATAAATTAAATGAAAAATAGTTAAAATAATCAATTTTTAAATAAATTTATATATTTAGAATCTAGACAATATAACTTGAAATGGCTTTTAATTTCGTATAAAAATTCTATAATTAGAGGCACATAAACTATTTCAGAAGTTCGTATTTGTGCTTTCATTCATGGAGATTTGAATTTGCAGGTCCATGTCTCAGGTGTGGCCATCTCAGGCCTATCCCAGGCCTAATCTCGAGCCAAGTGGTGGATTGTGGAATCAAATTCCACAAAACGGGCCCCCGTTTTCAAACAAGGGCGGCTAGTGGAAAAAAAAGGAAAAATACGATTTAGAAATGGGGGCCAGTTTTTAAAAAATGGCCCCCCGTTTTTAAAAATGGGCCCCTGTTTCTAAAAAATGGGCCCCCATTTTGTTCTAAAACGGCCCCCCGTTTTAGAACAAAATGGGGGCCCGTTTATTTTTGCTTCGGACCCCTATTACCTTTCGGCTCAAGAGCTCGAAGCATAAACGGACCCCCATTTTTTGAAAATGGGCCCCTGTTTATAAGAGCACGTTTTCCAACGCGCGGACTTCCGCAAATTTGTGACTCATTACCTTGCACTTGCCCTTCTATTTCTTAGTCAAGAGGAGGAAGACACTTAGTTGTCCTCTTACTCCCTATATTCTCTCCACTACTCCTACATCTTTGGAGGAGGTTGTGTCCACCTCATCCTAGTCAAACTCCACTTGTCTTGCATATCCTAAATCATCTCCAACTATCCTATATTCTTGGGGTTCCTAATTGCGGTCAACTCTAGCTAGCTGCCACTTGGATTTCTCTCCCACCTTTTTCCTCCATCTTGTATGTGTAGGAGGAACATCTTCCAGCTTTTTCTCTCACATTCCAACCAATTACTCATAGCCATTAAAATATCAAGATTCACTCACAATTGTTGATCTTTGCCATAGGATTTTGCTCATGAAAATATATAAAAAGAGCATTTCTCCAACAATTTGGAGCTAATCATCATCTTGCACTCTAGTTATCTTTAGAGCATTTGCAACATTTTGTCCATTCATCTATTATCATCTTGAAAGCAAAAAATCAGTGCAATCTAAGAGCAATATCAGGAAGCAAGATCAAAAGTGATAAGACACAATGAAACGACAATTAGAGGTTTATTGTTCTTAATATTTCCCGTTTACTTTGTTTCATTCGTAATCTAGGATTTACTATAGGATTTTACTATTGTGGTAGCTTAACAGTCTTGCAGGTTTCTCCTTGATTTTTCTAGGTTAAAGATCCATCTGCATGGTATGGGAAGGCTCCCCATTGTTGTGGGTAGAGCCGCCCATAGTCATGGGTGGGCTCCCCACCTGTGGGCTCACCCTGTGGCAGTGGTAATGGATCCCCACAGTCGTGGGCTTTCCCATGGCTGTGGGTCGAGCATGGGTGAGCTCCCATGGAGCCCCATAAAAACACACATAAAACATATATTTTAAATATGAATTTATATTTCCGTTTATATATATATATAACAGACAAAAAATTCACAATAAACTTCCAGGTATAGATAATATAAACTTTTTGGATCCATGATTCCAAATGCACAGATTTGCAATTAAATTTGATCTAACCCCCAAATTTCCAAATTTTCAAAACAAAGGCCACAGATTGAATCTTTTCCAAATATTAAATTTAATCCCGGAATTAACATTTGAGAGTCTAGAAACCCACAAATCCCCCATAATCGGACAATTCCTTCTAAATTTTCTCATTACAGTAAATCAAACAAGTTGATTTTCATTCAGATTGAAATGAATTTTACATGCAAAAATAAAAGGAATCTAAAAACCCTACCTCTTTTCGCTATCTAGAAATCATACAGAGGTAGAAGCAATAATCCTCAAGAAAATCTACGGCTTCGCAAGGCACAAACCAGAAAGCTTCAATTCAGAAAAATTCAAGCAAAATCTCCCAATTCTCTTCCTTTGTATTCACTTATCAAATTTTCCCAAATTCATTTTCAAAACCATATTTTCCCCAAATTCCTCTACGAAAACCCCCTATTCTGAATTCATACTCCCAACAAATTCTTCACAGGAAAGCCAAAAAACTTTCTCCCCTTTTCCCCAAAAAGTAGAAGATATCCTATTTCCCCAAAAGTAACTCCCCATACAAAAAGCATGCAAGATTCATCGATTAATTTCGTTAATTAATTTATTTTTGTAACTCCCCACACATGCAAATTTGAATTTTGAAAACAACTAAATATTAATTACCTTTAAAATTAATTTTCCATGCGCACAATAAAGTCCATAATAAATATTTAATTCCCTTTTAAATAATTATTTTCAAAACGGGTAGAATAGATTAAATCACTTAGCTAATGCAATTGGCTTAATATAATATTATGAAATTTTAATTTCATTAATTAATTAATCATTAATACTCAATTACCTTTATATATATTAATATTAATACCTTCTCGCAAATAAAACATTAAACTAAACACAGGGGTAACAGACTAAGACTAACGTGAAAACGCGATGCCTTCTGCCGCTGCCCTAAGGCCGACTGTGTCTGCCGCCGTCGCTGCCCTAAGGCAGTCTATTGCAGCGAAACCAGCTGTCCAGCTCCCTGTTCCCCCTTTAACGGTTGGTGAGGTTGCTTTGCCTGGCTCTGCGGGGGTTTCGCCTGGTGTCGTGAATGGGGGTTCTGTGGGGGTTTCGTCTGGAGCTGTGAATGGGGGCTCTGTGAGGGTTTCCTCTAAGGTTGGAGATACGGTGCTTCCTGCGCCCTCTGTTGCTGATCGGGATGCCTATGGCTGTTACTGTATGCAAACCTTTAGTTTTCAAGGTGTCTGATGATACTGATATGGAGATCATCCACACTTCCTCTGTGTTTGAAGCTCATGGTCTGATTTGCAAGTTTCAGGGTTTCTGGCCAAGCCTTCCTCAGCTGCACACTTGGATTTCTCAAAGCTGGGAACTGATCATAAAAGGTTCAGTTAACATCTTTCCTTCTGCCAAGGGTTTTTTCATTGCCAAATTTGAATATGAAGAGGATAGATCGAAAATCTTAGGTATTAATCCTTTCAGCTGGGAAGACAAATTTATTTTGATGGTTAAACCCTGGTTCCCAGGTTTTAACCCATCTACAGATTCATTTAATGAGAATCCTATTTGGGTTAGGCTCCCTAACCTTCCCCTTCATCTATGGACGAACTCTCTGCTAGAGGAAGTGGGGGATGCTTTAGGCGAATTCTTAATGATTGATAAGGATTCTTTCCAGATTTATCACTCTACTTATGCTTGGATTTTGGTTAACATTGATGTCTCTAAAGGGCTTCCCGCTGAGTTAGAGATTAAATCTTCCTTGGGATCTTGGGTCCAACCACTCGACTTTGAAAGTATCCCCTTTAGATGTTGAAAGTGCTCCCAGACTGGACATGTTGTTGCACGGTGTGAAACAAATAAAAAGAAAAAAAGATCTGCTACTTGGTGGAAGGGTGCATCCTCTGAACACTATTTTGTTAAAAAGCAAAGCTTCTCCCAGGTGGTGGCACAAGTTCCTCAGGCTGATGTGTCTCTGGTTGCTGCCTCTGTTCCTCAGGAATGTGTGGATGCTTGCACCCCAACTAATCGTTTGAAAAATGTTGGATCTTCTTCTTTAATGGATGACCCTCCCGCATCCCAGATTGCTGTTGGATCTTCTGTTGTCCCTACCTCTGTTGTTCCTGCCTCTCTGGATGCTGGCTTTGTTCCTCCTGATGATGGGAGGTCCTCTATTCTGGATCCATCCTCTTGGCAAAAGGTTGCTGCTAGGGTTGAGGAGGGATGGAATACTGTTAAAAGTAAAAAATTGAAATTGTCCCAGTCCTCTTTTGATATGACCCTTCGATCCCACAAGGGTAGGACAAACTCTTGATCCTTCCTGGTTGGGTTAGGGCTGCTGGTTTTTTGCAGCCTGTTGGTGTTTGGTGGGGGTATTTGTTGTTCCCCTTCTTTTGATTGGCTGTGCCGAGTCTCTATTGTGTTCTGTTTCTTTGAGTGGACTTTCAAGTTTATCTTTCGGTTCGGGTTACAGGTCCTTCTAAAACCTGTCTTGTAAAGGGTTTCTGGTCCCTTAAAAACTTGTTTTTCCTTAATCAAAAACAGACTAAGAATAACAACACAAAGGGTTAACATGATTAACACTGACAGGAACAAACAACCAAAGTACAAGGATACCTGACAAGGATGTTGTTCCCATGGGAATGTGGTACGACAAGGGTCTGACCGATTATTCCAGTTTTTCCACTTTACCATTGGGTCATAGAGCACGCTCAGACCTGAAGGTTCAGGTGGAGTCGATGCCCGATACCTGCAACTGCATAAACAAATTATCGAACATGTACATATAAACCATATAATATTATAATGTGAAAAGGGAATGGAAGCGACGTAGCTTGCTCGTAAAGAGCAGTGCAACACTTTTCCCTTTCACCCAAGCATATCAACATGCATAGAAATTAAATTAAACAAGCACATATATATATATATATATATATATATATATATATATATATATATATATATATATATATATATATATATATATATATATATATATAATCCATCTCAGTAATAAACTGACTAACTGATCATAGCTATTCGTCATTTAAACACACCATGATCATCATCATATAAATCAACATCCAACGATCCATAAAGTATATATCGAAATAGCCACATAAACTACAACAAAGGTCATCCAGAGTTAAATCAAGTCTGATAAAGGGAGGGGCATTACACTATGTATCTTTAATCAAAATTTATTATCTATCTCGCCACTATGATGTTAATGTGGAAGGTCAAATTCCTAATCTATTGACACCTAATAGAGATTTTTTCACTGTTAGATACATCATTCTTTGTTTCTTTTATGTTTGGTGGCACTTAAGAGAGGTTTTCACTAAGGCCTTGATATTTTTTTAATCTTTGTTTTTGTTGTTTTTCTTTTTTCATGACTAGGTAACTCAACCTATTCCTAGAAGTATGTTGTCACATCTAGGTTAATATCAAAACTATTCTTGTGATCATTGGCTAGTAGTCTTTGTGGAGTCCTATGAATTCAATTATGACTTCATTATTTTTAAATGTGTCAAGAGACATGAGTCTTTTTTATCCTAAGAGATGAGTTCAAGGTGAATGATGGATATTTTGATGGTGTAAGTAGATATTCATAGAAGAGGTCAATAAAATCATTGAAGAAGTCATTGATGCTTTATGTCACATTCAACAATGGAATAGGGTTCTTTTATAATTGTAGAGGTGTTAATCATATTGTAAGATTCCTCATTGATGAACATGTTTCTCATTCCATGACTATTATAATTAAATATGATGAAAATTGGCTCAAGGATACTTTTCTAATGTATTTCCATGTATTGTCCTTTATAGCCCATGATTTTACATATGGAAAGCATGGTTAAATATGTTATACTAAGAAAGAATAATGCAATCTTTATCCTTATAGGGCTAGGAACTAATATCACATTCAAAATTCTTCTTAGCTACGAAGCCATGCTATACGAATATTGTAGAACATTAGTTGTTTATCGGATTGAGGAACATTCCATGAAATTGTTGGGATAGAGGAAGCTTGTTAATATGAAAGGTACTATGAAGATCATATTCCCCATAGATAGTGTTAATGATCTTACTTGGAATTTGGGAGCAAAATCAAAAGATGATAATGCTAAAGAGGTAAGATGATCAGCGTGTGATAAGATAGTACTGAGGTAGAAGTGAAATCTTATTTACCAAACAACATTAGGATCTATTATAGGGACCTTCCAACATTTTGTAGTACTAAAGGGTTCAAGGTCAACAACAATCGTGATTTTTGTTTCTCCATAATGGAAATTTAAGCACTATTTATAAGCGGTGGGGGGGGGATGACCTACATGACGTGGCTCTATGGCCAAACAAGGACAATGATATAACATAATTCAATGTCAATAGCATGACACTATATTTGTTACATCATGAGACCAAATTGAATAGAGAGCTATATGGTACCACTAAACCCTCATTTTGCATTAGCATATGCCTTCATGGTGATATTTTTTGTTCCAATTCATCTTCACAATATCTCAATTAATTTACCAACTTCAAGGTACAAAGATTCAATTGAGACACATTATCAATCAAGACTCATTTGAATTCTTGTTTACTGATAATGAATTAGATATCAAGAGTTTTCTTATGTGAGGGGTCAATGAGAAGCATATTGTGTTGGCTAAATGTGAGTTAAATAAGAGTTGGATGATTGGTCTACCAAGGCTTGTAATTAATCATAATTGACGTCATTCAGAACTCATAACTCCTATAACACATGTCCCAATATCTTGTTATGAACAATATATGTTTTGAGTAGCTCCAAGATGTATATCTAAGTTAAAGTTTTCTTAAGTTGATCAAGAAGATTGTATTGGGTGGCTTGTGTGGAGGATGTGGTGGCCCCTTGGATGATAACCCAACCATACCTAATGGTGACTACCTAATTTGAGAATTTAATTTTAATTATGGTAACTCATAGATTATCTTATTTAATATAGCCAATAATAGATTCCTTTTAAGTGGATGGTTTCTTAGAGTTGACATTATGGATGCAGTTATAATGGGATAAACCTTGGATGGATGTTGAGAGCTACTTTTTATCATGTTTGGGAAGGTTCTAGCACATGCTTATTTTCTCATTGGGTGAGGAGAATAGATTTCCTTCTATTCCAATCTCATTCTAGTCAATGAGATCCTAAATATAGTTCTTTAGATTAAATACATTTAACTATGTCATGGTCCTTAATACAATGACATTCATGATACTCATTGTCTTTATACCACGAAGGTTTTTCTTGGTTCTCATCAAAAGGTTTACCATTTAGAAATTTAGCCATGTTCACCTACATGAGTTTTTGAAATACCATCTCCATGTGTTCCAGTACATTTTGGATTTACAAGAAGTTTTGTGCTATGCCCTTAATCCTAGACTATACTTGGGGTTATGAGTAGTGGACTTATGAGTACCTTAACTCCTAATTAAGTCATGTTATCATTAGTATGTTGCTATTTACTCATTTAGATCAGCGTAGGTGATATCCTATGCATAAGTAGGGTATATATATAGGAGGTAATGAGTCTTATCTCATCATGAGATGGTGATTTTTTGTTCTCATTGGAGATATTTGGAGATTTTTCCCCTCAATGTGACTTATTATTTCTAGCTATTATACAAAATTTGCATCATATTGCAATTATCTTCTTCATTTGTTAAAGTTATTTCATAACAAGGGGTACCGGAGCATGATCTTAGCCAAGTCATATTTCAATTTTGGAGGTTGTTTTGGAAATCGCATATATTTCAGATTTGGGCGAGCTTTTTTCCTAATTTTTGTAGGATCTTTTAAGAACGTATTGAAGCATATTCAGTATAAATTTTAGAGGAAATGGAGCAGAATTGGGTAGTTTAGTGTAGAATTATGGTTTCTACTCATTTTTTTTGTGAATCATATATCTCCTAAATTTGAGTAATTTTTTTTTTTAATTTGACAAGTGTTTTTTAGGAGGTCATTGAAGAGTGTATAGTAAACATTTTAGATAAATTAGAATAGAAGCAAATGACTTACTGCAAAATTAGTGTTTCCAATAATTTCACTCTCAAGGCTACAACTCTATTAATTTCATGGAGATTTCCATTGGTAAGTGTTATTTTTGTCCTATCAAGTTATAGTAAAAGTTTTATATTATCTTGATTTTATTTGTGATTCATTGAAAAAGTATCATTTTCTATCATGATGCAACCTTCTACAAGAGGCAAAATGAATTTTCCACACTAGGAAATCTCTTGATACGAATGAGGGAATGGTTGAGGATATTATTCCCAATGAGGAAATCAACAAGGGTAAGGAAGAAGTTTCATCAATGACGTGGGATATTTATCAATTGCAAGGAGATATATCAGAGATACAAAGCATGTTAAATAATTATATAAATGGACCAAGAAATGATGTCTCAAGTAACGAATGCTAATCTTCTAAGTTAGCTAATCTTGCTCCAAATTCTAATATTCATTTGGGATGTCGAAATTTGATAGCAAGGATCCACTAACCAAATGGAGATTTGTTTTGATGTGTGTTGATCTCTAAAGTTTACACTAAAGAAACCATAGTCTGGAAGTTTTACAAACATAGAATTGTGATCTGTAAAACAACCTTTGAGTTTTAAAGAAGTCGGCTCTTTTGATATCCGAAGTTTGAAAAGGAAAAGAAATACTTCTACAAAACTAAAATTTAACAGAGATATTAGTCTAAGGTAATAAGCCAAAATTTAAATTAGTTTCCTATTCCACACAACATAATATAATCCATAATGACTAAACCAAATTCATGGAGATTCTAAAGAGTGTATGCATGATTTTTAATCCTAATTTATATTGCAACATTATGAAACACAAAGTCAAAACTAAGAAAACAAAGAACAAATATTTCTAGATAAACTAAGCACAAAGCACCATAGGCTCTTCATTCTTGGGGGAGAACAAATTACAAAAAGCTATTGAGGCTCAATTTGAGATATTCAAATCCCTCTATGAGAAGCACACACTAGAACTCACTGGAAGAGATGTTCATAGGGCTGTTACTGTAATGTAGATAGAAATTGGTGAGCATGCAACCTTCAACATCAATTAGAACTAGAACTATTGATTACTCTTCCTCATATAGTAGCATGTGTTGAATTAAAGAACCAATGGCATGTCTTCAAATAAGTGTCAAATCCTCCCTCTCTCCCAAGGAGTGATGTGTTGCCACATGTCTTGGTGGCTTCTTCCCACGACGATCCCACTTGTCAATCGTTTTGATTACTTCAACCAATAGCACAACGTTATGGTGTACTCTCTCTAACGGGCTCCCAAAATTTGAGCTCGTGTGACAAGTGCCACACTGTGAAGTGACCTTCGCTTAAAAGCTTCCTTAGCTTTTTACTTTTTGAGAGTACACACTAGGTTGACATGCAGCTTGAATTTTAATATTATTTTTAAATGCATGCACACACACATTATTATTTAAAAACAATATTAATATGGGGTAGATTAAGGATGGAAAAGAGGCATGACAGATTTGTATGGTAAATCATGTAATCAGCAAAACTTAAATAGGCTACAGGAAGTATTACATCACTCTTCTACAATTTTCACCCCATATGGGGTTTCTTTGAGTTAAACTTGTATCAATCTTATCATTTTCATGATATATGTGCTCTTCTATCTGTTAAAGCAATAATGTTGATTTGTACTTAACCTCATTTTTGGACTCACATTTTTATGCAATTTTCTTTCAAGAATAACAAGTAGATCAATCTACCATTTACTAGACAATTACAAATTCATGTTGATAAGACAAAGATTGAAATATCCACTTTGTTCATGAATCATAGAAACTATGTTAGCTAGTGTTCCATGTGGATGCACACCTAAAAAAAACTTGATGTTTATGTTATGCAAACCTCTGACTTGGGGGAAACATCCCCCATCATTTTGCCACTACCAGCATGTACCTAGGGGTGTTTTTGAAATCTTCCCTTGTTTAGGAGACTACAAGGAGACTCTAAAACATCTCAAGGACCCTTACGGGACTTGATCACATCTCCTAAATGCACTAGAAGTTTCTAGGTGTCCCTTGCATCATTCAATTCATAAAGTGCACTTTTTCAATCAATGTTTGTGCCAATAACTCTAAACCCAATGGTTTATGGTCTCCACCCACACCCTAAATAGTCACAAAAAGTTTTCTGAAGAGTGAAAATTTGGTTAAAAAAAGTAAGGACTTGATGTTACAAAAACATAGTGATAAAATTGTGCTCTATGAAGCTTTGTGTGGATTTGAAAGCCTTACTTTGGGCTTCGCAATGCTACCCCAGGACCCCATGAGGGGTGTTGCCCCTCAACCCCATTGTGGGCACACTACCCCTTGACCCTCACACCACAACATTCTACCACTATCCCCAAATCTAGGCCCTTGGTCCCCCATACTCATGCCCCCCAATCCCAAGACTCAATGAAACATAGATAATTACATCATATGTTTTATCCTTATTAAGTATAGTACTAGTGGAAAACAAAGAGCAAATGCAAAGGAATCATGTTGGTAAAACTACCAATGGAAGATCTATGAGGTTTATGGATCAACATTTGCAATTAAAACCACCATAAATTTCAAAAATTATTTATGTAAATAGAAAAATCTTAATACGTTAAAAATTCAAAGTTTTAATATGCCAATCAATAAACATTCAAAGTTGTAATATGCCAATCAATAAACACTCTTCCCATGTCACAATCTTCCAATTTCCACCACCCATGAGAATGAGATATTAGAAGTGATTATTGGAAACTAACAAAGACAAAAAGTGATATTGGAATTGCATGGAATGCTTTTATTATTTCTCAATGATTATACATCTTAAAAACACCACAAATGTAAAAAAGATAAGGCATTTCACAAGTCGGACCGTTTATAGCACTCACTCCTTGAGACATGTTAGCTGTCCAAGGTTTGGATAGCCAAGATTTAATGCTAACTGTAGTGGGTTCCATTCAACTGAAGCAATCACAAAAAGTTTTCTAAAGAATGGAGAATTGATTGAAAAAAGTTAAGGACTTGATGTTACAATAAACATAGTGATAAAATTGTAAAAAAGGTGTGCTCCATGAAGGCTTGTGTGGTTTTGAAGGCCTTAATTTGGACTTGGTGGTGCTATCCCTAAACTAGAAAAGGGGCACTTACCCCTAGAACCCCACCCACTGCCCCAAAGCCGTGTTGGCATGTGTTCGTCATTGATGTCAAAAGGTGAGTGTGTTTGTTGATGTTAAAAGGTGAGGTAAGTTTGTTTGTCAAAGGTGTTTGAGGTCATTGCCAAACTTGTGTGTGCGTCCACAGAGGTTGAAATGCATGACAAGCATGTCTAATGCAATTAAGATATGAAGTATCAAGATTGGATAAACAAGGTTTAATTGTCAATAACAGGAAGTTGCTTTGAGAGCAGTTTAGCAGTTGAATGCGTTGGTAAGTTGCTTGCAAATAGTTTTGATGGATGATCAAGTGCATTGTTTATATCCATGGTATATTTCCTTGAAGTTCTAATGTTGAAAAAGTAGACAGGGTTCAATGACTAAGGGTTTGCAATGTGTGTTTTAGTTTTTGTCTTTATGGTGACAGGATGGTGACAGGAAATCAACAGCAACAAGAACTTCATGAAAGACAGTCAAACAACATAACATTAAATATTAATGTTATTAATCATTTAAATGACTTCTAAGATCGAAGCACAATCTTTCAAAGGCATGAGAATGATTAGTTTTGAAACTACCAACGGCCATTTCCCGTGACAAAACTGTTTGGACTAACTGTTTTTGTTTGCAACGATGGACTTGGAGATTTAAATGAAAGAATAAACGGTGAGTAAGGATCGTTGTCGTATTCAGGATTAAGAGTTTCATTCTCTGTTCTCCTGATGTTAATGGAGAAATAAGCAAATTGTCGATGTTCAAATTGTTGATGAAGATGATAATATTAAAGACATATAAATGAAATGTGAGCAGATGCGTTAGGTGAAATAAGACATGAACTTTGATGTTAAAGTATGCAGATTGTAGAAGTTTTGTTTGGCAGAGAGTTAGTTTGATGATTTGAATAGGCAAAGTTATGAGAGAAAGAATGATGGATGGTGTATGGAATAGATTTGATGGATGAAAGGATAAATGTTGTGAGGTGTGTGTGTGTAGAGACAATAGATATTGTTTCGAGTATGTGCATAATAGAACAAGAGAGCAAATAGAAGGGGTCAGATGATTCACTCAAATACAAAGAGCCATATACATCAGTAACTATGATTCTATGATTGTAGATAGTATCATAGAAAGAAAAGATATTTATGTCCCGAGAATGAAACATTGTATTTTTCATAGGTCATAAATGTTCTTTGATGTCATTGTATCTTTTGTATTTGGAGAAGAGTGAGGGATGTGATTGTGAGTTACAGAATTCATCTGTAACCAGTGATGTTAATGTAAGCAGAGTAGTACTCTGTGTGCTTCAGTCTATTACATACTAGGAGTTGGTGCTCCTAAACTTGTAAGGAGTTGGTGCTCCTAGAGTTGGTAGTCTGAATGTAACTAGTGAGGTTGCTAGTGAGGCATTTTGTTGGTTGGTGCTCCTAAGGTTGGTGCCCTGAATGTAACTAGTGAGGTTCATGGCCAATGAGGCTTAATGGAGATTATCTTTATAGTGGTTTTTTCCCTTTTAGGGTTTTCCACTCAAACATCTGTGTTATGTGTTGTGATGTGATTCATGCATTTTCAAAGTTAATTTATGCTGATGTATGTTTTAGTTTTAATGATTACAAGTATAGAGATTTGAATGAATTAAAAGTTAAAGTTATTGACCACTAATTCACACCCACCTCCCCTCTCAGTGGTCTGGGGTATTCCAACAAGTGGTATTAGAGTTGTAGGTTCCTAGCAGAAGTCTAACCGACTTAGGTTGATCTTGGAAAAGGAATACCATAGGTAAGAAGTGTAGAAATAAAATTTCATCTAAAAGGGTGAAAGGTCTGCGTAAAAAGAAAGAGTTGTCTAAGATTTCTAATGATCTTGATTCCAAAGAATGTCATACAGAAATGTTTGATGTAAAAAGAGATGAATCTCAATTCATGGAGATTGCAAATGATTATCAAAATGATCGAGAAACTGATGTAGAGGAAGGAGTTGTTGATCTTGAAGCAGAACTTGTCGTTGTCCTAGTTGAGGTCAAGAATCTTAGACAAGATAATCAAAAACTCAAGATACAATTTCAAGAAAGCATTAAGTCTAATGAGGTGTTGATTGAAAGTCTTAAAGAATCTAAGAGAATAATTGGTGAACAATAGTACCAAGTCAAGGGAGCATAGAAAATGAAAGAGGAGATTTCTTTGTTAATAGAACAAGCCTTGAAACAAAGAATTGTTAAAAGTAAGACTTAGAGAATCAAGCAAATTAATTAACAGACTGAAAACAGAGATTGAAGAGAATGAGAGGATAGCAGAAGTAGCAAAATCTGAGTTGGAAGTCAAAAAAAATGAATGCCAAAAACTTGAGGCAGAAACAGTAACTCTAAGAAAAGATCTTGAAGATCACAAGATTCAGGTAGAGAAGAATCAAAAGTTTGAACAAAGCACCAACAAGTTAAGTGAAATGTTAAACAAACAAAAATTTGACAAGGATACTACTAGCTTAGGCTATGAAAATGGACAGAGTTCTATGGTCAGAGAAACTCCTAGGAAGACGATAGGTTTAAGTTATCATGTTGTTGCTCCTACGAGTGAGAACGAGGAGAAATCAGAAGATACGATTGTTGAAGGTGAGTGTTCCAAATTTATCAACAAAGAAAGAAGAAGTAGAGTCAACACTTCCACAGGATCTCCACCTATTTGGCAAGATCAATCGGTGAGGTACAATTATTCTTTTCTTGGTTATTGTTATGGACATAACGTAATTGATTGTAGAAGGAGGTCTAAGAGGAGTCAATTTGCATCCACTAAAATATGAATGTAGTTTGTCACAAGTGTAACAACTTTTGTCACCAAGAAAGAGAAAGTAGAACTCATACAAGATATAATAATGCATGAAACAAACATAGAAGTGTCTTTGGATTGTCAAGGAATTATTTTGTTCCTTTGGTTGGTCACAAGGTCATATGCTATAGATGCAATAACTTTGGGCATAAAGCATAATATTGCAGGAGTAATTTAATGGAATCATCTAGATATAACAAAAAGACAGGCACTCTCATCAAGCAAAACCAAGAATCTATGAAAGTTTGGAGAAGGAGACAAGAACAAGAGAAGAAAGAATCTATGCTTGTACATAATGCACAAGAGGCATCACTGAGTGCATAAAGAAACTCATGGGGTCAAGGGAGATTATCATTGCTTTTTCATTCAAACCCTTTGAAAAGACAAAGTAGTTGTAAGAAATAATGGATAGACAGTTGAAGGTTTGTATTTGACATTGTCAAATCAATGTTTGATAGCAACAGAGATTCCAATACAAGGTCTGAATACCAGTCTGCATGATCACAAGGAATATCTTCATAAGTGTGTAACAGTAAGACTTTCCATGATGAGAAGTCTTAGATTGGTTCTATGAAAACTTTACAACCCTAGACACATTTGGTAAAGTGACAATGTAAGATAGTGCAGGAGGTGTATCATGTGATGATTTCATTATTCTCATCTCATATGCAATGATATAGTGCAGGCGGTGACGTTTGACAAAGTGATCAAGAGATCTAAGGGAATCTTGAAAATCACAAGGAGTCTATAGCAAACCATTCATTGACCTACATTGTAAGGTAATAGGATTCTAAACAAGGACCTGTAGTCCTTCACAAGGAGAACTGCAGAGTCAGTAAGGAATATTTAGTTTTGAAAGAGATTTTATAACTCATTGAAGGGTGACAGTGTTATGACAGTCATGAAGCCTAGTGGGACACGGTAGGAACAGTTCTTTTGAGTAGCAGAAGGGGCCTTGATAAGACAAAAGAGACAGAGCATTTGAATTAGGACATTGAAGATAACTTTCTCCGTCAAGTCAATTTTTGTACCATGTTAATGCCTTTTTGCAGTTGGATTTGGTGTATTAGCAGAGCATGAGCCAGTGATGTTGGTATAGTGTAATGAATTTCTTAGAGTGTGTTGATATCAGATGTATGAGTCTGCACTTCCATTAATCATTGAGTATATGTATACTTTGACAACAAGAGAGAAGTATCATCTCTTGGTTGACAAGGACTATAGAGTGGTTGTTGAAATCTAGAGGAAGATGAGTAGTGAATAAGCATAATGAAGACAGGATACTATCATGCTTACAATTTAAGAACATCAGGCTGTGAACAATGATATGAAGCATGAAAATTTCATAAAGAGGCAATCCCAAAGGTCATGGTAATGAAGAAGCACAACACCATAGGGTAGTTTCCTCAATAGTCATAGGTCAATATGATCATCATCATGAAAAAGGGCAGATGTAAAAACAAAATGAGCCTCACATATTAAGACAGTCAAGACAACAAAGAGTACTTTTGTTGGCACTGCAAGAAGACAATCAAGTAACTAGAAAAGTTTGTTTTCAGGCTAAAAACATCATGAATATCATAAGTCTCAGAAGATTACACAAACTAACAGTCAAAACAACTGACTATAAGTTATTACATGTAAAGTGACAGACTATTGTAAAGTGACAATATCAGTAGCAGAATATATCAAGATTTGTGGCATGGACATCATGGGGTTATTGCAATGACATCATATGTTGCAATGTATAGTTTTTGGATCAGTATTGGATCCAAAACAGTCAGTCAATGTTGTAGCAGTATACAAATATAACAAAGCATGTCACTGCCAGGACATTGACAGTGTTACTATTTACTAGTGTTGCAGGATTTAGTATGGTATTGTGTTGACTTCAATGGAAGAGTTAGGTGTTGTGATCTTTGGTGTAAGACTATGCTTAAGCCATTATCAAATGTTGGCATCTCAAGGTTATAGCTACTGTCATTAGTGAGTACGGGGAGCAATCATTATCAAATAATTGTTCATTCTCTTGTTAATCTTTTTGATCAAGGAGCAGATCCAGTACTCAATGTGTTTTTTATCTCTTTCACAGGTAATACATCAGTGCTAATGCTACAACATAGGGGGAGATGAACGTGTTAGGATGGATTGTAGATTCAGATCAGAGTTGGAGTAAAAGAATAGGTTGGTTTCACAGTGACATCTTCACATGGGCATCTCAAACCTCATCCATTGGATTGGTCTCTCAGATCTTAGACAGATATGGTGATGCAGGATGTTTGTGTTGACCGTTTGTTGTGAAGAAGTCAATCACAATCATTCTTAACTTGAAGCCAAGAGGAGAAGAAGAAAAGAAAGGGTATATTGAAGCTAAAATGACATTATTCATGGGACCTTGTGACAAAGACCAGTAGAAGGTATTATGACAGATAAAAGGCTATGATAGTCAACATGCAAGAAACAAAAGATCATTGCAGGAGGGGCATCGTTTTTTCATCTTTGTTTGCCTGAAATCTCATACTTCTTCCCATTGTCATTGATGTAAAAAGAGAAGATGAGAGCAATAGTTGTTTGAATAGAGAAATTGATGTTGTGTTTTTGTTTGTAAGAACAAAGATTGCAAGAAGTTTGATTGAAGTTTGTTGGGGAAGTTGCAGATTGCCCAGAGATTGAAGTTGCAAAGGTTTTTGTAGAAGTGTTTGGTGAAGTACAACAGATATCCTGCAGACAAGTGAATGTTTTTCAAATGTGACAATGCAGAGAAAATGCAACACGCAGAGCTAGAGTCATGCACAGAGAGCAGTGTGTTTGGATTGTTTGCAAAAGACCAATCTATTCAGTCAGAGAGAGCTTATGATTTTCATTTCTCCATCTTTGTTGCAAGTATAGTGATGATTGTGCAATGTTGGTTGAGTTGCAGCACTATTTGTTTTGTTGTTTACGACTTGACAGAGTGCCCTTTGTCCTTGATGTCAAAGGGGGAGAAAGGAGTGCTTGATTTTGACATCAAGGCCAAGGGGGAGTTTGTTGGCATGTGTTTGTTGATGTCAAAAGGTGAGGTGAGTTTGTTTGTCAAAGGTAAACAAAGTTGTATGTGCGTCCACAGAGGTTGAAATGCATAACAAGCATGACTAATGCAATTAAGATGTGAAGTATCAGGATTGGATAAACAAGGTTTAGTTGTCAGGAAGAAGAAGTTGCTTTGAGAGAAGTTGAGCAATTGAATGTGTTGGTAAGTTGTTTGGAAATAGTTTTGATGGATGATCAAGTGCAATGTTTGTATCTGTGGTATATTTCCTTGAAGTTCTAAAGTTGAAAAAGTAGACAGGGGTCAGTTACTAAGGGTTTGTAATGTGTGTTTTAGTTTCTGTCTTTATGGTAACAAAATGGTGACATGAATCAACAACAACATGAACTTCACGAAAGACAATTAAACAACATAACATTAAATAATAATGTTATTAATAATTTAAATGACTTCTAAGATCAAAGCACAATCTTTCAAAGGCATGAGAATGATTAGTTTTTGCACTACCAAGAGCCATTTCCCGTGACAAAACTGTTTGGACTAACTATTTTTGTTTGCAACGATGAACTTGGAGATTTCAATGAAAGAACAAACGGTGTGTAAGGGTTGTTTTCGTATTGAGGATTAAAAGACAGAGTTTCATTCTCTGTTTACCGATGGTAATGAAGAAATAAGCAAGTTGTCGATGTTCATATTGTTGATGAAGATGATAATCATACAGACATATACATGATTTGTGAGCAGATGCTTTTGGTGAAATAAGACATGAACTTTGATGTTAAAGCATGCAGGTTGCAGAGGTTTTGTTTGTTAGAGAGTTAGTTTGATGATTTGAATAGGCAGAGTTATGAGAGAACGAATGATGGATGATATATGGAATAGATTTGACAGATGAAAGAATAAATGTTGTGAGGTGTTTGTGTGTAGAGACAAAAGATATTGTTCTGAGTATATGCATAATAAAACAAGAGAGCAGATAAAAGGGGTCAAATGATTAACTCAAATACATAGAGCCATATACATCGGTAAGTATGATTCTATGATTGCAGATAGTATCACAGAAAAGAAAGATATTTTTGTTTAGAGAATGAAACATTGTATTTTGCAAAGGTCATAAGTGTTCTTTGATGTCATTGTATATTTTGTGTTTGGAGAGAGGAGTGAGGGATGTGATTGCGAGTTATAGATTTCATCTGTAACCAATGATGTTAACGTAAGCAGAGTAGTACTCTGTGTGTTTCAGTCTTTTGCATACTTGGAGTTGATGCTCCTAAACTTGTAAGAAGTTGGTGCTCTTAGAGTTGGTACTCTGAATGTAACCAGTGAGGTTGCCAATGAGGCATTTTGTTGTAAGGGGTTGGTGCTCCTAGTGTTGGTGCTCTGAATTGAACCAGTGAGGTTCATGGCCAGTGAGACTTAATGGAAATTATCTTTATAGTAGTTTTTTCCCTTTTAGGGTTTCCCACTCAAACATATGTATTATGTGTTGTGATGTGATTCATGAGTTCTCAAAGTTGATTTATGTTGATGTATTGTTTTGGTTTTAATGATTATAAGTATAGAGACTTTGAATGAGTTAAAAGTTGAAGTTATTGACCACTGATTCACCTCCCCCCCGCCACCCCTCCTCTCAGTGGTCTGGGGTATTCCAACAAGTTGTCCCAAATCTAGACTCTTGGTCCCACTATCTCCACATCCCCCCATCTAGAGACTCAATATGGAACAAAGGTAATAACATCACATATGTTTTAGCCTTTTATGTTATTCAATTAAGCATAGTAGTTGTGGGAATCTGTTAGAACATAATGTTATTAGGGATCACATCCTTATAACATTTATATATAATGTTCTAATATAAAGTTATAAAACCTTATATATTATATGCTTTATAAGCATATCCCATTTGAAATAATTATAATCTAATAACTATTAGATTATTAATTATTTATGAGTGGGGGTTATTGAAAAGGTGTGACTAGTGAAATCACCCTTCCTCCTATATTTAAGGAGGTTCTCTCTCATTTGAGAGGTGTGAGAATTTGGAGCTTTATGGTGAATTGTATAACAATGCATATGAGGTATTATTGGCCATGTGAAAGTATTGGAGGAGCGTCCCCAAGTTCATGTCTATTTTATGATAGACTATATTTGTAAATGTTTTAATTAAATGATGTTTTATGGGGTTTTTTACTCGAAAGGGTTTTCCCCATGTATATCTTGTGTAATATGTACATTTTGCATGTATGTTTCATATTTCATTTACTTTATAATCTTGTTTATAATGATTAGTATCCTAAGATCCTAATTTCTAACATGGTATCAGAGCAGGTTAGGCTAGTACTAATCATTTTTACAGGTTATACTAGAAGACATATAAAATTTGATGGAAATCTTATTTATGCTTATCAACAAATTTTTGGTAATATCTCTTCCTTTCTACTATGTATTTTTTAGAGAAGTGCATCTCATATTATATTAAAAAAATAATTATCTTCATTGACCAATGTGATTACAATAAAAAGTTGGCCTCATAAAAGTTGACATTTGAGCATACATCATAAGAGGTAAATTTTTTTTTTTTTCAAAATTTGGCTTTGAGATTTTTTATTTCATCAACATCATAAATTAATTACATTAATAAATAAACCATTATTTCAATTACTATTAAAATCAAATTTATATTAAGTGGATACTTGATAATTGACAAGACTTTTTAATAGATTGCATCATATATAATATATGTGGATATCTAAATAATGATTATGATATCCCTATTTATATATTCATTCCTTTACAATACCATATAATACATTATAGTATAGTGTAAAAAATAACATTTTAAAGTCATTGTGTATGCTTGATACCTACTCATGTTTTGAGATAACAAGGTGAAGAAACCATTAGCCTTCTAGATTAGCTTTCTAGATTCCTTACTAACTATATATATACAAAAATATATCTCAAATAAGACTATCATGATTCTTTCCAACAAGACTAGATTTATTTTCAAGTGGATCTAAAGTATATACAATTTAATAATACGATATCTAACTATATCTCCATGATAATTTTTTTAATAACCTTAGGAAAATCCATCCCACAACTTCTTCTCTTGCTAAAAGATCTTCACTTGACTGATTTTTTAGATTAAATCATTTAAAAAATTCATAAATGAGTTACACCATCTCAAATCAAGTACATGAACACAACCATTTTAAATTCATCATATATCAAATAGTTTAATGTTTCCATCAGTCTTATTGATTTTATACATTTTTTGAGATATGTTCTCTTTAATAGATCAAAACCCTATACAAAATCTAAATCTAAATGATGTGCCTTTTGTGAAAAGGTAACTATCCTTTAATATTGACAGTGAATTGTTATGGGGCAACCACAATGATCAATTAATATTGAACTAGTTATCATAAAAAGCATTGATCCAGAGCATCTATCACAAACCATAAAACCTTCATTCAAGGTTAGACTTTAAACTTGAATCAAGAGGCATATAAAAAGATAAAAAATTCTTCTCAACTCCAAATTAATTTAAAATGTTATATTACATCCCTAAAAACCTTCTTTCAAAATTTTAGATCATAATATTCACCATAACATGAGAGAACAAATTCTTTATTGCCATGGAATACCCTAGTTCAGGGTTTCATCCTTTAAAAACTATTTTCACCAAAATAACCACACAAACTTCAATTCTTAACCAAATTAAGACAAAAATAAATAGAAAGAAGATTCAGAGAAATTTCCAACACATATAGCCTTTCTTCATTACTATTACTCATGTGACCACACCAAATGCTGCAACCGGATTGTTGTTGCCTTCACCAATCTGCCTTTCACCATGAACTGTAACAAACAGTCATCAATAACATTTACAATATTGATATTAAATACAATCGCTTCGGTCAGAACTTATATTACGCAGTTACACAATTCCTCTCAAAATTTGAACCAAATCCAACAGTTAAATCAAAAGTTATGATCATTTTCCCAAAAATGGGTAACCCTTGGTAGGGTTTTGACAATTATTGTAAAGATAAACATATCTTGCCAAATACTCCACAAAAATGCATAAGAAATGATTCATCTGAAATATATTTCATTAATATATCATTCAATAACTTCTACATATAAAAATTACACCAAATGGGATCCTTCATGGGTCCATGACAGCCACAGATTCCTTAAAACCTCATGACAATTTGAGGGTTTGATGGATAATCTTTGTCAAATCCCCTTCAAACTGATCTACCCTCTTGATTTCGACCAAACATGGTTTTATAAATCATTTCCAACTCCTTTATAACTACTCTAACCACCTCATGACCAATGGATTTTATTTTGACACTTTTGTTGCACCTTTTGGCAATGTTGCAACTTTACAATTTTTACAATTTTTGTATTTTTGACATAAATGACTCTAACCCTTACATGGACACTTTTAACACTTCAAGATGGACCAAATATGATATCTTTGGACAAAATGGCTCACTTAGAAGCAAAGAGATGTAACTCTTAATGTGCCATGTGAAAGCACGAGCTTTTTATCTATAAGTTAGACACGTCATAGAGAGTCATATGTACTTTATGAATAAACATGTAAAAGCTTTTTATGGAAATGCTTCATTAGTCCAACCTGAAATCTACATTTTATTTTATTTTTAAAAATGCACAAGGGAAGTGAACTGTTTGAAAGAATTCAATTCAAATATATTAAGACTGCAATTGTAGCTGGATATGCACAGAATAAATAATTTGATTTCATGGAAGATTAGGTATATATATGAAGAATAGTCTTACTGGGGCTTATTTCACAATGTTATAAGAGATGGTGTAGACTTGCCCTTTCCTATATCATCCATTATAAGTGTTGATATTTCATAATTCCCTTATAATTGTTCTTTATAATATCTTTGATAGTCATTTAGTATGAGTGGATGTAGTAATGTCTCTTTTGTCATTTTATGCTATCTTTTATAAATAACTTGTTAGTGAGACATGAACAAATAAACAAGCACTTCATAACTAATGGTGTTGATCCTTCCATATGAATTTTTAATACAGTTGATTCATCTAGTCTTAGTTCATATTTTCATGTGACCCTCCCAAAGTACCTGTTATTATTTATATTAGTCCTTTAAGTGCATCACAAAAGTCACATGTGAACTAGTAGGAATAAAGGAATGAACATCATGATTTATCTCAAATTTAAGTTTTATAGGTATTTGATGGAGGATATGCCTTATGTTAACATTAAGAATATTCTTGATTATAGTATGTTTGATAAGCAAATTCCTTGATATCAAACTATCACAATGATAAACAGGAAATCATCTATCTATCTATAAATGTAGGGTAAAATATTTTCTTATGAAATGTACAAGCTAGTAAATATGCATAAGTAAATTTAAAAATTTCTCATTAGCATCCTTTTTTGGAGATCCAAGTGATTTGTTATTCTATTCTATATTTGATCCATTTTTTTCCAATCATACTATTTATAATGGGTGACTATCGCCCTTATAAACTGTCTGGGGAGCAAACCTAGAAAGGATAGCTCACCCATTGCCTAATTTTTTATGGATCATTACTATATGTAGTAGCATGGCTATTTTTGTATTTTAAACAAGACAACAAATTATTCATTCCTATTCTCATGAAAATATATGTCGATCTCCTTTCTACCAATCATTGGACTATATTTTATATTTATAAGGAATATTATATGATCTTTGGCAAATGACAAAAATAATATTGTGTTCTTTCTTTGCACCAAAGATCAAGTTTAATCGATTACTATGTTACTAACTATATTGTTTCTTTTATGACGAGGTTATGTGTTATTATGCAAATTGGTGCAAGCGTTATTATATGGATGATGCAATACTTTAATGAGAAGACTATCTTCTATCTGTCTTTGAATCAAATGGGCAAAATATGAATGTAGCTCTTGAAGAATCAATATGGCCTTGAAGATTTATGGAAGAGTTCCATTTGGATACATATGAAAGTACCATATTACTTGAAGTTACTTTACTCTTTCTAGAGAATATCATTTCTAAAGATCAAAATGAACATTGGAGATCATGGGCACGTCACTCAAGTGAAAGCATTCTATAATAAAGGTACCTTGAAGATCATGGGCACCTCACTCAAGTGAAAATATTCTATAATAAAGGCATCTTGAAGATCATGGGCACCTCACTCAAGTGAAATCATTCTATAATAAAGACACTTTGAAGATCATGAGCACATACTATATATTATAATTTTAGCCATCACTTTGAAATCCTCTATGCAGTGATTGGCTTTGAGGTGATGCCATTAAGGGGGAGTGTACATGACACCACCTAGTGGTTAAATCCTAGATTTAAGACCTAATAGGCATAAGACCTTTAGGCATTATATGCTCCAAATTCAATAATGCTTGGCCTTAGGTGATGCCATTGAGGGGGAGTGTGCATGCCAATGACACCACCTAGTGGCTAAATCCTAGTTTTTTAAATCCTACGGGTAGGCATATGTCCTAATAGGTATGAAATAAGACCTATATAGGCATTAGTAAGTCATTTAAGCCTGCAGATAAGCATATGTAAGTCCTTTTTGTTTTTAATTACTATAGGTAGGCATTAGTAAGTCCTATAGGCACATTTGTGCTTAAGTCCTACGAGCATTTGTAAATTCTTCTCCTTGTAAATCTTCCACTTGTAAAAGCATTGTATTAAGACCTACGGGCACTATGTAATGAACCTGGGGAGAGGCTAATTTGAGGGGACCGCAGTTCCAATATAATTTTTTTAAGACCTCACAGCATCATTTTTAAAACACTGGGATTATAAATTATGACAAGATGACTTTCATGTAGTCCGGAATGCATGATCTTCATGTTGGCATATATTTGTGTCCCTATTTATCACTGTCAAAGAAGACCTACGTTACTGGGGTGCTTCATTTTTTCTTCTATGGAAATTGGCATGTGATCCCCTATTAACATTAAGGGGGAGTGTTATAACATAATGTTATTAGGGATCACATCCTTACAACATTTATATATAATGTTCTAATATAAGGTTATAAAACCTTATATATTATATGATTTATAAGCATATCCCATTTGAAATAATTATAATCTAATAACTATTAGATTATTAATTATTTATGAGTGGGGGTTATTGAAAAGGTGTGACTAGGGAAGTCACCCTTCCTCCTATATTTAAGGAGGTTCTCTCTCATTTGAGAGGTGTGAGAATTTGGAGCTTTATGGTGAGTTGTATAACTATGCATATGAGGTATTATTGGCCATGTGGAAGTATTGGAGGAGTGTCCCCAGGTTCATGGCTATTTTATGATAGACTATATTTGTAAGTGTTTTAATTAAATGATGCTTTATGGGGTTTTTTACCCGAAAGGGTTTTCCCCATGTATATCTTGTGTAATGTGTACATTTTGCATGTATGTTTCATATTTCATTTACTTTATAATCTTGTTTATAATGATTAGTATCCTAAGATCCTAATTTTTAATAGAATCAAAGTGCAAATGAAAAGGAATGGTGTTGGGTGAAACTACCAATGGAATATCCATGTAGTTTATGTATAAGCATCTGCAGTTAAAACCACCATAGATTACAAAAATCATTTATGTAAATCACATCTCTTATTAGATTAGAATTTCAATGTTGAAGGATAAAATAGATAAAATGCTCATCAATAGACACTCTTCCCGGATCACAATCTTCCAAGTTCAACCACCCTATGTGAATGAGATATTGGAAGTGATTACTATAAACTAACAAAGACAAAAAGCGATGTTGCAAATGCATGGAATGTTTCTATTATTGCTCAAGCGTTGTCTTAGAAATGCCCACAGATGCAAAGAGACAAGGCATACCACAAGTAAGAGCATTTGAGGCACTCATTCCTTGACACTGCATGCTATCGGTCCAAATATTGATAGCCAAAATTTGTTTTCTAAATAGCTGGCACATTAGGAATTAAACCTGCAGTGTGTTACTGTGAATCAAAAAGCAACAATCATTCACAAACAAAGAAAATCTCCTCTGTTACCACAAGATGCTATAGCAAAGTTATACTCAAATCCAGAACAATATGATAAGCTTCAACGAATGAGCAATACTTAATTATCCATCCAAGTCAGAATAATTCTAAAATTTCAAATAGCTATTTAGAATCTAACATGAACATGACAAGAACCAGAATACTCATGCTTACATTCAAGTTGAATCCAGAGCTTGTAGACCACTCAAACATGACTCGCAGATAGATGCAACAATTCTGTGTTGGCGATCTTTGAATTGCATGGCAAGGTTTACATCCCAGTTTTGATCTTCACTGTATTGAATCCATGATTCATAATAAAGAGAGAAAGCGTTACATGCAAATGTATAATGGATAAAGAACTAGTACTGGATATGAAATGATACATAAAATTGGAGCACATTCCTAACCTCGTCAATTCATCAGATTGGTCTATTGATTCCAACATAGGTTGCAAGACTGATAGGATACCTTCCAGTACAGCTGCTTCATTCTCTTTGCTTATCTGCGAGTCTTATATTATCTTATTTTATTAGACAAAAAACCATTTCTAATCTAACATAAGTGAAAATAACAAGAAAGGCAAATGAAATCTCACAACAGCATATCTCAGATTTTGTTGTTGCAGTCTTAAATCATCCTCATCCAAGAAAGCAGTACGGAGGGCAGCTAGCAATCGGGAAGGCAAGCCGTATTTATTTCGTTTGCTCTTGGACAGCCATGTTCCACGAACCATGTGACAGATCTGATCACACACATCGCCAAGCAAGTGATTGTCTAGATCCAGTTGCTGGGGTAAGTCAAGATCTGAAATTGAAGCAGCTCTTTGTTAATAGATTGTCAGAGGTATCATAAAACCTTGTATCAAAAGGCTTGTCTACAGCAAATAGGATTAGTAGGTTGTTTCAGAAAGTTCTCTCCTTTATCTGGGAAAATTTTAGCAGAACGTAAAGAAAATCATTAAATCAGACACTGAATCAACGAATGATTCATTATCTTTGTATGGCATGCAAAAACATTGTTAATAGAATATTGTAGATTCAAGGAAGGATGGAACGAGAAAAAATGTCGAAAGATATGGGTGGGAAGGAAGAGATAACAAAGTTGAACAAGCTTGGAATATGCATAGAAATATCAGTAAATGTACCTGGATCAATGAACCATCTGCAAAAATATCTGTATACAATTGAGAAGGTATATTGATCAACAGGGAGAGGAGGCCTTAAGCGAACCATTATGAACACCACCCACTTCCATCACTTGGCATTGACAGACTGGCCAAATACAGAAGCCCTGGAAGCAGCAGACAACCATGGTCCAATCCACCTCCACTATTGATGGCTGGAAAAGCAAAATGGACAGAAAATTCGTGAAGAGGGAAACATTTTGGAATAACTCCAAAGCGCTTCCTGCATCTCTGCTTTGGAAACTAGATAAGTTTTCCCATGTAATCATTATGTCATCTATATTTTTTCATATATGACCAGATTTTGCAAAACAACATAGATGGATCAAAAAACTATTTTCCTTGAAGAATGCACCAAAGGACAATGAAAAACAGACTGGATAGTTGGAATTTGAAAATTATCAAAAAAGATCAAAAAGTTAACATGCAAGCATCGCCATGAAAGCCACATCAAATTTTTGTGAAGACTTGCTATCCTATTAATAGCCTGATAATAGATTTGGTTTGCTTCACTTCTGTAGCGTTGAGTTGAAAGGACTACTATGAACAACTGTAATGGCTGGAAAAGCAAAATGGACAGAAAAATCATGAAGAGGGAAACCTTTTGGAATAACTCAAAAGTTCTTCCTGCATCTCTGCTTTGAAAACTAGATAAGTTTTCCCATCTAATCATTATGTCATCTATATTATTTCATGTGACCAGATTTTGTAAAAAAACAACATAGATGGATCCAAACCAATGTGCCAAAGGACAATGGAAAAAATGACTGGATAGTTGGAATTTAAAAAATTATCAAAAAATATCAAAAAGTTAACAATCAAACATCGTCATGAAAGCCACATCAATTTTTTGTGAAGGAAGACTTGCTATCCTATTGATAGCCTGATAATTGATTTGGTTTGCTTCATTTTTGTAACGTTGAGTTGAAAGGACTACTATGAACAAATGTAATGGCTGGAAAAGCAAAATGGACAGAAAAATCATGACGAGGGAAACCTTTTGGAATAACTCAAAAGCTCTTCCTGCATCTCTGCTTTGAGAACTAGATAATTTTTCCCATCTAATCATTATGTCATCTATATTATTTCATACATGACCATATTTTGCAAACAAACAACATAGATGGATCAAAAACCTATTTTCCTTGAATAATGCACCAAAGGACAATGGAAAAACTGACGGGATAGTTGGAATTTAAAAAATTATCAAAAAACAATCAAAAAGTTAACATGCAATCATCGCCATGAAAGCCACATCAATTTTTTGTGAAGGAAGACTCGCTATCCTATTGATAGCCTGATAATTGATCTGGTTTGCTTCGCTTTTGTAGCATTGAGTTGAAAGGACTACAACGAAAAACTGTAAAGGCTGGAAAAGCAAAATAGACAGAAAAATCATGAGGGAAACCTTTTGGAATAACTCCAAAGATCTTCCTGCATCTCTACTTTGGAAACTAGATAAGTTTTCCCATCTAATCATTATGTCATCTATGTCATTTCATATATGACCAGATTTTGCAAAAAAACAACATAGATGGATCAAAAAACTATTTTCATTGAATAATGCACCAAAGGACAATGGAAAACTCACTGGACAGTTGGAATTTGAAAAATTATCAAAAGAGATCAAAAAAATAACATGCAATCATTGCCATGAAAGCCACATCATTCTTTTGTGAAGGAAGACTTGCTATCCTATTGATAGCCTGATAATTGATTTGGTTTGCTTCAACTTCTGTAGCGTTGAGTTGAAAGGACTACTATGAACAACTTTAATGACATGTAGGCATTTAGACATAAATTGATGTCAAAGTTTTTAATTTTGTAATAGGATTAATTGGACATGTTTGGGAATTGCATTCATCAAGAATGTAATGCTCTGAAAGAAATAAGACCCTAAAATATAGAAAAGATGCAAAAAGCTAAAAATACTTCATTATATGGCATCTAATGTTCTAAACCCAAAGTGGCAAAATGCTGAATTTACGAGATTATGCACCCTGCTCACAATAGAGAAGTGATGAAGGGTTATTATTATTCTGAGAAATTCTTTAGGTTATTTTTATGAAATATAAGTCATATTTTTCACATTAACAAAGTGAGCTTCACGCAATTGACACATTGTACTATAGGTGTGATCAAGAGGCTCAATAGGTTTTTCAACTCACAAGAACTGTCTTAAGTTGCAGGCATCTATTCCACAATTACACTAACAAGTAGCTGGTTCATCTTTGTGAGAGGAATTGAACCACTCATGAGAAACAACTTTATACACTTGTAGAGGAATTGACCACTATCAAAGACGGAAAATACCCAAGCATACATTCACCACACCCTTCCGCTTTAAGGAAGGTACGACAACCAATCCAGAGATGATTCTGTATGTATAGATGAGGAAATTCAAACAGATGGTCTTCTCAAGTTACATCCAGTTATACAAACTGCAAATGAGCCAGAGCATGTGAGCAATAAAATAATTGAGGTAACTTGACAGATGACTTAAATGAAGCATTTGAATAAGGAAAACTAATGATGGCATAGACTGGTTTCTATTATTGCTTCATGATGTAATTCTGAGTAGCTTTGAATTCCAAATTCTTAGCACATATCAATTAATACAAGATAATATGAAACTTATAAAATTTCAGAACATATATATCAATATAAATTCATCATTGGTCCTTAAGAGTAAGACTATTCTCTAGAATTTTTGTACCTGATGTTTGCTATTGATATTGATAATTTGATACATTTTATTCATGGTAGTAATTGTCAGCTATTCGTATTTATTTGAAATTTTGAAATTAAATATGTATCATTATAAGACATAGCATACCCTGACATACTAGAATTTTGAAAAATGAAGTGCCCATACCCAGACTTGTGCCTGTACCCACCCACATTAGCAATTATGATTGCCCAAAATAACCTATAGATTAGGGTATGATTTGATTTTAGTGAAACAACTATCAAACCACGTTCTCAGTCCATATTTAGCATTTACAGTTGAAAGTTTTTAATGCTTTGCTATTGTTTACATGTATATAATGAGACAAATGTAGCCATCGTAGGCTCTCATTGCAGTGCAGCTTGTATGTCATGTTTGAATGGGTCATTAAAGTTTGGAATCTAGAGATGAATGTTTGCCATCGAACTTAAATAACATACCAGTAAGATTCTCATAATGTTATTCATCTATTGAATGTTTGTAGTTCTAATATAATCTTTTTGACCACTTGGGCCTGAGTCCATGAGTTGACCCAGTCACTTACATCAATTTGATATAAATAACAGTTGACCTTAACACTTCACTCTTGGGTAGGTGTTAAAAAGCTTTTAATTATGTTTTTAACAAATGTTTGATCCTACATGTTGAAAAAACACCAGGTACACCTCTTGTTTCAGGTTCAAGTCAGTTTTACTTTTGATCAGTGGTACATGACTCGCTGCAACATGCCCAAACTCAATGAGTTCTATGGCACACAGTGTGAAACAAGTCCCAGAGACTCATGGCCTGGGTACCCAGCAAGTCTAGTCTAACTTACCGAATCTGCCAAATTCACTTATTCCAGCAAATCTATAGCTGAGACTCAGTCAATCAAGTGTGAACTTTTTTTTAAAAATGAATCAAATTTTGAAAACACTCAAACCTAACAGTTTATGGCACCAAACATAGTTAGGACCTAATCATTGTTCTATGGCTTCGTTGCTGCCATTTTTTAAGGGTTTGGATAACTCTTGGAGCTTGGTTAAAAGCAATAAATTATGAAAATGGCATACACCATGAAGATCAGTATGGTCTCAAAGGCTTTAATCTAGGCTTGGTTTGTGATTTCAAAGGTTGCCTCTGGACCCCATAAGGGGCACTACCCCTCAACTCCATTGGAGGCTGCCACCCCTAAAACCTCTCTCTAGCTTTTAAAATATATAAATAAAAATCATTTAGGCCATGCCAGATTGAAAAGCAATTTTTTTGCTCTTTCAACTATTTCACAGCTAAATCCCAAGTAATTGAATTACATGTATACTTTTGATTTTCTGAGTCAATCCCTATCCTAAGTAGAGCTCCTATCGCTGTAGCAGCACATACAGCCTTGTCTGAGACACAAGTACAGGATTTCACATAGATCTAATGATGCAGGCTGAGGATAAAAGCTCCTCTCTACCATAATTCATGACTCCATATTGTGATTTTTGTTTATGGCACCATGGATTTCATAATCAATGAATTTTTGTATGCCTACAACACTTGAGAATATTTATATATTTAAAAATGATGTTTCTTTTCAATTCAAATCTGTTTTCCTTAGTTCTACTCATTTGATCAATAAATACTTGTTTATGTGATTAATGTAGCTTCTAATTGATAAGTTTATTATGTCATTAAACTTGATTTATTGAAGGGTGAATGGTTAAAGCTTCAAATCCTTAAATAAGATCTATATTTCATGATTTTTCAATCTGTAGATTCTAAGTGCTGAGTTTAACTCCAAGTCAAAATCAGTTTGCTGAGTCCAAGTCTTGTAACTATGGCCCCAATCCTTAGGGAATCCAATTCTGAAAATCCCAAAAGATCAAGCTATCATTGGAACTTGGACATGCTCAGTTAGTCTATTTTTGGAAATGCTCCAAATGTTGGGATGTAATTGTAAGCTGTAAATGTCACATCTGTTTCCAAGTCAATTTTGGAAACACCCCCACTTTCCCAGGCTGTTTACAGTACATTTAGCCTAACCAAATGGATCAAACTCTGCAAATATAAGTGAAAAAAATCCTACTCCGCCCTGACCTAAAACCCCAAGCTCTTTCTTAAACCAAACCCTCCCCTCTCTAAGCCTTAGAACAGTCACATTACAGAAACAAAAAAAAAAATCAAGTATTTTGATCCTTCAATGTATCTCATTCATGTTGCTTTAAATACCTCGAGGCTCAGTACTACTGCTGCAACTACCTCACAAATGCTCCCTCATTGTTCCCCCGTTCATTGCAATCTTTTACTGCAACAAAGACAAATGTAGTCTGCAAATTTGAAGTTCCAAATTGATTCTTGATCATCACTCCTACGGAGAAATATGATGACTTTTTTGAGAATCTCTTGACTATGATAGTATGGTGTATTTTGAACATATAACAACAATTTATAAACCTTTAATAATATTTTCATTTCTGTTTTTTAATTTTTTGGTTATGATTTTGGAACTTCAACTCAAAAAACATGCATATTATGTTCATCTTTATTTATCTATATCAATGATTTTTGTATAGATGGTTAAACACTTTCTTACCAGTGTCCTTGTAAGTTAGATCCTGCAGGGTCATTATATGCTTTCTTTTGATATTCTGGAGATAATATTTGATTCGTAGATTTTCTACTCTCTAAACTAGACATCATATTGCAGTTTGAAAATGAATTGTTAAGTAATAAAAAATTTAAAACCTGGATTATTATGTTAAGTTAAACTGTCATTGTGGATTGCTGTTGTAAGATATGATCCCCATTCCAATATTACAAATAAGGATGCAACGAACAAGATACAAAAAATTGAACACACATTTAATGTGTAGACTTATTTTTAACTTAGAACTATGTATGTTGAAGAGCATCCTATCTAGCATCATCTGCCATGAGCAACAAACACATTATATATCCAACCCAAGCAGAAAAGGAAAATCTACCAATAGGTATCGTGTCATAAACATTGTCTCCTCGTAGCAAAAAGCCATAGAAAGTGACTAGATGAGAACTAGGAAGAGGTCCATAGCTCAGGAAACACTGCTGCCCATATTTGCATGGGCGTGATACATACAACTTCAATGTATCTGATTTTGGATCTACTCTGCCATAGTGCATGACGTGTGGATATAGCTGTCAGTGTGATACCCTAAAGTCAGTAATAACAAATAAGACATTTTCATCTAAAGCAAATTCTAAAATAAATTGCAACAAATAACTCACTGAATGATTCAGAAGACCTGCCACAGGCACCAAGCATGTTTTTAACTTGTTATCTGGAAAGGAAACCTTCATGCTATTTGAGTACCAAAGTTCACAAGCCCATAGGAAATGGTCCCATGTACAAAACTCTGGAGGAAATATTTCTGGATTTCTTGTGAATAATGTGGAACATAGGTTTTCATACTGTGCACGGAGATGCTGTAGCAGCGAAAAGAACTGATTTAGAATTTAAAGATTGGCGGGAAATCAAAATTGTAGAAGTTAAATCTTAATGAGTTTCCTATTTACTCCTGAACTGATAGGAAAAAGATCTACAACTTCAGAACTAGATTATTCTGAATGACCTCTTTTGCCTGTACAATCTCTTCCAGCAGAAGAGTACCCTCCAAGGCAGTCAGAGCCTGAATGCCAAAACTCAATCCTATCAAACAAGAAAATGTTAGAACATATAACTGAACTTTGCTTCATTACTTTAAACATACAAGAATGATTCAAAAAATCCTGAATACAATACCTGTATTAAATGATTTTGGGAGTGATGCAAAATATGGCCGAAATTCAGATTGTAACCTGTGGCGTTCTCTCATGCTCCACAAGAGTGTAGTTGTTTCAGAAGCAAGCTCATCAGTATTCTCCAGCACTTGTCTCTGAGACAATATATATTACAATTTTGCTTTTCAATCACAAAAAGCATAAAACATAGTTGGATTTTCATATATTCCAGTGAAACTATGTTCAGTGGCATGTCACTTTTCCATACAACTAAAATACCTCCATACATACTGAAAAGAGAAAAATACTAACAACTAAAATATAGGAAACGTTGGAAAACACCTTCATGCCACTATTTCAGAGAGTGCTACAAATAAATAAATGCACACTGTAGATAGGCCTTCTGACCAATAGACTCAAGTTATTCTGCTGAAAAGAGAATTTTACTACAGTAGATGTGGAACAACATTTGTAAAATCAAAATACTAATGCAAGGAAATAAACACTGCAAGGGCATAAGACAATGTATATTTTTAATCGAGATGACCTACTTAGTCTGAAATGAAATCCCCATCTTGTATGGAATCAAACCAGGATACCTGGTAACCTGCTTATGTCTATAAGAAGAGCCCTCGACATTCATTCTCTTACATATGTGTGTGTGAGGGTTCCCATGGCCACAGAACCCCTAATTACTATAGCATCGTTTGATAACTTGATGCCAGAAAACAACATCAAATACAAATGGAATAAATTTGTTAATTATCCCAAGGCCCAAAAACTTCAGATGTCATGAATGGTTTTGGACTTTGTTTGAAAGAAGTAGTTCATTAAAAGAGAAACCACAGGCACACAATAACTGGAATTCATCTTACCATGTCAGATCTTAAAACACTGTCCTCACAGATAATCAGCAACTTGGGAATTTCCAGTGCAATGTCCCCAACATTTAAGTCTGCTGTTGCTATTGTTCCTCGCCCATATCCTTCAAAATCTGTTTCAAAATATCTACAATAACTAAGATCCTTCAAACTTAGTTCTCAGACATCTAAGATTACTAGCCTGTAAATGTAGATGACAGTAGACAATTACATGGTGATCATATGAAGACAAATATAAGGGAGAAGACTTTAGAGGCATCAAATACATGATCTTGATACACCAGCAAGACCCACACCAAATACGATACAAAATATGTTATAGTTCTTAAGAGATAAACGGCTTGTCAACTTCACATATGGGTAAAGAAATGCAACATCTGAGAAAAGAATACTAAATCTATCTTCCAATATAGTAGCCACTATCATCTTGAAGAAATGAGAAATTATGACATTGAGAATTTCTCAATAATACCACAAACCTGATTAAGATAGGGGTCAAAAAGTATTATTAGTACAGCATTGAAGTGTTTTTGTTTGGTTTAAAAGAATCACCAGTTACTCTTCTAAATACAGCTGGGTGCAAAGTTTATGCATACCATTCTGAAGAAAGAACTAGTCATTCATTGACAAATTTTCACTGTTAAAAAAGTGCACTGTAAGTACTTAAACATGAGCTATCATCAGTAAAATTATGACATAGTTTGCTCCACTCTCCCACCTCCTCTGTGATTGTAAATTTTTAACATGGTTAAGTTGAAGAACCGTGGAATGATGTCAGTAACCTTTCCCAATATAATTGAATCAAAATTTTGCTGAGAATGGTAGATGCAAATTACAGTTACAAAGAAATTTACTGAGAAAAGTACTGAAATCAAATAGTTTTAATTACATCTATGAAACCCAATGATGGGACCACAAATGTTAAAACAGTCTCAGGCATCAATAGCAATTGAATTTTAGGATAATTGAGCTTGTTAGAATTAAAATTTCCCCATGCTATTTATTGTTTTTGATTAAGGAAAAAAAAGGTTTTGAGGGGACCCAAAACCCCAAACAACAGGTTTTGAGGGGACCTGAAACCCCACAGGTTTTGAAGGGACCCGAAACCCTCAGATTTTACCAGGATTTGGAACCCACACTACCAAAAAGAGTAATCTTCAAAAAACCAGCAGCCCAACCACAGTCAAGACTGAAAAGACCAGCCTCTAATACATGCACAAGGGTTTTACTGAGGCTCCTTTAATCTTCAACTGATACCATGAGTGTTTCCAGGCACCCATCACCTTCAAAGACACCATATTACAACAGATAGGCATACATTCACAATCTGGACACATGGGGTTTTGCAAGGCTCCCCTAACCTTTAGCTTGGGATTTAAACTGGCCCCCAAAACCAGCAGAGAAGGGTTTTCCCAGGTTCCCTTAACCTGCAACAAAGACCTTAGGTCGCCAAAAGAAAAACCTGTCCTTAACCAAAAACAAAGACAACACCTGGCCAGGTTGGGCCCTTGAAAACTACTAGCATCCAGCCTGCCTGTGGGTTTTACAAGGCTCCCACAATCTGAAACAGGAAACAAGAGAATAAACAAAGAACACCAGCCAAAAGGGGGATTTTGAAAGGCATCCCAAACCTTCAAGATGGGTTTTAAAATGGATCCCATAACTAGCAGGAAGAAGCCCATCACCAACCAGCATCTAATCAGAACCCACCTTCCAGCACAGCACCTCTCCACCTCTATAGGACAGGGAACCACCTCAATAGGAGCTGAAAGGAAAAAGACCATCAGCAGAAAGAACCAAGCTTCTAACCACAAAACAAAAACCAGCAGCCAACAAGTATTCTCATAATGCTTTGCTGGAAAGCAGGGTTTTAAAAAGGCTCCCAAAACCTTGAACAAAAAGAAAGGCCAACACCAGATAGACTCTATGCCAACAAGCTTCTCCAGAATCTCCACCACTATAGGAGAAGAGGGAAAGAAACCCAGCAGCAAAGAGAAAAACACAAGAGCACATCCGGCCTCGAAAAACAGGGTATCCAAAGCCCCCTTCAAAAGCCATCCCACAAGATTCAGCCCACAACTCTTCCCCTCAATAGAAGAATGGTCCACCTCAATAGGACAGACTGAGAAAAATAAAAGATGGCTGCCTCCCAAACAGAGAACCCTTGAAGCAGGAAAACCCTCATCAACAATTGAAGATAAACTTCCATAGCACAGCCTAAAGGGATAGAAAAACCTCTGAAAAACCTTTGCATAGGCAAATCAGGAACAAGGAATTCCTGAAAAGCCCTCAAAAAGAACAACGTGAAGAGCTCCCATTTCGGGCTTAAGAAGCTCACACACAACCCACTAAAAACAAGAGGGGCTAGTGCAAAGCCAAAAAAGCCATCCACCTAAGACTCCACCTGGGTCCCAGACCTCCCCCCCTCTCCAAGCCAGACCCCCAACGTCGTCCAGAGAGACAGCAATGAGGGCCACTCCATCTTTAGCACTGACCGATCGCACGTCCCCATCAACCGGAGGCAGAGCCTTGTCCGCAGCGACGGCAATCAAAGCATAGATCGCAGTGAGGAGAACACTTGTACACCCCCTGCAGCACACCTTGTGCATCCCACGAAACCGTTCCTACCTATCACCGCAAGGAAATCCTTCCGCAAAGCCATCTTTGCCATGGAGGGAACAAATGCAAACCCCTTGGGTCAAACTCACTTCCTCACACAAACCGAACAGAGCAACGACATAGGGCACGAGAAGGAAGGAGCAGAAAGCAGTGAAGAATAGTCTACGGCACCACACATCCACCTCCGCAAACACCGCGTCTGCAACCCATGCCTCGCTGCCATCATCTTCATCGCAATCGGCCTGCTCCTTGCTTGGGGAAACCCTAGATCCTCCGCGAACTCCTCTCTCGCCTTTCCTGCCTCTCCCGCTATTTATTGTTGATTCTTATTAAAATATTAGTTATAATATTAATGTTCATCTTATTAGATTGTTTCTATTTTTGTTCTAGATTAGATAACTTAGAATCTTTCTTTTTGTTTTGCTTTATTAGTTGTCGTTTCTTTATAGAAACATCTTTCTGTATCTATTTAAAGAGCTTTACTCTCATATAAAATCATATTATTGAATAATATCAATCTGATAATTTAACAACATGGTATCAGAGCTCATGTTCGAGCCTGGGCAGTTGTATTTTTCGAAATTATTCTCTTGGCCTTCTAAAATTTCAAAAGAAATTTTGAAGAGCTTTGGAGATCAATTTCTTTTGGTTTTTCATGGGTTTTAATGACTCTGAAAATCGCAGGTCTTATTTGTTGAAGAAATCGAAGTTTGTTTTTTTACAGGCCACATGCCTCTTCTGTTACTTTTGAGCGCAATCTAAAGCACGTTTTCTTCTTTTTTGGCCGCGATTTTGAGTTTTGTGGTTGCGTTTCTTCTGGTTCTGGCTTACATGCGTGGTTTTTGGACATTTTAAGACACGTTTTTTTGCAAATCGTCCTCAGATTCGCGTCTCCTTGTACCTGCGATTTCATGTATTTCTGAGCACGATTTTTTGTGCTTTGTGGCCGCGATTTTCAGAAGAGTTCTGTGCGTTTTTTCATTCTTCATCCTGGACACGTTTTTTTTTTTGTCTCCTTTTGCTACGATTTCATGGTTTGTCTGCAAGCGGCTAGGCGTCTAGGGTTTCTGCAACATCGGCTAGGGTTTCGTGTTAAAGTTCAAATAAGAAAGGTAAGACATAGCAATCTAAAACTTAGAAAATCTTACAAGAACAAGATACACAAAATTTTATCCTCGGAAAACCCTCCACCTGAGGGTGAAAAACCCAGCCACACCAAAATTCAAACTTTATTGAAGGTACAAATTTGATACAATGCTCTCAAGCTTAATCAAGGAATGATTTAAGCAAGATTGTTAACACTTAACAATCAGCACTATAAGCCAATAACATCTCAAAGCAACTGAAAGCTTCTACACTACAGTCAACATGGATGATCACATATTAATATAGACTCTCTCTTGAGACCTTCACCCCCCCTAAAGCACAAACAACAACATGCCTTTTAAAGAGAAGACAAGGCTCGAAATATCTCCTGTCAAAGGTAGATGGAAGGCCAAAAGACACCATAAGCTTATCAACAGTTACATATATGTCGTTACATAAGCCACATAGACAATCTTTATATCGGATGAAATGCGAAGAGGAAAGAAACCGCTACCAGCATGCATGAGGCTCCCACGAAGCCGCAAGTCAAACATGCAGGTCAGTGACAGTTATTAAGGAAGCCGTTACACATCAGCTTCTCTTGAAGAGTAGGAAGAAACCATCGCAATCATAATGAAATCTCCTGCTGCTAAAACATTAACACTCCCTCTTAGCAAAGGAGACATCATTTACAGATTTTCAAGTCATGGAGTCTCTCAACATGACAAGCACAATGGCTACACCCATGTGTGTAAAAAACAAAACTTTATCACGGATTCTCTCAATGTGATAGCATCATGGACTCACTCAACATGATGTTCTCCATGGCTACTCCCATGTATGAAATAAACACAAGCTCTCATCACGGAGTCACTCAACGTGATGTTGTCATGGAGTCTCTCGACATGACATCCACTATGGCTACTCCCATGAGTGGAAAGAGCAACAAGTGTTTTCACCTCAAATTTCTCCATCAAAGAGAAAAATGCATTACAAGGGCTTTCACCTCAAATTTCTCCGTCACGGAGAAAAATGCATTACAAGGGCTTGCACCTCAAATTTCTCCGTCACAAAGAAAAATGCATTACAAGGGCTTGCACCTCAAATTTCTCCGTCACAAAGAAAAATGCATTACAAGGGCTTGCACCTCAAATTTCTCTGTCACAAAGAAAAAATGCATTACAAAGGCTTGCACCTCAAACTTCTCTCGTAGAGAAGAATGCATTAACAAAATCTTCATGATGATGTGGCTCCTTCTGAAGCTGAAATGTCAGACTCCCTCTGAAGCTAAAAAGTCAAGCTTTTTCTGAAGCTGAAATGTCAGGCTCCCTCTCACTAGGAGAGCCCTCTTGTCTCAATTTTAATATCTTCAGTGTTGTAGCAGTCAAGAAGTATGTTGGAGCATACCCCAATTCCAAATCTCCCATCAGTAGAGTGACCAACACTGCCAGCAGTATGAAACATAATAATAGCTCAGATGATGCTCAAATATAGCATTCAGTTGGAAGTTCACAAACACATGCTATGCACCTAGAACATGTGTAGCCTCCACCTATAATAACAAGCGTAAATAGAAATAATGATTCACTATTCCAATGTTATGAAAATTCATGAACATCATTCAACCATAAAAGAAACTTATCTCTTTATTGTCGGTTCCCATTGAGTTAGTCCTGTAGCTGAGTTTTATCTTCTCATAAAACTCCTCCAGCACTGTTCTTTATATCAGGAATCTTTTGGTATGCATTAAGGTCTGCTCAAATACACCACATACTAAGTGTTCTCTCCTTTGAACAAAACAAAGATTGCAGATTATAGCAATGACAATAATGTGATAAATGATCACAGCAAATACAAGTTGATAGGATGCAGATGCCAGATAAGAGCAACGACACAGAGAAGCCATGATCTTGTCCTTCCAAAACAATAAAGTGGGCCTCACACGATGTGATACCCAGATCAGTCGCACTGTAGAGATCCCGTTGAGTTTTGCAAGGCCGCTCAAGAAATCCGAAATAGGAAGAAATGAAGTCGCAGCTTAGAGAAAGGTGTAGTCTTCAGAAAAACATAGTTTGAATAACACCAAACAATAAAAAAGCAACCCTCCCAGGATCTTGAGACCTGTGAGGGAGACGGCCTCAAATCTTGCTCTGATACCATGTTAAAGTTAGAATAAGAAAGGTAAGACACGACAATCTGAAACTTAGAAAATCTTACAAGAACAAGATACACATAATTTTATCCTGGGAAAACCCTCCACCTGAGGGTGAAAAACCTAGCCACACCAAAAATCTTTATTGAAGGTACAAATTTGATACAATGCTCTCAAGCTTAATCAGGGAATGATTTAAGCAAGATTGTTAACACTTAACAATCGGCACTATAAGTCGATAACATCTTAGAACAACTGAAAGCTTCTACACTACAGTCATCACAGATGATCACATATTAATATAGACTCTCTCTTGAGAACTTCACCCCCCCTAAAGCACAAACAACAACATGCCTTTAAAAGAGAAGACAAGGCTTGAAATAGCTTGTCGGAGGTTGATGGAAGGCCAAAAGACACCATAAGCTTATCAGCAGTTACATATATGTCGTTACATAAGCCACGTAGACAATCTTTATATCAGATGAAATGCGAAGAGGAAAGAAACCGCTGCTAGCACGCATGAGGCTCCCACGAAGCCGCAAGTCAAACATGCAGGTGGGTGATAGTTATTAAGGAAGTCGTTACACATCAGCTTCTCTTTAAGTGTAGGAAGTAACCATCGCAATCATAATGAAATCTCCTACTGCTAAAACATTAACATTTTGACCCTTCATTTCCAGGCAAAAAATTATTTTGATTGCAGATTCTTGGTGGGTTTTTCGAGTAGTTTTTTGGGTTGTCTTCAGATTTTTCTAGTTACCTCAGGATTCGTGCATCGTTTGTTTTGTGCCAACGGATTTGTCTTGAATTTTGTGCCAGTTTTTCTGAGGTGATTTTCTGATTTTTAATGGTAGCTTGAAAAGATTTTGAGCAAGTTTTGACAATTTTCTAGGAAAATAAAAAATTGCAAAGAGTTTTCAAAATTTTGTTCTTAAAAAATTTTACAAAAATTTTGCTTTCTGGGAAGTTTTTCGAGAATTTTTTTCTAAAAAAATCTTACAATTTCTGAGCCTCTTTTTTAGATGATTTTTGAAAAATCGGGTATTGTGCCAGCTGATTGTACAGAGTTTTGCCATTTGATCATGAAGTTACCTCGTTTTTCGTGCTTTGGAAAACAGGAGGGATGGCAACTTTGTCCAGTGTTATGTTGGAAAGTTCGCAGAGGTTCAATGGAAAGAATTACAACACGTGGAAGCAAAGGATGCTTACCATCTTTGAGTACTGGTGTCTAGATGCACTTGTTCTATGTATAGAAGCTTGTCCCACTGCTGTTAAAAGAAGGATCGAGACAAGTATGATGGAGGTAATAGGGAAGCAGTTATGCTTCTCAAATTGTCTGTCACCGATGAGATGTTACCAAAAATACCTTTTGGTAAGTCTGCTGCGGAGATCTAGAAGCATCTAAAAGATCTTCATGAAACCTTGGACAAGAGAAGGGCTTTCTTCCTAAAGAATATGCCCTTTTCTATTATGATGGATGACCAAGTGTCTTTGCAGAAGCACTTGATGAAAATAAAAAATATTCATGATCAACTGGAGGCCATTAGTCGTAAGATGGAGGAGGAGGATATGGTGGTGATCACTTTGAAGAGTTTGCCACATTCCTACGAGCACTTCACCAAAACACTCTGTTGGATATTGTTGAGAAGTTTGCTAGAATGATGTTTTGTCATCGATGTCAACATATTCTTCTGTGTATTCTAGTGTTGTAGTCAGATTAAATGAGTTGGTTTGGCCAGTATGTTGCAGATGAGTTGTTGTGGTTTAATGGGTTTTGAGATGCTTATCTCTAGTTGATTCAGCAGAAGTTTCAGTGGTCAGCATGATATTTTGATCGAGTTGTGTGATCCGAAATTATGGGTGATATTCAATATTTTGGATTGTGCTCCGCATTGCTTAGGAATTGCAATATCTTGTTTTGCAGTTTTGGCAGAGTGTTTGGGACATTCAGGTGTGTCCTCAATTCTGATGGTTCGTGATTTGGAAGTCCACAAGTGAATCTTTCAGTTTGAAAGTCAGTTGAGTTGATGTTCTTGAGGTTCGATATAATGATGATAAAGATTCTAATAAGTGGTGATGTTGCGGTTATTTCTATGATGATTCACATTGCTTGTGAATGTTTCTAGATCGAGTCCTATCCGTGTTGATGGTCCGCATTGATTGTTGTGCGCGTTATTGATCATTTTCTTGATTCGGTGGTGTTCTTTGTGTTATGCAACATTCATGATGATTGTGGCGTGTGCGGATGTTCAAGGCATAATTCTTGGAGGTGTTTCATGTTCGCAATGGTGATTTGGGTGCAGACTATATCTTAGCCAACATTATGTGCATTGGAGTTCGGATTAAGCTGACTTGGTATTACACGTTTCATTTGTGTTATGCGTTTTTGGGCCGACAAGTAGAAGATCTAATTTCATGTTGCAGATATATAAGAGCGATTGATATGGTCATTTATGGTATCAGTAGTTATGCGGTGAGAGTTGGTAATCGAGTGTGCGTAGTTCCTTGTGCGCAGGTGAAAGATTGGTGCTCTAGATTGCAGCAGAACAACATATCAGAGCAGAGCGTGTTGCAAAGTGTGCAGTTTGATATATGAGCTTAACGAAACTATTTCTAGGCATTTGTAGATGCAATTTATTAGTTCAACCACTTTAGATATCTATTGTAATAGATTTGTAAGGCAGTGAGTCTTCTGGAGTTGCAGCCCTCATTGTATCTTGAGCAGTGAGCTCTAGGCAGTGTGCCTGAATGCATGTGCATTCTTCATTGTAAAATTTATATACTTATAACAGAGTATATTAATATTGTGGGTCTCAATCCCACCGTGGTTTTTCCCTTAACCGAGTTTCCACGTAAAAATCTTGGTGTTGTGCTGTTATGAGTACTTGCTTTATGTTTATGCATATATCCTTTCTTCATATGTGTTGTGGTTATACGATCAATTTAATAAAGTTAAAAATTGCAGAACACTGATTCAGCCCCCCCCCTCAACCCCCCCCCCTCTCAATGTTCCTTGATTCAACAATTGGTATCAGAGCCTAGTTCCTCGAAAGGAGTCTAACAACTTGAGGGAGGTCCGGGAAGGTATGTGAATGGAGTCTAGTATTCTGAAACATCAACTTATTGTTGCTCTTGATGATCTTGATCAGTCTAAAGCTCAGGTCCGGGAATTGAAAGGGAGTATGAAGGATACTAAGAATTTCATTTAGTCTCTGAAGGATCAGTTGAACAAGTCTAGAGAAAATAGGAAGGAACTTTTTGATTAGCTAAAGCAGAAAGAGAGCCTAAGTATGGATGAAGAAGCTTCGAAGGAGAAGACAGAAGAATGTGAAAAGCTTGTTGAAGACAATGCTGTCCTAAGGCATGGGGTGGAGTCTATAGTGATGAAATTGACAAAGGAGATTGAGGCTAAAAAGAAGAATGAAGAGAATCTTACTCAATCCTTGAATGATAAATCTGATGAATGTTGTAGACTTAACTATGAGTATGATCAATTGAAGCTTGAATTGTTACAATCTAAGAACAATGAACAAGAGCTTGAAAGGCAGAATATTATTCTTAGGGATGAACTTGCTACTGCTAATGAGTACAACGAAGTTCAAGATTAGCTCAGTCAGACTTGATGAGATGCTTGAAAGCCAGAAGGATGCAGATGACAAGAGAGGTCTTGGATTTGAGAAAGGTGAAAGCTCCGGATTTGGTCAAGACAATTCTAAAACAGTACAACAGAAGAACAATTCAAGAAGGCCTCCGATAAGGCAACCTAATGCTCATAAGTTCAATGGTAACTATTTTGTTTGCAATAAATTTGGTCATATGGCTAGTCAATGCAGAAAAAGAGTGAATCATAATGGTCCATCCTTCTCCGGTCAATGTTTCAAATGCAATAAGTATGGTCATAAGGCAATTGAATGCAAAAGTGTGATGAACAGTTTTCAAAATAGAAGGAATGTTAGATGCTATGCTTGTGGTACATTTGGACATGTTGCTAATCAATGCAAACCAAGAGGAAATCAGATGAACTTCATACCTATGCAGGGAAATGTTGTTTGCTATGCTTGCAACAAATCCGATCACATTGCTAAGTACTGCAGATGTAGAAATGTGAATAGGAGAGGTCTAGTAGACAAGAACAAGAATGTTAAGGCAGATGAGAAGGGAAAAGCGAAAGTTGAAGAGATCAGAGATCAGATGAAGAAGACATGGGTTAAGAAGAGCGATAATGATGCAAGGAGTGGGTCCACACTTGATTCTAATGCTGGAACTACATCCGGTAACTAAGCTAATGCATCCGGCCTTGAGGGAAGCAATCATAAAGATCCTATAAACCCCCTATTCGAGATCTATGCTTGATTCTGACAAGTTGCAGAAGTTGAATTTGATAATCTCTATCTCTCTGAAGGATTTATGTAAGTGTTTGAGCAGATTTGAAGATCCACAGAAGATTCTTTTGCAATTCAGGGTTTCTGGAAGGTTTAGGGCAAAATGTATTTAATGTATCAGAAAGTTAAGTGTGCGGAAGATATAGAGGTACTCTTACCTCTCATTTCTCTTTGCTTTCTGAATAGATGCATCTGAGCAAGTCCTGCAAGAGATTTCAAAGTATTCAAGACTGTGAAGGTGATTTGGTGGAGGAACCCTAATCAAGCATATAAGGTATTTATTTGGAAAGATTGTGAATTTGATACTTTTGAGTAAGATCTTCGGCTGCATAGATAGTTTAAGAAGTCAGAAATCGCTTGAAAGATATGGAAGGAAGTAGAGCACTATGCGCAAAATATTGGATTTCAACTAAGGCAGTCCGGGAAGCAAGAAAAGTGATATACTAGTTGCAGAAGATGTCAAGGAAGCTAGGCAGAAGTAAGAGCAAAGTTGAGGCAGTAAAGATTGAGGTAGCTCGTGTTGCTGAGCATATTTCTTTTGTTTTTGTAGAAGGAAAATTGGCATAGGTGGTGATGAGTCTGAGGCAGTGGATGTTGTTGAGGATATTCAGATCCTCAGGATCAATCTAGGGATGGAACTCCTATGAAGTTTGAGGTAGATTGAAAATAGATGGTGAAGCAGAGGAGATTAGAGCTATGGTACCTGTTTCGGATGCATGTGGTACTGCAGAGGCAGTAAGAGAGTTCTTGGAGGAGGACCGGCAAGAATCATTGAGTTGAAGGATCTTATCAGTTCGGTAAATGCTCATTTTGAGTCTCTTGTGTAGACTGTATTGGTTCAGATTAGGAAAGGAGTTAGTTGCAAATGGATTCAGTAAATTGATGAGTATGATTGCTAGCGATAGAGATTTGTTAGTCACTTGAATCTTCAAGGTACACTATCTGAAGATGGAATTGTTTTCAAAGTATGCTTATCATCTGAGGATATAGAGAAGCAGGTTATGCAGTTTGGAAATCAGTTAGCGGATCTATTCTGGAGTATCAGAAGTAGTTGGGATAGCAATTTGAGTTCTTTTGCAGATGTATTCAAGTTTGTGTAAATTTGTGGAGTCTGTTTATTCATAGTCATTCTGTGTGATTGATGTTAAAGGAGGAATAGTCAGTGTTATGGTTCAGATGTTCAAATTTCTGAGTTTGTCAAGAGAGAGAGAAAGCTATGTTGGAGATTGTTGAGCTGTATGCATGATCTAAGGGGGAGAGAATCATGATTTGCATATGTCTTTTTGCATTGATGTCATGTGAAAAACCCTATGGGGGAGAGAGCTATGTTGAGTTGTGTGCATAATCTCAGGGGGAGATTGTTGGTTATTGATTTCTTTCTTTGTATTGATTGTTTTTCACATTCATATGTTGCCATCAATGCCAAAGGGGGAGACTGTTGGATATTGTTGAGAAGTTTGTTGGAATGATGTTTTGTCATTGATGTCAACATATTCTTCTATGTATTCCAGTGTTGCAGTCAGATTAAATGAGTTGGTTTCGCCAGTATTGCAGATGAGTTGTTGCGGTTTAATGGGTTTTGAGATGCTTATCTCTAGTTGATTCAGCAAAATTTTCAATGGTCCACATGATATTTTGATTGAGTTGTGTGATCCGGTATTATGGTTGATATTCAGTTGTTCGTGTTATTCGGTATTTTGTATTGTGCTTTGCATTGCTCCGGAATTGCAATATCTTGTTATGCGGTTTTGGCAGAGTGTTTGGGACGTTCAGGTGTGTCCTCAATTCTGATGGTTCGTGATTTGGAAGTCCGCAAGTGAATCTTTCAGTTGAGATTCAGTTGAGTTGATGTTCTTGAGGTTCAGTATTGTTGGTGTCTGTTTTATTATCTACCAAACATTAGAATAAAGTACCCAAAGATAATTTATCCTCTCTTGAAAAATCACCGCTTATTCTAAGATTGCTAGAAGATCATATGGCAATTCCAAGGTTTCTTTTGTCAGGTCTTGACATGTGGGTAAGCTCAATGGGCGTTGTGATTTGTTGGTAATACACAAAGGGACTTACGCTTGAACGAGTTGTCAACAACTTTGAGACTTAGATAGATTTGTCAATTAAAGTTTTCTCTCTTTTTTTCTTTTTTGGGGATTTTCGGGGTTTAAGACTTTCAAAAAAAAAAAAAGACCAAAAGGATAAGGGTTGAGAATTCTACTCTAATCCTATGAATTCCAGAGATGGTATTGATTCGGTGAACTCAATAACCACACTTTGCTTCAGCTCACTTAGGACAACTACACAAAGTGGATGCAATCTTCAAGGGATGTGCTTATGATTGGAAGTTTAAGAATACACAAAATGAAAAGCTCAGACTAACTTTGCACAGTAAATGAAAAATCACCCATTCACCAAAAGTATGAGCGGAGATACACCATAAACCAATACTTATCAGATCTTTCATTCAATCTAATAACATGAAATAAATTCTAACTAATGTGTTGAAGAAATTGAAAACCTTGCTTAATCACTCAAACAATAGGGATTACAAAGCCTTAAGAGAAAGCACACATGTAATATATTATCTGGAAATGACCTTCATGCAACAATATTTCAAAAACCTCACACTCTCCAAATGAGAGGAGGCAACCTTATATAGTAGTCCAAAAATTTTGAACGGTCGAGATCGAACAATGATCAAGGGCTCAGATTAAAAGTTCAAAACCCTAATTAGGGTTTCCCCAAACTCTAACAGTTAAAATGAACAAGGAGACAAGTGGCACAGCTGTTATTCTCACTGAGGTGAGTGTCCAGTTTCCTTCTTTGTAGATTCGATATACCTGGACACAAGAAGTCGCACCTCCTCTATGGTGACACTTGGCAAGTTGCTAATTTGGAAGTCGACCATATCCACATCATCAGTACAGGTGGCGAGAGTGTCTTCCTAGCCAGTTGCTTGTGTCAAGAAATTTTCATCTATGCATATGAAGCTTGAAACTCTGGAGAGATCCTCCCTGAGAATTGGCCCTGAAACTTTGAAGAAGTTTCCTTGAACTTTGGCCCTCAAATTCTCTGCACGCAGATGCTTCTCTCGCACCTCATCTTGTTGCAATATCTCATCTGCCACAAAAAAGACCTTGTCTTGAATATCTCTGATGATCTTTTCAAATTCTGAACACTTAGCCTCGGATTTTCTCAAAGATTCAACCCTTGTAACCAAGGTAAAGTACCAAGTACTGAAATCATATAGGTCATCGGGCTGGATGACTTTTTTGTCTATAAGATCCTGCTGAGAAAGTCCTCTGATTGTTTTCAAACATGGAATGATTCTTTTCTGAATATCCTTGATATCTTCCCAAGCTTAGGCTGTGTCTTGAATTCTGCTCAATAAGGAAGATGTGGAGTCATGTGCTGATATCAGGTTCTCAATGAGTATGTCAGCACGTTCTGAGGCATCAGCAGTCCATTCTTTAGCTTCTCTGAAAGTTGTCTTCATGTCCTCATAATCCTTTAATGATTCTTGCGGAAGAGGTATGGGCAGAGCAACAGGTACCTCCTCCCAATCTATAGGTTTTGTCAAATGTTGAACATATCTCTTCCATTGCTCATTTTCATCTTCAACCTTCTTTCTTTTTTCCTTTTCCTTGGCTAGTCTTGCCTTGAGGGCGTTGCAAGAATCATCAAAATCTCGGATCTCTTGGGCCTGAGTAGGCTTACCCAAATCCATTGTAGTGATCTCATAATCTTCTGGAGCAATATTATCCCGAGTTTTACCTTCTTTGGGTACAGCTACTTGCACTGATCTGAATCCTGCACTCTCTTTGAATTAAAGAGAACCTCTTAGCTAGTTTAGGCGGTCTTATCTCAACTGGTTTACTCACCATAGCCAGGAATGCCGCTATGTTCTCTTCTGAATGAGCTTCCTCAGGAGCCTTAGCCTTTATTCTTTCCCTCAACCAATCTGGATGGTTGACTGCTCCATGCCACTCTCATCAAACTTATCCTCTATTCTCTTTGGTCTCGTAACTATACCATCTAGGAATTCCCTTGACGACTCAGGTTCTTCAACTTATACATTCCTAACAGAATTTGGCTCTTGAGCTGGTTCTTCCATTATCTCTTCCACTGAAGGGGAAGGAGCTCTTACTTCATTTCCCCCTATATCAGCATTCATCCCTTGTTCATTAGTTGTAGCCTTGACTGGAGCAATGGATGCAGCACTTAAGGTCAAATGACCCTCATTAGATTTATACTTTCTGCTTGCATCTCCCACTATTTTCTTTCCTTTACCCCTCAAAGAATTTTCAGTGGGTTCTTTCCTTTTTCTGGATCCAACACTTGATGAAACGCCATGGTTTGAAGACATTGATTCATTGGTTCCCATGAGATCATATGTGAGATTGATACCTTTGGATTTAAGACCCTTTGTCTTCTTTGTTGCCCATGATTTCGAATATTCAATCACTGGTCTCATGAGGTCGCTCAAATCAGACCTCTCAGAATCTGACCAATCGACCAAGGCAAGGGGCTCATTTCTCAATTTATCAAAGTGAGACTGCTCAAACTCGGGATCATCTTCAAGCTGATCTACTACTCGAAACACTTTTGTTACTCTAATCAAATTCAGGGGAAGTCTGGACCACAATCTCCTTCTGATTTCAAAACTATCAGCTGCATTAGCCCAATAGTCTTTGAGATCAGGTCTATGCTCGAATATCTCTCCATCAACCTTTTCCATCTGGTGAAATCCATATGCTTTTGCATCTGTATTATGGTATCAGAGCAGACAGAAAATTTTTGTTTTTTCTAAAAATTTTCAAATGAAATTTTTCATCACTGAACAAACAAATCTAGGGCCTATGATTTTTTCAAAATTCGAAATTCGAATTTTTTTTTTCTAAAGGGTTTTCTTCCTGTAGGTTTTTTCTACTGTTCTTTGTGTTTTTTGTGGCAGATTTCATTTTAACCAGACCTTCGTCCCGCGACGCCATTAATCTTTTGTGCGTGACACGATTTTTTCCACCTGCAAATTTTTTTCTGCCATTTTTGGACGGAAATCTGCATTTTCGATTAAGGTTTTTACCCTTCAAATCAAGTTCAATTTTTTTTTCGATTGCAAATTCTTGGTGGGTTTTTCGAGAGCTCGACTAGGTTGTTTTCCGAATTTTGTGGGTGCATTGTTTTCCGTGCCTCGAATTTCGTGCCAGCAGATTTCATTTCTGATTTCAGATTCTTTTTGGGTTTTTTGCAAGGATTTCTAGGTTGTCTTTGGATTTTTTGGGGTCAGCCGTAAAATTTTCTCGAAATCTGTGTTAGTCGTACTTCATCTGTTTTTTGAAGTCTATACCTGTATCTGCCTCTATTTTATGCATTGGAATTTGTGCCTGGACTTGTCTCAGTGCATTGAACCTCTTACCTCAGGTTTTGTGCACTTAGCATCTTATCAGTACCTCGTTTTTCGTGCCTCGAAAAGCATGAAGATGGCTTATGGGCATCGATGTTTGTTTCGGTTTTTAATATTTTTTTACCTGAAAAAAATTCTGATGGGTTTTAATATTTTTTTTCCCTTAAAAAAGTCTTTGGGTTTTAAATATTTTTTGTCCCTATAAAAAAAAAAGTCATGGGAGGGTTTATGATTTTTTCCTAAAAAAATGAACTTTGCTGCAGTCTGTTTTTAGTTGCACCTGGAGTTGTTGTGCGAACATCTGCACTAGTCTCTTGTTTGCAGTCTATTTTCAGGCATCTTGCTCATCTGCAATAGTTTGGAGGGTTTGCCGATGTTTTCCTCAAAATCATGACAATTGTTCTTGGTGTGTCTCTAGTTACAGGGAGGAATAGTTCTCCAACATCAGGTTGGACGGTTGGTGTTGTTTTGGGTATCTCCAGAAGTTTTGCAGCTTCTGGGAGGGTTGGTGGCAGACTCATCTCAAGTGGCAGGGTTAGTGGCAGGCTCTTGTCTTCTGTTGCAGCGTGTTCTAAGAAGAAGGGGGCAACCTTCTCTGTTTCTCTTGGTAGTTAGAACGATGACCATTAAGGGAGGGTATTAGAATAATATCTTTCTCTTTGTGTTATTAATGGTCATTTAAGTTGTTTCTAATTTCGCCTCTAGTTAACGATTGTTTCTTTTAGAAACATCGTCTTTGTAACTCTATTTAAAGGAGTTGTCTCCTTGATTAATTGAACAACATCGATTCTTTGAAATCCATATGCTTTTGCATCTATATTAGTCTAGGCCATACATTCGCTTCTTGAATTCCCTCAGGTTGATATGTCCCAAGTTAGTGTCTCCGACCAGCTTCCACTTAGACCTCATCTTGGATTCCCGAGGGGAATCTTTATCTACCTGAAATTTCATCCTGGTTGTGAGATATTCCAAAAACCTGCAAAACAATCAAACCAACTTAAGTTAAATTCCATACTTTTAAGCGTAGTTTGTGAGTTTGATTGCTAAGTAATCTGTGGTTTTCACTTTCTTTTCAACACTTAGTCACAAAATGGGATTTTCCACACCTGACCATTAAGGTTTGATTCACTTCAAAATCAGATTTTGAAACATTAAGTTCAAGAAATTCTATTCAATATTTACTTCAACTCGCTCCGGAGGGCAGAAAATAAGAAAGAGAAGAATATTAATCTATGAAATTTACTCTTCTTTTTCAAACAAAACCATGTTAAAACCTTGATGAACTTTCACCTTTGAAGAATGAAAAAAAAAATGAGAGAAGATGCTGCCACACTCAGAAAATCAGTGGGTTTTGCCTTCCGACCAGTCAGAAATTCTCACCGAGTATAATTTGATGAACAAAAGGTTAAAAACTCAGGCTTATACTTATAAGTTCTTCAAAAACACCTTCAATCTGCAAAAAGCACCTCAAAATAACCTTCAACCTGCACAAGAAATCATAAACTTGCTCTCAATATGCTTAGAACTTCGAACTTCATATGTGAGAATGAAGGAATGGACAATGTATTTGTAATGAAGTTCGAATCTGTATTTAGAAACACAAAGGACCTTTGAAATTTGTTTCCAACTTGTCATTTAGTCTTTTGGATCTGCAAGGAACGTTTCTAATTTAGTCTTTAGTGAACTTGTCATCACCTAAGTAAGTTCGAACTTCATCTTGCAAGTTTCTAAATTCATTCCCAGTCTATAATTTGAACTTGATCTTCAAATCTTCAAATCCAAAAACTTTCTATTTTGGTCTTAATTCGAATTCCTCTTCTTGGTTCACTGAGTGCAAGTTTCTAAATCGATTTTTAGTTCATAATTTGGACTAAATCTGCAATATTCTCCTTTCAAAAACTTTCTAATCCTCTTTCAGTTCGAACTTCATGAAGATCTTTCTGACATCGCTTAGCATATATCCTTCTCCTGGGCAGACTTTCCTTGACTTATTTCTCCTTGCTAGGGCGGACTTTGTTCAACTTGTGCTCTTTCCCCATCATCTATAGGGCGGACTTGACCTGATAAATGACCCTTTGGAGGGTGGACTTCAATATCTGCCTGCACTTTCAACTTCATGGTAGGGCGAACTTCAGCTTATTGGTGACATTCTTTTGCAAGGCAAGGCAGACTTTCTTAACATTAGGCACCATTCATGTTGATCAAGGGTGAACTTCACTTGACTTAGGCATCATCTTCATATCCTTGGGCGAACTTGAATTGCTTCTCTCCTTCTTCTCCTTGCACATGGCGGACTTTGTGAGTTTCTTTCTCCATCCTAGGGCGGACTTCATCAAATTTAGGAACTACTGGTTGCAAAGTAGGGCGGATTTGCTTAACATTAGGCACCATGTGCAATGATAGGGCTGACTTCATTAATCTTGGGCACCACTTACCATCTCCTTCAAGGCGGACTTTATCAACCTTAGGCACCATGTGCAATGATAGGGCGGACTTCATTAATCACATGACCCACCTCACCTTTCCCAAGGCGGACTTTGCTAACTTTGTGCACCAACACTAAGGCGGACTTGGTGAAATTTAGGCACCAAATGATATGCCTTAGGGCGGACTTGGCTAAACTTATTCTCTTTCCTCATCATCTATAGGGCGAACTTGGCTAGATGTACGATCATTTGGAGGGCGGACTTTCTTGATTGTCAGGAACAACATGATCAAAACTCGAAATCTCCATAACTTGTGCAATTTTTACCGAATCACCTTGAAATTTGAAAACTGTGCTTCAATCATTCACTGAATTCCTGGAGATTCCTAAAATTTAGGAGATTAGCTTTTTGGGTCAAAACTTGGATTTTAGGAGGAATTTGTCGATCATTTTGGTGTATCTCAGTGTGAACAGTGCAAACCCTAGATCCACTTTCTAAAAATAGAAAAAGCAAGGTTCCCTAAAAAATAGCCATTTTGGGGATCCTGCTCAAAATGTCAAAAATGAAACTTCCTAAAAAATAGGAAAAAGAAAAAAAGCAAAACTTTTCAAAAATAGAAAGTTGTCTAAATTAGCTCACATCAATTGCGATCTTCGTCCTTTGGGCATTCTAGACACAATGACGACGTCTAGACTCTATTCTAATCATGGCTTGAACACACTGACTCATAATGTTCAAAACCCAAGTCGCTCAAAACTGACAAACTTGGCAATAGTGATGTAGGAAGGTCACAAGGCTCTAACAAAAACCCTAGAAAGCAAGAAAAAGGGAGGGTCCCCATTTGCAAAGGGGTGATGTGTGAAAAAGGTCACAACAGGTATAATGATGATAAAGATTCTAGTAAGTGGTGATGTTGCGGTTGTTTTTGTGATGATTCACATTGCTTGTGGATGTTTCTAGATGGGGTCCTATCCATGTTGATGGTTCGCATTGATCATTGTGCACGATATTGATCATTTTCTTGATCCGGTAGTGTTCTTCGTGTTATGCGATATTCATGATGATTGTGGCGTGTGCGGATGTTCGAGGCGTAGTTCTTGGAGGAGTTTCATGTTTGCGATGGTGATTTGGGTCCAGACTATGTCTTAGCCGACATTGTTTTGGTCCGCATGTGCATTGGAGTTCGAATTGAGCAAACTTGGTATTACACGTTTCATTTGTGTGCTATGCGTTTTTCGACCGACATGTAGATCTAATTCCATGTTGTGGATATATAAGAGCAATTGATATGGTCATTTTCGGTATCAATAGTTATGCAGTGAGAGTTGGTATTCAAGTGTGCGCAGTTCCTCGTGCGCAAGTGAAAGATTGGTGCTCCAGATTGCAGCAGAACAACATATCAGAGTAGAGCGTGTTGCAGAGTGTGCAGTTTGATGTATGAGCTTAACCGGAACTATTTCCAAGCATTTGTAGATGCTATTTATTATTAGTTCAACCACTTCAGATATCTATTGTAGTAGATTTGTAAGGTAGTGAGTCTTCCGAAGTTGCAGCCCTTATTGTATCTTGAGCAGTGAGCTCTAGGCAATGTGCCTGAATGCATGTGCATTCCCCATTGTAATATTTCTATACTTTTAACAGAGTATATTAATATTATGGGTCTCAATCCCACCGTGATTTTTCCCTTAACCGAGTTTCCATGTAAAAATTTTGGTGTTGTGTTATGAGTACTTGTTTTATGTTTATGCATATTTCCTTTCTTCATATGTGCTATGTGGTTATATGATCAGTTTAATAAAGTTAAAAATTGTGTAACACTGATTCACCCCCCCCTCTCAGTGTTCCTTGATTCCAACACACTCAACATTACATCCACCAAGGTTGACTTGAAGTTCGATGAGTTGTGCAACAAGCTATTGCAGCAGGATAGGTGGAGGAAGCAGTTTGGGAGCAGCAATGAGTCTCCTAGTGTTGAACAAGCATTTACTGCCAAGGACACTGGCAAAGGCCAGTCCACTCAGCAGAAAGGACGAGGCGATTCAGAGGAGAGCTCCAAGAAGTCTATTACTTGCCATTACTGTGGGAAGATTGGTCATATACAAAGGTATTGCAAAAAGCGGTTGGCTGATGAGAAGACCAACCAAGAAGCATCTCAGCAAAGTGCTCACGTGGCAAAGCAAACTGAGCAGAAGTCTGCATACTATGCATTTTGATGACCAGCACAATATGATTAGACTTAGTTTTTGTTTGTACAATGACTATTACAAAAGGGTATTAAAATATTAGTTATAATATTAATGGTCATCTTATTAGATTGTTTCTATTTCTATTCTAGATTAGATAACTTAGAATCTTTCTTTTTGTTTTGCTTTATTTTTGTTTCTTTATAGAAACATCTCTTTGTATCTATTAAAAGAGCTTTGCTCTCATGTAAAATCATATTATTGAATAATATCAATCTGATAATTTAACAGTAGTTCTTTGGAGAGATCCAACATTAAGCCCATTCCTAAGGATTGCATATATATAAGTTGGTCATTCCATGAACTGTTTCTAGTTCTACTAATCTTGTACTACAAAATACATATATTATTACATAGCCACTACAAAACCTATTAGAGTGTTTTTGTTTGCTTTAATTGAATCAACAATTACTCTTGTAGATACAACCGATGCAAAGTTTATGCATACCATTCTGGAGAAAGAACCAGCCATTCATTGACAAATTTTGACTATAAACGAAGTGCATTGTAAGTACTTAAACATGGGCTACTCTCAGTAAACGTGTTGCCTAGTTTGCTCTATTCTCACACTTCATTTGTGTTTGTAGATTTTTAACATGGTTAAATAGAAGGACCATGAAATATGTCGGTAACCTTTTCTAATATAATTGCATAAAGTTTTGCTGAGGATGGTAGATGCATAGTAAAGTTACAAAGAAATTGCAGTCACATAAATCTGTCCATTTAATTAAATGAATATTTACTATTTATTTGATTAATAAACCCACTAGCCAACAGTTAATTAAATTAACATTTAATTAAATCATCTTCAATTATTTTCCTATTAATTAAATAAATTATTCGATTAATTTTCAATTAATTCATTAAAACCACACCTCTAAATCAATTAAATGAATAAATCCTATTTATTTAATTTAACCCCTTTCCTCTTTTAAATAAATATTAAAATATTTATTTAAATCACTAAACAAATCCCCCCCACTTGCATTCTCCTACAAATGCAAGTTGCAACCATAATTGAAAGAAATTAATTTTCTTTTAATTAAAATTCTATTTTCCCTCACCCACCAAACCCACTTGCAATCCTAAATCCCCTTATAGACCCTTCTAACGACTTTATCATTCCTAATTAGCCTAATCCATCTCCTAAATATTGTCACATTCCTAAGCAAATTGAAGTCACTTCTCAAAGCCTTCAAAATCTTTGAAAAACATTTAATGCTTTATGTGTTCAACAAGCTAACCCCTAAAGTCTTCCAAACCACTAATGACTCTTACATGACCATTAATGGCTCGTACATAACCATTTATGGTTAAATCCACTTGCCCCCATGGTTAGAGACTTTACCTCTAACTCAACCCTCATTTGACTCATGGGTCTCTTCAAGCATTTGTTTCTTTGACCATGGTTATCCTCACTAACTCTTGCACAAGAGTTTATCCATTGGATAAAGACATTATTTATTGGATAATGGCTTTATTCTTTCAACTCAACATTAACCTTACCTCCCAAGTTAACCCTCAAGTCATGTCAAGCATTTAATGCTTATTCCCTCCCCTCTCAACCCATCTCTTGTTGACATTTGTCATCCTGAGATTGGATTGAAAGCCCTCACATGGATCATAAACCCATCAATCCTGGCCCTTGTTGAGATTACTCAATCTCAACCCTCCATTGCCCCATTTTACCTATAAATAGAGCTCATTTCTTCATAATCCAGATCTTGAAATCTTGTATGCATCTAATTTATAGTGAAATTTAGAGAGCATTTAGCATAATCATCTACATTTGTCTTTTTGAGCTAAAATTAACATTAGACAATTAGATAATATCTCATTTTAACTTGTTCACATTTGCATTCTCATAAGCTTTCATTCTACAATCTTGAACCTCCATAAGACATCCAGAATAGTGCAAAAAGCTACTGAGAGCTACACTCATTTGGGAACTTGGAGAGGAGAGGAACAAGGGACGAGTAGCAACAAACATGGTGGAGGGCATGTGGAGATGTCTTATTGCATTTCTTATCTTATGTTTTGTGTCTCTCTTGATATGCTTGCTTAGGATAGTATTTGATTTGTGATTTCTAACACTAACACTCGGTTTGTTGCTTGTGTGTTTTGTGTTTGTCTTGACAATATCCTAACAATCCTTTTTTGCAGAGCATCAGAAATATACTAAAAACTGGGCTGAAATAGAATAGTTTTAGTTACATCTATGAGACCCAATGATGGGACCACAAATGTAAAAAAAAGCCTCGAGCATCAATAGCAATTGAATATTAGGATAATTTAGCTTATTCAAATTAAAATTTCCCTAGATAGGTCCAACATGGAATCCATTCCCCCCTCTCTCGTTTGTGTGTGTGTGTGGTCCAACATGAAGTCAATCCCCCCCCCCCTCTCTCTCTCTCTCTCTCTCTCTCTCTCATGGGTGTGTGTGTGTGCGTGTGTGTTGGTCACTCCATGAACTGTTTCTACAGATTCTGTACTACAAAATACATATATTATTATATAGCCACTTCCCATCTCTCCTTAGAGGCTAGCCATCCAATTGTCTCATATCCAAGTGTAAGGAGTTCATATTAATCCCATGAGCTGTACACTAAGTTACCAAATTGGAATCAAGGACGGATACAAATACGTGGGAATGATATGCTAGTATGGAAAAAAATTGGGGTTAGTACATCCATATAAATATCACACATATATGTATATGTATACACACACACACACGTGTGTGTGGGTCACTCCATGAACTGTTTCTACAGGTTTTGTACTACAAAATACATATATTATTATATAGCCACTTCCCATCTCTCCTTAGAGGCTACCCATCCAATTGTCTCATATCTAAGTGTAAGGAGTTCATATTAAGTCCATAGATTGTCCCACATGGACTGTACACTAAGTTACCAAATTGGAATCAAGGATGGGTTCAAATACGTGGGAGCAATATGCTAGTATGGAAAAAAAATTGGGGTTAGTACATCCATTAAAAAAAACATATAAAAATCACACACACAAACACACATATGTGTACATACATATATGTATATGTATATGCACGCACATATATTATGTACATATATATACATACTTATACACTGTTTGCTGCTATCTTTGATAAATTAAGTATAGGAAATAATAATACAAATGATAATGCATACTAGACACGGTAGTAAAATATATCTTTATTTGCACATGCAATTATTACAGAGAAGAAGACCAAAGATGGTCGGCCAAGGATTACAATTGACCTGACAATTCCATACTACTTCCTTGGTGGTACATAACATATTTAAAGGACCCGATAGTTACCGAGAGGAACACAACCGTCAACCAACCGACACATTAACTACCCGAGAGTGACAACACACTTAATACAAAACAATTAATACATTGGTAGATAACAAATATTATCAAATATAACGATAGGCATTTTATGCTGACTACATCATCCCTCCCAAAAGAAAAAGTCATCTTCCAAACGACAAGTAAACATCAAGTAATATCTGGAAAGACTAATGACAAGAGTGTAGGCACTGACTTGTACTGGACAACCCCAACTTGTAGTGTATCCACCAAATCAAATGGGGGTCTGGGGGCAACACCCCTTGTGGCTGCTGCCAATACCAAAGTTAGACCTTCAAAACCACATGGAATCTCATGGTGTGCATCAATTTTCTGTTTTTTTAAGACATCAAAAGCAATTTTAATGAAGCTAGAAAATGAAGATTTGGTAGTGTTTAACGAACATATGATGTCAACTTTCTGATCAAGTTGTACTCTCCACTTTAGAATTGATGGTCGTACTAAAGGTTGCCATACGAAATTTGCATGATTGCCATATCAATCCCATGACCTGTCGTTGTCGTACTAAATAACTAAGAAGTCCTATGGTGCAAATGAGACAATGTACGGATTGCCCTTGAAGATGTTGTACGATATGCCACGAACTAGGAAGACACATACATTGCCAAACCACGAGCTAGGAAGATGTTCCTATACAATGTGGAAAATCTTTTCTGTGACTTGTACCCATCCGGTAGAATAAGGTTGTCGTACGGCCAAGCAGTTCCATATGGTGAATTCAAATTGCCAACACCAGCGTAATCTTGACGAAGACAACAACACCGTAAGTGCTAAATAAAAATGCTCGGTCATACAGTGTGAGGAAATGGATGTCGTATAGGAAATTGTCGTACGTGAGAACATGCCAAGCAATGTCGTACAGGTAAAGTAATGTGTTGTACGGTTGGAAGCTCAATGCATTGGCTTACAGTTTTGAGGTGCCATATGGGAAGGACTGCATGCCATACGTGGTGAGGCGAAGATGGCCATACAATAGGCGCAACATGTTGTCGAACAAGAAAAATGAAAGACTGTCGTATGGTGGCCAACTTAAGATGTTGTACGGTAGAAGATGGAACCACATGTGAGTAGTACAATGCCGCCGTATGGTGCAAAATTTGAATTTACATTTCCATGCCATATGCAGTGAAAACAACTATGTACTATGTGGATAATATATCCCAAGCTGTACTATAGAAGTTGGAGGTCGTACAGACAAAACAAGAGGCTCCCTTGTCAATGAAACTATCATACGAGGAAGAACCTGTTGTACACAATGTGCATTATTTTTCTCTCTCCAACTCCCCTTTCAATCTGATAATTTTCTGACTCCAATATTTTTTGCTTTCCATTTCCCATCCCTCCTAATTCCTTTTTCCTAATCCTGTGAATTTCCCGTGAAGTTGATTTCCCTTAACACTTATTTATAAGCTCCACATTAGATGTTTTTCTCTTCGTACTTTGAGATGTATCACTCACAATTTTACGTACTTTCCTTTGTTGCTCTTCACCGAGAGTTGTGGCTTCAAGGAAATTGCATGTTGGCGAAAATACCTTGTAGTCCACTTGCCAGTGGAATAGTCCATTCAAAGATCTTGTCTCATCGTCAGAGCAATCTTCCAACTCAAGCACCCCTTCGTCATTGGGTTCCGTGCCTTTACTCCCTTCGTTCATACCTAACTCTCCACCCTCAAACTCTAAGTCAGAGGATGCTAGTTCCTCACTCACCGCTTGGTTCCTCAAGTCGATGGCGTGCTTCCTCCCATCACTCTCGATCGAGAGTGTGATCCACTTCCAATTATGATTTGCCTTCGCAGTAATCAACCATCCCCTCCCAAGGAGTGTATCATACGCCTTCTTCTGTAACGAGATGACTACAAAGTCCAAGAAAAATTGTTGTGTCCCAATCATTACTTTTTGTGCCACCAATGTTCCCAACGGTTCGATGCCGTGTTGGTCAGCACCTACCAAGTGGAAGGTTAACGGCTAGAGTGTCGGCTTCCCCAAACATTTCCAAGTATCCTCCAACAGCACATTATCTCCCGAGCCCCAATCAACAATGGTGTTCGCCAACTTTTGGCCCATTATTTCCATCTCGACAACAGTGGGCTTCCTCCTGATGCTCGCCATAAACAACATTAGATCATTGGCTTTATTCCCTTCCGGTGATGGTTTTCCCATCAGTTCCTCCTCTTGTGGCTTACATTGTTTCTGGATTACTGTGTCATCATTGACTGTGTTGGCAATTGCAATTCTCAGTTGCGGCATAGTTTGAAGGTCTACCACCTTGATGGGTATAGTTGTCTGTAGCACCTGCCAAACTCTGTTCTTTTTTGACTCCCACATTGACATACCTACAGTTCCATTGGAGGTTACTCGTTCCTTCGCCAACACTAGTTCTACTTCGACTCTGGCTTCTCAAAGTCATTCCTTCTTCGTACAAGCATTTGAGTACATCGCCTTCTTCCTCTATGCTCTCGTGATTGCCAGAACTGCCTCATCTTGTTCCTCTACATCCAGCATATTAATACCCTTTTGTTTTGGGCAATCGGTGTCTTCATGATTCCCAGGTCCACACCATTTGCACAATAGTTGTACGTTGTCTTTTTTATTGTGGCAGTCTCTCGCAAAGTGTCCCGATTCACTACATTGTGGGCACTATATGATAGGATGTCCTTTGGAGTCATACTATATTTGATTGCGCCCTCAATAACTGCCTAGTTATGCATTATGTTGTTCTGATGGAGTGGACTCTCCCTATGTGAAGAGTACTTGTGTACTTCTCGTCTTCAAATTGTATGGGCACTCCTTGATTGAATGCCCCAGCACTTGGCGAATCTCACAAAACATATTTCTAGGACAATTACCTTTTGTGTGCTCCTCACGTTTGCATTCAATATACCATAGTTTATTACTTTCTTTATTGGTTCCTTTCTCAGCCTTCAATTCTTTCATCATTCTCAACATTTCTTGTCGAAGGGCTTGTACGGTTTTGGATTCATCATCACTACTACCTTCGATGCTCTCGCCATCATCAATCTTCCTCTTCCCTCGGGAGGAGATTTTGTTTTCACTCTCGATGTCCATCGCCCGATTGTAAGCATCAGCGTATGAGGACGGAGGCACTACTTTCGTCTTCTTGCACAGCAAGGGTATCAATCCCTTAGGGAACCACCTCTTCTTCAACCCATCAGCTGTCTAGTTCTCCATCTTGTTCAACAATTCTTTGAGCCTACGGTTGTAAGCGCGTACACTCTCATTTTTCCCTTGCTTGGTATTATAGATTTCAGCAACTATCTCGATGTCATCCCTCAAGAGTTTGAACTCCTCTTTGAATGCCTCATTTAGTTCACTCCACTCGGCCTTGTCCTTAGCATCTAGGTTTGTGTATCAGTCAATAGAAATTCCCTGAAGGGTGGCGGGAAATGCTTTCAACCAATAATCTTGGTCATCTTGGCCACTCACCTCCCATACTGTTATGCATGTCTTACAATGCTGTAAAGGATCCTCTGATCCATCCCCTATAAATTTAGGGAGTTTTTGCTTCTCCTAGGTGTTCATCATTGTTTTCACTCAGCAGGTACTGAGGAGTCTTCGGCTCAGGCACCCTTATTCTCAGTTCCTTGGCAAGGGACAAGTTCCCACAAATTGGTTTCTCGCCTGCTTACTCCCTTGTGTGCTGGACCTAAGGGGTTGTTACATTGCTTTCCCTACACTCTTGACCACGCATGCGTCCTTTACACGTCCACCTCCAACGTCCCCAACACTCCGAGTACTTCCAAGTGTGCCAAACCTGGGTGGATTGTTCCAACCGCCATGTTCTGGTGCTTTCCTTGCACTCTCGGCCATGTGTATGTCATGTACACGTCCACCTCCAACGTCCCAACACTCTAGGTACTTCCAGGCTCTGACTCATCCCTGTGCTCCCTTTGGCCAAGGGTCGGCAAATCACCTAATTGCTTCATCTTGACCATCCTGTGGCCTCTTCTCACCTTTATTGGGGTCTATGAGCATGAATCACTCAAGGTTGACCCGATTTCTTTTAAGGCAACGACTCCAAAATGTTTGCTACTATCTCTGATAAATTAAGTATAGAAAATAATAATACAAATGATAATGCATACTAGACACGGTAGTAAAATATATCTTTATCTACACATGTAATTATTACAAAGAAGAAGACCAGAGATGGTCGGCCAAGGATTACAATTGACCTGACTATTCCATACTAATTCCTTGGCGGTACACAACATATTTAAAGGACCCAACGGTTGTCGAGAGTAACACAACCGTCAACCAATTGACACATTAACTACTCGAGAGTGAAAACCCACTTAATACAAACAATTAATGCATTGGTAGATGACAAATATTATCAAATTAAACAATAGGCATTTTATGCCAACTACATACACACAATCTAAAAACAAAATTAAAGTTCAAAATACCACATCTCATGCATATGCTAAACAAAAATAATATAAATCTTAAAAGCTTGAATTATAATATATTAATGTACTTCAAATATTTAATATCTAACATAAAATTAAAATTTATAATATATATAAATGATAAATAATTACATATATATTTAAGTACAGTATGTATGATAATATATATAAAGCTAAAATGCTATGTTACACCAAGTTTTCAAGATAAGGAGAACAAGGACTAAGGGATTTGTTTTGGGGATGGATTTTTTTTAGAGCATTTAAGGGAATGGTAGGGGACAGCAAAAGGCATGACTATAGAAAAAATAAGAAAATTTCAAATATTCATAGGATAACATTGATAAGGCATTCATCATATACATTACAAATCCTTAATGCATAACATTAGAGTTGAATTTGTTGGACATAAGCCACACCCAAACCGACAATGGACTGGCCACAAGGGGGCCAGTAGCTCAATGGCAAAGTGATCCAGCAAAAAATGGAAGGTCCTAGGTTCAAGTCCTACTGGTCCATTAAGAGCTCAACAAATCAATCACAACCTAGACAAAACTCTCCACACCCACTTCCATGACTAGAGTCTTGGCATTTTTCACTTAATACAAGGCATCAATTAACTTTAAGAACACCAACTATCCACTTGAAACCACTAGGAAGTTGGCCAATGTGCTATTCCTAGCATCTATCCACCTATCATACAAAATAGTGCAACTATGTTTCATCAAATTCCCTTTTGATTTCCTACAATGAACTCGGTGTTTTTCACAACTTTGTCCAACAAGGGCGCACTTAAAACATATAGACTAGATGCCCTATCCCCTTCTCCAACAACAGTTAATGCATTTGACCAATACCTCCCAAAACGAGCTTCTTGCAACATGGAATGATGTGCTATCATAATACCAAAAAATAACACATGCCATCAACATCTTATAATGCTTCTCCTAATTCCACGCAATATATTCAAGCAAATGTCGCACACTAGGAGTATTACAATGATCAAAGTACTCCTATGACTATGTCTAAGTAGAACTATCTCCAATGAATAAGCTCAATATTCATGGGCCAAGACATGAGCCCACTACATTAGTCTCTAAGTCAGGAGGAGAATTCATCATAGCTACGATTGCCAAAGTTCCTTTATTTTTCAATTTCTACTCATACAAAGAAAGGACAACCTTATCTCTTCTACTATCTTCAATTCCAACATATCACACATTGCACATCTCGGCTGGCCTCAAAAAATGAGTACCACCATTCCTAGCTTTGAACTCAATGTGATATGCCTCCAAGCAAGGACCCTGGTCTTGCACCACTACAATTAATTTGCAAATGGCATCTCTATCTACATAGTTAGAAACCTAAGCAAAATGAAAAAAACAAATCCACACTTCAACTTTAAAAATTGCCAACCCTGGTTATAAAAGAAGAGAAGAAGAAAAAAAGAAACAAAAAGTTAAAGATTAAAACCCTAGAAATACTAGAACAAAGCAACACTAAATTAAAAAACAGAAACAAAGAGTTACATACCTTCCATATGCAGTCAATAAACCTGCCAAATTGGTCAAAGAAACAAATCAAAATCAACTAAAATATCGAAAGTAACTCGTTGGCTCTATATAATGTCCCCTTCTTAGGCCTAGTCAGTTTGGTGACAATTAGCCTATTTCCTAAGATCATGTAGGTTAATCGGTGATGGTAAGGGGTGTTTGTTGCTATATCTAATAAATTAAGTTCAAGAAATAATAATACAAATGATAATGCATACTAGACACAGCAGTAAAATATATCTTTATTTGCACATGCAATTATTACGGAGAAGTAGACCAGAGATGGTTGGCCAAGGATTGCAATTGACCTAACTATTGCATACTAACTTACTTGGGGGTCCACAGCATATTTAAAGGACTTGACGGTTGCCGAGAGGAACACAACCGTCAACCGACATATTAACTACCCGAGAGTGACAACCCGCTTAATATGAACAATTAATACAATGGCATATAACAAATATTATCAAACATAACAATAGGCATTTTATGCCAACTACAAGGGGACTCCAAAGATCTAGAGAGCACAAGTTCAATCTTTTTTGGTTTCTATTGATGGCAATGAGCTCACTTAGCGGTATGGATCACAGTGACACTTTCAAAAGTGTTTTCGAGCTCATGGGATGTTCTCCAAACTTCTTAGAGAGCATGTTTATTTTTGCTAAGTCTTTGCAATGGCACCAGTTATCATTCCATTGCTTCAGTTTCATCATGGCATGATCAAAATCAAATTCCGAAGTCTTGGCAGTGCTTCACACAACTCAACAGGAATATTTAAAATATACACTTAAGCTTCTAATGTCTAGTGATAAAACATTTGCTTGAGTTATATTTTATTGAAGTTGCTTATGTCACCTCAAAAGTGGATGCCTAGGGTAAAAGGTGAGGGCTTGCACCTGAAAAGTCATTTTATAATTCAAAAAAGGGTTTAGGTAAAAGGTGAGGGCTTGTGTTAGAGGCTGTAACTTATTTCATTGATGGTCATACATGCTTCCTGGAGATCTGGCATGAGGGTTCTAGGTTGAAGCGCCTAGTTTTTGGGTCTCTTTCATCTTCTCATGTTGCGCCTAGATTTTGGCTACCATTCCTAGGCCATTTTGCATTGGACAAGCGGAGTTTGGTGGCATTTTGAATTTATCTAAGCTTGCCACTGCTATTTTCAGCGCTATTTTCTATGATGTGCATGACTGAAATTATTATCAGACTGTTGTAACGTATTCCCAGCATGTTTCATTGGTGTTTGGAGCTGATTTGTCATGGAATATCAGATTTATATTATTTGGGAATGAAAAAGAGTGAAATGGGTGAACTTTTGGGCTAATGTTGCTGTCCCAGACCTGCAGCCACTCTATCAGGACATATCAGACCTGCAGCACTCATTATTGCCTCTTATCCAAGGTATTTTCTTGTGGGCATTCCATAATCTCAATTATCTCATGCTTGGGCTACTCTTTGGAAGTGATTTCATCAGTGCTTTTGAATTAGCACTTGTATCAGCACTTTATAACAGTGATATTTCATTAATAATGTATTTATGTTGAGCTTGCATATTGTCAAATTTCAAAAAAAAATTGAGGGCGGTTATTACACTCTACCTACTCTACAAATGATTTTAAGGGTTGTTGATATCATCCATTTTAAACAAATGTATGGTTAGAGCAGTCCTCCATTTTGTCAAGAAGCCATTTTAAATAATCCCATTGAAACTTATTTTATGTGTGGTGCCAAGTTTTTGCTCCCCAATTGATATATTTTGCTTGTAGATCATTTATGTATAAAGCCTAGCAAATTCCACCAATTTTTTGTTTTAATATTATTTTGTATTTGCATTTTATCTCAATATAGCTCCCTTCCAAAACCCTAAAGGATCATATTTCCCTAGGAACATCAAATCTCCCCTCATGTTCTCTTTTATACCATAATGCTTTTATCTTTAACACTTGTTAATAAATGTTACAATTTACTTCATGTTGTGACCTTTTGACACATCGCCCCATTGCAAACGGGGACCCCCTCTTTCCTGCTTTTTGCATCATCTTAGGTGGAAAATTTGAGCTTTCAATGCCCGAGTCTCAAGTTTTGATGTGATCATGCCTAAAGTGCTATTAGGGTTTTGAGTTTTGAGTAGGATCAAGTGTGTAAAATGTTAGACTGTCTAGGTGATCCTAAAATTTTCTCTATGTCTGGATTTTGAGTATGATTGAGTTTAAATGTGTCTAAGTCGGTGATTTTTTTGCGCCTAAGCGTCAAGAGGTTCTTTAGGAGTCATTTGCTTGCTCCTAGGAAGTGATTCAAGTCAAAATTGCAATTTATCCCAATGAAATCCCTATTTTCTCGCTCAAATTCAGATAAATTTGACTAAGTCTCGATGCACAGTGATGAAATTTGACATGTCCAATTGTTTTTGAGTGTGGAAATCATCAAATTCTCGATGGGAAACCTTAAATTGAGGTCTAGAGGTCGGTTATCCCAATGGAGGACGTTTTTCCCCAAGTTTTTGAGCAAATTTCCGATGACACATGATTTTCCCCACTCAAAATCCTGATAAGGGTCGTTTTTCCCCAACTTTCCTGACATTTGTCCTAATGGACCACGTTTTTCCACCACGAGGCTCAAAATTTGCCTAAGTATTGGAAAATGTCCTGATGACCCACGTTTTTCCCCAGGAATGAAGTATGAAGTTTTATGCAGATGAAATTGACTATCCTGATGGAAGTCGATTTTCCCCAAGTCAGTTCATGAGCAAGTTTAATAAAATTAAGTGTGGATGAGTGGTGAATTTCCCCAAAATGTGTTTTGTGACCGAAATTGATGTGGATAATTAATAATTATCCAAATGGGGATCGATTTTCCCCAAAAGGTGGATTTTTTACTTAATGAGCAAAACGAAGAGATTTTATGCATCTAGATGGGGGTCAATTTTCCCCAAAAGGCTATTGTGATGAGTTATGATGATTTGTAATGTGGATTTTATCCAGACATGGGGCCATTTTCCCCAATTCGCCAAAATTTAATGAAGTTGAATGATTTTAAATGAAAGTGTGGCTAAATTCAATCATTTTTGCCTTAACAATAATTGTTTAATGATTGAAAACAATTATTTAATGCCTGGAAGCAATTATTTAATGATTAAAATATTTTTCCAGGCAAGCTTTTATCCCACATTGCTTGCATGGTGAAGTTTCAAAGAAAAAACTAGTTTAAAAGGAGCCTCCCAGCATTATAATAATATTATATTTGCTGATGTGACTGATTGAAGGTATATTTAGGAGGCTGATTGGTGTTCCCAGCTTGGCAGTTTTGCCTAAGTGTCCATTGGACACCATTTTTGAGAGCTAAGTTACAGATTTGAAGGATTTGTTTACCCAATCAAACTTGGGCGCCATCATTGGGGACCATTGCTGCAAGTTTTGGTGGCAGATTTGGCCACATTTGGTGGTTTGGAGGGTAGCGCCATTCTTGGGAGGCCACAATTTTACTTGTGTGGCTAGTAGCTTCACTTTGTGGGGGCAATTTCATTGTTTGTTGAGCTCTATTGTTGCTCGGAGGCTGCCATTTCACTCAGACCTGAGTTGGACGCCATTGCTGGAGGTTGTGTTGACACCATTGTTGGCCGAAGTGTGCATTTCCAAGTTCAACTTTTCACTTCCAGCCACTCCCATACTTGGGCAATTTTGTTTGGGAGCCATTTTGGAGTGATTTGAGGGCATTTTCTGAGGACTCCATTATTGTTACAGTCTGAAACTCCATAGTTGCAGGTTGTCTTCAGACTTGAATTTTTATTATCAGCCCTCTACTTGCACCCAAATTTGGCCACTTTGACCTTGGAGAGGTAAAATTCATCAAATGTGAACATTCCCTATGACTGCAACCTCTTCAAATGACTGATTTATGATAGTTGCAGGTTGTCTTTGGACTTTGGGCAGCCGTTGTTGACCTTGAAAAGGTGTTCTCAGACATATAAAACTGAAAAACAGACCTTTCGCTCACCTTTTTCAAGTGAAATTTGACTTCCAGTATACTCTTTTAACCCCATTTTGACAATTTTCTTAGTATACTGAGTTGTCTTCGGACTTGGTTTTTATAATCAGACCTCATACAAGTCTGAAAATCAGGGTTTTATGAGGGTTTTGTAACCTATTCTTATCAAATTCTCATTCTATTTTCAGAATTCATAATGAACAATGCTAGAATTTCTGATTTTCATTCCTGAATTTGACTAAATCATTTGAAATCAGAATTTATACAATTCTGAAAATAAGTTATTTAAATATTTTTCCATGATTTTAACTTCGAATTTCCTGCAGGTGTCGTATCTAAATCAGGGATCGGTGCGAGAAAAGATCAATTGAAGATAGTCCAAGAGGAACCCTATCCGGATTCACAGTTATCCTCCCAATGGAAGAAAATCACAAATACAAACATGGAATTCCTGGACATGGAGCAGATGCGGCAGAGAATGTTCGGAATGAGGAATCAGCTTCCTTCTCCCCTTTCCGCTAATATAATGAGGAGTGGCATATACCAAGCCGCCGAATTACCTCAATCCATACAGTGTAGTGAACTTGTTCTGGAGTGTGCAAGGCATTATGACCCAATTTCCAGGATGATTCGATCACCCAAAGGGGCTACTCTTGCCTACCTCGCTAAATATGCAATTGCGGAAGTATTTGGAATTCCCAGGAGTGCGGATATGAAAGAGAGAACCAAGGATGAGTATGAAGCCAAATATAAGAAGAAAGCGGATGTGTGTATGACAATTGTGAACAAAGAATGGATGATTGAGCCAAGGCCTCACCATTCTAAGGCACCTAAAAGACTTATATGTACGGATTTTAACGATGAATACAGTGACCTAATATTCCTGCTCAATCGAGTGATGGGGATGCCCCAGGGTGCCTTGTTCGAAGGCTGGAAGTTCTATTTTATCCAAGATTGTATAAGAGGAACAATGGTCAATCGGACCAAGATTATAAGCGACTTGGTCATTCGGCATGACTTCCTATCTTGTATACATACTTGCAAGATGTGTTACATACAAGGGATTGAAATGAGAAGGCAAAGTCAGGAATGGACCATGACGATACAAAAGTTATGAATGTTATCCACAACTTCATATGCATAAAATTGAAGACTACAAAAGAGTGAATGATGCTTTCACCACGTACATTACAAGAATGTTGCAAGGCGAGATTCACAAATGGTTGTCCAAGGAGGCAACCCAACTAATAGAGAAATATGGATTGTGGTACATACAATTTCGCACCTTCAAATACCTACGGATTAAGGGAATCATTTTCGCACCTTACAAACTTCCTAGGTATCAAACTAATAAGATGATCCTACTTGAGGTGGTGAGACAATTTCTGGAATTTGATTTCATCCAGAAGGAGAAGCACAGAACAGGGATAACTTTCCCTATTGCAATAGGAAAGACTTTAGAGGTGTGCCACATTGCCGCTGCAACTAGTTCGGTGATTGATGAGCTTGCATTTTATCACCTTGGAACTTACAAAAGCAGAGACAGATTTGATCCACATAAGAGTGTTGTAAAGATCGGGGGAGAAAGATTCACACATAAGATTGACATTGAGGATTACTAGGCTAATCTCATGGATGAGCATGCAATAAGGAAGAGGATGTGGTCCAAAATGTATGTTGATTTCATGAGGAAATGTGAACATTTTTCCATTCCAGATCAAATAGTTGATGATAGTGATCATACTCATCCGCAGTATGAGAATGAAGTGAACAAGCCTATCTTTTTGCCTAGTTGGTCACAACCAGAGGTGGTGGATTTGAATGTGCTTGTGAGAGAAGTGAATGATTTTTCCAAGGAATGGGTGGACAAATTTATGAACTAGTTAAGAGAGATGGGCATCGCCTTCACCTATGAGAAAATGAGACGAGGAGTCTTCTCTTGAGGACAATCAAAGGACAATCAGCAATGCAAAGATACATGATGATGAGGAGCGCCATGCTCCTAAATGAAGGAAGGGTATGCCTGCAAAATCCAAAATGAGGGGGAAGAAGATAGTTAATCAACAATCAAAGAAGAAGAAACATTAACCTAGCACTCATTTATCCACCCCTAGTTCCCCATCAGTGAAGGAGATAGATATGCTAGAGAGGAGCAAATAGTTTGAACAATGCTCTAATACAATGATTTTGCCAAAGAATATTCAGGAGTTACATGCTACAACAACATTGGCACCACAGCATGACGATGAAGAGCAGCCAGGATCTTCCATTGTCCAATTGGAGGTTAGTTTAGGCAACAATGTGTTTGACTTGACCAAGGACAAGGAGGAAGATGATGATGTTATCTCAGCATTGAGGGGACTTGATCGGGAGATGTGTCTTGAGGATGGGATGGAGATTTCCATCATTCCTGATTGGTTGCTGCAGAGCATGGAGAAAAGAAAGAAAATGATAGAGACGCAGCCTATTGAGAGTATTGATGATGTCTTAGCAAAGGCCAACAAAGAAAAAGAATCAAAGAAGGCTAAGATATTTTCTAATATAGCTAGAGATGGAATAGGTGTACAATTGCACAAGTGGCTATCCCCATGGGTGATGTGACCAAGGATGTGGCCACTCCCATGGATTATCAAATTACTTCGATTACCCTTGGACGAACTACAAAGACGCAGGAGTTCCAGGAACTCGATGATACAGTCCAGGCAATCAGGACACGATTGGATAGGAAGATTGAGAAGAAGAATATGTATAAAGGGGAGAATATGAGACTTGAGTATATCGTAGGGATGAGGCATGAGGATCCCACTTTTGTCTCGCCTATCGTGGTTGATCGTGGATTTCACTTTGATCATGAGGCAGCGAGGAATACAAATGCAAAAATTGGAAAATGGATTGAAGATCTGACAAGGCAGGCAGATGATTTCCTAACTCAGTTTGTCCAGGCATTTGATAGATCGTCAATGCTCACATTCAAGATACAATATTTGGAAGGAGTTTGGGATGAGTTCCAGCCAATATAGGAGAAGACCATTCCCCACCTCATTGTGTTGAAGTGAGTTCCGATGCCCACGTTGATCCATGAAGGAGTTGTGCATGAAGGAGATATTTATGATTTCCAGGGTTGGTATTGTTCATTGGCCATGCAGAAGTCTACCTATGAGCATGAAAGGAAAGATTGTGCAGAGATGGAAGGATCGATCCAAGAGATCTAATCTAAAATCCTTACATCCCTTGAAGAATTGTTAGGGGTGGATGTTAGTGCTTCCAGCGGTCTACACTTAGAAGAGTTGAGAGAAAAGATGAAGTTCATGTACTTCAGCCAGTTGGATTCTTTGAAGAAGAATCAAATTGATGATTTGGTTTCCCTAGTAATACATGTCCATAGTTCGCAGAAGCTTATGCCGGATTGGGAGAATGTTTTGGATGCTTGTTCTGATGCGTTGGATGTGATAGATGCACAGCACGAGGCTTTGCCTAGCATCACCATGGAGTTAGATTCAGTTTTGGCCAGATTCTTGGAAGAGAGAGGAATACAAGCTGGAATCTTCTAGAAGATTCCTTATTTGATGACTAGGCGTCATTCCATTGGATCACATGTTGGTGATTCCTTTTTTGATGTAAACCCTAATTAGGGCAACTTTAGGGTTGTGTTGGCATGATCTTGGCCCTTGATTTTAAATGAATCTTGGCCATTCATTTCTTTTGAGCCTCTATATATACCCCATTGCCTCTCATTTGTAAGAGAGAGATTTTTGAGAATTGTCGTCTATATGTTGCAGATTTGAATAACAATCGTTGAAGTTTTGTGATTTTGTTTACGTGATGTATGCATTTGTGGTTCTCATTGCCTCCAAGTTAGATTAGAATTTGTTTCAAGCATTTTAGATTGAATGAAAGAGTTGTTGAATGCATTTGTGTGGAATTCATTTAATCCATACCACTGGCATCTTGCTGATTGTAAGTTTGCCTTGCATGGTCAACTGGAATTTTATTGAACTTAACTTCAAATTGTTGCACGTTCATTGTTATGCATTGCTTTGATGGTATCAATGTTTGATGGTGATAATTTGAACATCTATGAGATATACCTTAGATGATTACACTAAGCTTGTGTCAAATTGTTCATTGATGGTGAGACCTTGCCTAGTAGGATTCCATTGAATCGTTCATTGCCTCTTGCATTCTAGATTTTAGATTAGAAATTCCTAATCCCTATTCTTTTTGTCCCTTTTTAAAAGTCTTTGTTGGATTAGATCAAGAGCTATATTGCAAAATCTCATGTCATCGGCATAGCCTATTCCAAATCCATGATAAGACTAATTGATCTGAATGATTGTGTAAGTCCCCAAGTGAAAACAGCATATCACATCAAGCCATTGAGTTACCCACATGTCAAGAACTGACCATAGAAACATTGGAATCGTCTTAGTCGATTAGATATTTAGCATTTGAGGTGATTTTGTTCAAGAGAGGGTAAAATACTTTGGTAATTTATTCTATGTTCATATGTGCATAAAACACACATCAACACTACGTCAAATCCCAACTCCCTCAAGGTTCTTTTTAGTGCCTTACAATCCTTATCATTTTATCAATTTGTCAAAATGCTGTCTTTTTTCCTTTTCTTGGGTCTAGTTCTTTTACACATGCCCAAACATCCCTAAATTGTATTCATAGTCTTTCACTATTCATAGGACATCTATATGTGGTGTATGTTCTCTATTTCTCTATTTCTTATATTCTTTTTTACAATATTGTCTTCAGGATTTGTCATTGTCTTGGGTTTAAAAGGATTTTCCCTTTTGTTGGGGTATTCCTTTGAATGATCCAAGTATGCTCTCCTTGTTTACTTCCTTGCATTTGAATCATTGTATAGATTTGAATATTGATCAGATTTGAGTTTTTTTGCATTCCTTGGGTGGTCGTGATATTATTTTCAGTATGCATTTTATCCTAATCAAGCTCCTTATACCTTGTAGGATAATGCTTCCATAGGTACCTTGTCTATTTTTTCTGTTCTTTTTTTGTCTTTACTGCTTGGTCATAATTTTTTCTATTTACTTCCTCTCTACCCAAATCCTCTAAGGATATTTTCATTGTCTTGCATTTTTCGCCATTCCATGTATTTGTTAAAAAGGTTTTAACACTTAACGTAATCCTAGGTGTGGTCAAAACTAATAGAATAATATTTTATATTTTATATTTCCTAGATACACTAGAAGCTGAACAGTAATCTATAAGATAAACTAAACGGTCACTTCATATTAATAATATGTAAATTGTATCCCATTTTGGATTAATAGAATATGAGAATCATTGAAAACTTGCTTCTTGCTTAAAATCCCATCCATTTTTGTCTGCATTTCATTCCCAGGCCAACACTGGTATCAGAGCTAGGTTGGAGGAAAAGGATGAAGAAGAAGTTGCAGATGTTTCAGAGTATTTGTTCATATAAGAAGTGCAGGTTTATATAGTAAAGATCTTAGCATATTCATTCATATTTTGAATGTTCATACTTTTGTGTGCAATGTCTAACTTTTTGTGCAGAAAAGTATATTGCCTGCTGTATAAGTGCAGATTTATTCCAAAAAGGTGCATATTTATTCAAAGGGGGATTGGAGGTCTTGTAACCATCCCATGTAGCAGTTATTTTCTGTTTCCTGTACATTAACCTAGCACTCTTTATCTCCCATATATTCCTACTTCTGCTTGCAAATCACATCCATTTCCCTGCAATATCTGTGCAGCTTGCAAAACTCTGCCCATTTGAATCTAAAGTCATAATATTTTGCAAATTACATGATCGCTAGCATATTCAAAACTTGTAATCCCAGACATTGAACAGAGCCTTCCATTATTGATATTTTTTTCATGGTCACAGTTTGTTGTTTGCCATTTGTGCCTACCTACAATACTCACGTGCCACATGCAACAATTCATGTGTTCTAGAATGAAATATTCTCCTAAATTTTGCATGCTCATATTTCCCATGTGCTCTTCTATAAATTATGCACACTGCTTGCAGAATTTTGCAGCCCTAATCTAAAATAGCAGAGTGAAAAGTGCATCCATAAATCACATCCCTATCCTGTGTCCATTTCTCTGCATTTCCTTGGATTTTACATTCATACTCAAGTACTGATAATACTTTTCCACTTGAGTTTGTATGTTAAAAACCCAAAAGAGTGGCTTACAAACTCTTCTTATCAAGTTGAAAACACAAAAGGGCAGCTTAATAGAGAATAGTGATGAAAACTAGAGAGCTCATCATTGAGTTGTGCATAGGTTCATAAATGTTGTTCTCTTTCTAGAGGGGCTTTACAACAACTCTCCACTCTCGACTTATAGAGAACATCAAGACTGAAACTTCAAGTTCTTCGAGCATAATACTTGAAGATTTCTCACATTGTCTATTAAGAATTTGTTATTGCAATATATTGCAAATTATAGCATATTGCCACTTATCACTACAACATCTCTATAAGTAATGTTCAACTCAGCATTTAAACAACTAAAATTGCACGCTTCATTATGGTTTTCCATGACCATGCATGCAGCCAGATCATCATATGCCTTTATTTTTTAAACATTTTTGCCTACCACAGGAGAAGTTTGTAATGTGTTGACACATGCATCATTTGAGAGCATTGTGGATGGTAAATGGTTCACATTTTCAACTTGACAAACAAAAGTCATTTAGTGAATGGTTCAGCGCACTTTTGGGTTACTTGTGGCTACAATCAACCTAACTTATGCATTTTTCAGACCACATGGTGTAGCTGCAGCACACTTTTGTGTTACTCATGTGTGCAATCAGCTTGGGTTCTCCAGTTTTCACTCATTTTGGAAATAGAAGCGAACAAGGCAAAAGTTGAACTGTCTTCTTCTGCAGATTTATTCACCACTCAAAACATAAAATGGTGATCAATTCACAAATATCACAGCCAAAGGGTTTAGTATTCTACAAAAATGAGATAAAACACCGTGGATGGCTGACTTCACTTTACAAAATAAATCCAAGTCTTTACCAAGTCAATATCCTGGTTCTTTAAAATTCTATAAACTACAGAACGTGACATGCTAGGCAAAACCTTTGGTAGAAAACCGGAGCTTAGTATAAAGAAAATGAAGTGCAAAACACAGAGGAAAGGTTGCCCAATAAGCAACACAGAATTGGTTCCCCAACCACCCCTATAGATTAAGAGGGGATGTAACACTATTGTACATAATCCTACGTGTACTCATATCAGGTAGAATAATGTTTTATATTTTTATATTTTCTAGATACACCAGCCACTGAACAGTCATTTCACAATATGCCCATTGTATCACATTTTGAATTAAAAAAAATATCAAATTCATTTAATACTTGCTTCTTGTTTAATTTCCTGTCCACTTTATTTTGTTAATGTTTTATCTGCATGCCATTTTTGGGCCTACAAAGGTACATTTTTTCATTGGGTTTCTTTTGCACATGACCAAAGATTCCAGAATTAATTCATTAATCTTCTACTATTAATAAGAAATCTGGTTGTGAGTTTATTCCATAGTGTGTTGGTTAATGGTGGTGTTGTTGTTGTGCCCACCAAGGTTCAAAGCCCCGTTGGGCCAGTGTGATGTAATGTCCCCACTTCTCTAGTTGCTATCCAGATGCATAAATTCACCTGCCACCCATCTCCACAAGTGAAGTTCAGTGTTTGGAGATGATTGGTTAGCCAAAGAGGACCCATATTTAGTCATTTTCTTGCTTTGGTGAGCTTTATAATGTAACTTCATATTATAAAGATATAAAATTACTTTTTCTAAAAATAGAAAAAGTTAATTTTTTAAACAACTTATAAACATCACCTTGCACAATTCCCTAGGCGATAAATTCATTTTAAAAGATGGTCAATTATCCATAAGGAAGCAACCCTCAAGGTGTAGCATTATGAGGGGAAAGATTCCATTGGAATCTTTAAAAGATGCCAAGAGAGGGGTTCGATTTAGGGCAAAGGCATAAAAGAGACTTGTATGTGCATTTTGCTCATTGTGTTTTATGATTTTTGGGGAAAACATCTTCTTTGCAGGTCTGCAACGTACATTGCAGGTTTCTGGTGTGGATTTGGAGACGAAGACCTCCATTTCTGGGTGGAAGGACGAAAACCCTTTCACATTCTATCAATTTGGAGTGCTGGGAATGCATTTATTTGGCCAATAAGGGTCATAATCAGGGGTCTATTGACAGCTACAGCATTATTTCAATCTGATATTCAGATGTGGGCAGAATTGAGAAGTGTTGCACTGAAATTTCCAGCCGTACCATCCCAGCTAGGCCGTACCATTGCACCTTGCCTGGGGTTTTCAATAAAATAAAATAAAGGGTTTGCAGCTGGTCTTTTTGTACAAAAATTATTGTCAGCAATAGGAATTGGTAATAAAATCATTTCTTCAGGTTTATCTCAGCATTGGAGAGAGATATGAGCAAATCAGTGGGGAAATTTGACCAATTTTAGTGAAGTCTCCTGGGAGCCTGAGGGAATCAGCAACAGTCTTATCCATTTTTGCAAGAATTGTTTTTGATAATTATTGTTAGAGCAAATAAACCTCATTGGAGGCCTGGATCTGCTTTGGACATCATTATTTTGCTAAATATCAATAAAAAACTTCATTCCAAGTTAGGCGTGGGGCTTCCTAGTATGCTATTTATCCCTCTTGGTAGAGAATCCTTCAAAGATTTGTTTTTATATTTGCTGTTATTAAATTCAGAATTCTGGAATTATATTTCAGTTATTTATCGTCTTGAATTCCAGATTCAAAATTCATTCAAAGTCAAAAAACACAAAAAAATTAGAAAAAACATCAAAAAACCAACAAATTCCATCGCTGGTCAAAGTCAAAAATTGAAACAAAATCAGCAGATTGGTTAAGATTCTAGTTTGGAATCTTTCATGTGATCACAGGCTTGTGCCTTCGCTGATCCAATGTGCTTGAGGGTTTGAGCCTCAGCGTTGATAATTGGGGATGAGGCCCCCTGTTTTTGACCTCCCGGTTCATAGCTCCAGGTCAAAAGCGTTTCACATGGTACCGGAGAGCGTGTCATGCCAGTGTCACCAATCGCGTTAAAAAGTTTACCCAGCATTTTTTTTTTTAAAATAACAAATCTGGATGTATTGTATGTTCTCCTTCTCCATCTCTTTAAATCTTTTCTTCAATATTGCCTCAGCAACTTGATAATTACTAGGGTCATGAGGATGTTCCCTTTCACCAGTGCCTTCCCTTAAATGACCCAAGCACCGTCTCCTTGTTTACTTCCCTGCATTTGAATATTTATATAGATTGGATATCGATAACATTTTAAATCAATTGGAAAATACAACTATGTGAAACAACATATTCTACTACTCAGTATTTTATTTCAAACATACAACTCTGCAGCACAAGTTTGGCAAGAGTCCTACCAAAGGCAAACAATATGCAGATGAAAAGAAGCACCTCAATTGTTGATTGTAAGAGATAAGGTAAATATTCCCGATTTTCAAACTCTTACATAAACCAGATAAGGTGGCTCATAGATTAGATTTTCCAAGAAATGTCAGTTCAATCCAGTATTTTATGCAAGTGCATCAAAGAAACCATTATCCATATTCAGTGTTGGAGTGCCTGATTATGTGAATTTCAAATAAAAATTGAAGCAACTGCTTGCCAGCCAACAAAAATTTAATGTCCCCTTTTCAGTCTGTAATGTCCCCTTAATAAAAATCTTATGGTTTTGGGACTGGTAACTTAGAACTTTAATTTCAAAAGGCTTCTTTCTATTAAAACACTTAGATTGTTGACCAAACTTGTATAAGGATTATGATTCCTATGCTCAACCAGCTTACTCGTGGAACTGATATGCATACGGTATGTAATTGCAATGAATTACTGATATATAGAATAGATCTGAATATGCTGATATGTTTTGAATGCAATATAACCTGATGTACAAGATATGACTTGCTTTTTCTATATGAAGCTTATTATATGCAAGATTAATAGATTATATCAATATCGATGTATGGAACAATTGCTATCTCTGGTATCTTCTTGAGATATATGTAAAATATATTGTCAACTAATTTTCTGACGTATAATACTCTATAAGTCTGTTTGTGCCTCTCCCCCTATCCCACACTACACTTACTTCACTTTATATCCTCGTGCTTCCTGAAGAAGTGCATCCTTTGTAAGACTGATATCCTCTTAGAAAGGTCATGACTTTTAATTCAAAAACTAATCGTTGTTTTGAGGAAATTATTTCCTTTTCCTTGATTGCTTTCTAGTATTTAACAAATCGTAGCCTTAATATAATGTGTTATAATTGTTGTTGCTTCTTTACCATTAATGAATCTGAATACTTGTAGTACTTTCAATCTCCATTTTCTTTGATTGTTCATGAAGTCAGCTTGAGCAAACATGAAGGAACTCGCCATTCTTGAAGAAGGATCGCTGCACATACCATTGACCAACTTGCTAATATAAATCGCTAAAAATTATTATCGCTTTATTCACATCTTTAGCAATAACTTCAATCTCTGCTAATGAAGTCAATCCTAGTATCATAGGTTGTGAATTCACCCAGTATTGATGTCCCTGTCTTCCTTTTCTCTGTAGTCAGGCTTGCTAAAAATATGAAGCCGGTAATATATTCAGACTTATAATCGCGGATCATGATGAGGTCCGCCATCTTCACTTAGTCACTAAGCACTAATTATTATTACTGTCCATTTGTATGTGTAATCTATCTTAATGAATCCATACTAGATATAAACTGTAATGTTTGTTTGGCAATTCTCATATTGATCTTACAATTTGGCTGGCATATATCCATGATATCCGTTTTGTTGAGACATGGACCAGCTAGGACTCGAACCTAGGACCTTCCATACGCTGCTGGAGTGCTCTACCACTGAGCTACTGGCCCCTCTTGGACCAGTCCATCGTCGGTCCGAGTGTGGCTTATTTCCAACACCAACGCCCCCCCTTAAGCCACACCTCTTGTGTGCTTGGGGCTCCTAGCCTAGACCTGGCTCTGATACCATGTTGAGACATGGACCAGCTAGGACTCGAACCTAGGACCTTCCATACGCTGCTGGAGTGCTCTACCACTGAGCTACTGGCCCCTCTTGGACCAGTCCATCGTCGGTCCAGGTGTGGCTTATTTCCAACACCAACACGTTTGCATATTTACGTCTTCATTTAATCATATTGTCATCATATCCAATTGTTTGGGATTAATACGTATTATCATAGTTAAACTACTCACCAAAAATAAAAACTCGCCAAGGCCCGAAAAAAAAAAACTCAGCAAAAACTCGACAACTTAAAAATTTGTTTAAATTTAATTAGAAATGCATTTTTTTGCAAAATTCAATGAGGAGATGCATCCAATGAGTCAATAAATGAGTACACAAAAGAAACAAGATGAGTCTAGATATATATGATTGATTTAAATGCAAATTGGGTACAAATGGCATCCTCTTGTGGACTGTTGATGGCTGATAGACTAAAACAAAGTGAAATAGCAAATTGTTTTTGTAAAACTAAAAGTAAATACTACATCAAAACATTTTACATCTTCCTCTTCCCAACTCTTGTGAAAACTAGGTGAGAGATAGAACTAGAGGGTCTAGTCCTAGGAGTCCGATGTGGCTCATCCACCTCGCTAAAATGAGTTTGAGGGTAGCACCCCTTGCGGGGGTCTAGGGGTGAGAGAGAGGGGTAGAGAGATAGGTCTAAATCTTGGGGGAGAGAGGAGAGAGTGGGATAGAGTGGTAGAGAGAGGGAATAGAGGAAGAGTGATAGGGAGATAGATAGGTCTAGAATTTGGGGCAGATAAAGTGAGTGAGATAGAGAGAGCGAGAGAATGTTGATAGGAGCCTACTGATTAATGAACATTGACGAAGTTTGAAAATATAGAAGATCTTCTAAAACCTAGAATTTGCATTATAATTCCTAGAGATCTGAAACCACTCTCAAACATCCTGCCAATATATACATGAAATATAACTTAAAGTAGGAAAAAGACATATTGAAATGTGACACGTTATATTTCATGTATATATTCTGATGAAGAGAATGAGACTGACTTGAAAAAAAAAATTAGATAATTTTTTTATGTGTTTGGGCCTCTTTTTTTTATGCAGCCGAGTTTATGCCAGAGACTTGGCGAGTTTTTGTGGCGAGTCAATGGCGAAATTACTCGCCTCAACACTTTGTTGATTGTTGAATATCAATCGTATACAAATCGGATAAACTGTGCGATTTTATCTCTTTAGAGACTTCACAAAATTGGGGAATACTAGTGATGTAATGTCCAATTTTGGGTACATTATAGTCATTCCAACATTCTTGGCAAGTTGCAAAATTCTCTAGCCAATCCTTAATCCAGATTTCACAGATGTGCAGATTGATGCAGATTTGAAAGAGATTGTGTGAGAAATTTATATTATTTTCTTCCAGTTTGAGTGTGCTCCTCAGATTGTTGATCAAAGATTGTTTGGAAATTTTTAAGCAAATATTTTTACCAGTACCAGGCACTTCCAGCATATATTGCCACTGGGGTTTTGTGTGGATAAAGGCTTCAAAGCCATCATTGAAGTAAGCTGCAGCCCTTATAATCCTAGTCGCAGCCCCTATTCTTATTGCAGCAGCTCCTTGGAATTACTGCCATCACTGTGAGAGTTGCAGCTCTAGATAAGGGGGCAATCTTGGCATGTAAGGCAAGTTCTTGGGATTTAGTGTCGATCCTGGGGTTTTGGAGAAGGGTGCAGCCCTATTTGGAGCATTTTGTATCATATTGAAGCTAGCTGCCCAGCTACACAAGATCCTTGGGCATAGTTGCAGGGTCAATTGCTGATTGAAGGGATATTTTTGGTGTTGTATCGAGGGTTTCTATTGCTGTTCACATTCCCATAATCTTGGTACTCATTATATTTTCAGTCTATTGTGTGGTTAAAAATAAAAGCTCTCTTTGCTAATGTACTTCCAATTTCTGATCAGCAATACTGAAGTTCATTGTATATGATGTCAACATCAAATAAAGAGGCCAAAGTTTGATAAAATGTCCCTATGATATTATTGAATATTGTGATGTTTAAATAGTTAGTTTATGATTTAAATCCATTGTTGTAGCTGTTCTAATTCATTGAATTCAGAAAACACTCTATGATAAGTTAGGGACATTAAATTGTTGTCATAAATTGTTCATGGAATGTCCGCAAGCTAGAAATCAGAAACTTTGCAAGTTTTGGTTCAAAATTTGTGTTAGGGACATTACAAAACAATTGATACAAGATAAAAGGCTATAGAAGATCTAAATGAACTATTGGCTAAAAATCAAACAAACTTGATTAAAACAAATCATCTGGAAATCAATCCTTCAATAGGATTATACACTCAACTGCTATACAGACTACAGATAGAGTGTAAAAAATTGGAATTGCACAAGTTGTTTTAATTGAAATAGACATCATGGCTCTATGAAAACAGAACATGCTCCTAAAGTAGCTTGGCTCCTTTCCATTCAGTAAAGAAGAATGTAGTGGAACTCACCAGCTATATTCAGCTTGCTTTTGACACCTTCTGTACTTGCCCATTCCAGCAATTCTCTTTCTGTCTCTCCAGTAGATATAAGACCACCTATATTTTCTCCATCTAAATTTGCAAAGAAGTTTATCTTATTTACTGTTGCAGTTTGCAATGCATGCAATATATCTATGTTTTCACCACTATTAGCGCAAAGGTCATTTGTAATAGAGTAGATCAAATATAGGGCTTCCATCTCATTCCGTGGACTAAATGGACCAAAATCATCATCTTCCATGAAGTACCATTCTGCCTGCATGAACCATAACTAACTGTTACAAAATCCTAACAATTAAGCAGAATATTAAACACAATGTGCATGTCATTATACAGGCAAGCAACACCCAACACTTTTTGCTTAAGACATTGCAACCTTACTCCTACATCCCATATTCCATACCTCATTCAATTGCAGTATACGGGCTGCCCTAATTATTTGCTCCAAAAGTGTGTCCTCTTCTGGTTTTGGAGATACAAGATCTTTATCATGTAGATGAAATATTAGATTAATGCTCCTCTCTGACAAAATTGCCTGCTTGAGTGCATTGATAATATTATCAATTCCAATATTAAATAATCACAACACTTAACAGAATTTGTAGATGGTAAAAATGTGCAAGTAATAGACCATCCATAATCTGCTCCCAGTATATTTCCCAATAGAATTTAATTTAAAGAAGCTGACCATGGAGGATGAGGAGAATTAATTCTATATGTTTATCTACACTGTGTAAATAGTTAGAGTCTTGGGAAAAGGTTTCGATTGAATACCTTCCTATAAACAATGACTAACTAGAACCAGACTCATCAGATAATCTAGATCATGGTAATAAAACTTGGTAAGTACTCAACACACTCACAAATACTTACAAGTTTTCAGCTGGTGAGTAACTTACCCACAACACTTTGAGCCATGTCTGCTGAAAAACTCGCAAGTTACATGGTGAGGCTCGTGTGGGCATGTCAAGTCAAACAGAGAGACTAGGCTGATGCAAAAATAGAAAACACAAAAAAAAGAAAAATAGTTTGAAGTTAAATCATATATCTGACTTTTGTTATCATTTTTGCCTTAAGAAAATTATATTTCAGCTGCATGGAGTGATTGATAGGTGAGTAGAAGGATTTATCTACAGTTGAAGTGTGATTTGATAGATATTTACTTGGTTTATTGTTGGCTTTCTTTTTTTCTTTTTTGTATTTTATGTTTCCTATTTCAAAACCCTGCTGCATAGTAATGTTTGTTTTTAATGTCTAGATTATCTAAAATTTGCAAGGCATTAAGCAAGGTGCAAAGGACCCCAAATGGGTGTATTGCACACCAGGTGCAATCAAGGCTACATGACCCACAATTATCATGGATTTAATATGAGAAGAGGTATCAATCGCCTCAAATAACAACTTTTTCAAATCATTGATCAAGATGTCAAGTTGTGTGATCAAGTGGAGAAAGAAATGCAATGAGAAATGAATGCCCTACTTTCTAGCTATGAATAGTAGATAACAGAAAGGAAGAGATGAGCTTTCCTTGAAGGCACTTTTTGGAACCAAGAGAAGCACCACAAGGCCAGGATGGCTGCAGCAAACTTTTGGTACCATAATAATATGCCATTCAATGCGACAAGAAGCCCATATTAGAATGCATTGACCATTTCGGGTATAATGTTAAGACACCAACTTTGCATGATTTCAATAGGCCACTATTACAGAACTGTCAAAAATACACATCTAATAGTAGAAGAGAAAATAAAAACATGGCAGATATAGGACTACAGCATTTTATCTATAGATGGAAGGAATAGGAATGATTAATTTTCTAGTGGCATATTGGTGTTTCTAAAGTCCATTGATGTCTTGCAATTAATCATGAATGCAAAGACTTTGTACAAATTGTTGGAGGTGATGGTCCAAGAGGTAGGGTGGAGAATGTTGTTCAAGTTGTCACCAATAATGAATGGTCACAGGGAGATTTCTTTAGGAGAAGCCTCCCTCCAGTTTCTAGAGTCCTTGTGTTGCCCATTGCTTGATTTAATGCTCGCGGATATTGGAAAGATTGGATGGGTTAAAACAGTGGTTGAAAATACTAGAAACGTCACAAAATTTAGCTACAACCATAATTGGGTGCTTAGTTTGATAAGAACACACACCAAAGGAAAGAATCTTGTGCAATCAGGCAGACATGATTTGCCACAAGATTCATTACATTGTAAAGCATTGTAAGAACACCACCTTCTCTCAAGCAAATGTTCGTAAACATTCAATGGTTGACGCCTCAATATTGTAAGAGGGCAGAAGAAAAGGTCATCAGGATAGTCTTTGATAATGTGCTTGCCAAGAGAATAGGAGAGCCACTCAAAGTAACTTGCAAACTAATGATTTATGAATTTTTTATTTTCTCTCATTTTATCCTTTATTTTGGTTTTGGTTTTTTTCTATTAATTAAAATAAAATCCAAATTTTGAGGCAGTAAAGCCTTTGGTCAAGGTATTGCATTCACTTGATGGGGATAAAATGTTGATGGATTATGTCGATGAGGTAGTAAATACTAAATACAGACATAAGACTTTATTGCATTATTATAGTGAAACAAGAAAAAATATAGAGTCATTTGGTGAATTAATGATCGTGGACAGACCTACCAACTCCACCAGCCAATACACAACAAGGAGTACTACTTAACCTCAATTTTTTATTATCCAACTCTGTTATAAAGCTGAAAAGAAGGTTATGGCAGTCCTCACCACATCCATTGAGAGGATGAACCTAATGAAATCCTGAGATACAAATCTAGATGAGTTGCAGACCCACAAGGCTAGTGGGGGGGCTCTTTTAATCATCTCTATGCATTCAAAGGAGAGCAATCATTCAACCAAGCAGAGAAAAAAACAAGTCCTTATTGTCGGCTCCTTTGATAAATGCAACTTGAGCTTTAATATTACAAACAAAACTTTACTTGATAATTAACTGTTAAAAAAATTTAAATATCTTATTTGTAAATTTGTGGTGGAAAGAATATGGTACTCAGAGACCAAATCTTGAGAGGCTAGACACTAGTGTTTTTTGCCATCCCTATTGCACTTTTGGGTGTGAGCTCAACTGGAGCATGCTTGAGCCTTTGAGATAATTCACACCAAGAAGAGGAATAGATTGACCCAGAAGCACCTCAATGGCCTTGTCTTTCTTCAACAACCTTTGCCTTCATGCTTAACGTGGAAGGAAAGGAGTCTCATAATGCAATTGACTTGGAGGACATTGGTCCATATTTGGATTGGATTGCCAAAGTTGTGAATGTCATGTTCATTAATGAATGTCCCATTGAATTACAGAGATGCAGCAAAAACAATGGAAGCAGAAGCATTGGGAGACAGCATACTTGATTATTCATTTCACTCCTAACAAAGATGATTCAGATTTACCTTCTAGTTTGAGGCTGAATACTACTGGGGTAGGGAGGAAGTTGTAGACTATATTTCTAAAATATTTAAAATTTTGTATTTTGAGCCTTTGATGGAAATGACATGTAATCACTGACTTGTGACAAATTGGTAATCAAAATAGACTTACACATTCTCTAAATCCATTCATTATGTTTCTCATGCATCACTTTAGATTATTTTGCGTATTTATGTATTTTATTTTATTTGCCAAGTTTCTTTCCAAGTCAAATCCGAATCAAATTTTTGGGCAAGTTTTGAAATAAGTCTATATATTCCCATGTGGTCGACAAGAGAACTTAAACCATATTCTCTAGACAGTAGCTTAGCTTGATAGTTGAAGATTGGTATTAGTCATAGTTTTAGAGTATCTTCTCTTGGTATGTCAATTGGAGGGCATTAATATTTCTGGATCCCTAATTTTTGTAGACCATCTGCACCGATTTTATGTTATGTGTATTTAGGTTTCTTCTCATTTCTTCATCTAAAAAGTCAGAAGTGAGATCACTTTTGTAGAATACAAAAAGGAATTTTATTGTGGTAGGGAATTTCAGGTTTCTAGATGATACTCAGATTTGTGTTTGTCTTAATCTCTGGCTTCTCTTGGGAATAAATAGTAAATGTTAATTTTTGAGAAAAATTCCACATCATTCCTTCTTTGTTGCATACAAAGAGTACCATCATACACTAATCATCTTGATGTAACTTTTTTGACATACTAACAGTATCAATTTTCTTTACAAAAAGGAAATACATTTTGAACCTCAAAGAAATGATACCTATTATTAAATATGCATCATTCCAGTGTTAAAGAGCAGGCAGAAGATTACAATCACAACTGATCAAATACACAGGAATTTGTGGTTTTTCTCACTTCATACAAAAAAAAGACAATATACAGACCTATAAATGCTCACAATAAATATAAATTTCTTCTAAGAGCATCTTCTTTAATGGAATGGAAGTAGAGAAGAATGCTTTGAAAGGTATTCAAGGCAAAATGATATTACAACATTTTGAAAACTGAAGAGAATTGTATGAATGGATTAAATTTAGTTTCATGTAGATTTGGAATCCAACCTGCAAACTAAAAACTAATCTGCCTTCTCAGCAACAACAAAATAGGTGAATTTAACAAAACGAAATGATGAAAAAAGCATGCCATGTGGGCATGACTAAAGTGTACCTTTTTCTTTCCAACCAATGGATCATCCTGATTGGGTTCAGGAAGTATCAATACAACTCCATTTTCTCTTTTCTCTTGTTCCAATACCTGATTAACGAATAAACTATAAAAGTCAATGCAATTAATTCTGATCACATCGTAGGTCTCCAAGTCAGTTACAAAACAAGGTTATTCAGTATAATGGAAATAGGCTTTATTAAAGAAACTGTAAAGCTCAATTATATGAAGTCTTTCCTATGATCAATCAAATCTTAAAGTCAACTGCATCATGTGCAATATATTTAAAAGTAATAGGCTAACAGAAAATTCACAGCACATCTAAATATAAGAGAGGAATAAATATTTGTGATTCTATAGTAAACATTGTAACTGTGAATCTGATCGTTCACTTGGTATATATAAAATAAAGTCAAGGAAGAAGCATAGTGATAGCAAACTTAAGGGGGCTTGGAGCCTCATTTCAATGATCACTGATACTGCATACAAGCAAAGAACCCTCTTCTAGAATAAGTCAAAATCGCACTACCATTTTGGCCAAAAGCCCTAGTTGGATTAAAGGCCCCAAACAAAGTTAATTACCAGATCATGGAGAACTGTAATGCAGTAATGATACATGATGCACGTGACAATTGTCAATGTTCAAGGATGCCCCTACCCCAGGAATCCCTGTTTAAAAAGATCTTGATCTTATTTGAAGAAAGAGAAATCACCCTCCATATGCATAAAGTCAGCCCCTCCACCAATAAATATATACAACCTATTATTAGTTCTAAGAAAGGGAATGCCAAACTTAAGTAAAAAGGTTGGAAAAGTAGTTCAAGCCATGGTAGAGTGCAAAAGCAAGCTTCAGTTGTCATAGATGATAAAAGGTTGAAGGGTAAGGCATCCTTCCACTCCAATAAAAGTAAAAATTTCTCTTGAAATGTTTGAACACCTGCAAGCAGAAAGAGGGTGCTGAAAAAGCCAATCCAAGTAGTGCAAATGGTGTAGCATTCCATCAAGAACCAAGTCGGTATCTGGACAAGACTTTCAAGAAAGTTTGGGAATAGCTAAAGGAGTAGCACTTACTCCAGAGGGACAATGAGGACAAGCAAATCTCTGCACCTCCCTTAGGTAAGTTGCACTGTAATCCAGAATTCTAGCCTTTGTTTTCTGATAAGAGATATTGAGATCTAGATATTGTGGTCACCAATATTTAGGCCCTATTGACTTATTTAATAAATGTTGAGATGAACTAGAATATATTATAGTTTTACAGCTTTGGCAAATGGACGCTTGGGAGACACCTTCATGTATGCCTTAAAGACATAGAACATCTCATTCAAAACCGATCTTTCAGATAGTTCAATGTGTTAATTTCTGGCCATCTACTATGGAATATTGAAACAAAATATGGTAAACTCACATGGAGTATTGGAAGAATAGGGATCAGGCATACAATGGTAAGGTTGGACAGATTTGTGGGTGGTTCTATGTTGTTAGTCTTGTGTGCTCAGCCAACTAGGGTTTAGGGTTTTAGGGCAAAACCCTAACAAATATACACAAACCCTAGCTATTACAAAGAGCTCCAAAGACCAAAAATGTGTCCATTCATCCTGCTAATGAAATGATAACAACTGCAATTCATGACATGACACAACCTTGAAATCAATGACAACATAATGCCAAAAATCTAGCCCTTTGTCATTGATGGCAACATCAATGAATTGTCCATGTCTGCAATCAATTAGAAACTGCAATAACACACTGTGCATCCAAATATTTTCCACATCATCTCTCTCCCCCTTTGACATCAATGGCAAAAGGATGTCTGGAGTTTCTTGAAAAAAAATTTGCTTGGCATGCTCCACCTAACTACAGCTTTCCCCTTGAATGGGATATCTCAAATTGTTTGTTTTGTCTTGCATTTCTCAGACTCTACCTCTCCCTCTTAAATTGTAGTATTTCAAGGATGAAGATGTGACAAGATAGGCTCCTCCCGAAACCATGCCACACCTTAAGTATTAAGAGATAGGAAGGAGATACCACTCCAAACTTCTCTTTGAGATACACAAATGTATCCTTTGGAAGAGGTTTGGTAAAAATGTTTGTAGCCTACTCTTTTGTAGCAACATATTCCAACTTGACTTGCTTCTCTACAACCTTTTCTCTTAAGAAATGATACTTGATGTTAATATGCTTTGTCCTTGAATGCATGACTAAATTATTTGATATGTTTATTGCACTTGTATTGTCACAAAGAATTGATCAAGAGCATACAACTTGTGGTTCAAAATCTATAAATCCTCAACTCATCAACTTGCCCAAACAATGTATTCAATAGAGTCGACATAACCTTGGAATTTTGTATTCTTTTACATGAAAATAGATCTCACGCACAATATTAGTCAAAAAAATCCCAGTAGTCGAATCCTCCCTATTGTTGCGAGTAGTCTTCTTCTGCTCCTTAGGAAGGACCGTTTTAGTGGCTACTTCTTAGAGAAAATTTGCAATTTTTTTAGTGGCTACTTTTTAGAGAAAAATTGCAAGTTGTAGATGAAACTTGCAGGAAAATTGTAAGTTTGGAGATTATGATTGATACTTGTCGTATGCCATTTTTACAAGCACTTCAATTCAATCTTCAAGTGAATATTCTGTTCAACCATTTTCAATTTTTTTTTCATTATTAGCATCATGAATGCATCTAGTTCCATGCTTCTAAGACCTAACTTCTAAATGTTCACTCTTCAAAGGTAACACCCTCTTTTGGGTAACAATTTACCTCCACAATGTCCATTTCAAAAGCATCCTGTTTCAACAATTTGTTCCACTGTTACACCATTTCTAGATTGCAAATATTATCACCAACTTTTCCACATCAGCAACATGTTGGTCTTCTCTTTTCCACTCTTTGTCTATTGCTACAAGTTTCATGTTCATGATATCAGTGGCAAGTCTTCTCTTCTCTTTCTACTTACCATCTTCACAAGATTCTTCAACAATTGCTTCAGTGTAATCGATATTTTGGATTGCCACAATCTTTTCTCTTCTTCCTCTAACCATTCTCTCCTCCAAACATTCAAAGTTAAAACTTTGCATTCTGTTAATCATAGTGGCCCGTGTAACTCTCTCTACCCACTACTTAGGCTATGAGCAACAATGCAATCTTCCTAAATGATATACCTCTCTTAGACATTTCGTAGGACTTTGCTTACAACTCTAGGACTCCACTTAACTTGAATTGTTCTACTCAAAAATCAGTCTATCTTAACTCAAAACACAGGAACTTAGCCCACTATGACACCAATCCCACAATAGAAATGCAAAGAACTCAAAAGGGTGTGCACACAAACACCAATGTAATTCACAAGGAAATAAGAATCAGAATCTTCCTACTGCATTGTCTAACTCCGTCCAAAATCAACCGCATATCAACATTGTTAATAGGTGTTTACAGGTTTTACTTGATCTACAAGAAATCTGCTACTCTTAAGAACAAAGGTGCTTTACTATTTCTACATAATATCTAGGCTTTCCTAAAGCTATTTTAAGGGGAAAAAAAGCTTCCATTTCCAACTGGTATGGCCCTGCATCTCGTATGCTTGGATGCACTTTTTGCAACACCCACACATCAAACATAAATATAAGGAAAGAAAGAAATTATATCAATGCACACAAATATACAAAATAGGGGAACGTACATGTATTTGCAATAGGGAAGAACTAGGGTAAGAAGACCCTAATTATGAAGGGTAGTTAAACACCGGGAACTAAAGAAGAGAAAACAGCACAAGAGAAAGTACACGTAAAGCAGCTAAATCCAAACCCAAGAGAACTAAGTAAAAATATAAACTGTGAGGGTAGGAACCCATTATAGAGTACAGAGCTGATGAAGATTGAAGCAAGATACGAAGACAGGAGACCAATGCTACCACATGTTTTTAGCAAGTCTCTGACCAAAGGAACCAATGGCATCATCTGCAAGTAAAGAATATTAGGCAAATGCAGTCTACATTCATGAAGCAATGGATATTAGTGCAGACAACCTTAAGTAGTTTCGTTCTGTTATAGTGCTAAGTTATAATACCAGTTTGAATTGCCCTTTAAAACTAAGAAGAGAAGTTGCAGTAGCCGCCTGCAATGGCTTAAAATGCAAAATATTTTTTTTCAAAGACAGGTATAAAGTAATTTGGTAAAAATTAGTTAGAAATAGGCAAAGATAATTAGAGACGTACTAGAACCTTGTGAGCTAATGTTTTAACTATCTCAATCAAACATCGATAGAATATTTTTACAAGTTAAATTCATTAATTCGGAAGCCTGAAACGATCGTATCAGAAAAAATATAAAGATTAACAAGGTTGAGAAGAATCTTACTGCAATAGCAATAGGATTTGAGTCTTCCATCGCTATTTCTGTTAAACCCTTCGTTTAAGTAAGATTATGTTGTTTACATATTCATATTCACAGTCAGATTATGCTGTTTACATATTCATATTCACAGTCATCCTTCATGTTTCTCGATGTTTTTATTTTAAAAAAATCCAAAAACATAGTTCAATGATATGGCATATAATTAGGCTGCCATAGAGGTGAAATGTCGCTTGAGTGTTTTTTTTTTTTCTTTTAAATTAACTACACTTAAAATTTGAAAGTAATTTATATATCAAGTTGATATTTAATAATAATTATATAGATAAGGACTTCGGCCCTAGCTCGCTTGGTTGTGGATCGCAATTTAAGGCGTGGATATGCTCCCCATGGTCTTGAGTTCGAGTCCCCGACTGTGTTAACTCTGTGTGTGTTGCTACCTTGTGAGCGGGTCGTACACACTGGGGGATTAGTCTCGCTTCGGCGAGGACACCTCCAGATTTTTAGGTAAGTATTGTCAAGGGGTGGTTTCAATTTATATTAACTTAAAAGTAAAGGTACAACAGTTCATGTATTACATACATCATCCTCTCCATACATTCATACAACCTCTCTATTTGCAAAGGGCATAAGAGATTCTTATAGTTCCCAATATATTGGGCAAAAAGAGACAAGGCTCCTCTTTTTATCCCATCCCTATACAAATTCAATGCCTTGAACATGGTTTGCTTCATCTAGACAACCTCAACATCAAAGATACCAACTATCAATCCACGACCTAGGAGCAAGGGGATGGTGTCAAGCATGGCTTTGACCACCACCTCATGTAAACCAACCACTAGTCGATGAGCAAAGGATAAGGCCCATACTAAGTTACCCATTAGTTGAACAACATTTTGAAGAACTTCTCATAAACAACATCATCATGCACGTGGTTGGCATTCCAAGCAGCCTTGCCCATAGTCTTAACCACCATCTCCACTATTGTAGCCTCTCCATTGATCTTGAAAACCTTTCATCTTGCTCTGCGATGGATTCCTCTTTGTACTCGCACTAAATCTTGAAACTACAAGACATTTTATCATTGTAGAGAAGCTCGCAACTCATCAACTTATAGCTCAGCCCACCAAGAAGAAACTTTTGGATTGTGAATGCCCCCATAAATTTCATCCATGGGATCACCACACTCATCGAGAGCCAAATTTAATGGCCCAACAACAAAGGGGCTTCACCTGGTAGGCAATATGATATCACGTGTGTTCATATTGGGGGGTTTAATATCCCCAAAAACCAAAGCAATATATTGTTGATATATTAAGGACGTAGGGTTTTTATAAATTGCCATCCTAAACACGAATATTCGAAGGTATTTTTTATTTGGACATAGGACTTCCACATGTGTCATCATTCGTGGATCGCGAGAGTCAAAAATTCAAAAGCATTAGCTTTAACAAGATTTTGCTAATGGTCATCCCTTCTGATGTGTGCCTCCACCTATCGATAAGACATTGTCTTTGTCAATAGGACCATATCGATAAGACATTGCTAAGTGTTGGTGACAAGGGGATAGATTTTAGTGTAGCCTTGCTTTTCAGTAAAGCGTTTTTGAGGGATTGCCAAAGTGAGATCTCTTGTCAATAACCTTTGAGACTTAGTGGGGACCATGTTTGATTGGTTTTCTCTTGTTGAGTTGGATGTCAATGGTTGTAGAGGTTAATCAGCGACTTGACAATACCAACGTGGACAGATCGATGAGATCGTGTGTTGTTTCAGTGAGACTTTGGAGTGGTCTTGGCGAAGAGTTGATTTCGATGTAACCTTAGGATTCGATGAGATAGTTTGAGCGGTTAACTGAAGTCATACTTCTTACCGATATCAATAAGACAGTTGATGAGTCTTGGCGACAAGCTAGGATTTCGGTGTAACATGTGAATTTGGTAAGATGCTTTAAGTTGGTAGCCGAAGTCACTTTCCTTGGCGATAAGACTATTTGAGTATAGTTTTGTTCGGTCTTGGCGATGTCAAGGATTTTGGTGTGACATTAGAGTTTGGTAAGATGCTTCAAGTTGGTAGCTGAAGTCACTCTTCTTACCGACAAGCTATGATATCGATAAGACAGTTAATGTGTTATGGTGAAAAGCTAGATTTCGGTGTAACATTAGTATTCGATAAGACATTTCAAGAAGGATGCTGAAAACATAGTCTTTGTCGATAAGACTATATCAATAAGACATTATTGAGTGTTGGTGAGAAGGGGATAGATTTCAATGTAGCCTTTATTTTTGGTAAAGCTTTTGTGAGAGATTGTCGAAGTGAGATCTCTTACCAACAACCTTTGAGATTTAGTGGGGACCATGTTTGACTAGTTTTCTCCTGCTAAGTTGGATGTCGATGGTTGTAGAGGTTAATCAACGACTTGATGATACCAACATGGACAGATCAATGAGATCGTGCACTTAGGAGAGGCTCTGACTCTATCTCACCGACTCACCTATGCACATGTAGATGGGCACTCAAAAAGAGAAATCTTGCATCCCAGTGACATTTAAACATCATCTTGTTGACTCGCTAATGCATGCATGGATGTACGCATCAAAAGAAATGACCATCAACAAAAAAAATCTTACACATCCCAACAACTCAGCGATAGAGGATGTTGCTAAACCATGACTATTATGTGGCGTCAATGTCATCAAATAGTGCAATTAGCTACATCCACCAAGGTTAACATGCAAGATGAGATTAGAACTTTGTCAGAACTTGTAATTTCATCGGCGAGTTTCGTTTTGTTGAGTATATTTCACTCAAAAGTAGGGGCAAAAAGTGATGAAATGGCTAACTAGCTGACAGAAATATATTGTGGCTAGTGTTAAATATACTAGCCGCAATATATTTATGTCAACTAGTTAGACACCACCAAAAAAGTGAGAACAATTTGAACATAGGCACAAATTGGCGTTGTGAAGGACAAGTTGGATGCAATGAGTGCATTTTTTAATTTAAGATATATTTATTTTGAGTCAAACAATGTTCATTAGAAGGCAGGAAGTAAACCTCATGGAAACCTGCAACTTGAAGCCCCTATCAAGATTTACAGTCAAAGAGGACCAAGGAACAATATTTAATTGTTTAATTTAGAAAAAATCTTATCCCCTCCATTTAACTATTATTCTCATTCATCTGTTTTAACTTAGTAATGTCAACCATGGAAAGCACTATTACATATGTGAAAAAAATTAGTAAACTAGGGTGAAGAACACATGAAGAACTGTCATTTGATCTATAACTAAGAGCTAGTGAATACTAATTATAATTTACAATATCTAATGTTCAATACCAATAGAAAAATACTAGGAAAAATGCCCATGAGTGAGTATGGAGATCTCAAATAGAACAAAAAAAATTATCATTTTTTTTTTACATAAGTACTGCCATAAGGGGCCAACTCCCATATTTTAAAAATTTGAAAACAAGAACATGGATATTAAGAGGGGAGACACCACGGGGACATAGGAGGGATCATTGATAAGAGAGGGGACATAGGGGTGATCAGTGATGTAGATAACCAATCCCCTTTCCAATCACTTTCAACCTTTCTACTATCTCTACAGGGAACAGATTGCCATTATCATTCATGAAGGCCTCAAACTCATCCAAGTTGTATTTCTGGCCTACCCCAACTTTGAATAACTTCCATGCTTTAGTCATTTTGGTCTTTCTACCTTCAACATTAAGATTAAAAAAAACCAAGCATGATCTTTGACTGTGGCACAATCTCAAGGGTCCCCAACGTAGTCTTCACACCTTGAGCATTCTCCTCCTTCACTATGCAAGGCACAATACCATAAGTGTCAAGGACATATCCCAAAATTTGGATAATGGGGGAGAAGAAGTTCTCATAAATAATTCCATCATGTACATGCTCGTTAGCCCAGAAATCCATCCCTAAGATGTTTATCATAGACATCTTCTCGTCATCATCCCCTTTGTTGAATAGGCAGGCAATATGCTCGTTCGGGATTCTCTAAGATTGTTTGTGCTCTCACACAAACACTTAACACCAAAGGAATTCACCATTTTCTGAACATAGTCTTGATGAAGGAATCACTGCTTTATAGCTTTCATATCCTAACGATAGAAACAAATCTCAAAACAAAGCTTTTTGGGATTTGTTTTTTAAATTATTGCCCAATTTTTCAATTTGCTACAGATTGTCGTCATTTTGTTAAAAAGGATGAAACCCTTTCATCCATCTGTCACTTGTTATGTTCAAACCTACATATTGTACCCTTTACTGCAAAAATAGATACGATTGGATAATTTAATCAATTACTTTTCAGTTCTGGCAGAAAATTAACTCATCGAGTTCCAATGTAATCTTTGTTTTATCCTTTTTGGGCCTCGTGGATGGCAGACTCTACTACCAAAATGGAGATTTGCAATCTTACAGAATGCAATTGCAGTTCCATGTGAATCCTATTGGCATTTGGCATAATTGATGCAAATGAGGTGATGCAGTTGAAGATGGATGACTGCACCAGTAAAGGATAGAAGTCTATTTGTGATGAAGAGATTGAGATTTTGTGATTATATGACTTGATCAGTTATTTGTGTTGTCATTGATGGCAACTGATGGCAACTGATGTTCCTGATGTTTTGTTTTGTCATCTAAATGATTTGGTTTACCAGAAGAGAGAGTTTACCGACAGAGAACTGAAGTCTGTGAAATAAGACTTTAACCAGTAAAGAAGAAATGTTTTGATTGAATCGATCGATCGACGATGATTGGTGATTTGCAGTTTGGATGATGAGCTTGTATCATGGAAAGGAGTATCTAACCGGAACCGGAACTTGTGAAGATTACCGAAATGTGTGTTTCAAATTTCTGATGAAGTTTTGCTAAGGTTTTAGCAGGGTTTAAGACTAGTGAAGAAATCATCAAACCGATAATGATTTATGTTATGACGGTGGTCGACGATGAGTCTACATGAAGGTGGTAACATGACACAACCCATGTGAAAATATTTCATTGTTGTTTTGGCGCGATTCAAGGAAGAATTTCTTGGGAATCAGCGATACGCTTAGTAGAGTGTTTTAAGGTTTTGACTTTGGTACATATCGGATTTTTCGTGATGGGTTATGATCAACCAACAATTGATATTGCATTGTAATTTGTTGTAATGATTTGTATATCGATCCGAGATGATCTCTTATGATTTGAATTGTAAATTCATGATGTAATTAGGGTTTAGTGGCCGACCTAATTGAGATGGCTATTTAGGATGACACAGTTGATGTTTATCGTGTCGATGGTCTTAGAGAATGAGTTGAGTCGTCCAAGTGAAGTGTGAGATCTGCCTGAGAGTTGTAGAGTGTTGAGTATAACTGGATCTGATCAAGCAAGCAGAGAAGTGCAAGTAACAGATCATTTTCTTACTGTTGTTCCCTAACAATTGCAACAGGTTAAATCCCTTAACTGGGTAGGTCCTAACAGGCCTTAAACATTTACGTCCCCTAACAAGGAAGCTCTCAAAATATTTTTAGATCATCTCACGAGGTTGATCCTAACAAATCATCAAGCTCCTAACCGGGTTGCTAGGCAAATCCCTTAACTAGGTGACTCCTAACAGGGTCTGCTCCTAACAGGGCATATTGTAAGCTCCTAACAGGGCTAATCTCCTAAAAGGGCATACTTCAAAAGAGTACAAATATTTGTGGTTGCCAACTCCCACCATGGTTTTTCCCTATTTGGGTTTCCACATCAAAAACTTATGGTATTCATGTGTGGAATGTTTTTCATGTGATGTTCTTGTTTATGTTTCATTTCATGCATTATTTCCAAGACACCGGTTATGATGTTTTATCAAAGGTTTAACAGAGGTTATCGGTACTGATAAGAGTTGATAGAGAAAAGTGACTGATCTGATAAGCTAAGTTGGTAAATGATCAAATCTACATGATTGCTTATGTGGTGAAAGAATTGATTGATGTGGTAAATGATTTGATTAATGTATTAAGAAAATTTGATAAAGAGGTTGTTAGATCTGATTAAAGAAGTTGAGATATTTGTTAAATGGTTTCAGATCTGATATAATTTTGATTTTGGGTTTAAAAGTTTCAATTAGTCTTAATACCGATCCCCCCCCCCCCTCTCAGTATTAACCGGATGCTCATAGGATTAACAAAGCCATGTCATTCTGTCCAAGTAACAAATGTTGATTTACACTTATTTGAAACTAAAAGATCTCATAAATCATGCCTCGGTAAGCCCAATTGGAATAACAAGGAAAAGAAACAGTTCCTAGGGGCAACTGCCAAGGAAAACAAACACTTTCATTGACTTAATTTTCCCATTTCCAAATTAACCCCTTCATGTGTAAATTTGACTTTCTTTTTTCATTTAATTATGGATGCACCAAGATGAAAATACACATCATTTCATAGCAATATTATAACCAGACTTCTGAATTTTTTATTATAATTTTATCCATTACTTAACCAACTGATAGATACATGTGGAAAATAATGCAGGTGGATCCAATTGTAGATATGGAATATATAATTGTTACCAGTGAAGAATTTTTTTTTTTGTTGGCACAGTCATTTGTCCAAAAGGTTGTACACTTGCTGACATCCATCATGAAATTGTGGATGATGAACTCATTGAATACCCTTTCGATTTTATCAGTGCACTTGGGCATCCATTAAATATAAAGGAAGAACAAAAAAGGAAAGCTACAACAACACTTATTAGCATTAAGAGGAAACATGACATAGCGTATGTTGGTACAGTTGAGTCAAATATAATGGAAAGTACACCAAACCCTCAAAACAATAGAGAGAGTGCAGAGGTAGGTATGCATAAACAACCAAGAGTTGGAGATGGGTTTGAGTCAATGGAACAAACCACAGTTGTTGATCCTAATGTGTTGGCATCTTAAAATAAGAAAGTGAATAGTTTAATGGAAGAATTTGTCAATGGGAAAATTACTCTCAAAGTATATTCAGAACAGGGAGAACCTAAAACAAAGATCCATTGTGAAAGTTGTGGCATTGATTATGGAACAGGGGAAGTATCCATGGTAGCACAAACAATTCGTAACTTTAGAAACAATCATATGAAAACAATGTGCCATCAACGTTACATTTTAATGGAAGGAAATGGTGAAAATCATTCAAGTAGCATAGAAAAGTAGACAACTATGGTTAGAGATCAATTTGAGATTGATCAAGCAATTAAACTTCTAGATGATTTCAACAAGACACAAGAGCCTAATTTGTTCAAGGTGGTGGAAGCAACACTTGCAGGGTATGAGGATTAGAAAAAAGTAAGAGTGAAATGTACACGATGCAATAAATGGTTTTGTTTGGTGCCAACAAATGTTAATATTATCAGTTCTCTAAATGAACACATGAAATCAAAGAAGCACACCACTGCTACAGATGAGGATTCATATATATGATTGTTTTTAAGGAGTGGCACAGCCAGGAGACCCAAGAAGCCTACCAATGATAAGTCCCAACAAAGTTTTTCTTTAGGGTCTTGGTCCCATCATCACCATCTCTATTACACAGGGGTTTAGATCCTTCTACTTCAGGTGTGTTAACTACCCAAGCTCAAATTTATTTTGAATATGATCTATTGTAATTTGTTCATTTTTTGTTTTATCATCTTATTAAAGATCATTCATCACCATTGATGTTGCAATCTTGGCGGTATTGGTATTCCTATATTAGCAGAAATGGAGAGAGATTAGACACAAACATCCTAATGGATGATCAAAGGGGTGGAAAATTATGTGCCATAGAGATGCATACCAAGTTGATGCTATGTTATGAGGGTAATGAATATTGTATTGATGGCACATATAGGCATATTCATTGAAAGAGGGCTTTTGAGACAATAATCCCATTTGAATAATTGACATGTAGCTTTTGTAAGATGATTCCAGAATGTGATGATTTTAGGATGCGTTTATATCATTAATCAAAATGTGCCAATAAAAGACATGGGAGGGATACAGGGAGAGGGAGAAGACTAGACTACTTGACTCAAAATAAACTCAGAATAGGTGCTAGGGTTTCAAATGCTAGCCAAAGATCAACAATGCGAGCTCTTTGGTGGGAAAAGACAAAGGTTGCTATATGTTTATGGTAAAAATGGAAACAACAATATTGAAAGATTGAATAGATTCAACCACAAAACCCTAGCCTAACAACAACAAAGATCCACCATAACATATGAAGATTACCTAAGACAATGTAAATCAACAAAATCACAAAGATTATACCATCACATGTCCACTAGGGTTTGGATCTCCATTCTTCCTATCTCCATTGATCTTGCTTGATATACTTGCTCTCAAATTTTATGTGTGCACAAGAGCTCAACAAAGAACGAAAATGTGGTTGATAGTTTGATTGCATATGAAAGTTCAAATGCTAGAATGCTTAGGAGTTGAATTAGGGGTTGATAATGAAGGAAGCATCTCCTTGTATAGAAGACACTATAAGAAATGGAGGGATAATATTGAGAGGTGTAAGAGATAAATGGTCGGCTAGGATTAGAGGGTAGGTAAAAGAAATAAGAAAATAATGAGAGGGTAGGTAGTGTAGGAATTAAGAGATGAATGACATGTGTCATGGGTAGAAAAGGATAATGAATTAATTAAATAAACAAAGATTTATTTAATTAATAGAGGAAGTGGGATCAATTAAATAAATAAGATATTTATTTAATTTAGGGGAAGGATAATTTAAATAAATAAAAGTATTTATTTAAATGAGAAATAAGGCTAGAAGAGGATAAATGAATTAATTAAATAAATAAAGATTTACTCAATTAATAGAAGAATTAGGCTGAAGTAATTATTTATTTAATTAGATAGGACAATTTTAGGTGTCTACATTTTGCCCCTCTTTGAGACAATGCAACTTGTCATGTTGTTTCAAAGAAGATAAGATGAACTGATACAAAGTTGCCCCAAGATGGGAATGATATGCCCCCTTGAGAGATTGGATGAAAATGTTCGAAAATATCGCAGACAATCTCTCGATAAGAAAGAAAGGCTAGAATGGACTAACATGATAGAATGACAGAGTCATGGGATAAAGAAGACTGACATGAGAGACTAGGGCTAGGGTAGTCTATAAGATAGACTATGAGGGAAAACATCCTCATTGTCATCCACACACCTAAGAGATCAGAGTGCAGAGAGAGCAGAGAGCAGTCAACAATGATGACCTTGGTGCATAGATTCGATCGCGTTCGCCAATATCAAAGGCCAGCAGATGCAAGAGAGCCAGTGAGTACCACAAAACCTCCTTGTATTTTGTTGCATTAATTGTTGTCATAAATGCATGCTAGGTAGTGCAATAAATGCGCTTTAGGTATGTTGTAAAAACTTGTCAAGCGGGGGAAAAAACGCCAAGGCGCATCTACGTTGGTTCCAGGTGTGTCTGGGTAGGCTAGGTGCATCTACGTTGGTACCATGCATGTCTATGATTTCAATAGCATATGTGTTCAATGCGAGCGCGTATGTGCATTTCAAGCACATTTGTGCAGGATGGGCACGTCTGTGCAAAGTAGACGCATGTCTGTGATTTAGACGTGTTTGTGCAGGGCAGGCGCGTATGTGAAGTATGCAAGCTTGTTTGCATCATGAATGGGCGTTTATGTCTTCAAGGTCAAATCGACAGTTCTATGATAAACATACATTGTCGATTGGATAAGTTGTTGAGAGGATACACTCAAGCAAGTCCTCTAGGGAAGACTAGGATAACAAATAGGGCTAGGATTGACAATTTTGTGATAGAACATATGTTGCCAATCAGGAAACTACTCAAGAGGATACACTTAACAAGAGGCCCTAGGATAGGATAGGTCGAGGCATTTTGTGGTGAATAGGGAGTACCAAAGAAATTGGCAATTTTGTGATAGAATATACGTTGTCAATTGGATTAGGCTAAAATTGACAATTATGTGATAGAACATATGTTGCCAATTGGATAAGCTACTCAAGAGGATACACTCAAGTAGGTGCCCTAAAAGAAAGCAACACTTTGTGATGAACAAGGAATGATACTAGGATAGAGTCCCATATGATAGATACAAGCTCTAGGATAAAAAGAAGCACTTTGTGATGAACATGGAGTACCACTAGGATAGAGCGCCATATGATAGATATAAGCACTAGGATAAAAAGAAGCACTTTGTGATGAACAACGAGTACCACTAGGATTGACACAATTGATTTTCTTGATTGCAGGAGGACTTACCTATGTTGGAGTCATGGGAGAGATTCCCTTTGACTCAGAGTTTACGACCAGAGCTGACGTTCGAGGATAGAGCAGTAGTTGAGGCTATGGGCCTGCGATATATTATGTATGTGCCTGAGTTTTGGGCGAACATGGGATTGTTGACTGCATTAGCTGAGTGATGGCACTCAGAGACATGTATGTTTCATTTACCAATGGGTGAGATGACAGTCACCTTAGAGGATGTATACATGATACTGAGGATACCGATTGATGGGGAGTTGGTTCCTTACGATCGAGACGAAGACAGGGATGCACTGAGATGAGTGTTTTAAGATCCAGGACTGGAGATGAGGGTTGGACATGTGGCTTGGGATAACATGACATAGACAGGTTTGGCGCTACCGACGGTGCTGGCAGGAGTGAATAGTGGATTCCTTTGTTCAGATAGGGCAACATGAGGGTTGGCTATGGGATGGGGGAGGACTCTGGAGACATTGGTGACTAAGCACACCAGGTTTGCATGGGGTCTGTGTCTGTCGGCACACTTGTATTATGAGTTGCATCCATTTGTGTATCACGAATCAATAGGATTGGGGTGTGGAGTGACCTTGCTACAGGTTTGGGCGTATGAGCATCTGTCGGTTACACGTCTGATACATTTTAGAGGTAGAGGACATGGGCACAACTATGTACACCTTTATGATATGATTACTTCTTAGCCACAGATTGGGAGGCTAGAGTATTGGCACAGGGTGATTGACGAGATAAACATGGTATGGAGGCCGTACTGGGACTGTGAGGAGTGGGAGGATGATGCAGTGGAGCTGCCATATGTATTCAGGAGAATGTATCTGATAGGGAGGACACCGTATTTTATTGAGAGGCAGTTGATAGACAAAGTATGCAGGCAATTCGATAGGATACAACAGATGCCACGGGGGTCGAGGATGTATGCATGGACTGTGAGGGATCAGGTGCATTTGGGGCCATTACTTTCTTATGATCAGGTTGTGACACAACTTCTAGAGATGGTTCCCATGCCTCAGGACATTTGGGTGGATGTGGAAGATGTAGGGATGGATGCAGAGTACACTGCATATTACGAAGAGCATCTATTTCCACGACTGACGGATCCAGGGGAGCCGATAGAGGGAGACGGTGGAGGTGATGGTAATGATAGTGGGGATGGTGGAGGTAGAGGCCGACGACGAAGGCGGGGCGCAGTGGTAGAGAGGAGGGTGGCTCAGAGGAGAGAGGGCAGAGAGGAGAGATAGATGCATGTAGTGAGGGGTAGAGGTGGATTATCGTTACAGGTGCTAGAAACATAGGTTCCCAGATAGGTACAGGGACAAGGATAGGGACAGGAGTAGCCATAGGGACAGGGTGAGGGGACAGAGGAGGAGGATGAGCTACTATCCTTGAGGGAGATCTACCAGGGATAGGCAGATGAGATCCAGGATCTAGAGAGGGATACATCTAGACTCAGGAGACAGCTGAGGGACTTTGAGCGGGAGAGGGATCAGGCTATTCAGCACTATAAGGAGGCTAAGACAACACTGAGGGCAGGGAGGCAGGCAACATAGGACACAGGGGCCGGATATGCCTATGTTCTGCGGGCAGGGGAGGAGATAGCCTACTGGAGAGACCTGTACTATGAAGTGGTGCCACTAGATCAGTGGCCTAGGAGATTCTGGAGACCATCGTGGATGACGAAAACCTCCAAAGGGAGAGATAAGAGACAAGCGTCTAGTGATGGGGTCATTGGTCCTCCACCACCACCAGATAGAGGGGTCAGGATAGATGATCCTGGGATGGGTCCTTCCAGGGCTCATACTCGATCGAGGGCAGCTGACTCCGAGGGAGGGAGTTCATCATATCCTTAGAGGGCTCCCTACGTATCAATTTTGTACCATTTTGTATGATGACACCTTCGGGTGATTGTAGCCATATGTATTTTGACATCATTGTACCATGACACATGATTTTTTGATATATATATATATATATATATATATATATATATATGAGATGATTCATCCTTGCAACAACTATATGCATGTGTACCTATGTGATGTTGCTTTTATGATGCTTATGACATGGACGGAAATATGTACATGATTGAATGCAATATTTTTGTTCCTTTGTGTTTTAAATGTTATGCAAATGTGAATGTGTGAAATGCAGATGAATATGATAATGCAAATAACTATTCACATGATGAGAATGTAAAATGTGCTAACATGTGTTGCGTGTAGGATGTGATGCAATTGTGATATCTATATGTATGTATGAAATGCTAATATGTGGTAATGCAGATGAAAACTATATGAAATGCAAATATTTTTGGCATGTCATTATACTCGGTCATGTGATAGCGGACTACATGGACTCAAGAAGTACGATGGAGGTCAATCAAGAAAGGGGGATGGAAGATAGAAGATATGGAAATGAAAGAACTTATTATGCTATTATCATCATTGAGCTTTATTATGGCGAGTAGGTTATGACAATCGAGGTATATGTTCAACCCAGAAAGTCATTGTACCTGTTTGCATGGAGATCAGACAGTCGCAAACAAGGAATGCCCCAGTTCACACTAGACTCTCAGTATCCTCACATCCTTGGACAAGTCATAGCATTACTAAGAGACAATCCACAGACAACAAAGAAAAATAGGTGACGATACCCCATCCTCGCCTTTCTAGTCAAAGACATCCTGGAGATAAAATATCTAGTCAGAGACATCCCGAAAAAGCTAAAAGACATGTCACCAAAAGATAAAATCAAAAGAAAACCAAGACTCGACACCAACATCCACTGTAGTCCTCAAGTTTAGTGTCTCTTGTCACTTGTATAAGTCTATTTGATCGTGGTCACAATTTTTTCATTCACAAAAGGATAGATAGCACTGAACCATAATGTTGTCTGAGTCTGTTGAAACATTTGATTTGTTGAAGCCCGTTGCTACTGTGTCTCATCTGAATTGACTGAATTCATGCAACTGATACTTTATTACGGATTGGAGATGCAAGTATTTTTTTGTTGTAGATGGTGCGCGGATAGACTAAAGAAAACTCAAAGAAACTGTACTCCTCGGAATGTGTGATGCTCTTAGTTCCACACTCATTACTAGACGTAGGTTTTTTCTTAGCCATAGATAGGAGCTAATTTATTATGGATGAAAAGGGGTGAAAATGAGGGATTATTATGAATGGATAACCAATATTAGGTAGATCAATAACAAGACATGATGGGAATGGGTAAGTTTATTATGGATGGATTGGCTATGAGTGTGTGCAAAGTGAAGGATGAGATGGAATCCTAAAGGAGGGAGGAGCAATGTCTCTACACCTGGTGCCAGTAACCCAGTTTTCACCATGGTACTTTCCCAGGGCGCCACCGAAGTGGTTTTCATCGTTGGACGAAATGTTTTTCTATTTTCCAATTTTTTTTTTGTCACAAGGCGCTTGTTTGCCAGGTTTTCACCCAGTAACGATTTTTTATGTTTATGATTTTTTTGTATTTTTTTTTTTTTTAGTTTTTGATTTTTTTGTATTTTTGATATTAGGATATTCTGAAGAGCTATGTGTAAAACCTATGAAGGTGCATGTTGTTGATAGGATCCTCCAAAGGTTCGCCCTCTATGGTTGAGAGCTTATATGCACTGGATCGATAGGCTATTGTGATGATATAAGGACCAAGCCAATTTGGTTCAAACTTGCCCTTCTTCTCTTTGTCTTGCTGATTTTTAAGATTTTCTTTGAGAACTAAGTCACCTACCTCAAATGTGTGAGGCTTTACCTTGTGATTGTAACTGCGACTCATTCGTTGTTGATAAGCCTTGAGATGGTTAAAAGCAATTTGTCTTCATTCATCCAATAGTTCTAGTTCTTGTAAGCGAGAGATCATGTGGTCTTCATCATTGATAGTGTTATGCAAAGAGACTCATAAAGATGGTAACTCGACCTCAATAGGCAAGATAGCTTTAGTGCCATAGACAAGTCAATAAGGTGTGGCTCCTGTAGGTGTGCGAACACTTGTGTGATAATCCCAAAGTGCGGGATTGAGTTGGATATGCCAATTTCAGCCAGCATCATTGACTGTCTTTTTGAGGATTTTAAGAATAGTTCTATTAGACGCCTCAACTTGACCATTACCTTGGGGGTAATAGGGAGTGGAGAAATGATGGGTAATATGGAATTGATCACAAAGTTCACAAACATCCTGATTTTTGAAGGGACGTCTATTGTCGGTGATGATGGAAAGAAGAATACCATATCGACAAATGATATAATTGAGAATGAATGTAGAAATCTATTTTCTAATGAATTGTGTAAGAGGCATGACTTCGATCCATTTTGTGAAATACTCTGTGGCAATGATAATGAATTTGTGGTCATTGGAAGAAGGAGGGTGAATCTTGCCTATGAGATCGAGTCCCCACTGACAAAAGGGCCAAGGAGTCGCAATCAGTTGAAGTTCTTGTGTTGGCGCGTGAATAAGGTCTCCATCAATTTGACATTGCTTACATTTATTGACAAACTGATATGAATCTTTTTCCATATTGGGCCAGTAATATCCAGTCCTGATGAGTTTCTTGGCTAAGGTAGGACCACTAAAATGTGGACCACATATTCCTTCATGAACTTCGCGTAACGCAATCTGAGCTTCGCCCCTTTCTAAACATCAAAGGAGAGTGCCATCTAGACCTTGACGGTATAGGATATCAACTAAAATGACATATCGGGAAGATTGGTGAATGAAAGTGCGACATTGGTTGTTGGATAAGTCAGGAGGAAGGGTGTTGTTATGAAGGTATGTGAAAATGGAACTGTATAACTGGGAATCAAGACCAAAAACACATATCATCTCAGTAGGAGTGATCTCATACAAGGGAACTAAAAGGTTATCCACCAAGAACTCATAGAGGGTTTCATTTTGTGGTAAATCGATCAATGAAGCAATAGTAGCCATGGCATCTGCGGCTTGATTCTGCTCTCTGGGTATCTGCTCAAAGGTTAACTTCATGAAATGTTGCTTGAAGTCATCTACCATTTTCTTGTAAGGCATTAATTTTTCATCCTTTGTTTGGTAGTCATCGGTTGCTTGACGAATTATAAGTTGAGAGTCCCCAAAAACCTGAAGTTCCTGGATCTTCCATTGAACTGCAATCAATAGTCTAGTTGTTAATGCCTCGTATTTTGCTATGTTATTAGTGCAAGGAAATGACAATTGGTATGACTTGAGAATGGAATCCCCTTGTGGTGTGATAAAGAGGATGCCAACTCCCACACCATGCTATGTGTATGAGCCATCAAAGTACAGTTTGCAAGGCTTTGTGTGTGATACCGCAAGGATGTATTCATCTAGAAATTATGAAATTAGAGGAGTATCATCTATCATCGGTGCATCTGCTAAATAATCTACGATATCTTGTCCCTTTATTGCTTTTCTGTCCACATATTCAATGTCAAATTCACTCAATAGCATCACCCATTTGGCTAGTATGCCAGTAAGCTTCACCTTATTGACAAGGTACTTTAATGGATCGATCCTTGCGACCAACTTAGTTTTATGAGTTAGCATGTAATGTTGTAATTTTTGTAAAGCAAAAACCACAGTGAGACACACACGCTCAATTGGTGTGTAGTTTAGCTCGTAACCAACCAAAGTACGACTGATGTAATATACTGCCTTTTCTTTGCCCTCAGCATCTTGTTGCACTAGGAGTGCCCCCAGTGTTGTTGATGTAGTTGATATGTAGAGTAACAGGGGTTGTTCTGGGACTAGTGGCATCAAGACTGGTGGATTCAGAAGATAATCTTTGAGTATCTGAAAAGCCTATTGACAGTTATCATCCCATTTGAATTTGATTTTTTTGTGTAGCAAGTGCTGAAAAGGATGACATTTATCTGCAAGCTGTGCTATGAATCTTCATATGGACTGGAGTCTTCCTTGTAAAGATCGAAGTTGACTGATATTTCTTGGTGGTGGCATTTCTCGGATCGCTTTGAATTTTGTTGGATCAACTTCAATTCCTTGTTTTGAAATAATGTATCCAAGGAGCTTCTCGGAGGTTACTCCAAAGACACATTTCTTAGGATTTAGTCTCACTTTGTATTTTTCCAACCGATCAAAAATGACTGAAAGGATGTCCAAATGTGTGTCTCTATCTAATGATTTTCCCAAGAGGTCATCATTATAATATTCTACAATTACGTGCATAAGATCATGCAAGATAGTAGTCATAGCTCGTTGGTATGTAGCGCCTGCATTCTTTAGCTCGAAGGGCATGACGTTCCAGCAGAAAGTTCCCCAGGGACAAGAAAATGTTGTTTTGTGCTGATCCTCAGATGCGATTTTTATTTGATTGTAGCCAGAGAATCTGTCCATCAAAGATAACATCGCATGACCTGCTATGAGATCTACATCAGGTCGATGTTTGGCAATGGAAAATCATCTTTAGGACAAGCTTTGTTGATGTCTCTGAAATTTGTACATATTCTAATGATGTGATCTGGCTTACTGACCAGTACTAGGTTGGAGATCCATTCAAGATAATCAATGGGTCGTATTAATCTGACATCTAACAATTTTTCAAGCTTTGCCTTGACTAATAATTCCACTTGTGGATGCATCTTTCTTAATTTCTGTTTCACTGGCTTTGCCCTCAGTTTAACTGTCAAATGATGCATTACCAAGTCCAGATCCAGTCCAGGCATATTGGCATATGACCATGCAAAATTGATTTGTCTCTCTATGAAGAAACTTATGAACTTTGGTCTTTCTCTCTCTATCAGAGATTGTGCCAGGATTATGTTATGTGGAATCTCTTATGTACCAATGTTTGTTTTGATTCCATCTTCAGGCACCTTAGAGAGGTTTTCACTCTTAGATACATCCTTTCTTTTTAATTTTTTGGAGGCAGATAGTGCCACAATGTGGTTTTCACCGTAAAACCCTTGATTTGTTTTTATTTTACATTTTTGCGATTGGAAGGCCTAACACCCTCACCAAAATATGCCACGCTGTTGAGTTCTATAGTGTATCTTTTCTTATGCTCCCCAAGCGGAAGATGGTCTCATATGCCTAAATAGTCGATAAAGGCTTCATCGTTTTGGAATGTGTTGAATTGTATAGGTCCTTCATGGTCCCAGTCAATAAGTTGGTGGTGAACAAGGGGAAGGCCCTCAATGTTTTCGAAATCAGCGGGTGTTAGGGTGCAAATACATTTATATTCAGGTATGTCAAGGTAGTTATCAAGCTCATCGTTGGCACTCTCCTCATCTGTCTCGATCGTGATTGAGTCCAAATTGTCATTACTAGAAGTGCATTCCAAAACTAGTGTCCTCATCCATTGTGATTTTGACCTATAACCTACAGACAAAGACTGTGTGGGATCCTCAGGGGTTGTTTCTTGACCAACTTTGAATTTTCTATGAAATTCCTCCTCTTTTGTGGGTTCACCTGGTTCTCAGAATGTCTCGGTGAGTTCATAATCACTAGAGGATTTGTCTGAACCCCATTCCCATCCATTAGAGTTAGTGGAATAGCGTCTCTCTTGTTGATCATTGGAAATCATGATTTGTAATGCTTCTTTTGATTTGTGAGTGTTTACCCTAGAAGAGATGAAACCAAGCCCTTTTGAGCGTTGATTTTTAAATGTCAATTCTGGTTGCAAAGGTTGAGTGATACCTTCTTTTCTTAAGCCAAGAGGACTTTTACCATCATACCCAATCTTTTGTAGGATCTTGAATCCTTTGCCATATTTTTCACATGGTATGTTGATGTGATCTTGTGTACCATCTTTAGGGTCTTTGTAAAGCATTTTGTACAAGTCTTCTTCTTCCATCTCACCCCTTTTGAAATATAGTAGGATCCCATTTTAGTGTAATGATAGATACCTGTTTAGAAGGATGTGGTCATCCATATTCTTTTGGTGAATTCATAACTTGTCACAAGCACATGGTTTGATTTAAAGTGTATTCACCCATGCCTTTGTCCTGATATTTCCCTTTAAGCTCACCTTGCTTTGATGTTGAAGGTTTTAATGATTCGGGGTCAATATATGCAGAGGATGAGATAGCTTCTCTATTAATTGGAAGTATTGTCTCTACTTTCGGCCTCAAGTTATTGCAATATATAAATGGATTAGGATCACCATTAACTATTACTTCAACTCTATTGTGAGGAAATTTAATGCATTGATGGTATGTAGATGGGACTTCTCTCATCTCATGAATCTATGGACGTCCTAGCAATATGTTGTATGTGAGATCGAGGTCTAGGACTTGACAAACCGCATCCTTCGTAATTGGCCCAACTCTAAGAGGTAAGGTGACTGTGGCTTTGGATGAACACTCTTCATCATCATATGCATTGATGGTAATTTTGTTTGTAGCATTCACAACTTTATCTGAATATCCCAATTGTATTATTGTGTTCAAAGTACATATATTGAGACTAGCTCCTCCATCTATCAGGACTCATTTTATTCGATGTTTGTGTAGGAAGGCTTCAATGTGTAAAGGTGCATTATGTGGTTGTCTCATGGAGGCATCATCAGCTTCAGTGAATGTAAGGAAGTGTGGAACGAAAAGGTATCCCACCATGGCTTGAAACTGGTCCACATTCAAATCAGTGGGGACAATAGTGTCTCTCAAAGTTTTGTCAAGAATGGCTTTATGTGTGGGGGATATGCGTAAAAGCTCTGGGATGGAGATAAGCGTGGGCGTCCTCCCTAACTATTCTACCAGATTGTACTCAGGTTTGGTTGATGAGGAAGCGGTGGTTTTAGATGGAGCACCTTTCAAAGTGACCTTACCTTGACGGGTTGTGACATTACATACAGAGGTAGATTCAGAAGAAGGTCCAATGCCTTTTACGACAGCTTTGGGTCTTTGGACAAAATTTTCAAGCGTTTTGTCCTTTATGATAATGGTAGAGACATAATTATTCATTTAAATGTGATTAATAGTTGAATAATAGTTATAGGATGCTCTGGTATAGTTGGTCTCATGTTCTTGATTGGATGAATGTCCTTCGATCTCAATGTCACCTCTATCAATAAGATCTTGTATGATGTTCTTCAGTTGATGACAATTTCCTGTTTTATGTCCCTTGCTCTTGTGATACTCACAATATTCATCATCATTCCACCAATTTGGTTTGACCTTTGGTTCATATGGAGGATTGTCAGGAATTATTATTATCTTGTTTGCCACTAGCTTCTTGAAAGTTGATTCAAGTGGTTCTACCAATGGGGTGTATTTCCTTCATGGTTTGGAAGTTGTTTGAGTATTCACTTGGTTGTCTGTAGAACTCGATCCAAAAAGAATGATTTTGGGTCTTACCGTGTTAGCATCAACAACACCATCATTTATTGTTTTCTTCTTTTTGTTCCAAAATCATGGCTTGTCCTTTCCTTTAAAGTCCTCTTTGTTTTCTTTGAATATCTTAATTACTCCTTGTTCAATTAATACCTCCTTTGTTGCTTAGCCTTTCTCAATGATGTCCTTGAAAGTGGACAAGCAAGCTTTCCTTGGATCATAACCAATTTCGCTATGGACATTCTATGTGAACATCTCTACCATTTGTTTTTGTGGAATTTCACAAGAGCACCTACTGGCTAAATTCCTCCATCTTTGTAAGAATGATGAAAATGAATCCCCATCCTTTTGCTTGGTGTTGCACAAAGTGGTGACTGATATGTCTATATCTATGTTATATGATAAAGGTTGGATAAAAGCTTCTGCTAGATCACCCCAAGACTTAATTCTAGGTGGAAGTTGGGAGAACCATTCCATAGCTCGATCACCTAAGATTTGTGGGAATAGTCTCATCAAGTACGTTTCTTCTAATGCTACCTCAATGCAAGCTGTGAAAAATAGTCTTATATGTGCCTTAGGGTCTCCTTTGCCTCTGTACTTATCAAACTTAGGTGTCACGAAGTGTCTAGGAAAAGGAGGCATTGGAATTCTTTTGTCAAATGGATAGGGACATATGTCTCTCATTGTGTAAGCTGGCTTCAGTGTATTTATGTCCTCCACTTTCTTTTGTAAGTCCTTTATTTGTTGTTCCAAATTGTTCTTAGGTGGAGATTGACTTCTTGGACCATATCCCATGCCTGAGCCACTGGGTGGAGGAGGAACATACTGCATGTATGGATGGTATTGATCATACACATGTTCATATGGAGGAGGTCTATAATGATGTTGTGTATAGGAACCACCTAGTATAGAGTCATAATAAGGAATGGAATATCTGCTTTGTCCATGTATATCATATTCTATAGGCATGTCATGAGTTTTTTCTAGTGTGTTGCCCCCAAATTTGACGCGTGGTTTCCTTGTGTCCAAATTTTGAGCATGCCTCTGGATATCCAATTGCTTTTGAGGTTAGTCCTTAGAACTGGTAAGCAATTGAGTGTATTTATCTACATAAGACTTCCATAATGGTCTGCGTAGACGGAGTTGTTCATGAGATGCTCTTTCATGAGTATCATAGGCTTGATCATGTGTATTTGGGACCTCAGGCTTTTGAAACAAAGATGATGGAGACTCAGGCACGAAAAGTGGTCCTCTAGTACCTCTACTATTAGGTCTCCTTTGATCCATGTTGAGTTGAGCTTCTTGCATAGGTCGATTTTCCATTATTTGAGACATGTCAAAATCATGAGGTATTTTAGCTCCACTTTGTGCCATCACTTGTAAGAAATATTGTCTATCTCTTCTCATGATTTCCTCAACCAATCTATTAAAACGGGGATCCATGATGGAGTCTTCCACTTTTGCTGAATGTACGAAAAAGTTGTATGTATTGTCATTGTGTGTATCATTGTTGTTTGTGTTATCCATGTTCTCAACATTTTGAATGTTTCTATAGATGTCCATGTCAGGTAATGTGGCATGATCAGAATTGAAAAAGATATCGTTGTCATTCTCATAGCCACTCATGTTTGCATACTCTTGAGCCTCTTTAGCTTCTCTCCTAGATTTTTGGGAACGGGTTTCAACCATGAACTAGGTCTTGACCAAGATGTGTGAGACTAGATGAAAATGGAAAGAGTATGGAAGACCAAGAGTTAGATGGAATGTAAATGAATTTGAGGTTTACTTGCAATGTCCAAAGTGTAAGACCGAGTATGTATGTAGTAGAGTAGGTGTGGCTTCCAAAGAGATGATAGTTTCTCTTGATGAGGCAAGTTGACCTTGACTCTAAGTAAGACCAAATTAGACCCAAAGGTGATAGACCTTGATGAGGAACCACTTAACAAAATGTTGTTGTATGTAGTGTGTTGAGAAAGCAAGACGAGGACAAGCAAATGACCTTTTGACTCAAGTTTAGACAAATGTGAATGTAATGTAAGGTGTAAAGCAATGATGAACTTTGTGAGACCCAGAAATAGGCTGAATGCTAGATGAAAACCCAGAGAAATGACCTAGGAAGCTTAATGAGTCTAAAACTGACTGCTCTTGTTTGCTGTACTGTAAGTTTTTTTTTCAATTCTGAACACAGACGTGCCTGTATGCTTCACAAATGCAGTTTTTCAACACAGATATTTTTGAACACTGCACTGACACATTTCTGAGATTTTGTGAATACAGTTTTGCTTGTGATAATACAGACGTGTTTCTGTCCTACACAGATGCTGTTAAATGACACAGACGTTGTTGAACATTGCACAAACGTGTTTCTAGAAACTAAGTGCATTTTTTCCAATTTTGTAAAGTTGTTGTTGTGACCAAATTTGAATTTTTGACTGTTTTTTCGTGACAAGAGGACACAATATTGATGAGGACTCAATGTTTGCAAGTGTTTGGACTCAAAATGACTCAAAAGAAAGTGTGTTGTTTGATGTAAAAGATGGTTTGCATACACTTGAAGACACAAAAGACACCATGTTTTGATGTTTGATCTTGAATATTTAAAAGAAGACAAGCACAATTCTTATGGTTGGCCAGGACAATAGTTGTTGATCCCACATGGGGTTTCCCCTGAGGCTATGCTATTCAGAGTGGATACTTAGATGCTTGACCCCACTGGCTCCACCCTCGGCACTCACTTCTCTGGGGCAGCCAAGCATCAATCCCCACGAAAACTCCCCGTGGCGAACTTTGTATCTCTACTAAGAACCGGATGTGTGTGAGCCGCTCCAAAGGTTCGACCTCTTGCCCCAACAACTATAAGGATTTTGGCTTTCTAAAACAAAAAGGTGCTAGTAAGGGTATCCACTCATGTGGCTATACATGCGACACTTTCAGCTCTGTAAATACAGAAGGCTCCCAGCCGGTAAGGGTTACGCCCTACAACTGATCAAATAATTTTGATCAAACGGGTTTATGGGGAGACATAGTGTCGGTATGAACTAATCAACACACGTTACCCATGGTTTTCACCATGGATATAGTTATTTATAGTGGTTCAGAAGAGGTGGGTTTTCCTCGCTACCACTTGGGTCGTTCTCTCCTCACTAGTAGTCTTAATGACCACACGGGGAGACAGGACCTCTAGAGATTAAACAAAAAGAGCCTATTGCTCAAGACACAAAAGACACTGGTTCAATTTTAGTGCACCAATTGAAGTGTTTGCTAGTCTATGGAAACAAAGAAAGCAATGAAAATCAAAAGAAGACCCTTGCCAAAATTCTGCAACAAAGATTTGTTAGTAGTTTTGCAATAATACCCCTCCTGCAAGCACACAAGTTAGGTAAATTTTAGATCCAAAAGACTTTGTGAAAAAAGGGGTCTTTGACAATGTGATTCGCTTCAAAGACAAGCTGCACCAATTTGTTAAGTAGATCACAAGGTATTCGCTCAAATAAACCAGATCTAAAACATTAAATGCAAGACAAAATGGTGAAAATGAAAACCCTAAATGAGGAAAAAATAAATAAATTGAAAACACATACGTGATTCTGCCCTACACAGACGCGATTCCATAACACAGACGCGTTTTTGCAAAAAAATGCAAAAACATAAAATCCTGTAGGACATAGACGCATTTAAAATGATCACAAACGCAATTAGATCTCACAGACGCGATTAAATCGCCCACATATGCACCTATAATGAAAGCCTGCAATCTGGAAAATGAAAATACTTTCTAAAACACAGACGTGATTCAGAGGTTCATAGACACGACAAAAAAGCAAAAACGCAATTCCAAAATGCGCAAATGCGAAAATATCAAAATGTTGGCGGAAATGTCAGATCTACAACTTCAAAAACATAAAATCTGCAACAAAAGATGTTAAATACAAAAGGGACAAGAGTCCCACCTGGTGTGCCAAAATGTTTATGGTAAAAATGAAAACAATAATATTGAAACACTGAATAGATTCAACCACAAAACCCTAGCCTAACAACAACGAAGATCCACCAGAACATATGAAGATTACCTAAGACAATGTAAATCAACAAAATCACAAAGATTATACCATCACATGTCCACTAGGCTTTGGATCTCCATTCTTCCTATCTCCATTGATCTTGCTTGATATATTTGCTCTCAGATTTTATGTGTGCACAAGAGCTCAACAAAGAACGGAAATATGGTTGATAGTTTGATCGCATATGAAAGTTCGAATGCTAGAATGCTTAGGAGTTGAATTAGGGGTTGATAATGAAGGAAGCTTCTCCTTATATAGAATACACTATAAGAAATGGGGGGATAAGATTGAGAGGTGTAAAAGATAAATGGTCGGCTAGGATTAGAGGGTAGGTAAAAGAAATAAGAAAATAATGAGAGGGTAGGTAGTGTAGGAATTAAGAGATGAATGACATGTGTCATGGGTAGAAAAGGTTAGTTAATTAATTAAATAAATGAAGATTTGTTTAATTAATAGAGGAAGTGGGATCAATTAAATAAATAAGATATTTATTTAATTTAGAGGAAGGATAATTTAAATAAATAAAAGTATTTATTTAAATGAGAAATAAGGCTAGAAGAGGATAAATGAATGAATTAAATAAATAAAGATTTACTCAATTAATAGAAGAATTAGGTTGAAGTAATTAAATAAATAAAATGTTTATTTAATTAGATAGGACAATTTTAGGTGTCTACACTATACACTCTGTTAGAATTAGATCCCTAAAGGAGAAGTTGTTTGAATCAATTGAAATGAAGGATGTATTTAGGTTTTCCAAGGATGTGTGTGAGGCACATAAACAAGGAAAATTACAAGGTGAAGATGCAGTTTGGGATTTTGTCAAGGCTTTCACAACCCGATGCATCCAAAGGCAAGCAGAAGGTATAGTACATCCACTAAATCCCTTTATGAGATGATCAAGTTATGGGGAGGTCCTAGATTACATAGCTTTATTATATTGAATTTGAATGGTCCTTCAATTTATACAACTTTGAGGCAAGTTAGAGTCATTGGCATACATCCTGGGTGAGCACAACTACATTTTTGAGGTAGCAGGAAAAGTGTATGCTTCTTATAAAACCAAATATGGTATAGATGGTCCAATTCCTGTCTAGCTTGTTGAAGATGAATCTGTTGTGAGAAAGTATGTTAGGTGGGTAGAAAAAAGTGATACATTGGTGGTTTTTGTGGTAATAAAGAAGAACATCAATGCTAATCACATTTCTTGGTGACAGTTGGTGAGAGAGTTGCAGACTTTGATATCATAACAGATTCTTTTAATTACAATGTTATTGGCCAATATGTGCATATTATTATTGCAAACCCTTTTCATGAAAAGCTTCCTCATTTGGTTGTGGTTGCTCATCCAACATGCAATAGGTTCAATGTAAATTTTGTTCAACAATGGGAAAGAATAGAATTTTTGTGGAAGAGACATGTGGAAAATAATTTGGGACCTATTGTTGGTCATTCCTCATATGGGGATAGCAGAAGAAGATAACTTATGTTGATGGACTATTGTTCAACAAAAAGTATTTGATATCAAATCCCTTGGGAAGGGTGGAGACTAAGTGGGTTGTCCAATGGTTGCAATGTAACAGGATTGCATGACCAGGACTACATCCATAACGACAAAAAGCTATAGTGATTCTTTGTTTAGCGGTTGATGAGATTTGATTTTAGGAGAAGAGATGATAAGTTTTAATCATGTTAGGATGGTTTATAACACTTTTAAAGTGGATGATCACAAGCTTAAAAGTGAATATATATAGAGGATAGATCAACAAAATTGGGATTCGACACAACGAATTGCTTCTAGATATGTTCAGAGCTGTTTGAAAGAGATGGGAAGCACATCCACTAGAAAGGTAGAGAAGACACTAGGTACAAAGACATATCTAATGATTTTTGCCGACTACATTGATATTTTTATGTCTCAGAGTTTGACTCTTTGGGAAAGAGTGTGAAACGCTTCACGAGTTCATTATTTCTTCATGTTATGATTATGTTGGCTCCGAAAAGAATCTAATAATAATGTCAACATAAATTTCATTAGAAGAGAGGCATATCAAGATGTGAAAATTTCTTGTCCTTTTGTAGTTTTTTTGTTGATATTGTTTCGAGATCAATACTCTCACTTGCCATGTGTTTTGCTCTTGACTGGGTCAAATATATGTGAGAACTTCTTTAGCAAAGTTGGTGGGATAGTTGAACAGAAAAGGCCTATGATTTCACTGACCTACTTCATGTCGTTAGAAACCTAAATAGAGTTGCAGAAGAAGAATAAAATCCCCAAGGGATTCATTTTAATACATCTCATAAGTAGCAAAAAGGTATCTGGAATATATTGCACCAAAAAAGGATATTAAACGTTAACATATTATCATAGTATGATTCAATATCTACAGATAATAAAATTATAGAAGCCCTCAAGATAGGATTGAAGGATGCACAATATGTAGATGGTAGAAATGGATTGAATACAAGATTCAATCTTCCAACACCCAACAATGAAGTACCTGCAACAAACATGCATGCAACATAACAATATATCTCTAAACTAATACGCATGCATGCTATCAAACTCTACTCCATTGCACTCCTATTCTTCAAGATTTCGCATTTAATATTATTGCTCTCAGAAGCACTTATGCAAAAGGCTATGAGGAAATGGAGATTTGGGAATGCAATATGAAAGCGGATATCAGAAAACAAGAGATGCAAGAGATAATCAATGCTTGAAATGCAAAGATAGCGGATATGTGCTCAAGATGTCAAGATAATAATGGAAGAATGAGAGAGAGGCTTGGTTTATATAGATTTTCTCAAGGAGAAATTAGGCATCGGGGTGAATATGGGATAATGAGAGATTAGTGGTATAGGAAGGATGAGTGGTAAGGAAAGAGGATAAGTCGTAACAATAAGTGGTAAGTGGTAAGTGGTCGGAGGGAATATTAAAGGGGTTTTTTATTAAATAAATGGAGAAAATGTATATAAGGTGAATGAATGAAGGTGGATAAATGAATACAATGCAATATTTATTTAATAAATTTAGTGGATGAATAATATGAATGATAATAATACGATGAAGAATGGAATAATGCATATATTATGATATTTGAAAAAGAAAATATGAATAATGGATAATAATTAAATGATGAAATGGATCACGGATCTACTCGATGGTTGGAGAAAACGGGTGAACATGCCCCATCCCCGCCTTTCAAGTCAAAGACACCCTGGAGATAAAATCTCTAGTCAAAGACATCCCAGAAAAGCTAAAAGACATGTCACCAAAAAAACAAAATCATAAACAATCAAAAGAAAATAAGCAAACAAACAAACAATATGTTTCATGTCGAATGATTTTTGTTCACAACTAATGTATTTGGGTTTATAAGTTGATCAAATGTTGTTATGTTTGCTCAATCGTAGTCTCGTCATGTCATGATTTCGTTGAAGTTCCAAAGTTGCATGCTTGTATGAAGTGTTTGTATCATCTCAATGTTTATTACATGTTTTTGGATTTTTATGATTTTAGAGTTTTGTTAAGACTTTTTACAAAAAAAAATAAGGATTTTTTCAAGACATTTTACAATTTTTTTTCAAGACATTTTATGATTTTTATGATTTTTTCAAGACATTTTATGATTTTTTCAGGACATTTTATGATTTTTAAGATATTTTCAGGACATTTTATGATTTTTATGATTTTTTGAGGCCATTTTATGATTTTTAATATTTTTTTCAAGATATTTTATGATTTTTAAGATTTTTTCAAGACATTTTATGATTTTTATGATTTTTTCAAGACATTTTATGATTTTAATGATTTTTTTCAGGACTTTTTAGAAGATAGTTCATCCGACCGTGAGATGCCAAATATCCCAACCCATTGCTAAAGTTAAAGAGATGCCCCAGTGAGGGATACGACTAGCTTAGCCTATAAGAGCAACGTCTGTGCAAGTTATGCAAAACAATCCACAAGCTATGATGGGGGTGGGAAGGCTATTATGGAATGGGAAAGCAGATATAGATAAGGCATGATCAAGTAGAGTACCAAAGGAAAGAGGCCAAATCTCTACACATGGTGCCAATTTCCTGGTTTTCACCATGGTACTTGTCCAACGCGCCTATTTGCTAGGTTTTCACCAATGTACGGATTTATTTTTCTTTACTTTTTTTTTCACTTTTTTGTGTCACAGGGCGCCTATTTACCAGGTTTTCACCAAAGTGACAATATTTTTCTCATTTTTTGTATTTTTTAAGGATCTTTTTCTCATTTTTTTGTATTTTTTCAAGATATTTTAAAGAAACTCTCTGAAATACTCAGGCATAGAAGCTGTGAAGGTGAATGCTATTGATTGGATATTCAAGTTGTTCATCCTCTGAAGTTTCCAGTTGATATGCTCCTGATCCATAAGTAGCAGTGATAATGTATGGACCTATCTGTAGCGTCGTAAATTGTACGCACTCGCTAGGGTGGTACAATTTCGCACCTAGTTTAGCACCCGCCTTAGTGCATTTTGCATTCTGCATTGCATTTCTCCTTAAGCACTTAATTAATCAAATTAATTAGGTCTAAGGTCTTACTTCATCATGCTCTACATCATAAAGTTGGGCCCTTTCACTAAAGCGCGCCCTTCGCATTTTATTCCTCCAATACACCACTTAATCAAAAACCCTAATTAAGTCCTATTTCGAACTTGGGGGCTTGGTTTCGGGGTCAAAACATCTCGAAATCACCTGTAACTTCGGGATTCTCTCTAAAATCATCATATCCGACGGCCCTGAAAATTTGGTGAAAAGTTGTCGGGACCATGGCGCCCATGCAACATGGTCCCGGACATTTTTCCCGAAATTTTGGGAGCACGATCCAATCATAAAATAAAGCTTAACCCCAAGAAATTGGCGGGATATTCAATCTCTAGGTCGGCCAAAATACGAATTTACGACCTAGGGTTTCATACATAAAAGCTCTCTTTCCTCATTTGAAGGGATCCGATTTTTGTTTCCAGGAACTTGATATGCAGCGAAAGAGCAGATCTTTGAAGACTTCAACAAAACTCAACATCATTCTATTAAGCATCTATCAAATTCATTCATTCATCCAATTAGGGCTTGGAAGACATTGAAGAACAATAGGAGATTACCGACTGAAGATTGGCTTGTACTCCTCCCTTGAGGGTTGGGTATGATTTCATATTGTTTTCATGTCCTTACATAAGCTTTGATATATCATGTATTCATGCTTTAGATCACATTGCATCTTGATTTAGAGCATTTGCATTATCATTTACAAGCAATTAGGGTTTACTTTCTAGGTTGCTCTAGTTTGCTTTCTTGCATTTTGGACCTTGCATACACACTAGGTCTGCACACACAATACATTTTACAAAACAACTTGGCTATTCGTGGAGGTGGAAATCACCGAAGCGGGGGTTTGACTAAGGCAAAACCCTATATAGCCGCCCTTCCCCTTTTTTTTAGATATTATTGCAGGTTTCGGGATTCGGACGACGCCGCGGGACACAGATCCGGAAAGAGGAGACAAAGACAGAACTCTGTGTGCAGTTGCAGCTCAGAAGACTGGGACAGGGGCGCTGGGCGCCCTGGTCCTGCCAGGACAGGGGCGCTGGGCGCCCTGGTCCTGCCAGGACAGGGGCGCTGGGCGCCCTGGTCCCTGGGACAGAGGCGCTGGGCGCCCTGGTCCTCCGGATAGACAGCTTTCCGGCAGTTTCCAGACAGTGTTTCAGGGTGCAGAACAGTGGTTTCCGGTGCAGTTTTCAGGACAGTGGCGCCCGCGCCCCCGTCCCGAACATTTTCAGTCCGATTTCGACTCCGGGTACATATCTGCGTTCTCATTTTATCCTTACATTTACAGCTGTTCATTGCTTAATCTCAATTCTGCAAATTGGTTACTAGTTCATACTTACACTTTGAGGTTAGGGTTTGAACTTGTATCATTTTAGCTTTCAATTTCAACAAGGGAATAGGAATCCTAATAGATATCCCGTGGCTCTCTCTTTCACCAAAAGAAGTAGCCAATTGTGCGATATCTCTAGGCTCTTTCGTATTCCGTAATGTGTGTCAAAAGTTAGGATTAGGGTACATTGTCCTAGTCTCGCTTTTTCCCCTACACATTTTGGTGAACCCGATGTGAATCTATCATTGCTTCCTCTTGCATTGCATTTGTTAGATCTAGATCTAGATTTAGTGTGTTTTTCATTAAAAGAAAAAAAAAAAAGAAAACTTGTGTTTCTTTGCATTGTGTGTTTCAATTTTATGCAATCTTTTCAAAATGTCAGATTTTTATTTGCAAAATGTTCATACTTTTGATGATTATTATGAGTATAGCCAAGATGAATTAGATGAAGCTTTAGATGAGTTTTTAAACCCTAAGGATGCTAAACCTTCATTTTACCAAAAACTCATAAACCTTGTTACTATGCCATTTAGGTGTGATGAGAAAGATAAGTTGAATGATTCCTCTCAAGGATACATTCCTATCCACTCTTCCCCTGAATCTAGTAACATGGTTGTTTTCAATAATCCCCTCTATGAGGAGATGTCTCCTTTTGAATCAAAAGACAAACCCTTTAACCGATATGATTATGCTTTGTTGGATGATGCCCTTGATGACTTTGTGGCTTTATCGAAACCTATAAACAAAAACAAGACCTCTAAGTTGGTTAACATGATAAATTTGAATGAATATAACAAGCCTCTCTTTGAAGTCCATGGTGCTTATCCTTCTCCCACCTTTCAAATTCCTAAGACTCCTCTCCTTACTGTCCAAGGGAGATATGATCATGATTCCTTTTGTACTCCGAATAAACCAATCATTACCGTACAAGGAAGACAACCTACAAGTCCTTACAATTATGCTAAGCAAATAACTAGAGAGAGTTATCATGCGGTTGCCCATACTTATCATACCAGAAATAATAAGCAACCTAATCCTCCTCCTGTTATTCCAGTTTCGCTTCCTAATCCTCAACCGATTCTTCCTCAAGCTCCCCGTATTTCGCAAGTTATGGGTAAGGAATATGATCTCATAGAACAGCTTAAAGCTACCCCTGCTAAGATATCCCTTTGGGATTTGATTCAAACTTCTTCCGCTTATCATGGAATGTTACAAGATGCCTTGAAAGATTTGAATGTTCCTCCACCGAATACATCTAGTAATATAGCATCTTTTGTTAACTCTGTGATGAATCCTAAACCTCAAATTGTGTTTACGCAAGATGAGTTGCCTACTAGTGAAGTCCAACAACAATATGATCCCTTGATGATTGTGGTTGTCATGAAAGACACTGCTATAAGACGAACACTAGTAGATAATGGCTCTGGCCTTAATGTGTGTAGCATCAATCTGTTGCATAAGATGAATGTGGATACATCTCTTATGGAGCCTGACTCTCGTTCTATTCGTGGCTTTGATAATGTGGCTAAGACTTCATTGGGTATCATCACCTTACCTCTCACAGTGGGACCTGTTACTTTGCCTACTCCTATCCATGTTATGCCGGGAAATTTAACATACAACTTGTTATTAGGGAGGCCTTGGATTCACAGCATGCAAGTTGTCCCCTCTACATTGCATAGACAAGTTAAATTCATCTACAACAATAAGACATATACTTTGATGGGAGATACTAATTTTCAAGCATGTCTACAAACATCTAAAGGAGATTTTTCTAAGCCATCCTCGTCTAGTGATGACTCTTTAAACAAGAAACCTATTGATGAGTCTTCGCTTTCCGATGATCAAAATCCTTGGGATGAATCTGGAATTCCTAAGAAAGATCCTTCTCGGCTTGAAACTACACAAAAAAAGGATTTTGATCCTGAGAAGGTTCTCATAGAAGATGATTGGGGATCTCTTGATTTTAATCCTACCTTTGTAGGTGAATATAAACTTCCTTCTAGAGAGCTTAAAGTTGAAAAGAAGGAAGAAACTGAAAATCACAAAGTTGAAAAGAAGGAAGAAACTAAAAATCAATCAACCCTGCCTGAGGCTATGAGTAATAACTTTGTAGCTGCTTCTCAAACTGCCTCTTCTCACATCTATAACTATGAAGAGTTTGATTCTTTGTCTTATGAAAAACCACCTTCTTTTCCTGAAATGGCTGATCGCTATGGTCGTGGTTTTCGCATTTTTGCTAAGCATGGGTATCATGGAAAAGGTTGTGGTGCTAATGAACAAGGGATTAGAGTTCCTCTAGAGACTAATTTTCACAATTATGCCTTTGGACTTGGTTATAATCCCTGCAGATGTACTAAGGCCTCTAAAAGACCATGCATTAGTGTTAATGCTATCTCTACATCTTTATCAATACAACACCCTGAGTATATGGATGAGGATTCTTCGGGTGATTGTGCTCTAGATATCTTCCCTACCGATGATGCTTTAGCTGAGTTCTTGGGAGCCTATGACACTCTTCCACGTTATCATCACAATAGGGGACTCCCTTATTGTTTGAACACTGAAGCTTATTTTGGAAAAGAGATTGATAATGATAAGATTGTGAAAGAATTCCCTCAGTTAAAGGATACTCCTCAACAAAGTAATCTCCTCATAAGTGATACCCTTGAGGTTAAGATGGATCCTTGCAATAAAGAAAAAATCATTAAAATTGGAAAATGTTTGGATGAAGAGGAACAGAAACAATATGAAGAACTATTGCACGAATTCCCTGAGATCTTTGCTTGGGCATATTCTGACATGCCTGGTATAGATCCTAAGATTGTTACTCATAATATCGTCTTAGTACCTGATGCTAAGCCCGTGAAACAAAAGATTCGAAAAATGAATCCTAAGATAGCTCTGCTTGTTAAAGCTGAGATTGAAAAGTTATTGGAAGCTGGATTTATCCGCCCTATTGACTATTCCCCCTGGATTTCAAACATTGTCGTTGTGGCTAAACCAGATAACAAAATAAGAATGTGTACCGACTTTCGGGATCTAAATAAGGCTTCTTTAAAAGATGATTTCCCTCTTCCAAACATTGACATGATAGTTGATTCTACGGCAGGACATGCCTTGTTATCCTTCATGGATGGTTTTTCAGGCTATAATCAAATTTTCATTAATCCTCAAGATCAATACAAAACCGCTTTCACCACTCCTTGGGGTACGTTTTGTTGGATAATGATGCCTTTTGGACTTAAAAACGCCGGTGCAACTTATCAACGAGCGATGACCCTTATCTTTCATGATTATATGCATAAGATTTTAGAGGATTATGTTGATGATATTTTGGCTAAATCCTTTCTTCGCATGGATCATGTTAAAGTCCTTCGTCAAATCTTCGAAAGAATTCGTAAATATCACATGCGCTTGAATCCCCGAAAATGTGTTTTTGGTGTGGATAGTGGAAAACTATTAGGATTCATAGTTTCGCATCGTGGGATTGAGGTGGACACTAAGAAAATAGATGCTATTGTTAACATGCCACCTCCTCGAAATGTCTCTCAACTTAAAAGCTTACAAGGAAAGATTCAAGCTATTCGTAGGTTTGTGTCTCAACTTGCGGATCGTACCTTTCCTTTTACTCAACTTCTTAAAAAGGATATCACTTTTCAGTGGAATGAGGATTGTCAACAAGCATTTGAAGATTTAAAAGTGTATTTGGCTAGTCCTCCTATTCTTCAACTTGCCGAACCTTCTAAACCCTTTATCCTGTATACAGCTGCTTCTTCTCATGCTCTCGCAGCATTGTTAGCACAACATGATAAAGATGGTAAGGAGTGTCCGGTGTATTACATAAGTCGTACTTTACTCGATTATGAGACCCGATATTCTGTGATAGAAAGACAATGCTTGGCCGTGGTGTTTGCGACTCAGAAATTGAGACATTATCTTTTAAATTCAGAAGTCCATGTCATGGTTAAGTTTGATCCGTTGAAGCATCTTTTCTCTAAAACTGATTTATCAGGACGTCTCGCTAAGTGGGTTATGATGTTAACTGAATTTGACCTTAAATTTGTTTCACAAAGAGCAATTAAAGGACAAGCGTTGACCGATCACTTAGTTGAGGCCCCTTCACCCTTCTCCTTCCCTAACCCTGAGTCCTTTCCTGATGACTTCATTCTTTCTATAGAGAAAGATGAAACTTGGGAGTTATTCTTTGATGGCTCTAAATGTCGTACGGGATCGAGGGCAGGTGTTGTTCTGATTTCTCCTACAAAGAAACCTATTCCCTTGTCATATCGTCTAAATTTCCTGTGTACCAATAACATTGCTGAGTATGAGGCTCTTATAGCAGGAATAAAAGCAGCCTTAGCTCTTAATATAAAACACATACATATCTATGGAGATTCGCAATTGATTATAAGACAAGTAACAGGAATATATCAAGCAAAACAAGACAAATTATCACAATATAAAGACCTTGCTATATCTTTATTACAAAATTTCGATTCTTATACCATGGAACCTGTTCCTCGAAAAGATAATTGACATGCGGATGCAATGGCATGTGTGGCTTCGTTAGTATCTTTAGAGGACCCTTTGGTCGATCTTAACTTCGTTATTCACAATCTTACTTCTCCAGCTATTGAAGATGATTCTAGCTTGGTAACATGTTGTGACTTTGTAGACTCAGATGAATGGTTCTCGCATATTGTAAGATATTTGACCGATGGTACCTTCCCTGATTCTGCTAATAGGAACACTAGGGCTAGAATCCGCAAGTTGTCTGCTAGATATATCATCCTTTCTAATGTCCTTTATCGAAGGGGTTATGATGGTCTTCTCCTTCGTTGTCTTAACAAGTCAGAAATCCCTATTGCCCTTGAAGAGGCACATTCGGGTGCCTGTGGGGGGCACTTTGGGGGCAAATCCCTGGTTCATAGGCTGCTTCGTATGGGATACTATTGGCAAACTATGCAGAAGGATTCCTTTTCATTTGTTAAGAAATGTCATCAATGTCAACAACACAATAACCTGATTCATGCTCCTGCCCAAGAACTTCGCTCTCAAGTAGCTTCTTGGCCCTTCTCCGCATGGGGTTTGGATCTTATTGGAAAAATCTCTCCTCCTTCATCTCAAGGACACACCTTCATTATAACCGCAACAGATTACTTTACGAAGTGGGTAGAGGCTATTCCCCTTCGCTCTACTACTGCTGAAGTGATTTGTCAATTTCTTCTAGAAAACATTATTTCTCGATTTGGGATACCTTCCACTATTATCTCAGATAATGGAACATCGTTTAAAAACAAGGATGTGAAGAAATTCCTCGAGAAGTATCATATCAAACATCGATTTTCTACACCGTATTACCCTCAGTCAAATGGTCAAGCTGAATCATCCAATAAGATAATTGAGCAAATTCTTCGTAAAACCGTAAATAAGCATGGTAAGGATTGGAGTAACTAGCTAATCTACGCTCTTTGGGCTTACCGAACAAGTGTACGAATTGCTACGGGAACTACTCCTTATAATCTTGTTTATGGTGCTGACGCTATTATGCCCTTAGAGTTAGAAATTCCATCACTTAGGGTTTCTCTTAAAGGTATAGTAGATGATGAATCCTATAGAGAACAACGACTTCAACAGCTTGAGATGCTTGATGAACAACGTATAAACGCTCTTGAGCATATTCAAGCGTATCACAAAACTCTACAGCGAAGCTATAATGATAAGGTTATTCAACGTTCCTTCTCAGTAGGTGATTTAGTCCTTTATGAGAATCAGCGCAATGTGAATGCCTTGTCGGCTGAAAAGGGAAAATTTAGTCCTAATTGGCTTGGACCATATATCGTCATTGAGGATTATGGATCAGGTGCTTACAAAATAGCGGATGTAGACGGTACGCCTCTTAAAGAACCTATCAATGCTATGCACTTGCGTAGATATTATGCTTAAATTCTTCACTTCTTATCTATCTTCTTCAACATTGGATAATATGTTAGTGTTTCTTAATTAAAAGCAAAATAGAATTAAATGTTATGATGTTTGATCTATATTGCTTCGTTCCTGACAAGCATTTCTTCTTACTTTATAGTTTGTCTTGAATTCATTAATGTAAATTGTAAAAGGTTTACATTTTCATAATGCTAGCATATTATACAGTGTCTTTATGTGTGTTAAGTAGAATCGTATCATGTTGTGTTTAAGTTCAAAATTAAATCACATTAGTTATATGATTCTTAGACTTAATGCATATTTCTTCCTTATCATCAATGATTAAATATTTTAATTAAGTCACACATGTATCAATTTAATCATGGAGCATTGAGAAATCAATCACATAGAAATTAAATCCTGAACATACATGTACATTTACCAAATGTATTAGATTTAATCAAAACAAAATATACATTGTTTTAGGCATTAAAGATAACACATTTGAGACAAAACGAGAAGCATGTATATATATATATGTGGATCGTGTATAAACATGGGTCACTGTATATCCAAAATGTGACCTCTCTCTTACATCATACAATCATCTCCTATCCCTAGGGCTAGTGGTTGGAGAGTGTCGACTGGATGCTCCCTCCTGATCTGGCCGTGGAGGTGGACCCATGGGTGTGTACCGCGATACAGATCGTGAGTGACTCCGAGAGGAACTCCTACAATCCCTATCCATGAGGATCGCACGATAGGTGGTAGCCTCGGTCTGGGCTGCTACTAGATCTCGCCGCACCTGCTGGAGGTCCTCTGATAGGACTCTCTCTCTCTGCCCTGCCTGATGGAGATCCTCTGATAGGACTCTCTCTCTCTGCCGTGCCTGATGGAGATCCTCCGATAGGACTCCCTCTCTCTGCTGCGCCTGACGGAGATCCTCTGATAGGATTCTCTCTCTCTCCCTCCATATATCTATCTGTAATCGGAATTGGAAAAACAAATCCTCATGCCGACCCGCGTTCCCCTGAGGCTTGTAGGCAATCTGTGAGGAACTAGGGATCTGTGCTATCATGGAGATGTCTGTCATTGCCTGCTGAATCAAGGAACGCCATTCCTGCACATTAGCTGTGGCCGTAGAACAGATTTTTTGTTAGTACCATTCTATATCATCAAAGCATTAATCAATCAATATAAACCTACTATACCTGGATCTCCCTCGCGCCAGTAGGGATCATGATATGGTAGCATCTGTGACTGGGAACCGCTAGGCTCTCCTCGCTCGAATACTCTATCCACGATGGGTGTAGGCTGGACGGTACTGGTGACAGGTCTCCGTATCGCCTCCTGTTCCCCCTGTTGGGGAATAAAAGGTGGATCCAGAGCTATGGTATCGTCTCCTGAATGGTGGGGAGCTGCATCCGACTCCTCCTCATCATCTCTATCATCCTCCTCGTCGTCATCCTCATCCTCATCCGCATCATCACCTGCATCCTCCTCGTCCTCCTCTCTATCTGCATCCTCCTCCTCGTCACTGGGTTGATCGCCTGTAGGTGGATCAGGATCTCCTGCCTCCTCGTGACCCTCTCCCTCATCTGGCTCCTCTGACCTGGATCCCTCATCCTCGTCTCGGTCTCCATGTCTCCATGGGCCTGGATAGCCTGTCGGATGATCTGGTGGAAAGATAGGACCTGGATATGATCTCATGAACCATGAAACATATCTACGCTGTGCTCCAGGCTCTGCAGAATAGTCAGTGACTACATCCTGATCTGATCCCTCCAAGTCTATCGTCTCGATATCATCCACCGTCGGTCTCGCTACTGCTCTAGGTCTGGGAAGGACCCGTGAGTGTCGAGTATAGATGGGCACATCGGCTGGGACACACTGCTCTAGTCCGAACTGCCTCCGTACTCGGTCAAAGTAGAAAGGGACTATGATGTGTGCATATCGCCCTCGCAGTAGGCGGTTCCTCTGTAGACATGCTAACTGTCTCTCCATACCATCCCATCTGTGCATCCGTAGGTAAGGTCTCCACACTGTCACCTCGGCTGTCAGTCTATCAATAGTCACTCTCCAATACAACAAATCCCCAAATCTCCACTCGCTGGTCAGTGGATAAGCAAACACCCTAGGTCGCTCGCTCGCTATACTCAGTGGATAGCCGACGGGCCTGGTGCATGTGAAGTGCTCTAAGATCCACACCTGCAGAAGTGTGCATGTCATCAAACTGCAACCCTGTCCGAATACATACTCCTCAAGGTCGTGATAGAGATGTGCAAGCATACTCCGACCCCATGCATAAACTCTCCTATGTCTCTCCATCCCTCTGATACACCATGTGAGGCCCCCATGCATGTGTGTCCCTCGCCCATTAGGGCAGACGGCTAGTGCTATGATGGCTATCATGAGGCATCTCAGAAGTGGAACCTCCCCTGTAGGATGTAAGAGCCAGCTGACCATGATACGACCTCTCGTCTCGCTCGGCATGACTCTCCCTATGCAGTACATCTGCTCCCTCTGATGATCCTCTGCTACCCGATCAGTCGCATATGTGACTGTCGCTCCTCTGATAGGAAGACGCAGTATACGGTACACATCCTCGAGTGTGACCGTCAGCTCTCCTACCGGAAGGTGAAAGGTACAGGTGTCAGGATCCCATCTCTCCATCAGTGCCATCAGCATCGCGAGATGAAATCGAATGGCCGACATAAGAATCATGTACCACAATCCTACTATCGATAAGGTGTCTCTCTCTGACTGAGTCAGCCGTGGAATCTGGTCTCGCAAAGTGCGAAGAATGTGTCCCGCTGTGTGCTCTCTCATATACGGGAGACCCTGCAAAACGAAAACATGACCAAAATCAGTACTCAATCATCGAAATCGCAAACGCAAACTGTTGAACATTGAGTGCTTGCCTTGTATCCCTCGCCAGGCCCTGATTAGGGACCATGGCGCCCTGTCAAGGACCATGGCGCCCTACAGGGACCATGGCGCCCCTGTCAGGGACCATGGCGCCCTGGGGGACCATGGCGCCCCTGTCAGGGACCATGGCGCCCTGGGGGGACCAGGGCGCCCTAGGTGGGCCCCGGTCGGCGTTCAAGGTCCGCATTCGATCACGGAAAAGTCAAACATGCGAGAAATCAAAAGTCAAACGTTCAGTCAACTCACCTCGTCTAGTGGCTCGTCGTCGATCACGGCCTGGCGCAGGATCTCGATCCTCGTGGGACGCTCCGGTCGTCGTGAAGGCATGGTGGTGGCTAGGTGGGCTCCGCTGAATAGTATCCTGAAATCGACAAAGTGACGAATACAAGTGTCACTTTCGAAGTATATACTCTCGTTTCCTTATTCTTACTTCTCGAAACCCTAATTTTCCTCTATCATTCATTTTATCATAACTTGAGTTTGGGAGATGCGATTTTCGAACCATTTGTTGCGTTGGAATCATATTTTCCTTCTCCTACTCTCGGGATGTTCCAAAAAGTGCTCTGATGAAGCCTATTTAGTGAACACCCCTCATCAACACTCTATTACACAATTTGTCGCAAGTAAACATGCTACCCTGTTTCACCTCCCTAAATAAGAAAGTCGAAACAGGGGGGGGCATATAGCTACTCACAGATTTCATCACTTTCCCTAGTAAGCATTAGGTGATTTTTGTGATCTAACGTTTGTTTTGTAGGGTGCGGTTCCTAACTGTGTACTGCAGATACCGCTAGGGGCTTCGTCCGACGACTTATGGATATATCCTTTTCAAATAATGTTTACTTTTTTGTACTTTAGCTTGCATATGCACGTAGTACTCATATGACCGCTAAAGTGGGGGCTAAATGTAGCGTCGTAAATTGTACGCACTCGCTAGGGTGGTACAATTTCGCACCTAGTTTAGCACCCGCCTTAGTGCATTTTGCATTCTGCATTGCATTTCTCCTTAAGCACTTAATTAATCAAATTAATTAGGTCTAAGGTCTTACTTCATCATGCTCTACATCATAAAGTTGGGCTCTTTCACTAAAGCGCGCCCTTCGCATTTTATTCCTCCAATACACCACTTAATCAAAAACCCTAATTAAGTCCTATTTCGAACTTGGGGGCTTGGTTTCGGGGTCAAAACATCTCGAAATCACCTGTAACTTCGGGATTCTCTCTAAAATCATCATATCCGACGGCCCTGAAAATTTGGTGAAAAGTTGTCGGGACCATGGCGCCCATGCAACATGGTCCCGGACATTTTTCCCGAAATTTTGGGAGCACGATCCAATCATAAAATAAAGCTTAACCCCAAGAAATTGGCGGGATATTCAATCTCTAGGTCGGCCAAAATACGAATTTACGACCTAGGGTTTCATACATAAAAGCTCTCTTTCCTCATTTGAAGGGATCCGATTTTTGTTTCCAGGAACTTGATATGCAGCGAAAGAGCAGATCTTTGAAGACTTCAACAACACTCAACATCATTCTATTTAGCATCTATCAAATTCATTCATTCATCCAATTAGGGCTTGGAAGACATTGAAGAACAATAGGAGATTACCGACTGAAGATTGGCTTGTACTCCTCCCTTGAGGGTTGGGTATGATTTCATATTGTTTTCATGTCCTTACATAAGCTTTGATATATCATGTATTCATGCTTTAGATCAAATTGCATCTTGATTTAGAGCATTTGCATTATCATTTACAAGCAATTAGGGTTTACTTTCTAGGTTGCTCTAGTTTGCTTTCTTGCATTTTGGACCTTGCATACACACTAGGTCTGCACACACAATACATTTTACAAAACAACTTGGCTATTCGTGGAGGTGGAAATCACCGAAGCGGGGGTTTGACTAAGGCAAAACCCTATATAGCTGCCCTTCCCCTTTTTTTCAGATATTATTGCAGGTTTCGGGATTCGGACGACGCCGCGGGACACAGATCCGGAAAGAGGAGACAAAGACAGAACTCTGTGTGCAGTTGCAGCTCAGAAGACTGGGACAGGGGCGCTGGGCGCCCTGGTCCTGCCAGGACAGGGGCGCTGGGCGCCCTGGTCCCTGGGACAGAGGCGCTGGGCGCCCTGGTCCTCCGGACAGACAGCTTTCCGGCAGTTTCCAGACAGTGTTTCAGGGTGCAGAACAGTGGTTTCCGGTGCAGTTTTCAGGACAGTGGCGCCCGCGCCCCCGTCCCGAACATTTTCAGTCCGATTTCGACTCCGGGTACATATCTGCGTTCTCATTTTATCCTTACATTTACAGCTGTTCATTGCTTAATCTCAATTCTGCAAATTGGTTACTAGTTCATACTTACACTTTGAGGTTAGGGTTTGAACTTGTATCATTTTAGCTTTCAATTTCAACAAGGGAATAGGAATCCTAATAGATATCCCGTGGCTCTCTCTTTCACCAAAAGAAGTAGCCAATTGTGCGATATCTCTAGGCTCTTTCGTATTCCGTAATGTGTGTCAAAAGTTAGGATTAGGGTACATTGTCCTAGTCTCGCTTTTTCCCCTACACACTATCCAATATGACTTGAACTTGCCTTTTTGCTTTTCTTGATCTTGCCGAGAAACTCGATATTTGACTGGATGCTAAGTATATTTATCTTTTGCCTTCCTTGCTAAGAAAACTGGAGTAGAATTACTAATGTGTGCCCCACATAGGCCCATATGCGTATAAACTAAAGAGGTTTGGGTAACTCTAATAGCAAAGCCCTTCAAAGAAGTTCTGCCAAAGGTCCATTGATGTGATGTATCACCAAGAGGGGATGGACGTATGGAACAAGTGGATGTGGAATGAAGGCTTATGAGTGTGAAAAGAAATGAAAGGATCATGACATGATGGAGACTTCAGATTAACAAGTATTCCTTTTGACTTGAAATTTAAAAACTTTTGCCCCCAGTTATTTTAGTATTAGGGGAGATCAATTCACGTTCTTCTTTCTTCATAGGATTTTTATCCTTGAATTTAATTTTTGAAGAGTCCAATAGCTTTTGATTTTGATTTGGACTCTAAGAAGAATTTTTCTTATTTTTGACTTTTGCATTATTTTTTTCATAGCTTGATTTTTTTATCTCCGATGAGTAAGGGCTTATGTAATTCTTATTGACTCAAGTCTAAGAGAGAAGCAAAAATGGAAGGAGTGGATGAGATGGTAAGGTGATCTGAGTTATCAAAAGGGTTGGCAATATATTCAATGGATTCTTTATTGGAACCACTCTCAAGACTATTGATACCAAGAGCTTCTTGCTCCTCTAGAGAATATTTGCATTTAGGATTAGTAGCCACAACATCACGTGATTCGTACCCAATTCCTTGACATTATAAATTATCTTGCTTATTCATTTCATTCTATATTATCTTATTTTTCCCTTTCACTTATGGTTTGCCATACGTTTGAGGAGACAAAGATAGCTTTCCAATGCAGAGAACATGACTCATAGAATATTCCCCAACTCCATGTTCTTTCATCTGTATTCTGATTTGAGCTTCATTATATTTGGATGTGGACACTTTCAAAGACTCAAGGTCAACATATGCTTGAGAAGGAGGTGCTTCATGATTGCTAGGAATGATGGATTCAATCTTAGAACTCAAATTATTGCAATACATAAAAGGATTTGGATCTGCTGGTATTGTAACTTCAACTCCATTATGCAGAAATTTGATACATTGATGGTAATTAGAAGGTACAACTTGCATTGCATGGATCTAGAGCCTTCCAAGGAGAATCTTATAGGTCAAGGGGAGATCAAGGACTTGGAAAACCACATCCTTTACCACAGGTTCCACTTCGATAGGCAATGTCATTGAGCCCGTAGATGAGTGTTCCTCTTCATCATATGCCTTTATCGTAATCTTTTTCATTGGATCAACTGCATTTTCAGCAAACCCTAATTCTGTGAGCAACTTCAAGATAAAAATGTTTAGACTTGCTCCTCCATCTATCAGAACGCTTGATTTTGACTCTGTGGATAAGCACCTCAATGTGTAAGGGTGCATTATGGAGTTGTTGCATGGATGAGTTGTCGTTCTCAGTAAAAGTGAGGGTATGAGGGGTGGCGATGTGTCCCACCATAGCTTGGAATTCATCTACATGTAATTCTATAGGCACGGTAGTAGTAGCAAGCGCTTTATGAAGGATAGCTTTATGTTTAGGGGATAGGTGTAGAAGCTCAAGTATGGAAATATGTGCAGGTGTTTTCCCTAAATGCTCTATAAGGTTGTATTGTGAAGATGGTGTAGAAGGTTTAGAGTTAGGGCCCTTATGGATAAAAGTGCCTCTGCGGGTGGTAACATTACAATCAGTTGCTTTGCCCTTTATGATAAAAGTTTTGACATAATTATCGGCCTCATTGATGTTGTTTATAGTATAATAATATTTAGCATTGGTATAGTTCACATCGTCACTAGATTTTGCAACCTTCCCTTTATCCTTGTCATGCTTAGGGAAAGGATTTTTGAATATCTCACAATCCGAGTTACTGGAAGGAGTATGTCCATCAACTGAAATATTTCCCTCATCAAGAAGGTCTTGTATGAAATGTCAGAGTTTATTACAACTGTTAGTCTTATGACCCTTGTGTCTATGATAGTCGTAAAAGTGATCATCATTCCACCATGGGGGTTTAACTTGAGGATTGTATTCCCTTATCTCTAGCAATGTTATAAGATTATTTTCAAGGATTTATTTCATTGTTGATTCAAGTGGTTGTCCCAATGGTGTAAAATTTAGTTTAGGGAAGCGTTTTTGTTTCTCTTTTTCTTTGTCTGAGGAATAACCCTTAAGGTTGTAAACAGGTGATGATGTTTTAGCATTTTTCACGTTAACAAATTCATCATTAACCACATTCTTATTCTTAGCACAAAAGGGGGTTTTATGGTTTGAACTCGAGCCTTTGTGATCTTTATCATCATTATCTTGATAGTACCATTGTCAATAAGGGTTTGTTCAATTCAGAATCTCATGTCTGTGACCTCATCAAATGTGTCCAAACACTTGAGGCGAAGTTCTCTTCCAATTTCCTTGTTTAAATTGCGATAAAAGAGGTCAACAAGTTGCTTATCGAGAATGTCATAAGGTGCTCTTTTTGTCAGATGTCTCCATCTTTGCAAAAATGATATGAAGGATTCTCCTTGTTTTTGTTTTGTGTTGAAGAGGTCCATCATGGTCACCTCATGTTCACAATTGTAAGCATAGTGTGAGACAAAATTATCAGCCAATTCTTGAGAAGATTTGACAGAAGGAGGTAATCGGGAGAACCATTCCATGAAACTTCCTTCAAGACTACAAGAAAAGAGTCTCATAAGGTATGTTTCATCCATTGAAAATTTTGAGGTGGCAGTGCAAAATTCTCTTAAGTGATCTTTAGGGTCTCCTTTTCCTCTGTACTTATCCAGTTTTGGTATTTGCCAATGACTAGGAAAAGGTGGCATCAGAATAATCGGATCTAAAGGATAGGGACATATGTCCTCAATAGAAAACTTGTGTGATGATGCCTTCTTATTCTTGAGAGTGTCTATTTCTTGTCTCAATGCTCTCAATTCACTCAAAATGAGATCATTGGTAGGCATAGGTTTCGATGTTTTCGTAGATCTCTTGTATCCTAGTTGCAAGTAGAAAGGTCTGTGATCTTTAATCCTCTCCTTATTGTTTGTCCTTGTAGGTTTAGATTTACTAACTCTCAGTTTGTCCTTAACTGTGAGCAATGACATGTCAAAATCAAGTGGCAATTTAATTCCCTCGTCATCAAGGGCTTTGAAGTATGCTCGTAAATCATGCTTAGCCACATATTTAAGAAGTTTAGTAAATCTATGATCATGAAACACTTCATCAATGGTGGATTGAGTTGTTTCTTCATCACTTGTTTCGCTTGTGTCACTACTTTCACTGGTTGCAATGCTAATGTGTTCTTCTTCATCAAAATCAATAAGGTTGTCTCCATCTCGAAATACATGATTTTGAAACATTTTGATTCTCGAATTAGGAGACATAAGTGATTATTCTCATCTTTGACCTAAGGTTTATGTATATGATGATGAATGAGACTCAAGGTATGATGCAAACCCTAAAGTGCAAAGGGGGAACTAAATGATATGAGTGATATTAGGATGTAACTAAGGATCAATGCAAAGATTAAGGTACATACCATGTGATAGGAAGGTGAGATTGGGATCTATGATATGGATCAATATAAAAATGCAATCTATGTGATATGATTGAAATGGGAATGTGCTAAAGGATTGATGCAAAATGTGATCTATATGATAGGAACGTTATGTGCAACTAAACCCTAAATGAGATATGAGGATGAATGATGTTTGATGCTAGGACTAAGGATACTCTACATCTGAAAATATTTGCAATATGAGGTTTGGCTTGTGCTATGATGGATAGACATAAGGATAAGTGATCAAAGAGAGGGCATGCTATGATAGGAGATGATGAACTACAAGCGAAATACCGACTCAAAGACACTGATAGGTTCCCTAACTCAAGGAAGATGCACCTCAAGTGATAAGGGTGATTGATGATCAAAAGTTGATGTTAGACTTAAGACGAGAAATCCTAAGTGTAAGCAATGTTTTTGTGTTTTTTGGGTTTTTGATTTTTGATTTTTTGATTTTTTTGATTTTGGTATGCAAGTACTAAGGATATGAATAAATGAAATGCTAGGACCAATGATAAAATGACCTAAGGAACTTATGAAAGGTTTAAGGTTATGTCCTAAAGGAATGATGGAAGGCTATGCAAAGATTATGGGTATGATCTAAGGGAATTATGCAAGGGTATAACCTAATGGTGGTATTCAAAGGTTTGATCTAAGGGTGCTATGCAAATGTTTGATCTAAGGGTGGTATGCAAGGACTAGGTATAATTAAATGAGATATGCAAGGATGAAAGGTGCAACTAGGTGAAGACTATGCAAGGACCTAAAAGGTATGGCAAGCTAGAATGATGTAACTATGCGAGGACCTAAAAGATCAGAACTTGAAAAATGATATCTCAAGAGATTTGAAACAGGTTCAATGTTTCAATGACAATGTTGTTTTGCAATGTTTTTGTTTTACGACGTGGATGGATACCTGAAAGTTTAGACCAAGGTTTTTGTAAAGTGTTTCAATTTCAAGTGTGGTGTTGACTGTGAAATATTTTTGTTTGTTTTGCACACACTCAAGAAAACACGATAGATAAAATGTTTGTTTGATTTTGAAATAAAAACACATTCAAGTACAATCCTAAGGCTGGCCATGACAATAGATGTTGGATCTCACTTGGGTTTCCCCAACTACGCTTGCTCAAAGCGGATACTTAGATGCTTGACCCCATTGGCTCCACTCCACAACACTCACTTCTTTGGGGAACCAAGTATCAGTTCCCATGAAAACTCCCCATGGCGAACTTTGAATCTCTACTAAGAACTGTAAGGATGTGAGATAGCATCAGAGGTCCGACCTCTTGTACCAACAACTAGAAGGTTTTTGGCTTCTAAAACAAGGGTCTTTTAGTAAGGGCATCTGTTCAGGTGGCCATACATGCAATGTTTCGCTCAAATTAATGAAGCCTCCCAGCCCTTGTGGGTTTTTACGCATCACACAGATGCTCAAGGAGACATACGTCAGTATGACAAATCAACACTTGTTGCTTGCAGGTTTCCTCATAAACACATTTATTTATAGTGGCTTGGATGGGCTTGGCCTTAGCCTCGTTACCACTTGGGTCGTTCCCTCAATTAATTTTAAAGCACCAATTGAAGTGTTTGCTATACTAAAAGACAATTGGTTTCAAAATCAAGTCTTTGTCAAACGTCCTGCACCAAAAGATGAGAATAGAAGCCCTGCACAAGACAAAAAGTCAAAAGATTAACCTCCCAAAATTTGAAACAAAGTTAACAAAAAATTCAAACCCTATAAGTAATTTAACCCAATTAAAGAAAAAATTAAACTAAAAATATAACTAACAAAAAGTAAAAATTAGTTGATCTAATTAATCAAAAAATTAAAATCTAAATAACAAATTAAACATCTAATTTTAATTACCAAATTAAAAAAATCTAAACTAAATAACAAATTAAAAATCTAAATCTAATTACCAAACAAAAAAAAAAACTAAACTAACTAACAAATTAAAAAACCAATTCTAATTACTAAACTAAATAACAAATTTAAAAATCTAAATCTTAATGTTTTTTTTAATTACAACTAATTAAAACTTAATATAAAACTAATTTAACTTAAAAAAAACTTAATCTAAAACTAAGTTAATGTAAAAAAACTAAACAAAAAAGAAATCATCCCAAAGAGGCCTCACGTGGGCTGGAACAGCATGTGTGGGGCGTTGAAAAAGAAAACACAAGCGCTTAAAAATATAATGATTTACAGATTCTTCAATGCCAAACGCAGAGACCAGGAAAGTACGTGGAGTAGACGCCCAAAATGGAGTTTCTAAAACAGATTTTTGCAGGGTAATTTTGACAGACAAACAGTAGCAATGCGATGCAATATGTGGTACCATACAAGGCAGATTGGGTTGTTCAAAGCACTTTTAGTTGATGTAAAATCTGTAGATAACAAATCCAAAACTTATGTTTGACAAATTGCCTCAAGGTGTTCTCCTCTCCTGGGATGCAATTATTGCATGGAATGCACAAAACAAAAATGTGGTCTCACGACATGATTGTAGAATGTGCAAAATGTACTTGCTAAAATGATTTTAAAAAACTTTTAGGCAAATGCAATTTGTTGTTTGAACAAGGCGTGGGAACTGTTTGCATGATACAGAGACGTTATCTCCAGGTACACAACGTAGATTTGTTTGATAGAATGAGTAAGTCACATGCAACCGAAAAACGTTTTAGCATAGACAAGGGATGTGAAGCTGTTAACAGAATGTTGAAACCAAAAATAAGTATATCAATATATTTAATGAAATGCATCAAATCTGTAACGAATACTTCAAATAGACTGTTATTAACAGATGTAATGTCAAACCAAATCACCAAACCTAAATCAAATGAAAACTGATCAATAAAGGGAAAAAGGGCATGTCCCACGGGGCGTGCCAAATGTAGATGGTGGAAATGGATTAATACAAGATTCAATCTTCCAACATCTAACAATGAAATACCTGCAACATAAAAAATATATATCTAAACTAATACGCATGCATGCTATCAAACTCTACTCCATTGCACTCCTATTTCACATTTAATATTATTGCTCTTAGAAAACAAGAGATGCAAGAGATAATCAATGCTTGAAATGCAAATATAGCGGATATGTGCTCAAGATGTCAGGATAATAATGGATGAATGAGAGATAGGCTTGGTTTTTATAGATGTTCTCAAGGAGAAATTAGGCATCGGGGTGAATATGGGATAATGAGAGATTAGTGGTATAGGAAGGATGAGTGGTAAGGAGAGAGGATAGGTGGTAACAATAAGTGGTAAGTGGTTGGAGGGAATATTAAAGGGGTTTTTTTTTAAATAAATGGAGAAAATATATATAAGGGGAACGAATGAAGGTGGATAAATGAATATAATGCAATGTTTATTTAATAAATTTAGTGGTTGAATAATATGAATGATAATAATATAATAAAGAATGGAACAATGCATATATTATGATATATGAAAAAGAAAATATGAATAATGGATAATAATGAAATGATGAAACAAATTACGGATCTACCCGATGGTTGGAGCAAATTTGAAGTTAAATGAGGATAGATTTGATGAAATTTTTTTATGTGTCTACACAAGACATTTTATCATCTCTTGGAATGTGATCATAGGATCCCACAAAATCTTCTTGGTGGGTTAAACAATTGACAGAGGACCAAAATTATCCAACATTCCAAGTTGTGGATGAAGTAGCTGATGACTTTGCACCAGCTCATTCCAACTCTATATTCCAATCTATGTCTTCAGTGGCACACAATCATGGTGAATTGCAAATAATGGAAAGTGAGTGGAGACGTGAGTTAGATGAAATTTTAGATTTCATTGTGGAAAATGTTAAAAAAGTTGTAAAACTAGTGGTAGAGCTTGATGGTAAGGATATGCTCAAAGCTTGCTTGGTTAGTCAGTTGAATGGAAATCTCACATTATCCAAAGATAGGTTGACTAAAGTAAGGAATGGGGTCTACTTTAGGCAAGATGAGAGGGCCTCACAAAAGGGTGTTTCAATTAGCTTTGGAATTGGATTAGATTGTGAGGTGTTGTTTGAGAGCAATTGAATACCTCCCATTGAACGTGCTACAAGAAAAGGTGTTTCTCGAAGTACAAGACAAGGTGTTTCTTGTGGAACCTAGTACATTGGAAGGGTTCAAAGAATATGGAGGAAGGATGCTAATAGGTTGTTTGATTACCATAATGTCATTGACCTTTTAGATAGGCCAAAAGGCTTCGAGCTTCAATTATGTTGGTACAATATAATAAAGGGGCAACACATGTACAAGTATGATTTGACAGATCATGATTTTGTGGAACTTGATTATGTCGTAGCAATAGCTAACTTATCTTATAATGCTAGGAATGATACATACAAATTAGAAGAAAGAGATCACAATTTTTTTAAAGATTTTGTTAAAAATATGAACAAGGTGTATTTTCAAAACATTCTACTTTCTTCTTCACTATGTAATCCCATATGTTAGATTGTTTAAAAATATTTTTTTAATCATATCTAATATTGGTTTTATACTTTTTGGCTTCAGGTGCAACGAATATTATCAAAGGTGAATGCTCGGGATAACTCAACCAATTTGTTGCTACCTACTTCTTGGTGTAAGTTTTTTTCACTAGCCATTCATATTTTGTAGTGAAATGAAATTGGAGAAAAGATAAAAATATGTTCTAAATGAAATTTCAATACAAATTTTGGTCTCACATGGTGATCCAAATGTGCAGGTACATGGGTTGACAAAAATTCATATGTCATTCATGATGTCAATGGGGTTATCAAATCAAATTTAAAGGTGCTAGAAGGTCATCAATCAAACATCTTGGCATGGTGCATGCTCTATACAACTCTATAGACATTATATTTGTACTATTTAAAATTAGGGCAATGCCCTCTATGAACTTGAATGATACCAATTAGGTTGTCTCATTACAAGTTGATTGTCCGTGTTAACTGTTGAAGGTAGACACGATTTTGTCTAGCCCTTTGTTGCACCATTAATTTGTATCATATTTCAACTTTGCATGATAATAAAGACATTGATAAATTACAGAAGCTTCCTCATGGATTTGTTGTCTTTACTTAAGAATCACTATAAGTTGTGTCTACCTTGCTGCAATATAATTACAGAACTAAATTTTTTTCCTTGAAATAAACCTGCAATTCATACTACACATTCACAATTGATTGTGAATACAAATTAATGTACCATAGACACATCCATTCATATAAGTAAACACATAAAATAGGAGACAATATGAATTTATTGTACTCATTTCATTCAACTAAATTGTGTATACAATTTCATAAAGTAGTAAAGAGTCTGCAACTATCTTCTATTATAAAAAATCTCAAACATAATACATTCTACCCATCCAAGATAATTTTTAGAACAACTTGCACATGGCCTTGAATTCCTTTTTATAATAGAAAAGGAGCCAAACAAGCTTCGGGCCATCTGCACATGTTTCAAAATCTCATTAGCCTCAACCAGAATATGGTCTTCATGAGCAATCATTTCTCCTTTTGCAAGAATTTGATGCAGGTCTTTATATGCTTTTCATAAGCTTCAGTAGCCACTAAAGCATTTTGTCTATTCAAGAACCTCACATTGAACTTCGTTTGTGACATTTCTTCTAGCTTCTTTTGAAGGTTTACTTCTACTTTGTCAGCATCATCAAACACTTCATTCATTGTATCATGGAGAAATACTTTCCCAAGATCTTTTTTCCACTCAACTTCATTTTTATATTCTCCTATGTCCTTATTGAAAATTTTCAAAGCTTTCCCTAGATTCCCATGATATTTATGATGTTCATTCAACAATAGATCAATCTTTGACAATATAGCCTTTGTCTCATCCATTATAGTTACTAATTGTAATTGAACATCATTATCAAAATGACTTCCATTTTGCTAAAAAAATTGTAACAATTCTTGCTTTCTCTTTATGTACCTCTAAGTCAATTTCAATCCAAACTCTACTTTCCTTTGTCTTTTGACAAGGTCAGCAATATCTTGGTACATGTTCCACATTATTTGGAAATGAGGTTACATCCGTGCAAATTTAGCTTTGATCAACTTTTGAGCCATTTTGAACTTATAAATTATGAGATCGTTTCTAAGTTTTTTAGTTTCCTCTTGAGCCTTGGCTAGTCGTCTTTCTGCTTCTATCCTCTTTTCCTTCTCAATGGCTAGGTCAATCTTCAATTGAGTAGCATGATGCTCTACAGATAATAGAAGAGCTTGTTGTGTAGAGGTGCTTAATATCTCATTTAGCTCATGATTCTCTTAATCCAACTCCTCGTTCTTAGATGTGCGCTTCTCTACTGCAGTCCCGGTAAATAATGCAGTATTTACATTCAAATCTGCAACTTGTTTTGCACTAACATCTTCCACCTTGTAAACCATTAATTGCCCCAAAATATGTTGTGGATATGAAATGGCGATAGGTCTCTTTTTAGGTGGATACAAACACCATATAGCCAACACTTTGTCACTAGGCCTAAAATATGAACCATAGTACAACTTATCTATTCCTTCATCACTAAACTTCATATCCAAATCTTGCTATCTCCTAAGATTTTCAAAGGAAATGGAAGAGGACATATCTGTCCCTGGAAGGAGCATATATCTCGCTTCTTTTAAATAGCATTTGTCTTCTCTTCTTTGGGGTCATGTCCTTGGTTTCTTCATGGACCTCTGCCCAAAATTGTTTAACAACCTCATCTATTTCCCCTAAGGGAGTATCAAGAGTTCTTTTATTGAATTTACTTCCCATGAATTTATTAATAAACACTAAACTCACTTCTATTGATGAAATCATCATCAGATACAAACTTCTTGGAAGCCAAAGCTCTGACTTCATTTGTTAAGAAATCAACAATTTCAACAATGTCATCATCTTGATCATTTGGGGGTTGGTAAGCTGGCACATGCACTTGCATTTGTTGCATAAACTCTTCCTCTTCCTCATGGGGTAGTGCACTTTCTCCCACATTCTGTGATACTTCCAATCCTATTGATGAAGCAAGAGACATTTGAGATAAAGGAGAAACATCCCTATGTCCTTGCACCATGATGGATGAGAAAGTGGATGAAGATGGGGAAATTATTGGCACATTTGATGTCAACCTAGATTCACGTTGGAGTAACAAATACATTCTTTTGACTTTATAATCGACGTCTGCAAATGCACCCTTATATGTAGGGTCAGCCAACTTTCTTGTTTTCTCAGCTTGTTGGATTCTTATCCATGTTTTAACCCTTTCTGCAGTGGCTTCATAAGTGGGGAAATTCCTTGTTAATTCCTCTTTGAGCACAAATGTGTGATTGTATGTGCCCAAACTTACACAAATTCTTGCGAATGTGATGTATCCTTCTAGATCAAATTTTCGGCCCTCTGAGTGTAGGGGTAACTTATAGCTATCCAAGAGATTGATGGCTTTCTCAAATATACTTGATGAAGAAAACTGAAAATCTTCAATATGAAGATAAGAAGGCAGAAAAGAGGCTTTATGTGACTTATCAAAAGGATAATCTTCCCCACACATTTGTCTGATTATTTCTAGATACGCCAATCTATTGGGAACTATCAAAGGCAGCAAATGTGGTTGTCCCTCAAATCCATAGATTCTTACGTAAGTATGACTCTCTATGATGTACCAATCACCCCAATTATGGTTTATTTTAACCTTTATCTCATGTTCCCTTCCTTTAGGCCTCAATAACTTCATGCTCTTATCTGATAACCTTGGAGGGTTATGACCAAATAAACCATACAATTTTTGAACAAAATGCTCCTCAAAACATAAATATTGGGCATGCATAAAACCACAGTCCCGAATAGATGTCCACAACTACTCAAGACACCTTTCTCCATCATCATCAAATTCCTTAATGCATAATTCATTACTCTAGAATCTGTTTCTCAATCCAAAAAATAGAAGTATATGCATCAATAAGGAATACCATTTGAATGTGACAGTTGAACTATCCCTTTAGATATAGATTAGGGCATTGTGAATCCCTTTTGTTACAAAGCGAGGATAGTCAAAAGATCTATTTTCGATACTGCTTTGGACATCACAATTCAACACTGTAAGTAACTCAGACATGTGTAACTGTCCCTCAAAACCAAGCACTTGACACATAGCATAATAAGTCATCTGAAAATACTTGTGAAACAAATCAATAGTATAAGATGGTAGGTCTATTTTGTCAAAATTTTGAAATTTTTTACCCAACTTGGGCCTGTGAAGTGGTAGCCACTTTCTCCTATAAATCCCCTCGACACTTTGGTATTCTACTTTCAAGCTACCCAGGTCGATAATCATGTCATTACCTACTACATCCTCCATGCCAAACACTTTACAAATAGTGGCTTTACTGATTTCAATAAGGTTCTAATTGATTGAATGCACCTTATATTGGGATTGTATTGTTTTGCAATTACTGTAATCAAATCCACATTTTCAAAGACATTTGGGACTACCAATCGAGCCAACCCTACCATCTAGAGATTACACTTAGGCACTTCTCTATTTGATTTGGTGTAAAAATATCTAAAAAATGTTATGGCCTCTAAATGACATATAAGCTTCTTTACAATTCCTCTTTGAGTCATGAAATCTATTTGCATGCCTTGTAGTTCTTGGTCTTTGAGAAGACCCTATAAATTGAGCAATTAGGTCATCACAGAGGTTCATCTCCTTCTTTTGTCTTTTGGGTTTAGGGTCCTCTGTTGTAGAGGCTTTGGATGAGGTTGACATGTTTTCTAGTTTCTTAATTTTATGGAGGAATCATAAAGACTGTTTTTTGGTTTTCTTCTTGCTATGGCTATGGTTTCTAATTTTTTTATCGTCTAAAATTTTACAAATTATACACTAATACAAGAAATTAGGAAAGAAGACAACAAATTGTCCGAATTCCCTTGTCTACAATTCTTCTTTAGCTTCTCTACAACACAATCTCTAGAGCTTGAGCTTGCATTTTCTTTCGCCTTCAATTGAGTTTTTGCTCAAAATTGAGAAAATTCTCTTGAATTGGTGCTTTCATTTCATGGAACAAGCAATTGAGCAACATTAAAACTTTGTTATTGATTTGATTTGATTGACGGTCGTTGACAAATTTGAAAAAAAAATCATAAATTTTTTAACCAATGGTCAGTTTTGCAACACTTGATATCATTGGGTAATTGAAACATTTTAAAACCATCATCGATGAGTTTTTCACTATCTAATGATGTTGATGCCACATATCTATCATGGTTTACCAACCTCCTCCATTGCTGAGTCATTGGGATGTGTAAGAAGATTTTGCTGATGGTCATTTCTTTTGATGTGTACATCCATATAAGCATGAGCGAGTCAACAAGATGATGTTTAAATGTCACTAGGACACATAATCTCACCAAAACTATTTCTCTTTTTGAGTGTCCATCCACATGTGCATAGGTGAGTTAGCAAGATAGAATCAGAGCCTCTCCTAAGTGGACGATCTCAACGATCCATCAATTCCGATGTGTCCATCCACATGTACATCGGTGAGTAGGCAAGATGAATTTTTAACGTTTTTGGGACACATAATTTCACCGAAATATGGACATCATGGACATGTGGATGGACACATGAACACTATCAATTCATTGAAGCTTCAAGAAGGGTATCACCGAAAAGATGCTTCTGTTATGAATTACCTATGCAACACCCAAACTGTACCATTGACCATGATTTTTAATTAGTTATTAAGCACAGTCAATGGTATAGTTTCGGTGTTGGATAGACTATATCATGGACTTCCACATCAACTCAATGGATTGATTGAATGTGATATAGACTTCAATGACAACCTAGTGACTCCTAGGTGGGACCATCATTTAATAGTGACTTAAAGCACATGCTTTAAATACAAAGTTACTAGGACATATGACCAACCATTGACATCCAACTTAGTAGGAGAAAACTAGTCAAACATGATCTCCACTAAGTCTCAAAGGTTATCAACAAGAGATCTCACTTCGACAATCTCTCAGAATTGCTTTGCCGAAAAGCAAGGCTACACCAAAATCTATCCCCTTGTTGCCAACACTCGACAATGTCTTATTGATACGGTCTTATTGACAAATACTATTCTTCGACATCCTTCTTGAAATGTCTTATGAAACACTAATGTTACACCAAAATCTATCTTTTTTCCATAGCACATTAACTGTCTTATCGATATCATAGCTTGCTAGTAAGAAGAGTGACTTCAACTACAAGCTTGAATCATCTTACCAAAGTCTAATGTCACACTGAAGTCTCTTACATCGCCAAGACTGAACAAAGCTATGTTGAAATAGTCTTATCGCCAAGGAAAGTGACTTCGGCTACTAGCTTGAATCATCTTACTGAACTCCAATGTCACACCAAAATACATCACATCGCTAAGACCAAACAAAGATATACCGAAATAGTCTTATCGCCAAAGAAAGTGACTTTGGCTACCATCTTGAAGTATATTACTGAACTCACATGTTACACCAAAATCCTAGCTTGTCACCAAGACTCATCAACTATCTTATCAATATTGGTAAGAAGTATGACTTCATTTAACTGCTCAAACTGTCTGACCAAATACTAAGGTTAGACTGAAATCAGCTCTTTGCCAAGACCACTCTAAAGTCTCACTGAAACAATAACTCATCAGAGAAAGACTTGACTTCAGCTAGCTGCTTGGAGAGTCTTACCGAACTCTGAAGTCATACTAAAATCATCTCATCACAAAGATACATCAGAGTCACACCGAACTTTCTAAAGAGACTAGTCTTCTACGAGAGGTTCCAACTAGTAAGTTTGAGGCATACTTCCTCAACAATAACATAAGAGAGAAATATAAAGGGGTATGAAATTTTTAAAAACAAATTGATATATACAATATCTAGTGAAAATAAGGGGGGTTTTAATTTAGGCTACGTATTGGGAGGGGTTGAAAAGAAAGGAGTTAAGGGCAATATTTAAAAAAATTAGGGGAATTATTTAGTATGCCATGAATTCACATGATATAACCTAGGTTCACTAAGTGAAGCCCCTATGCCCAATAATTGCTAAATTTGTAGTCACATGCAATTCCATGATGGAGCAAATTGCCAAAGCCTAGTCCTCCATCACCATCTTTTGTCCAATTAACACATACTTCAAGGTGCCATGGACTCCCATAGACTGGTAATCAAGCACCTGGTAACACCATCATATTGATACAAATTGATGTCACCCATACATTTGCTAGAAGAACTGGACTTGCCCTCCTCTCTAACACATCTTTCATACAAAGTGCAATCTAGTAGTCCCAAGCCTTCAATCAACTGTCAATTACATATCTATCCAAAATAGGAATTGAGTCAGTGCCCCCACCAACCTATGAGGCCATCAAGCTACCATCCTTCCACTAGTAGACCATTTTGTCACATTGAATCACCTCATGAAGACCACCTTATTAGCTTCCTAGTATATGTGTTTAATAGAGAAATTAGAGAAGCCCTCTAGACATTCCCAAATCTTATGGATCTACCCTTTCAAATTTTAATTGGATACCTCCTTCCTCCTAACCACATTAGCAAAAATGAGCAAGTCACCCTCTATGCCGATCTTATCAATACCCTTCATTTTGCACAGCCAAAGCTCTCAAGCCAGGGCCTCAAACTCTACCTTGTTGTTTGTTGTTACTCTAATTTTCCTTGAGACAACCCAAACCATCTTCATATTTTGAAGGATACAACCAATTCCAACAGGGCCCAAATTTCCTTCGACACACCATCAAAGTTGAGTTTTAATCTTCTTGACGGGGAAGGGGGTGCAACTACCTTGCTTCCTCCCTCATATCCCTATAGTGACTAGCCAAGATAATTTCTCTTGGAACCCACAAACTAGACCAATTCATAAGAGTGTCAATATCCAAAGAGGTTAAATCAACTTTAACAAAAACCTATTTCTTAGCATTTAGAAGTTCACTAATACCATATTCATTTTTCTGCAAAAATGGATGCAAAATATCTTTCATCATTACAAAAGATTATTCTATTTTATTCCTTCCAAATTTGATAGAAACACCATTGATGGGACTAATGTCAAAATGTCATCTCATTAAGTCTTTCTATTGAGCCTCGACCAACTAGTAGTGGAATCCACAATGTCCCTTTGTCATGAACCCATCCAACCCAACTTGGCCTACATCATGGCCAACATTGTGAAACAAATGAGCATCTGACAAGCAAGTGATTCACAAATTCTTCATCCATCTCATATAATGGGTAGTGGCTCGGACCTTGAATCCTTAATGATATTAACCAATCACTAGTAAGAATGTGTTTGTGCAATGCAGTCCACAGAAAAGGCACTAGCCTTAGGAAAAATTGATCAATGTTAACATGCCCATGTTGTCCAGTTAGTATCTATAAAGGGTAAAAAATTAGGGTTTCCACCATAAGATGTAGTAAAACCACTAATTTTTACTCAGGGACCTTTTATATTCAAAAGAGTGTTGAATCCAATATATTTAGTCACAAACCAGTAATGACAAGAACCAAAAATTCTGATTGGATTCAAGGGGTTGATTTGTGTAGCGTCCTAAAATCGCACCCCTTTGCAATTTTGACCGTATTTGAGTCTTCACCTTCGTGTTTGCACCCCTTGCTCTGATTGAAGACTTGATTATGCTCCTACACATAAAAAATGCCATTAAACTCAAAATGCACCTTAAAGACTACCCAAAATAGGGCAGGACCATGGTGCCACCCTAATTTGGGGCCCCTCAAAACCTAATGCAACATTTCAAATTTGAGCAGGATTCCCCTCTCTGTGTCGGCTCATGTCGTAAAAATAGCCAATTTTCCCTACGAAAAGGTATATAAAGAGGATTTCTCTTCTCATTTGAAATCTATCAACAAGCTAAGAGATCTAAGAGCGCCCATACGACATCAAGCATTCAAGAATTCAAGAGAAATTGAGCATTTTTAGTCTTCCTACAAGCCTTGGAGTAATAATAAAGTCAAGATTCAAGCATTCAAGTGGAGATCTATATCCTATTTCATGAAGCCCTAATTCCATGTGGAGGCAAGAAAAACTTCACAAGGAGGTATCATCATTCAATTTTTAATCATAATTCAACATCTCCCTCAAAAGGAGAACCTTTCCTTACAATCATTTCAATTATTTTTATTTCAATTTCATGGTTAATTTCAAAACTGAGTTTTCAACTAAGGCAAGCCCCTATTCCCAACCTTTTTCCCTTTCTTTTTGTGTGCAGGAAACATATATAGAGTTGTACTCTTGAGGATAAGCTTCATCCATAGAGATGAATCAACCCTTTTTGGAATGCAGAAAGTTTGAAGGATCGTGGTGCCGTGTCATGGTCCCAACGTTTTAGGATCTTTTTTGATTATCATATCCAACTCAGCTTATACTGCTCAATTACAAATGCCTAGCTCAATCCCGCATCTGTAGCTCACAGTTTTCTCAGTTTTACCTTCATTTTTTAGCACTTTACCTTAAATCAACATTTCAACTTACAAAAGAGAGGAAAAACATTCAAAAATTAATCCAATCCATTTAGTATTCAGTTCTTATTTGATTTGTGACTAAATCTAGTGAATTCCCTTCCCTCTTTTGAATGTAAAGGCTCCAATCAAAATTTGTTTGGTGATTTCTCCACTCTATGTTGCAAATTGCCAGATCCAATTTTCCCTTTTACATCTTGGTGAACCTAACATGTCCTATGCTTACTTCTGATTTTGTTCTCAGATTTGAGTATGCATGCAATTTACAATTCAAATTTTCATTTACAAGTTTGATTTCCTTGCAAATTTTAAGAATTTAGAGGTTAATTTCATTAAAACCTTAATTTTTAATTTCAAAATTGAGCTAGTGAATTGCATAATTTGGATTAATTGTTTCAAATCTTAGTGTTTATCAATTTCGAAATTCAAATTTTGTTTTGCAAGTCAAATTTCAAATTTCAATTTTAAAATTAAGTGGTTAATTGCAAAAAACCCTAATTTTTAAAATCTTAATAAAATTGAGCTTGGGGTTGTTTAAATTTTGAATTTTCCTCTTCAAATTTGGGTGTTAATTTCAATTCCAATTCAAAATTTCAATCTTGGATCAAATTTCAATTTCAAAATTCAAATTTAAAATTAAGTGGTTAATTAAGAGAGACCTAATTTTTGGATTTAAATTGATTATTTCAATTTCACATTTTTAAATTTAAATTTTAAGATTAAGAGGATCTTTTTACAAGGCCCTAATTTTTAAATTTAAATATCCTTTAGATCATTTAAAATTTAAAATTTTAAAATTAAGAGGTTATTTAAGTACAACCCTAATTTTAAATTTCAAATTCCCAAGGGATTGCATAAATTCTCACAGTTATTCTTTATCTGTTCAATTTATTTGTGTATTTAATTGAGTAATTATTTTTCTAAAATTTTCCATTTTTCTATTACTTTGCAAATTTCAAATTTCAAATTTCCCTCCCATAGTGCATGAGTTTTACTACTATTAGTCCAACCTATAATATCCATGTGAGAAAAAGTTGTAGAATTAAGGTTTCCAAAGGTTTAATTATTGAGGAGATGGAGCCTAATTTGGATAACTTGGTTCATGAGGCTGTTGGTGGTTCTAGAAATCCTTCAAATGTCCCCATTTATCCTAATTCTTTGCATAATTCTCATGATGTGGAGGAATCACTAACTAGGGTTTCTCTTGATCAATTGGAGAAGATTGACAATCAATTTTAAAAATCTTCAACAATGGATGAGTCAACAATACCTGAAAAGTGAATCTCTCCCATTTATTGAAGGATTGAAAAGAATGGTTCAAAGTGATAAACTTGGCATTGATATCTTGTGTGGTATTTCTCATATTGTAGATTCTAATATTATGTCTATGAAGAGTTGTGCTGAAGTCCTTGGTTATACACAACCTCCTAGTCAAGTTAATCACTCTGATCCCTTGACTACTCTTATGACCAGTGTTCCCACTTTTACATCCAAATGACTAACTCTAACCAAAATTTCATACCTACAAGTGTTATTAAATGGGGCAACTCCTCTAATCATAATTATTTCATCCCCCCTCAAGCGAGTCTTCCATTTGTTACTCAATCATCTCCAATACCTACCTATCATAGTGTTCCCCCACCTTTATATAATAATATCACTCCTTATTATCAACCCCTTCTTTCATTCAAAAATGTTTTTCCTCCTTATCAATCCAACATGTCCAATTTCAATGCTTAAACCGAAGCTACCATCAATAGTCTAGCCCAAACAGTGTCTTCCTTACAATAACAAATAGCTTCCATGAATCAATCTAAGTATGCCCACATTTGATGTAGTGATCCCATTATCCAATGATATTGTTCGAGTTGTCCCTCCTAAACATGTGAAAGTCCCTCAATTGGAGATTTATAATGGAAAGGTGATCCCTTGACTCATGTGAAAATATTTAAAACTTTGTGTACTGACTTTGCTCATGACCAAATATTGTTGGCTAAATTCTTTAGTAGAATATTAAGGGATAAAGCTTTGCAATAATATTGTTCTTCACCTCCTTATTCTATCACTTCTTTTCAACAACTAGCTAATGCCTTTATTCAATAATTTCACAATAATATTGGTCCTAAAATCACTTTGACTGATTTGATGCATTGCAAGCAAGGTGTTAAAGAAAAAGAATGATTTTATTGATAGATATAAGTATTTGTATTCTCAAATTTATTTTTCTGTGCCTGATCAAGACATTCAAAGAATTTTCATTTCTAATTTACAAAAAGACATTAGGGATAAACTTCTCTTTTCTATGTTTACTTCCTTTACACAGTTGTGCGCACTACTTCAATATTATCAACTTACCATGAGTCAATTGGAACAATCCTCTTCAATGACTCCGAGTGATAAAAGTGGAAGTGGTCAATGATCTTTTGTGAAGTTCAAACTGAATAAGGGATTCATTGAATTCAATGACAACAACACTCAAGTAGCAGTTGCAACAATAGGTGTGGCACCTACTTTGTCCAAATACTTTAGAAAAGAATTCACTCCTCTTAATGAACCTTTGCATAGTATTATGTCACAATTGTTACAAAGGATGGGTTGAAACTTCCTCCTATTAAAACAATTGACACAACCAAGCCTTTGCAAGCTTCTTATGATGCCAAAGCCTTTTGCCAATACCATCATCAACCTAGTCATGACACTGAAAAGTGTTATTCCTTAAGGAGTAAGATTCAAGACTTGATTGATAACAATACCACATTTGTGGTTGGTGTGAATGATAAAGAAAACAAATCAATACCTCCTCCTAATCAAAACCTTCAAATTTTCACTAGTCCTTTACCTTCCCATTCCACTAATGTGATTGAGACTGATCATCTTGCCTTCTCTCCCAATGATCTTGGCCTTGAGTCTAACAATGTGGTGAACCTTATAAATCAAAAGAAACCTCCTAAGGACTTATGAATTACATTTGATCCTAGTGAGACTATTGAAGCACCTAATGGCCCACTTTACATAACTACAAATATCAAAGGCATACCTTCTCGAGGAGTGCTTATTGATCTAGCTTGCATGATTAATGTGATAACTGAAGAATTTATTTATACTTTCCAATTGCATCAAGTGATATATGATAAAACTGATGTGATAGTAAGAGATTTCGATGGCTTCTCTTGTCTTGTTATTGGTTCTATCACACTTCCTATTGATGTTGACACTAAATGCTTAGATGTTGTCTTTGCTATCATTCCCACATACGATCAATTTCATGTGAAGTTGGGACATCCTTGGCCCTCTTCCATGAAAGTGAATGCTTATACTATTCATAAGTGTTCAAAATTTCCTCATAATGATAAAATCATAATTGTTAATCATAGCATATATCAACCTACAATGAGGCATGGAGATGTTTGTCTTGATTATTTTTGGTCCAAACAATTCCCACCTTTTCAACGTAGAGGTGATGCTCTCTATAAATCATATCAAAAATGAAAAAATGAGATGATTTTATCCTTGATTAATCCTATAAATCCAACACTTGGCCTTCCTCTTGATGATCATATACCTCTTCTTGAGGAAAATACTATTCTTCCTCCTAAGAAAATAAAAAATCTTCTTCCCAAAGAGGAATCTATTTCTTCTCCTAAGAATGAGTCGATTCTTCCTCCCAAGGATAGAAATGCTCTTCCTCCTAAGCGTCAATATATTCCTACTAAGGGTAGACCTATTCCTCCTCATGATGGAATTGGTCTCCTTCCTATACCTCCCATTCCTCCCTTATATGGTATGGTTTCGCCTCCTACATCTTACAAAGGGAAACAAATGACCCCTCCTATTTCTCAACCTAAAAGAGTGACAAAATACCTTCTCCTATGCATCTCTCCTTCAAAGAAGAAAAGAAGCCTATACCCAGTGAACCTAAACCTTCACAACCTTAAGCTAAAACCAAAAGAAAATATTGTGTGAGAGAACACCGATGGATATTTCATTCTAGAGCTCGTGAACTTGCTTCCCAAACCATTTCTTCCCCTAAGACACCAACTATTGATATAATTCCATTTGCTCAACCTTCTCCTAACCAAGATGTTCAACCTAATTCTCCAAGACGCAAAATGCTTAAGACAAATGATGGTTCAAGTTCTATTGCTATTAGTTAATCTTGATGAAGAAATAGGTGAGAGTATTGTTAATGATGAAAATGTTGATCCTAATTTATTTCTGATTATGAATATGAATATGTTGATGTTGACAATAACTTATCTCAGAAATTTTCAAAAGCATTAATCCTAGCTCCTAGTAACAAACAAAGTGACTCATCATTAGAGCATGAACCTTGTTTGGAACTTTTGATAGCTCCATCTACTGTGCTCAATGTTGCTCCTCTTGCATGTTGTCCACAGTCTTGAAATAGTAATGAGAAATATCGAGGGGCGGATGATGTGCTTGATTAGCTTCATTAGCACTCTATATTCTCTCTCTCTCCTCTCTTGCTTGTTTGTCATATTCTTCTATTTCTCTCTCATTTATTCTATTTGTTGTCCCTAGTGTTGTCTACTTGAGGAAGATGCAAAGTATAGAGATCTCTTTTGGGTCTCTCCTATGTTGACTCAAAAGACACATGTGCCCTTCTTCCACGGTGGTTTCCTTTCTTTGGGGATGGGGATAATTACATGCATATATATACACATGATATACATTGGTTATCATAAAAGCATATTGACTTTAGAGTTAAGTGAAACCATCCCATTATTTGTATTTTGTGATAATTATCCTTTGATTTACCCTCCCTTGGGTGCTAAATTATTGTGATAACGTGCTTGTTTTTTGGGTGTATCCTACCTTAAATCAATTTCTCTTGATAAGGTGTATGCAATCGCTTTAACGTGAGGGAATACACTCCACTCAATGATTCTTTCTCTTTCATATCTTGATACTTAAAGTTACTTGGTGAACTTTGTCTTTTGATTTGTAATTTTTCGTATTTTTCTTTTCATGACTCATAGTAAGAGAGCCTTACTAATTTGTAGTCATGGTTCTCTCTTTCTCTCTCTCACGATCTTCCCTTTTACCTTATCATTGAAGTTGTAAGATCCTAAAGTCCACTAGGGGCTTAATGTATCTTGCCTCCTTGATGAATTGGTGAAAGTTTTTCAATATGAACCCTTTGTACTTTATCGAGAGTATGTTTGACTTTATACTCCCGCTAAAGTGAGGGTTAAATGTAGCATCCTAAAATTGCACCCCTTTGCAATTTTGATTGCATTCGGGTCTTCGCCTTAGTGTTTGTGCCCCTTGGCCTGATTGAAGACCTAATTATTCTCATACACATCACAAATGCCATTAAATTCAAAATGCACCTCAAATTGCACCTTAAAGCCTACCCAAAATAGGGTAGGACCATGGCGCCACGCCATGGTCCTCACTAGGACCATAGTACCATGCCATAATCCACCCTAATTTGGGGGCCCTCAAAACCCATTGCAACATTTCAAATTTGAGTGGGATTCCCCTGTCCATGTTGGCTCATGTGGAAAAATTAGCCAATTTTCCCTATGGGCAAGTATATAAAGAGGATTTCCCCTCTCATCTAAAATCTATCAACATGCTAAGAGATCTAAGAGCACCCATACAACATCAAGCATTCAAGCATTCAAAAGAAATTGAGCATTTTAAATGTTCCTTCAAACCTTGTAGCAACAATAAAGTCAAGATTCAAGCATTGAGGTGGAGATCTACATCCTATTTTATGAAACCCTAATTCCATGTGGAGGGAAAAAAATTTCACAAGGAGGTATCATCACTCAATTTTCAATCATAATTCAGAATCTCCTCAAAAGGATAACCTTTTATTACAGTTATTTTAATTATATTTATTTTAATTTCATGGTTAATTCTAAAAATAAGGTTTAACCTAAGGCAAGCTCCTATTCCCAACCTATTTCCCTTTCTATCTATGTGCATGAAATAGATATAGAGCCGTACTCTTTAGAATAAGCTTCATCCACAGAAAAGAATCAACCCTTTTCAACGTGTAGATTGTTTGGAGGATCGTGGTGCTGCATCATGATCCTGACTTTTTAGGAGCTTTTTCGAGGGTCAAATCCAACTCGGCTTATACTGCTCAAGTCTAGGTGCCCAGCTCAATCCCGCATCTGTAGCTCACTATTTTCTCAATTTTACCTTCATTTTCCAGCACTTTACCTTAAATCAACATTTCAACTTACAAAAGAGGAAAAACATTCACAAATTAATCCAATCCATTCAAGTATTCAGTCCTTATCTAATCTGTGATTGAATCTAATGGATTTCCTTCCCTTTTTTGAATGTAAGGGCTCTAAGCAAAATTGATTTGGTTATTTCTCCCCTCTATGTTAGAAATTGCCAAATCCAATTTTCCCCTTTACAATTTGTTTGCCCTCTTTTGTGAATTGAATATATGAAATTAGGGTAAAGTGTTGAAAATAAAGATAAAAAACATGGAAATAAGGAGCTACATATGCAGGACTGAGACACACTCCTGGATCAAAGGATTATAAGCAAGTTTGGATTTGATCCTCGAAAAAGATCCAAAAATGTCGGTACTGGAATGCCCATCACTTTGGTCCTCCAAACTTTTCACACACCAAAAGGGGTTGATTCATCTCTATAAATAGTTCTGATTCTAAAGATTGTAGCTCTGTACCTGTTTCCTGCACACAAAAAGAAAGGGAAATAGGTTGGGAATAGGGGCTTGCCTAAGTCAACCCTGGTTTAGGAATTAACCTTGATTGAAATTTTGCAAATACTAAAATAAATAATGGAATGATATACTTGAGATACAAAATGACTAATAATAATACTTTGCTTCTTGAATGCAATCACATATATTGTATGAAATGGCATGAGCATGACAAAACCCTAATCACACACACATGCTTGCATATGAAAGATGTAATGTTGCTCCACAATTGATGAATGAATAATGCAATCTTGAAGACCTCTAGAGATGTTTGATGATGAATGCTTCAATGCTTGAATGCTTGATGATTATAATTTTTCCCTTCTCTTAATGATATTTGTATATCCAAATGAGAGGGGAAAGCCTCCTTATATGCTTTCCCATCGAAAAACATGCTAAATTTTTGACATGAGCCAACACGGAGAGAGGTTTCCTGCTCAAATTTGATAATGCCAAAAGGGTTCAAAATGGGGTCCAAATAAGGAGGACTAGAGAATGGCGCCCTCATCCTAATGAGGACCAAAGCGCCATGCCCTAGTCCTACCCTATTTTAGGACCAAACTAAGGGGTCATGTGTTGTATGAAGTGAAAATAAGGCCATTTTTGCATGATGCAAGCATAATTAGGACTTAATTAAGCATTGAGAGATTAACACTAAGTTGAGGGCCCAAAATGTGGACTAAATTGTAAGGGATTACAATTTAGGATGCTACATTCAACCTCCACTTTAGCAGGAGTATGATCTTATGCAAATACTAATGGTAACATAGATGAAAGAAAGATTAAGAAGAGGATGAATGAGGAGAAAAAACACAAGGTGTATAAGATGTCACTAATTTTGAGGAGCCAAGTCCCCAATCTTAGGATCTTAACTCCCTCAATCATATGCAAAGGTACACAAAACAAGACAAAAACAAAAAGCCAAATAAAAACAAAAAGACAAACCAAGACAAAAACAGAAAGCCAAACAAAAACAAAAAGACAAACCAAGACAAAAGATACACAACAAAAGCTAAAGACAAAAGACAAGACCTCAAGTCAACTAGTCGAAGAGACCTCAATATCAAAATATCTCAACAACTAATATCATTCTTGAAAAATGTCATCTCACCAACATAAGTGATCACATAAAAGAGAAAAGCATGTATCATCCATGAACTATCAAAAGCAAAGCTACGTGTTCATGAGAGGAAGGGAAGAGAGAGCATGGATACACACCAAATGTGCTTTTTTAGATGACCCATGAGAAGAATGATGAGAAAGGACATGGATAACTTGCCCCTAGATGTTTTTATCTAGGTGATCCATGTTAGAGAGGAGGGTAGGAATATTCTAGCCGTGTTTTGCTAGTTCCACTCACCCTGCTACATATCTTGATGTTTGGTTTTGAGCATGAAGCATCTCGTGTAAGACTTTGTTTTATCTGGTTTCGAGAATGAACACCCCATATAAGACAAATGATGCATTAAATGAGGATGAAGAATAAGGATGCAACAATCCCATGTTGACAAATAAAATAAGGATTAAGCATGAGGATGCAATAATCCCATAAATGATGGACAAAATAGGGATGAAACATGGGTATACAACAATCCTATATTGATAATCGATGGTCAAAATGCAACCAGGAGGTTGCATATATGCACCCCCTTAAGATGTCAACATACTCCCATGTTGATGTCTTAAGGTAGATAGAAACAAGGATACCCACCTCCAACACCAAGGAGATATTTGCTAATCAATAATGCATGCATTCCAAGCTAGGAAGAAAGACTCTTGAATATGCTTCATTTCTTTAAGCATGGAAGATATAATTGTAAAAGAGATATCTTGCAACAAATGTAAAGGGATCATTTTGAGGGATGCATGATTAGCAAATGAGGAAGAGATCTTTGAATAAAGTTATCTACCTCCAAGAGTAGAGGAGATACTTGATAAATATGACATCTTGGAAGGAGAAGAGAACTAAGACTACACATCTTCTCTAATGTGTATTCTTAGAATTGCACACTTTCACTAAGGAGAGATTATTCATAAAAGATGCACCATTTCAAACAAAGAATACGCACATACTCGTAAGAAATAACATCAAATTATGAAAGATGCCACTCAACAAAGGAAAAAGGCAATCTTTAGAAATGACAGGGAGAGATTTGAAACAATATTCCTGCCGCCCAAACTTGGAGACAAGGACACAAAAGAGAGATCGTTTATAAAATACACACTCTTCTAAAAGAATCAAAAGATCCTCAACAGGGATGCATATCACAATATATAAGGGTTCAATATAAAAGATACAAATCAATAAAGAGAAGAATTTGATGAATTACTATAGACTTTCAACAATAATGAAAAGGTCCATTTAAGGATTTTCACTTATAAGGCAAGGATATGATTCTCATTAGGGATACTTGTTCCAATAAGAGGAAGGAGATCCTCAAGAAGGATGTACACCCCCACAATCGATAAGAGATCCTTAATAAAGGCCCTACTTCACAAAGAGAAAGTGAGTCTCTATATAGAAAGGATGATTGAAAGGCCATTCTTGCCCCCCCAAGCATGGAGACAAGAATAAAAATACTACTATGTTGCTACCAAGTATAATTGCACTTGAAATTGTACCACCATAAATGACAATGAGCCCCCAATAAAAAGGTTACCAACGTCACATAATGAGGAGAAACATAATACAAACTTAAATGTTATGTGAAAGGAAAAATATGAGATCCCAACTGATTGCCATCTAGTATTTGAATGGTATCAGTTACAATAAGTTGTTGATTTTTATTTGTTAAATTATGACATTCATTGGTGGCATGGCTAGGGATTTGATGATACTTGCAAAAATAAAAATCATGTTGATTTTTCTTACAATTCTTTCTTTGATTTTTTAGAGGAAGAATAATCAAGTTATCTTTGAGAATTTCATACAAAATACTCTCTTGTTGTGATGAGAAGTTGTAAGAAGACATAGATGTATTATACAATGGAGGAGGGAATGTCAACAAAGGAGGACTTTGGAAACCTGGGTCTTCTTGGGAAAAGTATGGTATATATTTCTCATGACCATCAAAAATTTGTTGCACACATCCTAAACCATACCCATTGTGTCCATTCATAGATGTTGAAATGTCTAGAGGAGAGTGTTCATTCCTAATATCAAAATCTAAAGATCCCTCATCATCATCAAGACATGTGTTGGAAGGAGAGGTGGGAATTGATTTAAAACATTTTTGGATAAATGACACACAAGGCTCCTTAAAGGTTTCCTTATTAGATTGAGGGATCTTATACCCATTGAATGAAGGTATAAATTCTAATGTACCCGAATTATTTGTTAAGGAAACATCAGTAATAGGAGATTGTGTTATTGAAGAAATTGTAGTATTAAAGGGATAATTCCATCTTACTTCACCATGAACAAAATCATAAGGATTAGGATCATCCTTGATTGTGTGAAGTTTATTGTTATATATGAATTTGATTGTGCGATGAAGAGTAGAAGAGAATTCTTTCATAGCATGAATGCATGGTCTACCTAGAAGAAGGTTATAATTAAGATGGTTGGGCATGACATGAATAGGAGTAGGCAAAGTCACGGGTCCTACTTTGATAGGGAATATTACTATACCAAGTGTCTCCTTAGGAGAATTATCAAAGCCATGAACATAAAGAGGATTAGGTTGAAAGGAAGAATGATCCCAATTTATCTTGTCTAATAAGTCAACTCAACAAATGTTAAGTGCTGACCCGTTATCAATTAAGGTACCTCTTATGTTTTGATCATAAATGCAAGGAGTAATCATAAGGGGCCCATCTCTATTTTTAACCTCAATAGAAGGCAAATCATCTTGTGAGAATGTGATATCATTTGGTTTAGAAGAAGGATGAGGAACCACTTTATGAAAGGCTTTTTGGATCAACCTATGGTGTGAAGGGGAAGTTTGAATCAAGTCTAAAAGGGATATCCTTGCTAAGATACCATGGAGTTTCTCAACAAGATCCTTATCAATGTCCTTCATAGGGTGAGAGGGGGAAAAAAAAAAGTAAGAAGAACATTGGGATATTTATTTTTGACACAAGCATTAAATGTGTGATGTATTTAAGAACCATATTTTTATTCTAATTGTCTTTCCATAGCATCTTTTTCACATATGTATTTTGCAAATTTTAGGATATTGGGAGGTTCCTTGGGTTTCAGCTTCTCATAACTAGAAACATGAGTGATATTGACTTGATTAGGCTCTTTTTTCGCCAATACATCTCTAGAAGGGAGAGCATTAAGGAAATTTCTAATGACTTCATCCTCTTTCGCCAAATTATCCTCATGGGAGAGGTACATTTTGGGATAAAAATCATTCTTAAAAGATTCATCTTTAGGAGGGAGATCTTTGAAAGAAGTGCTCCTAACCTCTTCTTGCACCAATGTTCCCTCATTGGTAGAACCAAAATTGGGAGAGGGTAAATCAATGTCCATCAACACCTCTTCTCTAGGAGAGATACCATGTATGGAAAATAAAGTAACATCAAGAAAGTTGTTTATGATATCACCCTCTTGCTCTAAGATATTCTCATGGGAGAGGCACATTTTAGGAGAAAGATCAACATCAATTTTAAAAACTTCATCCTTAAGAGGAAGAGTTGTAAAAGGAGTGTCAATAATCTTTTCTTTCACCAATATATCCTCATGAACAAGAGAAGATTTAGGAGGGAAATTATCATGGTTCATTAGGATGTCATCTCTAAATGGTAAAGCTTGATAAAGAGGATTGTCAACCACATCAACATCTTTTATCACAAAAGCTTCTTCATAAATAGGATTGATTAAATGTTCATAAAGTGGATTGTCATGCATGATAATATCCTTGTGATTTGTTAGAGATTTAGAGGGAAAAATGAATTCATCAAGAGTTTTATCCATCATCTCAAGGTCATCACTACTAAATGGCTTACACATTATGTTGATTAACCCTTGACAAAAGGATGGTTTAGAAGGCTTAGGATAAAGGAAACCATCAAGAGCCTCGTCAAGTTCCTCTCTACTATATACTTCTTCGAAAGGATAGTCATTATAAGCAAATGGATTGTCAAAGACACGATAGTCTTGCAAAGAGTAATTTAAAATTTTGAAAAGAAGTGCTAAATATTGCAATGAAATGAACTAAAGCATGCAAACACACAATATGCATAAAACAAGATTTTTTTGTATTTTTCTTTTAAACAAAACTATGAAATGAATGCCTCTAAATCTAAAAACGCACTTAAAAAGTTATGCAACCCACAAGTTAATTTTAGAATTATAAATTAGGGTTTTTGTGAAATTAACCTCTCAAATTTTTAAAAATTTAATTGGAAATTGAACTAGTAAATGAAAAATTTGAATTTGAAATTTGAAAATACCTAGATCTAAAATAATTAATCCAAAATTTAGTAGCCCACAAGCTCAATTTTAAATTTAAAAATTAGGGTTTTTTGTGAAATTAACTCTAAATTTTTAAAATTTAATTGGAAATTGAACTTGTAAATGAAAATTTGAATTTAAAATTTGAAAACACTTAGATCTAAAATAATTAATCCAAATTTTAGCAACCTACAAGCTCAAATTTAAATTTAAAAATTAGGGTTTTTTTGTGAAATTAACCTCTAAATTCTTAAATTTTAATTGGAAATTTAACTTGTAAATGAATATTTAAATTTGAAATTTGAAAACACGCAGATCTAAAATAATTAATCCAAATTTTAGCAACCCATAAGCTCAATTTTAAATTTAAAAATTAGGGGTTTTTTGTGAAATTAACCTCTAAATTTTTAAAATTTAATTGGAAATTGAACTTGTAAATGAAAATTTGAATTTTAAATTTGGAAACACCTAGATATAAAATAATTAATCCAAATTTTAGCAACCTACAAGCTCAATTTTAAATTTAAAAATTAGGGTTTTATTGTGAAATTAACCTCTAAATTTTTAAAATTTAATTGGAAATTGAACTTGTAAATTAAAATTTGAATTTTAAATTTGAAAACACTTAGATATAAAATAATTAATGCAAAATATCACAACCCACGAGCTCAATTTTAAATTAAAAAATTAGTTATTTTTGTGAAATTAACCTCTAAATTTTTAAAATTTAATTGGAAAATGAATTTGTGAATGAAAATTTGAATTTAAATGCCTAAAGAATTCATATATGAGAGCATAAATAAAAAATTAAGCTGCAAGATGTCGGGTTCACAAAAATGTAAAGGGTGAAAATTTATGGTTTCCACCACAAGATGTAGTAAAACCACTAATTTTTTCTTAGGGACCTTTTACATTCAAAAGAGTGTTGAATCCAATAGATTTAGTCATGAAACAATAATGAGAAGGACTAAAAAATACTGCTAAATTCAAGGGGTTGATTTATTTGCCCACTTTTTTGAGTTGAATTGCTGAAATTAGGGAAAGTGTTGAAAATAAAGATAAAAAACATGAAAACAATGAGCTACAGATGTAGGACCGAGACACACACCTGGATCAAAGGATTATAAGCAGATTCAAATTTGATCCCTTAAAAAGCTCAAAAATTGTTGAGACCAAAATGCCTGTCGCTTTGGTCCTCCAAACTTTTCGCATACCAAAGGGGGTTGATTCATCTTTGCAAATAATTTTGATTCTAAAGATTGTAGCTTTGTACCTGTTTCCTGCACACAAAAAGAAAAGGAAATAGGTTGAGAATAGGGGCTTGGTCAAACTCCAGTTTAGGACTTAACCTTGACTGAAATATTGTAAATACTAAAATAGATAATGGAATGATATACCTCATATTTGCAATGATTGATAATGATGCTTTACTTTTTAGATGCAATCACATATGTTGTATGAAATGGCATGAACATGACAAAATCCTAATCACACATACATGCTTGCATATGAAAAATGTAATGTTGCTCCATAATTGATGAATGAAGAATGTAGCCTTGAAGACCTCTAGAGATGTTTGATGATGAATTCTTTGATGCTTTGAATGCTTGATGATTATCATTTAGCCCTATTCTTATGATCTTCGTATATCCAAATGGGAGGGGAAAGCCTCCATATATACTTGGCCGTCGAAAAACATGCTAATTTTCTAACATGAGCTGAAATGGAGAGAGGTTTTCCACTCAAATTTTATAATGCCAAAAAGGTTAAAAATGGGGCCCAAATAAGGACCAAAGCATGGCACCTTGGTTCTAATGAGGACCAAAGTGCCACACCCTGGTCCTACCCTATTTTAGGGCCAAAATAAAGGGCCATTTGGTGTATAAAGTGAAAATAAGACCATTTTTGCATGATGCAAGCATAATTACGTCTTAATTAAGCATTAGGAGATGAACACTAAGGCGAGGGCCCAAAATATGGACTAAATTGTAAGGGAGTACAATTTAGGATGCTACAATATCCTTATGCATCACCTATTGAATTTGGTATACCAGTCTAATTGAGTACTCACCAAACTTTGAACCACCCCAAAAAATATTATCATCTCATGCATTTAGATTTATTCCCCTTAAGTTCAATTCCTTTTGAAAGGTAGTTTAGAACTTCAAAGAGACTGAAATATCATCTATATCAATCCATTTATAATTCCCTCCCATGGGAGAGGACTCCAACATTATATAATCTACAACTTTAAGTCCAATCTTGGATTTTAACACCTCCATTCCTTCAACCTCCTTTATTTGAATATGATCCTCCCAAGAATCCTCCTAGAAATCTACTAACTTGTCATTGTTAACCTTCCATGACAAATGCTTTGTTATAGCTAGTTGGCATTCCCACATCAATTTCTAAACCATCAAGCACCAAGTGTGTTTACAAAAGTGAGAATCCTACTTGGCTCATTGTTGTCCAAATATTTAATTTCTAGAATTCTACAACACAAACTGTATCTCTTTAAATAACTTCAATATTAGTTTAGCCCCTAAATCTAAATTCTAACCTTATATTTTCCTTAATCTAGCACCGTTGTCATCTTTATGTAAACAAAACTCACCCAAAATCATCAAATGAATTTTCTTAACCTCTTTGGACCCCTCCCATAAAAACATATTCATTATCACTTTCAGAATTCCTGATGATTTATCTGTAAGTTGAAAGCAAGACACAACAAAGATAGGGATAGTAAATAATGCAAACTTGATAATTGTGATCCTTCCTGCTAGATTGAGCCACTTACTTCTCTATGATGAAGCATTCCACCTTCATTTGAAAACAATATCTTCCCATAGCTGAGTTCAACTCACACCTTTGAACACTGAGGCTCCTAAATACTTTGATGGGGAAGCAAAAAATTTGGAAGCCTAATAAATTTGCTATCCTCCTTTGATTTACCACTTTAGTATTGAAAAAGAAGATCTTAGATTTCTTAGAATTGAGAATCTACCTCGATCCTTGAATGTATTTATCCAATACTTCCTTAATGCCTTCAACCTCTTTCAACATTGCCTCCCCAAGAAATGAAGTGTCATCCACAAATTAAAATGTGTGTCAGTTTCTCAACTCCGTTTGCCACTTGGACACCATTCTATCTATTTAATTGTTTACATCTCTTGAATAATCTCCCCATAAATTTAGCCATGATCATAAACAAAGTCAGAGACAATGGGTCGCCCCAACATTGCCCATTTGTTGAATTGAAGAACCCACATAGAGAACCATTAATTGAGATGAAGAAATGCACTATGGATATGCATTCAAATATCCAATGAATCTATAAGTCATAAAAACTCAATCATTTCATAATTAACATGAGAAACTTATGCCTTGCTAACATCCAATTTAATCATCATTTTTTTAATTCTATTTTTAGTTATCGAATGTATTGCCTCATGAGCTAGAATTATGATATCCATGATGTCCCTTCTAAGGATAAAACTATTTTTCTCCTTTGATATGATATATGGAAGAATCAATTTTAATCTATTCGATGGGACCTTAGCCATGGTCGTAGAAAGATATGGGGCAAAAATTGGCCAATGACTTTCAACAGTCATTCTTGGGAATGAGTATGATGATGGTATTGATATCTTTTATTGAATATCTGAGCAACTGAGGGGGGGGGGGTTGAATCAATTGACAATAAATTTTTATTTTTAACCTTAATGCATAGATTTAAAATATTTAAACAAAATTAATAGAATTTGAAAACACATGCAAGAATCAAATCAGACACAAGAAACACCATAATTTATGTGGAAACCCCAAGAAGGGAAAAACCACGGAGAATGTTAATTCTCAATATTTAAACATCGGTTAAGGTGATTTTTACAAAGGGTGGGTCACTACCAATGTGCTTACTGCTGGTGGGTTCACTTCCCTGAAAGACTCACTCCCAATATGCTCACTACCCTGAAAGTATCACTACCGAAGAAGAAAGAAAGACAAAGAGAATCCAACACAAGGTAAACATAGTATGCATTGTCAGAACTTCTTTCAGTAGTAATCCACAACACAATACTCACACAATCACTGGACTCTTTTAATCTCGCATGTATTTAACACAAAAAGCCATGTATGAGTTATCAAATTAAAAACATATATATACTGTCTTCGGAAAACATAATTCTCAATGTTGACTAAGACAAAAATAAAAAATAGGTCTCCATTAATCATTCCAATGCTGGTAAGAAATGAGAAGGACCATATCACACCATTCCTCATCGAACATATTAACACGCTATATACATCACCAAATCTGGACCTAAAATGCATCTGCACGCTATACAACCTCAATATCTAGTCTAAGGCCTCAATCTCTGGACCAATCTGGACCCAAAGATAATGCATAGAAACATCTTCTGAGATACCAAAATGCATCCAGTGAAACTAGGAAATCTCCAATTGCACAACATACCTAGATCAAATGATCTTTCTCACTATATCATATTCATACTTAATCTGAACCAAAGGATTTGACATCAGTGACAACACATAATGCAATGCTAACAATCTCCCCCTTTGTCATTGATGGCAACATCCATCAACAACAATAGTATGATGAAAGATCATCCTTGTGCACAACCATCTCTCCCCCCCTTTGACAACAATGACAAAGGTGGACACAACTTTCCCTGAGAAAAAAACTCCTGCTCCCTGATAGGAAGCACACTAGCATTAGTCTAGAAAACAATATACATGTTGCTTGTACTGGACCAATTCACATCTGAAATGCACATTAGTTGAATCTGGTAGGGGGTAATACCCCTAACATCTGCCAGAGATACTCAAAAGTATCTTTGCACAATACCTTAGTGAAAATGCGTGCAATCTGTTCTTTTGTGGGCACATACTCAAGTCTAACCTCATTGTCTAGAACTTTTTCCCTCAAAAAGGGATACCTGATAGATATATGCTTTGTTCTGGAATCATGTAATGGATTCTTTAAAATATTTATTGCACTGATATTGTCACACATGATTGGAATGGGGTCGTCAAATTTTACACCAATGTCCTTCAAAGTTTGTTTCATCCATAAAATCTGAGTACAATAGGAAGATGTTGCAATGTACTCTACTTCTACTGTAGATAAGGACACATAATCTTACTTCTTGCTTGACCAAGCAATTAACCGAGAGCCAAGAAAGAATGCTCCTCCACTTTTTCTTTTTATGTCACCAACACTTCAGGCCCAATCTGCTTCTGTGTAAGTTGTGAGGTTAAAATCTGAATTCCTGAGATACTACAAACCAAAATCTTCTGTACCTTTGAAATTTCTGAAAATCCTCTTTATTTCCACATTATGTGATTCTTTCGTTTCTTGCTGAAATCTTGCTGCTAAACATACTTCATACATGATATTCAGTTTGGTAATAGTTAGATATAACAATCCTTCAATCATTGACCTGTACCAACTTGCATCTGCCTTAGGTGATTTATCATCTTTAGTTAAAACTTGCATTCAATAGTCATAGGTGTACATACAAGTTTGGAATTATCTAACCCAAAATTCTTCAATAGTTCTTTGACATACTTAGACTAAGAAATGAAAATTCTTTTATCATTTTGATTAACTTATAGTCCAAGAAAAAAATTCAACTCATCGATCATGGACATTTCAAATTATTTCTACATCTCAACAACAAATCTTCTACACATTTTCATTTCCTCCAAAGATTATATCATCAACATATACTACCATAATTAAAATTTTACCTGAATATGTCTTGAAGTACAAGTTACTATCCGCTGAACCCTTCTGAAATCCTTGATTAGTTAGATATTTGTCTAACCTTCCATACCAAGCTCTAGGAGCTTGTTTCAGTCCATAAATAGCCTTTTTCAATCTACAAACAATGTTTGGATCATCCTTCAACTTGAATCCTTCTTCTTGTTCAATATAAAATTCTTATTTCAATTCCCATTTAGAAATGTTTATTTCACATCCATCTGGTAATCTTTGAAGTCCTTGAATGTTGCGAATGCTAGGAACATCCAGATTGCCTCCGTTCTTGCAACTGGAGCATACGTCTCATCAAAGTCAATTCCTTCAATTTGAGTATATCCTTTGCAAACCAACCTTTCTTTATTCCTTACAACCTTTCCATCTTCATCCAGCTTGTTCTGGAATACCCATTTAGTGCCAATCACATTCTTGTCTTCCGGTTTACTGACTAGTTCCCATGTCAGGTTTTTCTCAATCTGATCTAGTTCCTCTTTCATTGTCTTCATCCAATTCTGATCATTACAAGATTCTTCTACTATCTTTGCTTCAGTTTCAGATATAAAACACAACAAGACATTTTCTTGTGTTGCTTTGCTCCTTGTGATAACACCTTTTCTCTTATCTCCGATGATTTAATATTCTGAGTGATTCTTCTTGACATACCTTGGAGTCTTGGATGTAGATTCTAGATCATCTTGATCATTCTTTTCTTCACTCCCAGTTTCTTCCTTCCTTTCCTTTTCTCCGAACTCATCTGAGTCATACCTACTGCTATCTCTAACTCATTTGAATTATTCTCATCAACTCTTACATTTGCACTTTCAACAATTTTATTCAATCTTTTGTTAAAACATTGATATGATTTGCTCTTTGTCAAATAGCCTAAGAATATGCTTTCATCTGCTTTGCTGTCAAACTTTCCAATATTATCCTCATCTCTCCGAATATAGTACTTGTTTCCAAGAACTTTGAAATATTTCATTGTTGGAGTTCTGTCATACCACAATTCATGGTTTTGGTAACTCTGCTCCTTTTATCATGGTTCTAGTTGCTTCTTGTATACTTTGATTCAATCTTTGAACTACATTGTTTTGTTGAGGTGTCCGGGGGGCAGATAAGTATCTTTTGATGCCATGTTTTTCACAGAAGTCATTGAACTCATCCAAGATGATTTCTCCTCCTCTGTCAAACCTTAAACACTTAATTTTCCTACGAACTTCATTCTCAACTTTGCCTTGAATATCTTGAACTTTTCTAATGCTTCATATTTCTCCCTCAGAAATGCAACCCAAGTTATTCTAGAATAATAATCAATTAGTAACATAAAATATCTCTCATCTTGCAATCTCCTTGTCTAGGTCAGACCACAAAGATTCGTGTGAACCAAATATAGTAATCTGGTGGATGAGTACTCCTTTCCTTTGAATGTGATTTTGGTATGCTTTCCTATTTGACATTCCCTGCAGATATTGTTTTCTGATTGTCAAGTTGGGCAAATCTCTTACTGCACTCCTCAAACTGATCTATACCATGCTATCAAAGTTGATATGACACATCCTACGGTTCCATAGCCGATTGTCAACAAGTTGTGATAATAAGAAATATTTTGTAGCTCCTTCTAAATGGTACATATTTCAATGTTTCCTCATTCTGGATGCAATAACCATTTCAAAATGCTTCTAGGTCACACATCCATTGTCCTGAAAAACAACATTGCATCCATTTTCGCACATCTGTCCAACACTCAAGAGAGTGTGATGCAAACCCTTCACATAATAAACATTGTTAGTGTTATGTTTTCCATCAAAAGTAATTGAACCAATGCCAATAATTTGTGTTGTCTGATCATCTCCAAAACTAACTGAACCTCCATCATATGTTTCAAGTTTTATGAATTTACTTTTATCACCGGTCATATGATTTGAACATCCATTGTCAATTAACCATTCATTCTTATCTCTTCTAGCATGAAATGTGTTAGCAACAGTCTTAGAGATATCAAAATTAGGAGCATTATTTTCTACCAAAAATAGGCAATCACCATCCTCATAATTTGATTCATCATATGAGATACCAACATCATCCTTGACATAATATTCCTTCTTATTGAACTTTCCCTTGTTTTCCTCAAACCTTTGTCTATTTCCCTTTTCTGGACACCTAGTTGCAATATGACCAATCTTACCACATTTGAAACATTTAAAGAGTAACATACTTTTGTATTTGCTAATGCCTTTCTTCGATTTTCACATATAGTTTTCTTCTACCTCATCTATGATATCTTCATCATCTGGGATGTCTTCAGATGCCTTGAACATAGTTTCTGACTTGTCTTCATCCTTTCCAAATTTCCACACTACAAATGCAGTCAGGGTACCAAACAGTTGCTCCATGGTGAATTTCTTTGGATCATAAGTGTCTTCAATTGCTGAGATCTTGTCACTCTAGCTTATTGGTAATGTCATCAAAATCTTGTCAATCACATCTTCATCATTCAAAGTACCTTTGAGTTCTCTAATTTTGTTCACCAACCTTCTCAAAATAGCTCACAATGTTTTCACCTTCCTTCATCGTTAGATTTTCGTATCTTCTCTTAGTTGTTAGCCTCTTTGTCAACTTGACTTTTTCATTCCCTTCATAGATATCTTTCAATGTCTTCCAAACCTCATAAGCAGTATTCAAAGAGATAACTTTAATTAATTCAATTTTTGATAATACACTGAAAATAACATACCTTGCCTTTTCATTTTTTTCATAAGCTTGAATCTCATCGGGAATGTTGAGACAATTCGCCGGTAGAACATACTTAGTCTCCACAACCTTTCAAGTATTGTAACCCAGAGAAACCAAATAACCTCTCATCTTCACTTTCCAAAAATTATAATTAGATCCTTCAAATATAGGAATGAATAGCTTGTGTGCCATCGGATCGGGATCTACTTCAAGCGGTTAAGCTCTATAACAAGGAACAAAAGCTCTGATACCAATTGTTGAATATTTGGCAGTTGAGAGAGGGGGTGAATTAGTTGACGATAAATTTTTATTTTTAACCTTAATGCACAAATATATAATATTTAAATAGAATTATCAGAGTTTGAAAATGCATGCAAGAATCAGATCAGACAAGCAACACCAAAATTTACGTGGAAAACCCAACAAGGGAAAAACCATGGAGAATGCTAATTCTCAATATTTAAACACCGGTCAAGGTGATTTTTACAAAGGGTGGCTCACTGCCAATGTGCTCAATGCTGGTGGGATCACTTCCCTAGAATGATCACTTCCAATATGCTCACTACAGATGGGCTCACTGCCCTAAAAGAGTCACTGCCGAAGAAGAAAGAAAGACAAAGAGAATCCACCACAAGAAAAACACAGTTTGCACTGCCGGAACTACTTCCAGTATTAATCCACAACATTATACTCACACAATCACTGGATTCTTTTAATCTTGCATGTCTTCAACACAAAATGTCATTTATGAGTTATCAAATCAAACTCCTATATATATTGTCTTCAGAAAACATAATTCTTAATGTCGGTTGAGACAAAAATAAAAAATAGGTCTCCACTAATCATTCTGGTGGTGGTAAGAAATGACAAGTGGACCATATCATACTGTTCCTCATCAAACATATCAACACGCTACATACATCACCAAACACGAACATAAAATGTATCTGCACTCTATACAACCTTAATATCCGATCTAAGCCCTCGATCTCTAGACCAATCTGAACCCAAAGATAATGCATAGAAACATCTTCTGAGATACAAAAACACATCCAGTGAAACCGAAATCACACAACATACCTAGATCAATCGATCCTTCTCACTATACCACATCCGGACTTAATCTAGACCGAAGGATTTGACATCAATGACAACACATAATGTAATGCTAACATCTTTAACAAATTATTTTTCTTTCAGAAATCCTCCATCACATTTCAAACATCCTTTTCCAATAAATGTTCACATTTCAAGAAGAATAATATTGTGAAGCCATTTGACCTTGGCACCTTGTCTGGATACAACTAAAAAAATATCTTTCAAACTTCTTTGATGGAAAAAGGGGTAGTCGACATCTTGTTATTAGCCTTTGAAATGCATCTAGGGATACAATCAAGGATACATTTTGTGTCTAAGAATTTTGCGACACCATCTGATGCTAGAAGGGACTTGAAATAGTCTATTGCCTTAACCTCAATTTCTTCCTTACCATATGCAACTATCTCCTTGATGTTGCTTATCTCATTTATTTGATTGAATATTCCTTTTTGTCTTTGTTGATGTCTGAATATTTTTTTATTCAAGTCCCCATATAATAACCATGATTCCCTAGACTTATCTCTCCAAAATGCTTCCTCCTGTGCCAAAAGTTCATTGTGTTATGCATTTCACCTCTTCTCAAGTTCAAAGTCTTCAAAGTACATACCCTATTGATAACTTCTCATCAAGAGTCCTGAATTAACCTTCAACCCTTTCCTTTTCCCTAAAGATATTTTTGAAGCTAATCTTATTCCAATCCTTAATTTTTTCCTTCAAATAATGCAACTTCTTAATGAATCTTTAGCTCCCTATCCCCTAAATCCTTGAAGATTCAGACCACCACTCTTCCAACTCTCCCACCAACTTGGGGCTCCTAAGCCATGTACTTTGAAATTTGAAATATCCCTTAGTGGGTGCCTCTAAAGTTAAAATCTCCAAAGAGACAAGTAAATGATCATAGATTGAAATGGGAAGAATTCTAGATTTTAACAAAACTTCCCCTTCCTATAACTAGATTTTTAAATATAAGAATTTGTCTAATCTCTTTGATATGGAGGTGGACCCCACCCTCTTATTTTTCCATTCATACACTCAATTCTTTGGGGGGCAATAAAGAAGAGCACCAACCTCGGTGAATTCCCTAAAATCCAACATGACTCTCTTGATTCTATTCAGCCCCTCACTTTTCTCATTAAGATCTAAAATAATGTTGATATCTCCCTCGAGAATGTCATTGGCATATCCAATCTCTTTTATTTCCTCTATTAGGGACATCCACCAATGCTTCTTGTCCTCTATTCTAATAGGACCATAGACATTAAACAGGAAGAATCTATAGTATGTGTCCACAAAAATCACTTTCCCAATCATCCAAGAAGACTCTTTCCTCAACGTTGTAACCCACACCTTCCTTTGATTCTAAAAAAAAACCCAAACCCCTAGTCAATCCACATGCTTCTTGTCCAAGAATCTCTTCCAAAGTCTAAAATAATAAAAAATCCATTGCCTCTGATTCACAAATTTTAGATTCCTATAGTAAAATTAAATCTGCCTTTACTATTTCTTGTGACACCTAACTAGGTGTCTCTCGTCAAGGGTATTTAAGCCCCTAACATTCCATGAAAGAATCTATATTGGCCTCTAAGGGAGCTTCACACTCCCTTGGATTTGGTCATGTATTCCTTAATGTTGGTGTATTATTTCTTTGTAGCCTCCTCTTCCCTCTATTATTTCTTGGTTTTCCTCCCTTGCCTCCAACGTATGTTCTTTCCTTTTCCTAAAGCACTACTTGTCAATTGACTAATGCATCACAAGTCAAACATACCCAATTCCTTTGCTCCTGAACCTTCAGTCTCATTTTTGGAAGGAAGTAGATCCTAAGCTTCCAATGGATTTGAATCTTTTTGTGTTTTCTCAGCCTGCACCAAGATTTCTAAGTCCTCATCTTTCTTCCTCCCTATGTCAATTTCAAGATTGATTTCTCTATCTTGCACATCCCCTGATTAATGAGAGCTAATTGTTTAAGTGTCATTTTTGCTTCCTACTCCTCAATGCCTTTCTTTAGACAAAATTCATTTATCCTTCTCTAGTAGGTCCATAACATCAATTACATTTCCTATCACTTTTAACAATTTGGATAAAGCCTTTGTTTCTCTTGTCCTCCATTCCTCAAGCCTTTTGACATCAGACTTTGCTACATTATTTCCTTAGTTGAATCCAAGTTAGAAGGAACTATCATTCGCCAAACTTGACATCCTTTGATGATTTTTTGATGTTGTCCTGCATAGGTGTTTCTTTCTCTACATAAATCCCACAAGTGGAATAGACTCTATCCCTAATGATTTGTTTCGGTTGCCACTCCCTTCAGACCATTTTTTGGTATAAACTTCAAAGTGGTCCCTACTGATCTCAATTTCTTGCTTCCAAATGCCACTAACAGACAAAACTTGAATGACCTTTAGAATTTCTTAAATGGAGATTAACTTTATCTTAGCAAACAAAACCGAGTCCTTCTCCATGTCTAGACCCAAATCCATCCCTAATTTTGGTCTGATCAATTGAAGACATTCTTTAGACCAATACTCAAATGGTAAATTATTTAAATGAATTCAATAGGATTTATGTGGGGGGAACTTTGTCTTTGGGTTGAATTTTGGAATCCACTTCTACACATATACCAAATTCTCCCCACACCACCATGGAGGGGTAGCAAAATGACATCCCTATCCTGTCCCCTATCAAAATCCACTAGTAAAAAGTTTTTTGGCAAAAAGTTCATTGCAACCCTACCTTTCCAATTTTTTTGTGACCCATGATCTAGTTGTTCTCTACTAGGGTTCTACACAATAACTTTCCCTATGACAATTATAAGACAAAAGGCCTTTGTGACCTTATCAAACTCATGTGAGACATCTATTTCATAGTGCCTAGACACAATGTACACCTTAGAGCCTTCCTTGTTTGCTTTAGTCAGGTGATCTATCCTTTAGTGATCTTGTCTTTTCTTCCTTACTTTGGGAAAATCCTAGTACTTTTTTAGAGAAGATCCCCACCCATTGTGACCAAGTAAGTTCCTATTGGCCCTCGTTGCTATGATTGCCATGTCTTGTCGATCTAAAAAAATTCTCCTGACCAACCTTGTCATGATCTGCAACTATCGAAATTTGATTTGCATCAAATATGCTCCTGCTACCAACCTCATGTTTTCACTCAATTTTTTAATTATGTTATATTTTATTTATATTGTGCACTTCATTTTTATTTTATAATTATAATCATTTGTATTATTTTTTATTGACAAAGGTTAATTTATATTGATATTCAATCAATAGTACAAAAAAAAAGGGCTAATGTGGCTTTACCATAGATATGTCATGATTATCTACAGAACCCCCGAGAACCCAACATAAACAAAAAGAATACAATTTATCGAAGATCGAAAACCCCCAAATTTATCTAAACAACACTTTTCAGAATGGCCTTACATCAACGATGGCCGAATATATACAGGGTATCTAACATCATATCTAACTAGGCCATTATAAACAAAATTTACAGAAAATACAAGACAATTCAGTCTTATTGGCCCTTCCAGTAATCATCTTTAGTAAACTTCAGCTTCTTCTTGCTTCACTCCTCATTCCCCATATCAGAGTGTTGCATAATCTCCTGCTGTCTCAAATAGTCCTTGAGGTGGTTCCATCTGGCAAGTGTTTGAGCCCTGTAGATTCTGCCATCACACCAAAAGCACGTACTGTTGGTTGAGAGGGATCTCATTGTGTATATAGTCGCTACGCCAACACCCCCCCACACGATAGAGCCAGATACAACCACGTACCATGTAGGATTCATACCCACTACGTACCACGTCGATAAGCCAAGCTTACGCGGATGAAGGGTCTAGGGCTTGAGGGACTCGAACCGATGACCTGCGCTCTGATACCATGTAGATTTTTCCATCACACCAAAAGCACGTACTATTGGTTGAGAGGGATCTCATCGTGTATATAGTCGCTACGCCAACAAGCCCTCTTTCTCTCCTTGTCTTCCATCATACTCCATATAAAAAATGGTCTCATTGGAGAAATGAATTAACTACATGAAACAAGTCACCTCCCCTGGTCTTAAATCCCTCAGCAGGTATGCCAATTGCAATAAAAGCTTCCAGCTTGTAGCACCATTGATAAACCACCTGACATCGTCCTTACTCCCCAATTCCAAACATAAACCACCTAGCATCATCCTTATTCCCCAATTACAAACATCACACCAAAACCATGGAAGGCATGTTTGCATTCAATATATATTGTATTTAGAATTCATAAACTCGTCCCCTAGCATCATCTTGTCCATCAATGGAAAAACATTTGTAAACCCGTCATTTGAGATCCTCCCCATGAATGCATTTTGCCTCTTCTTCGTTCTCAGTTTGAATTTTTCTTCCATGTTAACTTTGCACTTTGATTAAATGCACTCAAAGAGGAAAGGCAAGTTGAAAGATGAACATGGTTAAATTGGTTTCAAAAAGTGGTTATAAACTTCATGTTATTGATTTTTTCGAAAAATTTCAAAAAATCAAAGCCGCAGCTAATTCTGTTGATCATGATCAAGGATCTATAATTTTTGATAAATTTCGTAATATTGACTTTTCGTGACTTTTTGGAGCCACTTTATCCGTGACCGCTGAAAGACCACCACCACCACACACCTCAAATGAATTACTTCACATATTTCAAATGTCTTAAGAAACCCACCACATCCTCTCATTCGAGTGAAGTAACTCCTCTCCTATCAATCATACCTAATCACCATCAATGCTCACTCCTTAGAAGTCCTCCCACACGAAGCTCTTCTCGTCAAGTGTAAATGCAACAAACCACTTAAACAATACCTTCACCACCCCATTACCACTTATATAGGTGTGAGATAATTTGAACTCTCAAAATAAATTTAGTTCAACTTTTATGGTTTGATATATTTACTAGTATACCTATATTTAAAAAATATATGTAAAATATGCCGAGAGATATCTTATAATAGAAGATAATCATCGGTAAAATAATTGTTCTTAAAAAATACTAACCACCAAGAATACAAATCCATTAAAGTCCTGCATGCAAAAAGCTGTGAATCTAGCTAGAGACAAGTGGTGAGGGTTCTATTTTATTTGGAGTAATAAAATAACACCTCCACAAAATATGAAACATGGCATATTTCATGCATTTACTTGTCATTTGCATGACAAATTGTTTCAAAAATAGATTTTTGTTTACGGACATTTTGATGTCATTGTAGATACCTCTTGGCATAATTAATTTTCTAGACTCATGATTTGCCATTTATAAATGAATTGATTATAATCTACGTTTTCTCATCAATTTTACGGCAAGCAAAGTCGCTTTAATCTCTACCTCATTATATGTCTCATTTTCAAGCACCAATTGCTAGTATATTCCCCATCCAATCCCGTGCCACACAACCCACCCCTAAAGGTCCCAAATTTTCTTTCGATGCTCCATCACACTTTGTTTTAATCCATCCCACCTCTAGTTTAACCCAATCCATATTCTTGTCCACAATAGAAGATGGATTAACCCATTAAAATCCCTTACGAGACAATAATCATTTATGTATTATTTTTTATTTCAAAATTAGTAAATAAAATAAAATGCAATATAAAAATACAATACTTATATATCATTTAGTTATATTTCTTTTATTATAAATAGTTCATATGTTTATTAATCATGTAATGTCTTTTGTTCCTTTAGTCTATTTATAATTAAAGTTATTAGCATGTCTACTTGTGTATATTTCTTTGTATATTTATATTAATTTGCAATTCTTGTCAATACAATGTGTTGAGAAGTGTTGAGATGGTATTAACAATGAATGTTATTATATATTTTATTGTGGGAAGTAATTTAATAATTTGTTAATGAGAACATTTTGAAATGACATAAAAGTAAGATGTAAATTAAATTATAATTTCTTATTTATTATTAATTAAATATTTCTAAAAAGACATAAGACATATTAAATTATAATTTCTTATTTATTATTGTCAATTGTTCGCCCGGTCGTGGATTGCAACTTAAGGCGTGGGTATGCTCCCCATGGTCTTGAGTTTCGAGTCCCCGACTGTGTTAACTGTGTGTGTGTTGCTACCTTGTGAGCAGGTCATACACACTGGGAGATTAGTCTCGCTTCGGCAAGGACACCTCCAGATTCCACGATAATGAATATAAAAAAAATCTCTCCATTATGAATAAAAGGGAACCATTAATTTCTTTGCGAAAGATGTTTGCTCTCTCTTCATTCTCGTCACCCTCACTATGATAATTAAAGTTCACATGGGGAACATGTAGATGAACATAGGGAGAGGTCTTCATCCAACAAGACAATTAACTCTAAATAGTGCCAAAAGACAAAGCAAAGTCGTGACCCGCGCTAAAATAATTGTCAAATAGCATAAACAAACCATCTCAAAGATCATTCTCAAATTTGCGTGATTAGAGAATATAAGAACAAAATAGTGATGGAAATATTCGTAAGCAACTTCAAAAGGAACTTACATATTAGTCAAAGTCTAAAGATATTGAAAGTAGCATCTAACAATGCAAAGCATGCAAGAAACAACTTTTTGCACATAGATATTAGTGGATGAGACTTGGAAGAAATGGTTCAACATCTCATTCGCATACTCTACCCTTTTGTCCCTTGTTTTTGCTTCTACAATGATAGTAACAATTGTAATCAAATCTAATAGATTGTAATACTTTTTGTTTGCATAAAATACCCTTGATCAATGCCCTAAAATGTCAAAATGGTAATTATCAATGGCCCTCATAAACAACATTTTTAATAAATTATTTCACTAGGTACCTAAAATTTTTATATTTGTATTTGTTGATCCCATTTGCCACTGAAGTCAAAAGAAAACATGTTTGAAGGGGATCTTATAGGTACATCCCAGTAAGAAAATATTATAGGCACACCACATTTAGGAGATCTCAAAAGGTAGACATGTTGTAAACTTTGCAAAATGAGGGAAATTATTTATTGTTCGAAATATTTTCTATTACTCTAATAGATCTATATGTTTCTCTTCACAAAAGCATCGATCTTTTGTCTTTCTCTATCATGTAAGATACCACATGATATGATTTTGAACTATTGTATGCTAAGAAATTAGTAGAAACCGGAGTAAGAGTTAAAGTTTATAAATATTCCTTCTAGATAAAAAGGGGGAAGACAATTTATAAATATATCCAGCCTTAGTCATTAGTAAAGAAATTTGTTCTCATCTAAAACTAGTTTAGTTTTTCTATGAAATTATCATTATACAACAATAAGTAGGAAACCTTTCTTAATGAATGTCCTCAAATGTTCATTTAACTTTGTAGTTCATGTTGTTTATGTTCTATTTTTTTTTAATATTTATGTAAAGGTATATTTCACATAATTTTGGAGTACGTTGGCAATGCATTCACCATTGGAGTTCATGTTGTTTTCATTGTTTGGCTAGTTTTAGTTGATGTTCTATATTTTTTCTTAACTTTTTTTTATAATATTGCATTGTAGTTATTTTCGAGACTAGTAGTGATTCAAGCTCTACCTCATCGAGTGAGTATAGCTATAGGAGAGAGATGCCCTAGGGGCACATATGTGGCTTTGTGTGCATGCTATGTAGAGTTGATTTACTCAAGAATGTATTGGTGTAGTTTTACATGAGGGCATAGAAAAAATAATGTAGGAATTATTAGTTGTATTGATGATTATGGTGAATATGATGATAACATGATGATATGATGTAATTGTACATGAGAACATGGACACAATGTTGTAGGCATTATTAGTTATATTGATGATTATGATGATTACTTTGTGGCATTTAGCATGTATAGAGAGATGTATTGCAAATGTGTAGAAATACATACAGGAGGGTAGTTATTCCATACATATGTACATTTTGGAATGAAAAAGAAATTCAGAACCATAAAGAACATTTCAAAACCAATTTAAATGCACTAGAAATTTCTGGGCCATTACCTTCATGAGGTTGGCAAACAACCTCACCTATAATGGTCAAAGGTTTTTTTTGTTACTAATACATCTATGTTGAAAAACACTAGGAATATGATAAATCTATCACTATAGCTCACTCCCAAGCTCTCCACTGTCAGACACAAAGCGCACCACCAATGGTCCCTCGATGGATGATGACATGTGCAAATGATAACATCGAATGGTGTTGTAGAGTACTTGAATGAATCTCTTGTGAATGAAAAACTTTTGATTTGATGTGAGTAAAAAACCAACAAAATTATGATGATTACATGATGAGGACATGGAAAATAATGTGGAGAGTATTAGTTGTATTGATGATTATGGTGATTTCTTTGTGGTGTTTGGTGTGCATAATGAGATGTATTGTTGAAAAAAAGGAATTTGAGACAGGTTTAAGACATATCGATATAACCTAAAGATCTCAAAGTCCTTTTGTAAAATTAGAACATGAACATGCCTTGAATTATGTTCCTTTGTCGCAAAATAAGTGAAATTGTGAATGGGTGATGAACTACGCTAATGAAGGCTAAATTTCAAAAGATTGATATAATATAGAAAGTATAAACCATAAATGTATAAGAAAGATATAGATATAAAAAGGAGATATAGAGAGGAACTTAGATCTAAAATATGGAGTAGAATGTGTTAGACACAGGTGCTAGGAACCCTAGTCTGAAGGTGTTTAAAACTAAATAAGGTGATGAAGAATGCATTCAGGGGGTTCTATGTGCTTGTCTCATAGAAATCCAACTCAAAATAGTAGTATAGGAAATTGGGTGAATTAATCCAAGGTTTTTTTTGGTTCGAAGTTTGTCACAACTTGTAAATTTCTGGTCTACACCCTTGTAACCTTTTCATTATTGGATATGATTGTACACAAAAAAATGGGGGGAAATGCTTGTGTTGTATAAAGGATTTCCTAAGTCAAACCTCTTGTTGGTGCTCCCAACTCCACAAATAGCTACAATGAGTGAAAAGAGTGTGTACCCTCACAAGGACATAGGTAAATTTAGTAGTGAAGTACTGAAATGACAAGATTACCTTAGGCATGAAATATCTCAAGGAGTTCCACATAAAGGTGGTGATTTAATGCTCTTTTGTAATTCTTGTAATTGTTAATGCAATGACATGATAAAAATAATGAATTGATACTTGAATGTATAATTCTTGTAGATTTCTACTTAGTATGCTAATAGCTCATAATTGTAGTGCTTCCCTTAGAATGCCTCTTAGAAATTATTAATGATAGAATATGTTCTTTACATAGGTATCATGAAGTTATTTCAAATGTACCTACCAAAAAAACAACCAAATACAAAGATCGAGATCAGATGATGAATGACAAAGGTTGACACTCACAAATATTATGAAGGGACTAGGGCACTGGGTGTCTTGTTTCACTCAAAAAGGGAGCCAACAAAAGAGGAAAAGTGTTGAGACCCATAACAAAGGACCTAGTCTCATATTTTTCATTTGACAACAATTAAATTTTGTGCTTAGAAACAAATTATAGGGTAGCATAGATAATAAATGGGCTTAAAATGTCATGGGGGAAACAACACTAAAGTGAGTGCCCTATAGAGTGTGAAATTGTTAAGGTATACAATTCATGATTACATTTATTCCCCACTTTAGTGAGCGTAATATGTTATGCTCATGCTCATGATCAAGGAAGAGAAAGTAGTCGAAAGAAAGACATGATAGGGATAGGATGACACCAAGTTGAGATAAGCAAGCCCCCAAGCTCAGGATCTTATCAACTTGTTGAAATACTAATAAACCTGTAATAAAGATAAAGAATTAAAAGAATCAACCAAGAAAGAAACCTTCCGCAAGAGAGTGTTGCAACATGAGATTACAAGAATATTGAGAAATGATGTATTACATGAATGAGATATGATAAGATATGTTACAGTATACAATAACCATATATATAGGAAAGGTGTGATGAGGTATGACAACTACCCTTGATACAAACATTAAATTCTCTATGCAAAAATATTAAATGCATGAGAGGATAATTAAATGACTAAATGACTAAAAGTGAATAATGAGCAATGACCTTAATATAACTAAATTCTAGAAATGACGCCTAGGATATAAGGAAAACTAACTTAGCGCCTAATTAAACTTAACATGTGAATAGGTTCCCACTAATTTAACTAGATAGAAAATAACCTCATTCATATTATCACCCCCATTAAGTAAAACGTAGGGAGTGATTCAATTATTACGTAAATGATATAAGATCCTAAATGATGATGTAAAATGAAAATAAAAATGCAATATGGGTCTTGAAAACTAAGCCATGTTAGGTACCCATGCACAAATAATCTCTAAGAAATGGAGAAAAGGAGAAAACCCCATTGAACAAAACTCCTCAAAAGAGAGAAATGCAAATTATGTACAAGTGATAGAAGAGGTGGTGTATGGAGGTATCAACATTAATACCCCCTAAGAACCACATCCATCACAAGATCCAATCAATAAACCCCCATAAGAGGGAAAGAGAGAGACTACGTATCCTCCCATAATGAATAATATCCTACAATAATGGTAAGTGTATGAAGGCAAATCATGATCTAATGCTTACAAACAACTTTTCTCTCCCTAGGAAGAAATAAAATAATGTATAAATGTAGGAATGCTTCCCATTTAGGATATGAATTGAAAGGTGGAAGCATGAACAATGATGATGATTTATCTAAAAATTTCTCACATGTCTCCTTGTCCATGAGAGAAGATGATTCCACAATCCAATCGGGTACAAGCCCAATCAAAGTAGAAGGTGACAATTTGGAACTATGTGGAAATTTATGTTGAACAAGATCAAAAGAAAATAATGATTTGACAACATGAATGTAATGAATATCATCAAAGAGTAGATTTAACCCCTCAAATGTGTCCCCCAACCATATCTAAAAGACTGGAATATGTCCTTCCACCAAATTTGAAATACAATGTAATATATTTTTCAACCACACATGAACGACAATCAATATTGTATTCTTGTGCCTGATAAATAAGAATGATGGATGTCTTAAATGAATCTACAATAGGAATTTATGGAAGTTAAGGTGGATCAACTATCTCTAAAGAAGAATCAGTGACCTCTAAAGCAACCTCATTCTCACCTGAAGTTTCAAAGTACTCCAAAGTATCAAATTCCCTAATAGTGTCACAATCTTAGGGTATCGTTTCCGAAATGTGAAGAGGCATATTACAATATAAAAGATGATCATTTGAGAATGACTAAATATAAAGATATCCATATAACTCCCAATTTTTTGTCCAAAGAGCACAATGACACTCAAAATGAATAATAGACCTCAAAATGTGATCATCTACATGCATAGAAATAACTCCTAAGACATGATCCCTTTTGCAATTCCAAGAAAATCTCTTACCAGGTGTGTCATGTAGGGGAATAAAATAATAAAAATAGGGCAAAAAATGAAGCCATATAATATGGGTAATAATGCCACCTCTCCATTGTTTATAGTTCCCCCTCTTTAGGATGAAATGAAAAACCCATTGCAAGTTATGATATTTCCTAAAAATCTCAAGGATTGAACCATCACATGGATGTAAAAACCTCCAAATATGATGTACAATTGAAAATGAAGCTCCCAAACAAATAGAATTTCTCCAAGATCTAGTATGTCCAAGTAATCAAGTAGATGCCACAAATTGCAAAAACTCAATAAATAATACCTAGGGTTGAATCGAGAAAAAATGCACCGACATAATGATAGAGCTCTTGATCAACTTTCAAATGTTGTTGGAATCACCAAAATTGGATAATCTGACAAAAAAATATGAGCTCAAGAGTCCAAAACGGATTTTCCACTTCAAACTACAATAAATATTGTCAAACAACAAAATATTGAGAAATAAACTCCACCACTATGAAGGTGGTTGATTTGTGATTTTTTTTGCTTCTTAGATCAAAAGTTATCTTAGTTTGAAAAAATCAGCCTATATGGATCTTATGAAAAACACCAAGGGCCATAAACAACCATTTAGGCCCTTAGGTGTTGGTGTATGGATGCTAATATGACCTCTTGTTGGGTGCTACATATAAAAAGATAATCCCCCGAAGGTGGGAAGCGTTGGGGTGGTTGAACCCAGACTAAGTAATAATTGTAACTTGGTAGTGGCAGGTGTGAAGACCACATCACTAGTTGGAACTCCAACAAGTTGGTCGACAATTTTTTAAGCTTGGCGGTAGATATAAATTTGTAGGGACTAATGGGAGTTAAATCTATGAAGAATGAATGAATGAATGAATGAAGGAATTTTAATGACGTCCACGAGACCCAATGGTCTAAGGGACCAAGATGCACGAAGCTAGCCCACTTTCAGGTTCTTTTCCATGTTGGTTCTTCTCTTATGAATCTTGAGTAATAAACTAATGGTTTTGTAAAGCCTCGACTCTTCAAAAATATCATTCACATTGTCCACCTTTAATTCATTATCAAATTGACTGTGAATATCTTTGTATGTTGCACATTCCTTAATAAAATGCCATTCTATCTCTATTGTTCTCTTGTTGCAAAAATGCACGTCCTTTCTTCCCAATCCTCTTTGGGCACCTTCTATCTACCCATTCACATCTCAAATGGTGAGATCCTATCCTTAGTTGTACAATTAGAATTTTGGCCTTTGCATTAATTGTAGATCTCAAGTAGACTTGCTCACCATGTTCCCAAGTAGGATTGAATTCTTTAATATAGTAGGCTTTTTTTCCTCCCTAACTGTCTTGTCCACATGGTGTTCTTAAATTTCTCTAACACCCACTTTTTTATCTCCTCCTTGTTACTAGGATAGTCATGTAAATTTATGTCCCACTTGTTCATCCACTTGTTTTTTTGTTTCTTCCAAGTCTTTTTCCTACAATTTAGGTCCTCTTCAACAACCAAATTGGGCCACCAGTGTTTATCCATATTTTCTACCTTTTTAAAGTAGCATAAAAACTAAATGATTGTCGAAGCCTCAATTGGGAACATACTTGCTTCTGCTAAAAGATCTTTGTAAGGTGTCGTTGATTTGACTTTGAGGCTGCTGGTGATAAGATGCTTTTGAATTCTTTCTATTTGTCTCCATTTGAGGTTAGACATGCTATTCCCCCAAACTTCACACCCGTAAAGGATAACCGACACCACTAACAAACCAAAAAGGGTTTTCTTAGTCTTCCAATCCCACAACTTTGCTTTCCTACATTTGTTATGAAGAAGGTATAAAGCTCTCCAATCCCCTTGGATACTCTTTTATCTACATGTCTCCCAATTGAGCCTATTGTGAAAGTCAATTCCTAAGTACTTGTACTCTTCCACTACATCCAAGGGGCTTCCCTCGAAGATAAAATTGACCTGCTGTTTCTTATTTTTTAGAGAAAATATCATGACTTTGGTCTTGCTAGTATTCACTTGCATTCATACCTCGTGACAAAATAACTCAAGAGCCTTCAAATGTTCTCTCAGACCTTGTGCAGATTTTACAATAAGAATAAAGATCATCCGCATATAACATCAATTTTACCACATAATATACCAACTAAATACCTTCCCCATTAGTATGAATGAGCCACTCTTCAATTTTACCAATATATAAGCCAAACAACATGGGAGATAATGGACACCTGATAGGGAGATTGAGTGAGAAGTTGCTCAATAGGTCTAAATTGGTTTAATCTATCAAGTGGACCCAAAGGATATGATTTTTGTTTGTTTTCAATTAGTGTTTGCAACAACAAACTTCAACACCCACACCTCTTCTCAAACAACCACCCCATTGTGTGTTATACAACTTTGTTCTAGCTTGTTTCCTCAATGTTGCTCAAACCCTCCACAATAGGTCCATACCCCCAAGATGGTATCTAAATGATCAATTTTGATTGAATTAGGCTCCTTTAATGTCTTTCAAATGTTTGTCACAAATTTGGAAAGTTCTAAAATCATTTGGGCAATCGGGTTCACTTTTTGTTAAAACAGAGATAAAAGTCTACTAGCTCGTGGAGGCCAAATTGGAGTGATTTTTGTTTGTATAGTGCAACAATGGATAAACCAACCATGGAACATGATTTGGAAGGTGACTCAAAGGTCCAAACTCAAAGATTTTTGAGGTCTTAGCTCCTGAGAAGGTGGTTTAATGAATGTCCACAATTTTAGGCAAGAAAAGAGGGTTTTGAGAGGGTTTTGCTCAAGTAACAAAGGATGTCTCCTCTAAACCACAAACCAAGCTTCTAAATTATTGTATAACCTTTGACCCATCATTTATAACAAGTCTCCAACTCTTCCCTGCATGACATTACATCAAACATTTGCCATACAACAACAAAATGACTGTTCAAATGCATTGTCATTGCTAATTCATTGTTTTTGCTGCACTTTGAAGGGTTAGAACTTCATAAATAACTTCACCAAAGCATGTAAAAATATCCAAACAATTTTTCAGCACTTTTCACAAGATTCCAAGCACGAATATGTTCATTTATCAACTTTGGATGCAAAAGACATTAAATTTCCCAAAACTGGGCACTTGCTACCAGCCACAACTCCACACACTTGCAAGGTGAAATACACATTGTTTGGAGCTCCAAATACATCTAAAAATCCAAGGAAACTAGTGAAGACCTCTGCCTTAAGTTTTTTCACTCAATTGACCTTTGAGCAAAAACTTGTTTGAGTCTTTGTTCACATTGCTAGCCAAATCCATCTCCAACTTGCCTAGCATGAACTCAAAAACACTTCTTTTGCACAACCCTGGCCAAAAAATGAATTATTTACACTGTACATGAGTAATACAATTTTTCTAAGTTCATCCATGGGAGCCCAAACCTAGAATTAGACAAGTTGATGTATTTTGGAGGCCAAAACCCTTGACAGGGCAGCCAAAGAGCAAAAATGAAATAATTTTACAAAACCGACTTCCCAATGCAAAACTTGCAAAGAAATTACATAAAGTGCATTGAATATACACCAAGGTCACTATCCAAAAGTTAGAGTATGGAAATGATAAGCTACAGTATGAACTGTTGTACAAATGAAGCTCAAAACATGAGAAAAAACAGAAAATTGCTGCCCTTTTGATTAATTATGATAGAAAGTACAAAAGCCAACCCTATACCAAGAAGAGGGAGGAATATAAATAGAATTTTGAGGTGGTTATCAAGTCCTGTATGGACATAAGGCATTTTTGTCCTCTTTTTACAAAAAAAATTGTCCAAAATGACAACTTTTACAAGCAAAATGACAACTTTTGTTGCTCCAAGTGGCAATTTGAGAAACCCAACACAACCAACCTTCCAAAAACACCTAGGACTGATTAAAAATACTTTCTAAACATGTTTCAGTGCTGCAAAATCTTCATCATCAGGATACATTCCTTTGAAGCATTCTATGCCAATACTCTGAACCTGTACTTCCTGCACTGTTAAAAGCCTTCTACTCAAAGCATCTGCTACTTTATTGCATTGCCCTTTCTTGTGATTAAGAGTAAAAGTGTATGATTGTAAGTACTCAACCCATTTAACATGCCTATGATTTAACTTATCTTGTGAATTCAAGAAACTCAAAGCCTGATTATCTATATAAACAACAAACTCCTTTGGAAGCAAATAATGTCTCCACTTTCTAAGTGATTGAACTAAAGCATAGAGTTCCAAATCATAGGAAGAGTACTTCTTTTTAGAATCATTCAAATTTTCACTAAAGAAAGCTACAGGTCTATTATCTTGACTCAACACTGCACCTACTACAATATTACTAGCATCACATTCAATAGTAAATAACTTGTCAAAACTAGGAAGTATAAGCACTGGTTGAGAAGCAACCTTGGTTTTCAAAAGTTCAAACCCCTTATTTGCTGCATCTGTCCATTGAAACTTTACCTTAGCTCCACCTTTTATAATATCAAGCATTGGTGCACAAATTTCACTAAACCCTCTGATGAACTTCCTGTAGAACTATGCCAAGCCATGAAAACTTCAGACATCACTTGCTGTTTTGAGTGTAGGCCAATTTGTGATGGCTTCCACCTTGGTTTTATCCATGTTCAAATCTCCACCTAAGATCACAAAGCCGAGATAAACCAATTCTTGTTTCATAAAATCACACTTTTCCAAATTGATTGTCAGTTGTTCATCATACAATTTGTTCAAAACAATTCTAAGATGCTGCAAATGCTCTTCTTGAGTTTTACTGAAAAATAGAATGTCATCTAAGTACACCACTACAAATTTACCAATGAAATCATGCAACACTTCATTCATGAGTCTCATGAATGTACTTGGGGCATTAGAAAGACCAAATGGCATAACTAGCCACTCATAAAGACCCTCATTTGTTTTGAAGGCTGTTTTCCATTCATCACCTTCGTTTATCCTGATCTGGTGATAACCACTCTTGAGGTTTATTTTTGTGAAATACTTGGCACCCCCCAAACAATCCATCAAATCTTCAATCCTTGGAATAGTAAATCTATACCTGATAGTGATTCTATTAATGTCTCTCGAATCTGTGCATAATCTCCATGTACCTCCTTTCTTGGATGCTAAAATGACAGGTACTGCACAAGGACTTATGCTTTTTCTTATCAGATTTTGATCTAGGAGTTCTTGAACTTGTCTTGCCACTTCTTTGTTTTGTTCAGGTGTCATCTTATAGGCTGCTTTGTTTGGTAAAGAGGCTCCTGGTATGAAGTCTATCTGATGGCTAATGGCTCTAGGAGGTGGTAAGGTTGCAGGTGTTCCATCCCTTATAATTTCTTTAAATTTATCAAGTATTTGTTGCACTTCTTGTGGTATTTCAACCTTCTTCTCCTTCTTTTCTTCCTTAGGTGTCACTATGAGTGCAAATCCCACTCCTTTACCCTCTTCAAGTGTGTTAATAAACTCTTTCTCATTCACTATCAAAATATTTTGATTCTTTGAACTGCTGCCCGCTTTCTCTTCATTTATAGACTGAATTTTGTATGCAATACCATCCTTCTCAAATGAGTAGGAGTTCTTTTCACCATTATGTATGGCTTTCCTATCAAATTGCCAAGGTCTACCAAGAAGTAGATGGCAAACATCCATTGGAAGAATATCACATAAGATCTTATCTTGATACCCTCCTATAGTGAATTCTACCCATGTTTGTTCATTGACAAGAACATGCTGCTTCCTATTCAACCATGTGACTCTATAGGGATGTGTGTGGGGGATACTTTATAGTTTGAGTTTCCTCAGTGCTTCTTCTAAAACTATGTTATCTATGGATCCGGAATCAATGACCACCTTGCATACCTTTCCCATGATCTTGCACTTAATTCTAAACAATGACCTTCTTTGAATAGGTGCCTCCTTGATTGGCTCCTTTATCAAGACTCTTCGCATCATCAAACTCTCACCATCTTTTGATGTCAAGCTCACTTCATGAGCTTTTCTGCTTGCTAAACTCTCTTGCATATAATTCACTTTTCTTTCACCTCCTTGTGATGAAGTTGGTTTCTCTAGACATCTGTAGGCAGGTGCCCCAACTTCTAACAGTTGTAGCATTTCATGGTGGAGAAGTAGGACCCTCTTCCTGGTCCACTAGATCTACCTCTACCTGGGTTGCTAGATCCCCTACCTGTATAGCTGCTCTTGCTATATGAATCCCCACTTTGCTCAATAAGTTTGGATTCTCCTTGGGACCTTTGATCTCCTCTTCCACCAAAACTTCCTCTATGGCCTCTACCATCTCCGCCCCTACCTCTTCCTCTGTTGCTTTTCTCTTGCTTTTTCTTAATCTTCTCTTCCACTTTGAGTGCTAGTTGATAACACTTGTGAACTGTTTGTGGACATAGAAAACCCATCTCTTCTTGTATGTTCCATCTCAGTCCATTCAAGTACCTTGCTAATTTTATACTCTCATCCTCTACTACCCTAGATCTCATGCATAGTTTTTGAAATTCTTCAGTGTAGCTACTCACATCTAAGTCTTTTTGCCTCAAGTTTTGTCTTTTCCTATGTAGTTGGATTTCATAGTCTTCAGGAAGATAAGTTTTTCTAATTTTGGTTACCATTGCTTTCCAGGTGGCTATTGGTTGCTTACCTTCTTTCACCCTTTCCTCTTGGATGAAATTCCACCAAGTTAAGGCTGCCCCTCTCAGCCTTGATTTTGCTACTTTAACCTTTTGTGCTTCAGTTATTCCATCACATTCAAAATGGTTTTCCAGGCCTTCAATCCATTCTATAAGAGCATCTGGATCCATGTTTCCACTGAAAAGAGCCACCCCCTCTAAGGTTTTACCACTCATGGGTCTCAAAGCCTTCAAGAATGGTTCTTTCTCAAGAACAGGGTTAGGTATGGGAACCTCATCTTCTATTGCCACCATTTTCCCCTTATCTCCAACCTTATCATGGACTTCTTCAGTCTTAACTTCAATTTCAACTAGTTTTGTTGCTAGCTACTCCAACCTCCCTCTGAGTGCTCTATTTTATTCTTCTTGGTCTTTGACCTTCTTGGCCAACTCAGCATTAGTCACCATGTTTTCTTCTAAGGATTCTATTTATCTTAAGTCAATTTGTTTTCTCCTTTCACCCAAATCTTACTCAGGCTCTGATACCACTATGATAGGGAGATTGAGTGAGAAGTTGCTCAGTAGGTCTAAATTGGTTTAATCTATCAAGTGGATCCAAAGGATATGATTTTTCTTTTCTTTTAATTAGTGTTTTCAACAACAAACTTCAACACCCATAACTCTTCTCAAACAAGCACCCCATTGTGTGTTATACAACTTTGTTCTAGCTTGTTTCCTTAATGTTGCCCAAACCCTCCACCATAGGTCAATACCCCCAAGATGGTATCTAAATGATCAATTTTTATTGAATTAGGCTCCTTTAATTTCTTTCAATTGTTTTTCACAAATTTGGAAAGTTCTAACATCATTTGGGCAATCGGGTTCACTTTTTGTTAAAACAGGGCTAAAAGGTTACTAGCCCGTGGAGGCCTAATTGGAGTAATTTTTATTTGTATAGTGCAACAATGGATAAAAAAACCATGGAACCTAATTTGGAAGGTGACTAAAAGGTCCAAACTCAATTTTTTTTTGAGGTCTTAGCTCCTAAGAAGGTGGTTTAATGACTGTCCACAATTTTAGGCAAGAAAAGAGGGTTTTGAGAGGGTTTTGCTCAAGTAACAAAGGATGTCTCCTCTAAATCAAAAACCAGGCTTCTAAATTCTTGTAGAACCTCTGACCCATCATTTAGAACAAGTCTCCAACTCTTCCCTTCATGACATTACATCAAACATTTTCCATACAACAACAAAATGACTGTTAAAATGCACTGTCACTGCTAATTTGTTGTTTTTGCTGCACTTTGAAGGGTTAGAACTTCATAAATAACTTCACAAAAGAATGTAAAAATATCCAAACACTTTTCACAAGATTCCAAGCATTAATATGTTCATTTATCAACTTTGGATGCAAAAGACATTAAATTTCCCAAAACTGGGCACTTGCTGCCAGCCACAACTCCGCACACTTGCAAGGTGAAATACACATTGTTTGGAGCTCCAAATACATCTAAAAATCCATGGAAACTAGTTTAGACCTTTTCCTTAAGTTTTTTCACTCAATTGACCTTTGAGCACAAACTTGTTTGAGTCTTTGTTCACATTGCTAGCCAAATCCATCTCCAACTTGCCTAGCATGAACTCAAAAACAGTTCTTTTGCACAACCCTGGAAACCAACTTGCCCTCTAGCCCCTAGCCCCTTTTCCCTCTTTTACTGCCCAGTCATTGATTCTATGCTCTAGAATATTCCCAAAAATCTTTCCAAAGATAGGGTTGACCATGATTGTATGGTAATTAGAAGGATTATTGATGTCTTCACTTTTGTGAAGAGGTATGACAACACTAGTTGTCCATTCAACCAGGAAGATGTTTTGGATAACTTCGTTAAAGATCTCATTTATATGTGTAGCTAGGAGATGAACTCCCCACTTTAAAAATTCTACATGTAGACCATAAATATCTTGTGCTTTACCACTTGCCAAATTCTTTATACCTTGTTTGATGTCTATCACTGAGAAAAGTTTACCTGAAGTGTCAATTTGTTTTTTCTTGTCTTGTAGCTCCCTCCAAAATCCTTTGGGGTTGTGTTTCCCCAAGGCAATCAAATTTTTCCTTCTTGAGATTACATAACTTTATTTCTTTGATTTTATCAATTGCTTGTATATTAGCTTGTTTTCCTTATTTGATTCCTTCCCTTTAAGATATTTTTTTGCTGCTTTGCATTCTTTATCATACCAAGGGTTACTTGGAAAGGTATTTGATACCTTCTTCATAGGTTTAGAATACCTACACACCTTCAAAACATTTTGTATTAAATGGATCAACCTACTACTGCACATATACTCTTTTTCCCTCCTATTCCCTTGTTCCTTGAACTATTTTTTGCCAAATGCAAGTGTCTTTCTAGGGCTACCTTGAAGAGCCCATGGTTTTCTTGATTTATAAGAATTTTACCTTGTGTGTTGACCTTCCACTGAGGGTTTCGATTCTTCTTTTCTTGTAGGCTTTTAGTATTTATGCCAAACTTAATACAAAGAGGTATATGATTAGAATTCATCTCTATGGGACAACCTTAAATTCACTCCAACAATCTGGAAATAGAGCTCTGATAACATATCATATAGTCCACCACACTTTGTCCATTTTATGTTTTGCAAGTGATACTATTGGATCTCAGCCAATTCGTCATGCCATTATATAAGCTACAAACGTCCGACAACTCAGCCCCAAAGTGTGACACTCATTCCCATCTTGCGAAGTCCCTTTCCAAAGAAGGTCCTCATTTTCCCCTAACCATAAGTAGTTTCTATCTTCCTCCACATTGCTTCTCAATTGAATAGATTGATTGTTGGATGTCCTCGCATTGAAGTCACTAATTAGGATAATATCTTCGACCTTGATAAAAATTGAGATATCTTTCTTTATTGCAGCATGTGGATCTTTGTTATCTAGGTTTCTCTTCTTATAGACTTTTGAATTTTTTGGAGCAAAATAGAAAACCACCATCCAAATTGTGTCCTCCTTATTTGTTATTTTCAGCCATATAAACTATTTATTTGGGTCTTCTTTCTCTAATTTCACCATATCACTCCATATTTATTTTATTAGGATTGTTATCCCTCCATGTCCTTTACCTATTTTAGTCACTTCATTCCACACAAAAAATTTATTGTCTTTCAAAGTCCGGAATTTTGCATCCCTCATGTTCATGCGTTTTCCATAAGAAAAATAATGTCTTTCCCTTCTGCTATGGGCCACAACCCCGGTCCTCTTCTCCATGGGTAACCTCTACAATTCCAACTTATCATGTTTATATAGTCCTGTGGGGCCCTGAGTCCATATTTCTTGTTTGTCCACTACTCAGCAATTTGAGTTTTCCCATTTTTTATCCGTGCCCACTTTCCTGCATCTCTTGTTGATTTCACTTTCTCCCATTCTTTCCTACATTCTTCTTATTGGGAAAAAGTCAATTCATCATCTAAGTAAATATAGGTACCTCTAAGAAACCCCCAGTTTTTTAAGATCATATATTTATCCTCCAAGCTACTTAGATTAAATCTCACATGTATGTTCCTCCCTTCTCATATCCACTTTCCAATCCTATTTGTTGTTTGAATACAACCTATCCACTTCAGCTTGTCCTTAAGAAAATCCCTTGCTAGAATATCTATCCTTTCCTTCTCCCCAAAGTCTTTCAATCCTTTGATGATGATATTTACCTCCTTGTGTTGTTTGTCTTTTTCTTCTCTTATTTGCGTCTTGATTTATTTTTCTATGATCTCCTTTTGACCCATTGTCGGTTCTTTTACCACTTCTATCCAAGATTTAGCTTCTTTTATCTTCTCTTTTAACTTGTATTCTCTTATTGTCATGTCTTCCACTATAGATTGAAACTCCTTTAATTATGATATGATATCTATTTTCATTGTCTCTGAGTTCTCTTTCTTTGCTGCTTCCATTTATTCTATCCCCTGTTTTACATCATTTAACTCTTGTTGTCCTCTTTCTAAATTGTTTTGAAGAATTATTATATGCTCTGTTAGCATCTTGTTCTCCTTTATGAGGTTCCCACTATCTTATGTGATTTCCCTTAATATTTTGCCTTCTTTTTGCCCCTTATCTTCTAAAAATTCAATCCTCTTCTCCATGTTCATGAGCTCACTCACATAGAGTTTTGACGACCACAACAAAGGAGAGGTCGTGGAGCTGTAAAATCATGTATTGTCTTGATGATATTCCTCCCTTGACTCCTTGTCTAAAGAGAAAGTTTCATTTTTGGTTTGACCTACCTCATATTTGTCCTTGAAAGAGAAAATCTCTTTCTTTTTGCCTTTATCCCACTCCTGACATACCTAATCAACAACTAGGACACACATCTTAACATCTACAATGTAGTTGTTTTTAGCCAACTTTGGTAGAATCATAATAAGTCTCTTTTTCTACAGTTGTCTCATTTTACATATTTGCCTATGTCTTAATATCCCCAAATATTGTTTTTCATTCACAAAAATTAGATTCTCACTTATGCTAGCTCTGTTCCAATGGTGTCGGTTTGGTAAAAAAGACTTCCATGGTCTAACACAGTCTCCCCATTTTGAGCCTAGGCATGTTTTTGAAGACCCTTGTGCTGGTTTGAAATTATTTGACATCCACTTCACCACCCCTAGGGTTTCTAAGCACCTATATCCATTTGAGATATTGGAACCTTGTCCAGCCAGGCCTAAGTTTTCATTCAAACATTTTTGTTTTACATCCATTTGATAATATAGAATGTGGGTTTGCTAGTTTTTGAGTTTTGTTTGTTTTGTTCTCTTAAGCAAAAGGGAGACAAGAATTTTGTTTGTTTTGTCCTCTTACGCAGAAGGGAGGAAAAACTGGAAAAAGGCACAAAAAGAACATGGACCTTGTGTCTTCTACTGCTGGCTTGTCGGAGCCTTCACCCGTGTCTGCCTTGAAAAACCCTTGCTTGTTCCTATTTTGTCTATTTTGAGTATTGCAATCACAATGATAATACTATGTAGGCTAGCGTAGGAAGTGATACTATTGGATCTCAGCCAATTCGTCATGCCATTATATAAGCTACAAACGTCCGACAACTCAGCCCCAAAGTGTGACACTCATTCCCATCTTGCGAAGTCCCTTTCCAAAGAAGGTCCTCATTTTCCCCTAACCATAAGTAGTTTCTATCTTCCTCCACATTGCTTCTCAATTGAATAGATTGATTGTTGGATGTCCTCGCATTGAAGTCACTAATTAGGATAATATCTTCGACCTTGATAAAAATTGAGATATCTTTCTTTATTGCAGCATGTGGATCTTTGTTATCTAGGTTTCTCTTCTTATAGACTTTTGAATTTTTTGGAGCAAAATAGAAAACCACAATCCAAATTGTGTCCTCCTTATTTGTTATTTTCAGCCATATAAACTATTTATTTGGGTCTTCTTTCTCTAATTTCACCATATCACTCCATATTTATTTTATTAGGATTGTTATCCCTCCATGTCCTTTACCTATTTTAGTCACTTCATTCCACACAAAAAATTTATTGTCTTTCAAAGTCCGGAATTTTGCATCCCTCATGTTCATGCGTTTTCCATAAGAAAAATAATGTCTTTCCCTTCTGCTATGGGCCACAACCCCGGTCCTCTTCTCCATGGGTAACCTCTACAATTCCAACTTATCATGTTTATATAGTCCTGTGGGGCCCTGAGTCCATATTTCTTGTTTGTCCACTACTCAGCAATTTGAGTTTTCCCATTTTTTATCCGTGCCCACTTTCCTGCATCTCTTGTTGATTTCACTTTCTCCCATTCTTTCCTACATTCTTCTTATTGGGAAAAAGTCAATTCATCATCTAAGTAAATATAGGTACCTCTAAGAAAGCCCCTATTTTTTAAGATCATATATTTATCCTCCAAGCTACTTAGATTAAATCTCACATGTATGTTCCTCCCTTCTCATATCCACTTTCCAATCCTATTTGTTGTTTGAATACAACCTATCCACTTCAGCTTGTCCTTAAGAAAATCCCTTGCTAGAATATCTATCCTTTCCTTCTCCCCAAAGTCTTTCAATCCTTTGATGATGATATTTACCTCCTTGTGTTGTTTGTCTTTTTCTTCTCTTATTTGCGTCTTGATTTATTTTTCTATGATCTCCTTTTGACCCATTGTCGGTTCTTTTACCACTTCTATCCAAGATTTAGCTTCTTTTATCTTCTCTTTTAACTTGTATTCTCTTATTGTCATGTCTTCCACTATAGATTGAAACTCCTTTAATTATGATATGATATCCATTTTCATTGTCTCTGAGTTCTCTTTCTTTGCTGCTTCCATTTATTCTATCCCCTGTTTTACATCATTTAACTCTTGTTGTCCTCTTTCTAAATTGTTTTGAAGAATTATTATATGCTCTGTTAGCATCTTGTTCTCCTTTATGAGGTTCCCACTAGCTTATGTGATTTCCCTTAATATTTTGCCTTCTTTTTGCCCCTTATCTTCTAAAAATTCAATCCTCTTCTTCATGTTCATGAGCTCACTCACATAGAGTTTTGACGACCACAACAAAGGAGAGGTCGTGGAGCTGTAAAATCATGTATTGTCTTGATGATATTCCTCCCTTGACTCCTTGTCTAAAGAGAAAGTTTCATTTTTGGTTTGAACTACCTCATATTTGTCCTTGAAAGAGAAAATCTCTTTCTTTTTGCCTTTATCCCACTCCTGACATACCTAGTCAACAACTAGGACACACATCTTAACATCTACAATGTAGTTGTTTTTAGCCAACTTTGGTAGAATCATAATAAGTCTCTTTTTCTACAGTTGTCTCATTTTACATATTTTCCTATGTCTTAATATCCCCAAATATTGTTTTTCATTCACAAAAATTAGATTCTCACTTATGCTAGCTCTGTTCCAATGGTGTCGGTTTGGTAAAAAAGACTTCCATGGTCTAACACAGTCTCCCCATTTTGAGCCTAGGCATGTTTTTGAAGACCCTTGTGCTGGTTTGAAATTATTTGACATCCACTTCACCACCCCTAGGGTTTCTAAGCACCTATATCCATTTGAGATATTGGAACCTTGTCCAGCCAGGCCTAAGTTTTCATTCAAACATTTTTGTTTTACATCCATTTGATAATATAGAATGTGGGTTTGCTAGTTTTTGAGTTTTGTTTGTTTTGTTCTCTTAAGCAAAAGGGAGACAAGAATTTTGTTTGTTTTGTCCTCTTACGCAGAAGGGAGGAAAAACTGGAAAAAGGCACAAAAAGAACATGGACCTTGTGTCTTCTACTGCTGGCTTGTCGGAGCCTTCACCCGTGTCTGCCTTGAAAAACCCTTGCTTGTTCCTATTTTGTCTATTTTGAGTATTGCAATCACAATGATAATACTATGTAGGCTAGCGTAGGAAGAGTTTGAACCAATGAAAAATAATATCCCATTTAATAGTGCTACTGATATCAAATATGATAACCACCAAAATCAAAGTCAACTTCCCAAGAAGAAACTTGCCTAGCCAATAGTATGCAACGTCGAATACAAAAAAAAAATTTGATGCAATTTTTTTTACATCGACTGCAAATGGAGTATTTCAACAAGGACATGTACCCTCTACAAAAATACGAACCAACTTTTGTAGAAAAAATGCTTAAAAATACCAGTATAAAGTTGAGATTGTGCAAAAATGCCAAATGATGCCTCAAATTGTCCTAATTGGGGGAGGAGATTATTTTTCTTTCTCGTCTATATGATATGTATGGTAGGGATACATACAATCCCCATATATGGAAATAATGACAAAAAAATCTATGATGATTGGGATGAAGATGTCAAATTTTGACAAATTGATAGGCATTTCTGGGGTTTTTGGGCATTCTAGACACAATGGTAGGGTTGGATTTGGCTCCAAACAACCAACTATCTCCTAGAATCAATAACTGATCCAACTTAAAAGCCTCGCAACCATAGAAAAAATGGTCAAATTTAGATGAAACAAAATCCAAAGATAACTTTCTTCAACTTCCTAGACTTAATAGCGAGCTCATATCTCCTCTAACACTAGCCAAAAATTATGTACAATAAAAAATCCCTTATCTAGCAACACAATAGACAAAATGTTATTCAGTTACATGAGAAAATAGATGAAGACGAAGTTGAATTTCACTTGTTAAGAATGGTACCATTACTAAGAAGTTTTCTAACTTCTCTCTTAAAGTCTCTACAATCACCAATAGTGTGACCGTACATGCAATGATATCCATGGAAAAAAAAAATTGTGGGGTCACCTTGTCAATATTCTTAATCTTTTAGAGGACAAAGAGTAACCAAGTGATCTTTTAAGAGTCTTAACAAGGTTTGGTCTTCTCTAGATAAAGGAAAAGGATTAGGCATTACTCTTATCTTATGTGAAGGAAGGTATTTTTTTTATTGTAGTTGCTATTGAAGGAAGGGTGATGTAAAGGAGAAGTAGGGAACACTACACCCTCTCTATAATAATGAAGTGTGAGATCTATCAAGACCTTGATTCCTTGTTCTATACATCCAAGACCATGTTAATTATATCCTTGTTTAGAGAGTATGTTAAAACCAGCTTAATAGTGTTTGCAAATATAATGGAGAAAGAATTACACCATAAATCTCACTAAAATTAGTTTTGTAGTCATATTTTAAAAATATTAGCTTCCTACCATGCTGATAATAGAGGAAAAATGTATTTAGGTGATAATAGTTTGCATCAACTTGTTGGTTGTGGGAGGGTGTAGTTGTGTTTCTGATGCAGGAGCAACCCCAGTTCACAACAATCTTGCATCAACCAAAATCATTTTCCTTTTTGTTTTTCTTTCTATTTGCAGTTTCAACTTTCCTTTCTGTGTGTCCCGGTTTTGGCTCACCGGATCCTATAGAGTTGGATTCTACTTGAAGACTTGATCATCCTTCTTGCTTTCAGACCACATCACATTTGGATCACTTTCCAGCAAGATATCACTACCGATTTCCATGCTAGTTTCTTGTTACCAGTTGTTCCTTTGTTACTGGTTGCCTGAGACCTATTTTGGTGATCTACCAAAACCCATTCCGAAGCTTGCGGAGCCTTGGACGTTGATCTCAATGATCCTTGGCATGTGGCCGACCTTCTACATTTAATCCTTTGGATTTTTCAGAGGAATTTATTGGCGGAGGCTGACCTTGGTTATTTTCATGTTAGTTCTTGTTCTTCTGGTTTCGACTGGATCCTTTGGATCGATATATATATTTGTAATTATGCTTTAGAATGTAATCAATAAGAATCAATCAAAGAAATAGCTAGACTGTACATAAAATATAGATCTTTCGATTCCAGGTCCTTGTTGTGACCTATTCTACCAGGCATGTGTGCCGATATGTTGTAACCCGGTTGTTACCAGTTGGATGTAATCAAATTTCATGCAATTAATCAATTTGTTCTGCATTTCCTCCATCATATCTTTGTGTTTCCATTGTGTTTACTCTTTCTGGCTGGTCCGGATTGATCTCCTTGAGGTTCCTCCTCACCGGTGACTACTCCAAGTGGATTCAGAGTGAGCTTTCATTCTGGAGGCTGCGTGTTCTGAATTTTTTTGTTGCTGTAGGGTGGTAGATTGCGGATTTGACCTACAATTGCAGAGGACTAGCATGAATCGATGATGCAAAGAGGAACTAGGAATGGTGGAGCACATGGGAATGAAGACCTTGTTGTGATGGAGATGTTGTGAGGAATAGAAACTAGGTTAGAAGTCGCAGAGACAACCTAGAGAAGAGGTTGACATATTGAAGATGTAAGTGAAGATGAAGGAGAAGAAGCCCCGACAAAAAAAGTAAATCTACCAGCGGTTGATTTGGATGAAGAAAGTTTTTTAAGGGTTTTGAGTAGGGCGAGCACTAAACCTCATTTTACCCCACCAAAATATGATGGGAAGTTAGATTCAGATGAATTGATCGATTGGATCTCAGAGATGGAGAAGTATTTTGATTTTGAAAATACTGCAGAAGAGAGGAAGGTGAAATATGCCTGTACCCATTTGAAAGGTCATGCATCTCTTTGGTGGGAGCATTTGCAAGTTGATAGACATAGAAGAGGTAAAGTGAAGATCAAGATGTGGGATAGGATGATTGTTAAGTTGAAATCAAAGTTTGTGCTGACGAATTATCAAGTGGATTTGTTTCGAAAGTTGCAGAATCTAAGACATAAGGAATCTAGTGTGAAGGATTACATCGAAGTAGTTTACAAGTTGAACATCAGATCCAGACATGTTGATGATGAGGTTGAACAAGTTGCAAGATATTTGAATGGATTGCGGATGTTTATACAAGATGAACTTAGTATGATCAAATTGGAGAGTTTTGAAGAGGCTTACCAGTATGTCCTAAAGGATGAAGAGAAATTGAACAAAAGACATGAGTAGAGACAAAGAGGTAGGGGTGGAAGGTTTACCAGAGGAGGATTTCAAGGAGGAAGAGGATATACCAGAGGAAGAAGAACAAGTGCAGATCAGAATAAGGACAAGGAAGTGAGAAAAGAAGGTAACTCATACCGAAAGGATGATATAAATTTCTACTGGAAGAGAGAACTGAATGGTTACTAGAATGAGAACTTTGGAAGATAAGACAAGAGGATATTCAGAGGAACCTACTTTAAGTGTGGAGGAGAAGGACACTGTGCATTCAAATGTAAGAAGATAAAGGCTACTGGAAGAACAACAGTGGTGGAAGAAAACCCCACCGGATTAGACAATAAACTGAAAGATGGAGAACTATTGATGATGAGGAGAGCTTTGTGTCATATCGAAGGAAATGAAGAGCCCTTGCAGAGGAAGAATCTGTTCAAGACCAGATGTAAAGTATCTGGTAAGTGTTGCAAAGTTGTTATTGATAGTGGTAGTTTAGATAATCTTGTTTCAAAGGAGATGGTGAATAAGTTGAAATTAGAGAGATTAAAACACCCTAAGCCTTACCAGATAGCATGGATTCAGGATGAACATAAGTTGTTAGTAAGTGAACAATGTTTGGTGAAATTAAAAATTGGGAATTATCATGATGAAGTTTTGTGTGATATTATGCCTATGGATATTTGTCATTTTTTGTTGGGTAGACCTTGGCAGTTTGATAGACAGACAATACATGATGGAAGGAAGAATACATACACTATTGTGGCCAATGGGATGAAGCAAACCTTGTTACCTTTGGAGGAACCTTTGAAGAATGAAGTTTGTACGAATGCCAGAATCTATTTAGTAGATGGAAGGAAATTCATGGATGGATTGAGACATGAAAATGTGTGTTTTGCCTTAATTCCTAAGAAGACTGAGAGGCCGAAACCAGAAGGAGAACACCCGGAAGAGAGAATAGATCTGCTTACAGAATATGGGGACATAATTTCAGATAATGTACCTGATGAATTGCCACATGTTAAAAGTATTAGTCATTGCATACTGGACTTGGTTCCCGGAGCTAGTTTGCCTAACAAAGCTGCACACCGGTTGACACCGACAAAAAATGAAGAACTGAATAGACAAGTGAAGGAGTTGTTGAAGAAAGGTTTGATTAGGGAGAGTCTGAGCCCTTATGCAATACCAGCAGTATTAGCACCTAAGAAGAATGGAGAATGGAGGATGTGTACCGATTGAAGAGCAATAAACAAGATCGCAGTGAAATACTAGTTTCCTTTGCCTAGGATGGATGACATAATGAATTGTTTGAGTGGAAAAAAATACTTTACAACGATAGATTTGAAGAGTGGATATCATTAGATCAGGATCAAAGAAGGTGATGAGTGGAAGACAACATTTAAGACAAACGAAGGACTATATGAATGGTTGGTGATGCTTTTTGGATTGACTAATGCACCGAGTACTTTCATGAGGCTGATGAATGAGGTATTGAAGAAATTCTTGGGAAGTTTGTTATTGTGTATTTGGATGACATTTTGATTTTTCAGTAAGACAAAAGAGGAGCATTTGTTGTAGTTAAGACAAGTTTTGTAGAGGTTGAGAGAAGAAAAGTTGCTGATCAATATCAAGAAGTGTACTTTCATGAAGGATGAGTTAGTCTATTTAGGATTTTTGATATCTGAGGATGGTTTAAAGATGGACCCTGAGAAAGTGAAAGCCATTGTTGAGTGGCCTACACGGGAAAGCATTGGGGAGGTAAGATCATTTCATGGATTAGCTAGTTTTTACCAGAAGTTTATCAGAATTTCAATTTAGTTTGTAACCCTATGACTGAGATCATGAGAGGAGATCAAGTGGACCACCGAAGCAAACATAAGTTTTTAACTGTTAAAGCAGAAAGTGACTGAGCAACCTGTGTTAGCTATACCGGATTTCAATAAAGTGTTTCAAGTGGGTTGTGATGCAAGTGGAACAACAATAGGAGCAGTCTTGAGTCAAGAAGGGAGAGCAGTAGCCTATTTCAGTGAGAAATTGAATGATTCTCAAAGGAGATATTCAGTGTATGATCATGAATTTTATGCCATATTTCAAGCCTTGAAGAAATGGAGACATTACTTGTTGCCTGAGGAGTCTGTGTTGTATACAGATCATCAAGCTTTGCAGTATTTGAACAATCAAAGTAAGTTGAATCAAAGACATATGAGATGGGTAGAATTATTGTAGAGTTACACATTTGTGTTGAAGCATAGAAGTGGAAAATCTAACAAAGTTGCAGATGCATTGAGTAGGAGAAGGAATTTGTTGATTGAGATGAGAGTGACCGAATTAGGTTTTGAAGATTTGAATACCTTGTATGATGAAGACCCAAATTTTGCAAACCTTGGAAAGCATGTAGAGAACTGGTTATGGTAGATAGAAGCAAATGGTTGGATTACTTCATTCAGGATGGAATGTTATTCAGGGGAGTTCAGTTGTGCATACCTAAGAGTTCCATGAGAGAGAACCCGATAAAGGAGAAACATAGTGGAAGACTAGGTGGGCATTTTGGCATTGACAAAACAATTGCATTAGTGAGTGGACAAAACAATTGCATTAGTGAGTGAGCAGTACTTTTGGCCCCAGATTCATAGGGATGTTAAGAGATATGTGCAGAGTTGTAGAGTTTGTCAAGTTGCAAAAGGTATTAGTTAGAATGTGGGATTGTATAAACCTTTGACAGTACCAGTAAGACCTTGGGAGGATATAAGAGCATAGTTTCAAACCGAGACACTAAGTTTGTTGGCTATTTTTGGAAAACACTTTCGAAGAAGATGAAGACAGATTTGACGTTCAGTTCTACTTTTCATCTAGTAAACTTGTTGAGATGTTTAGTGGGAGATAAAATTGGAAGTTGGGATTTGATCCTTGCACAAGCAGAGTTTGCCTACAATAATTCGGTGAATAGAAGGACCGGAAAAACACCTTTTGAGATTGTTACCAGAGTGTACCCTAGAGGTATAACAGAATTGAGAGACATTAGCAGTAAAGACCAAAAAAATTCAGAAGCAAAAGATTTTGCAGATCACATGACAACATTGCATATTCAGGTTAAACAACATTCAGAAGACATGAACAACAAATATAAGGAGAATGCAGATGAGAAAAGGATACATAAGGAATTTAAAGTTGGCGATGAAGTGATGGTATATCTGAAAAAAGAGAGATTCCTGGTTGGAACTTATAATAAGTTACAGATGAAGAAGTTTGGACCCTATAAGATTTTGAGGAAGTTCAGTTCTAGAAATGCATATGAAGTGGAGCTACCAGATAGTCTATGTATTTCACCCATATTCAACAATGCAGATATTCATGAGTACGATGAACCAGAATTCAGTAAGGATAGTGTTGCAAACTTGGAGAAAAAATTGCCCTGGAAGGAACCAGATCAGTTTGAAGAGATTTTGGATAGCAGGATTCACCGATTGAAGATTCATCTTGGATTTCTCAAGCAGAGGCAGACCGTCTTGGTTTTCCTTAGACCCCAACAAATTGATAGGCTCACTTTTTCAATAACCCCAGATGTCTCATGCAGGAGCATCCCCAGTTCACAACAATCTTGCATCAACCAAAAACATTGTCCTTTCTGTTTTGCTTTCTGTTTGCAGTTTCAGTTTTCCTTTCTGTGTGTCCCAGTTTTGGCTCACCGGATCCTGTAGAGTTGGATTCTACTTGAATACTTGATAATCCTTCTTGCTTTCAGACCACATCACATTTGGATCACTTTCTGGCAAGATATTGCTACCGGTTTCCATGCCAGTTCTTGTTATTGGTTGCCTGAGACCTATTCTGGTGATCTACCGGAACCCATTATGGAGCTTGTGGAGCCTTGGACATTGATCTCGATGTTCATTGGCATGTGGCTGACCTTCTATGTTTCATCCTTTGGATTTTTTGGAGGAATCTCTTAGCGGAGGCCGACCTTGGTTATTTTCATGTTAGGTCTTGTTCTTCGGGTTTTGATCCCTTTTGGGTTGACTTGATCCTTTGGATTGATATATATATATATATATATATATATATATATATATATATATATATATATATATATATATATATATATATATATATATATATATATTTGTAATTATGCTTTAGAATGTAATTAGTTAGAATCAATCAAAGAATCAGATATCTAGACTCTACATAGAAGATAGATCTTTCGATTCAAGGTCCTGGTTGTGACCTATTCTACTAGGCTTGTGTGTTAGTATATTGTAACCCAGTTGTTACCGGTTGGATTTAATCAAATTTCATGCAATTAATCAATCTATTCTGCATTGCCTCCATCATATATTTGTGTTTCCGTTGTGTTTACTCTTGCTGGCCTGTTCAGATTGATCTCCTTGAGGTCCCTCCTCACCGATGACTGCTTTAGTTTCAATAATGGGAGGATACAAATTCTTACTTATGTTTTTCATATTCTAGGAATTTCAAGAAATTTAATTTCTAGATATCCAAGTGTTGGATATTGTTGAGAAGTTTGTTGGAATGATGTGTTGTCATTGATGTCAACATATTCTTTTGTGTATTCCAGTGTTGCAATCATATTAAATGAGTTGGTTTGGCCAGTGTGTTGCAGATGACATGTTGTCGATTAAAGGGTTTTGAGATAAGTATCTCTAGTTGATTTAGCTAAAGTTTCAAAGGTCTGCATGGTGATTTGATCAAGTTATGAGATCTGGTATTGCAATTGGTTTTTCTATTGTTCAGTATTGATCAATGTTTTGGATTTTGCTCCGCATCGCAATATCTTGAATTACGAATTTGGCAAAATGTTTGGGGCATTCATATGTGTCCTCAATTCAGATGGTTCGTGATTTGGAGGTCCGCAAGTGAATCTTTCAATTTGACAGTCAGTTTGGTGAGTGTTCTTGAGGTTTGATATAATGATGATGAAGATTGTACTAAGTGGTGATGTTGCAGTTGTTGCTGTGGTAATTCATGATGCTTGTGGATGTTTCTAGATCGTGTTCTATCTGTGTTGATGGTCTGCATTGATCATTGTGCGTGCTATTGATGAATTCCTCGGTATGTTCATGTTATGCGCTGTTCTTGGCCGACCGGATGATTGTAGCGTGTTGTGGATGTTCGAGGCTTAATTCTTGGAGGTGTTTCATGTCCGAGGTGTTGATTTAGCTCCATACTATGTCTTAGCCAACATTTTTTTGGTCTGCATGTTGCATTGTAGCGTGTGTGGCTATATTCTTGTATGTTGTGATGTGTGTTGAGCCGACCTTGAAATATAGGTTGATGATCTGTATAAATATATGTAATAGTCATATGAGAGATGTATTTGCGAGTGTATTCGAATGTGTGTGATCGGATAACTATGTGGGCAAAAGTTTTGATCTTTTAGAAGTGTGAAGAAGTGTGGTAGAGCAGATCAGACTGTGTGCTTAATCGGAACTTTAACTAGGCATGAGGAGATGCTATCTTATCAATTCATGATATTCCAGATGTAATCCAAATGTTTTTGTAAGACAATGAGTCTTCCCTATGGTTGTAGCCCTTGTTACTTTGAGATTTGAGAAATCAGCTCTAGGCAGTGTGCCTGAATGCATGTGCATTCCCCATTGTAATATTTCATTTAATCCTAACAGGGTATCATCTCATTGTGGGTAGGTTCCCACCATAGTTTTTCCTTTAACTGGGTTTTCCACGTCAAAAATCTTAGTGTTATTTATGTTATTGATGTGGTGTTGATTTATTCTTTCATTGATTAATTATCAGATCTTAAATTGTGTTTGAGTTGTGTAGAGTTTGTGAGAAAATTGATTCACCCCCCCTCAGTTTGTTACATTATTTCCAACACCAAGTTCAATTATTATAGATTACATGTGATATTTTACTGCCTCTCTGATTGTGAATTTGAATGGGTGTGAGTGTCTCATAGAACATTATTACAATCACATTGAAACACAAACCAATGATGACTAAATGCTTTACATGTATAAATGATTAAGATAACTTCAATTATCTTGCATCATTAAAAATACCTTTTAATTATACATTGTAAATACCTTAGATATAATAAATCAATTGAAAATAGTTATACAAATTAATTTATTAACAAATATTGTCAAATGGGTTGAAATTAACTAGTTAAAACACTGGGTTCTCACTGTGGAGACCCAAGTTCAATTCCCAATAGGGACATCTAAAGTGGAATTCTAAGTTGTGACTCTTGGCCTTCCATAGAATGGGGAAGGTCTTGGGTCAAATCTAATCAAAGATAATAATAATAATAATAATAATAATAATAATAATAATTCAAAATATTGAGGCTACAACCTATTACCTATATAAAAATAAATAAATAATTTATTAACAAATATTCAACACTAATAATACAAAGTAATCAAATTTATTATATGATTGATCTTTCTTTCCTATAAACATTCACGCTAAATTCAAGGTTGAAATATGATTATTTGTTCTTTTTGATATGTCTTTGCTTGTTCTTTAAAATGTAAGTAATAATTAATTAATTGAATGAATATTAAAAAATATATATAAGCAAAGGCTAAAGGCTAAAAACTATTGAGTACGTTAATGACCATCATGAAATATAATGTGGCATGAAATGATTAACATAAAGAAAATTTGGTCCATGTGGGTTTATGTTGAAATACAATTATTATTTTTTTGCTATTGCCATGCCCTTCTTTATGTGAATATGGAAATAAATTTTAAAGAAAAGGGTGCTTTGAACTTCAAGAATATATTGCTAAAAACAAAAAATATATTTGTAATTGTACTCATGATTGTACATCATATATTTGGATGCAAACTATAGAGTACAAGGTAAAATAAGTGTTGTACAAATTTTATTGTTGGGAGGAAAAATGAACTACTTTAGTCAAATATATAAACCCCATTTAGATAATTTTTGGTCATTCATTGAAATAATTCTTCTACAAACAAACCTTTGGAAAACAATTTATTTAAGCTTTCTCTTTTTAGATGGCTTCTTTCATAGTTTTCATATTAAAGCTACTCTACTTTATGGGCAACGACTATTCTGGCTCCAAAAACACACTAACGTATCACGAAAAGTTGCATAACACGCAGTTACGGGTGCATTACAGATTGTTGATCGTGAAAGCAACGACTGTGATTTTTTTTGGGTGTCAATAACATGAACATTTTTTAAGCCAGAATAATTGCGTCCTACTTTATGTAGTGTGCTTCATGACATGAGCTTCTCATGTATTTTATTGATTTTGTGTTCTATGTAGTGTATTGGTGAAATGGGTGGCATTGGCATGGCTATTCTACCATTGAAGACCTTCCAACTATTAAAATAAATTCTATCTATTCAAAATATACATAGTTTCAATTGATTAGAAATTACCAATATCTATGAATGGACATATTATTGAATGGAGGCTTGCCTTCTTTTCACCATATCTTCATCTTTCATGTCACTGTTATCTTTAACCTACAAATGTGTACTCTTTCAATTTATTATACTATTTAATAATAATAATTTTATTTATATGTTATATGTTATATTTATATTTAAATTATATTAAATATAAATAATATAATAATAAGTTATATATATATATATATATATATTATTATTTATTATATTTTTATTTTTATTATATGTTATATTGTATAATATATTAAAATAATCATGTTACATTGTATTTTTAATTATTTTTTTAATTCAAAAATTGAATTAATTTAAGACTTGATTACTAATACAACTATTCAAAAAGACTTCTAAATTAGAATAATGTTTTATTATCCTTTTGATACCATAATGTGTGTTTTTAAAAAACTCCATATCATATTTCCTCACCACTAAAATAATATATCCAATTGTAAAAAAAAGAGTGACAATATTTTGAAAACTAAACAATCAAAATAAACATTTCAGAATATGATGCCATTCTATTTTTTTGATCTATAAATGCGGCTCTATGGGGCCACATTTGCATATTGATTTCAAAATTAAATTTACATCTTTCGCCCCTAATTTTGGGTCAAAACATCTTCATTTTTACAGCTTGTAGGTTTTGCCTACAAAATTGACTCACAATTTCTCAACACGTAGGAGAAGCATAACCCTTAACCCATCCCCTTTGCTACTACATACTATCCATACATTCTTCATTTACAATATTATTTCAAAATTTGTATACAAATTAAAATGGATTGTCCTCTTACCCAGTTACTCATCCTCCTCAACATCAACTACTTCGTCAGCATCATCCCCTGCATCTGTTACCAAGCCAAAGGACCACCTTGCATCCCCAAAATCAACACCTTCTATGAAACCTTTGAGGAAATTGATGCCAGTGTAGGCATGGGATATTCATTATGGAATTTCCATTCCAATCTCCCACATTATGAATGGCACAAGAAGGTCATCGTCCTTTTCACCTAATCTCAGCCGCATGATGCCATCAAGAATCAGACCATGTCCTTTGCAGGTACCCCTTCAAACCTTTGCATCACTGCTTCTAGACCAATTTTTCCATAAGAGCTCCCACCAAGTTCTCTGACTCCCCAACATTTAGTAGGATAACAAAAAAATATCGAGGCCACGTTTAAATTCACTTGACACTTTCATTCTTGTTCAAATAGTCATGCCCCAACACCAAATGTAGGGCTGGAGAACTACTCCTACTCCAGTCTTGAAAATCGCCATTATCCTCATCTCATAAATATCTTTGTAAAAAGTCATTTACCATTTTCTCAAAATTACGCATATAGATGAGTCAATGTTTTCTCTCACTGCTTATTGCATAGTGGTGTACACCACCTACTAAGGTTAAATAGCCCAAGCATCATGGTTATCTTGTAGCTATCATACCCCTTCTTCCTTTCACTTACTATCTCATAATGGTGGTTGTCTCATCCATTATACTTGATCGATACTGTGATCTTGGGATGTCATGCCAAGGTTATCGAATTCATGTTATTCATCAATTGATAAGACCTCAAACAATAAAGTATCTAATGACAAAGGCAAAGAAAAGGTAAATGAAATCAAGTAAGAATTCACTAAACAATGGATTAGGAAGAGAGATCAAAAAAATGACGAATCTGTCTCTGCACTGGCAGAACAGAGAAATCATGCATCGACAGGAGATTCTTCCTCTAACTAAGGAATAATCCTTAGAGGTAAGACAACTAATTGAAGATCATGCATTTACCCTCAGTTGGTGGTGAGAAGTTATATTTCTTCTTTACTGACACACATGTTGAGTATTCACTTCACCGACGAAGAATTTATTGCGGTTGTAAGTTAACTTTTTGGTTATAAAGCTCGACAACTTCTCATTTTAATTCACCAAGCATTCAAGCATTCGAAGCAGAGAGAAATTGAGCAAAGGAGAAGCAACAAAGGTTTTTCAGAGATTCAAGGATTTCTCAGCTAAAAGGTATTTATCTCACGCAATGGCATCTTCATCTTCTGTTCCCAAATTCGTTGCAAACCCTACCATTGTGGAGAACATAAAATGACCTAGACCCATTTTCAAGATAATCCCTAAGATAGAAAAATTGGACGACTCCATTGGTGCATTTTTGAAAATCCTGAAAGGAGTTGCATTTGTTGAAGACCCTAGGGCATACATACATTGCTACATTGAAATTTTAGGGTCCGAAGATTTGAGGAATATGTTCATAAATATTATCACTGACAAACATGGGGTAGTTAAACCGGAACACAAGGTTATTGAGGATTTAGGGTTCATTAACATCCTCCATATGCCGAAATTATCAGATGAAACCATCTGCTATGTTCTTAGCAAGGTTCACGGTGAATTTATGTGGTTAAACTCAGTATTTAAGATCACTAAGGAAGCTATAAGAGTTGTTACTAGTTTACCCTCCACCGGCACTAGGCCTGACAAGAAAAAGAAAATTCCAAACAAGGAAGTTATGAACTTAACCAGAGCTACATATGACAACAAATCACTTAGGGTCAATGATATAACAGATAACAATGTTAAATTTGCAAGTATGCTCATTGGTTATAAAGTTTCTCATACAAACAGACTAAATTTTGTATCTAGTTTATGCATTCATAGTGCTCATGAGATGATCTTGAATAATGCTAAAATTGACATCTGTGAATGGTAAAAGGATGAATTGCTAGAAAATTTGAGCAAGATAAAAGGAGATAAGAAGGGAACCTTTAAATTTGGAAATCTGATTGTGTGTTTAATGCTTTACTTCTCAAAGGAGATTCTTGGTATTAGACATAAGGATTTTTCCTATGATATCTCTGTTGGAAAATAGATAAAGGAGGCAATTACCGGCATGGGATGTGACAGTGAAAAATTGGTATCAAAGCCTAGTCCTCTATTTGCAGAAGCCTAACAACTTGAGGAAGATTCTGAAACCGGTTCGAAGAAGAAAGTTACTCCAAAGAAGAAACCAGAATAAAAGGAACTAGATACTCTTTCATCAGAAGAATTGGTAAATGAAATTACTCAAGAAGGAAATCTTAGTAATGTTAATAAATTTTATGATTTTTTCAAGGATTCAGATAAGGATACTATTGAGGAAAGTATTATTTTGTATCTGGATATATATAAAAAGGTCCTTATTGAGGTTGTAGATGTTCTTCCTAATGATTTATACTTAAGACTTGAAGCAAAGAGAATGTTTGTTATGAAGTTAGACAAGAAATTGAAGGTAGAAGCTCTATTAGCTATGTATCCTGTTAATTCCAAGTAGGAAATTGATGACCTTATATCTAAAGCCAATAGAACTATTTTTGTGAGTGGTCACCAGCAAGTTAGTCTTATGGCTGGCAGAGTGAAAGAAATTGCATATGAAACAACAGATAAATGGGATATATTTTTTGTTGAGAGAGAGAAGAAAGAAGAGAAAGATAGACAAACAACTGATAAATCATTCACTAAAGTGTATCAGAAGACATACAAGGGTAAAGGCAATATTGGCAGTGTAATTGATATCACGGTTAAGGACAACCTACCACCACCGACACTGGACACCCCTCCAATGATTTCAGAGGCACCGACACAAATAGATAGTCAACCTGAAAAAGAGAAGGTAGAGAAAGTAACAAAAGAAGACATTAATCCGGAGTCAGACATTCTTTTTACCATGAATGTGGACACTCAGGATTTTAATATTGTATTGGATAAGGAAATTGTAGAGGTAAAGAAAGCTGAAGCTACAAATGTTGAGGTCTCTGAGTCACCGGTCAACACTATTGACTCTCAGCTTAACACTTAAATACTAGCAGAAGCAGAAACAGGGCATGAACAAAATATATTTGAACAGGCAGATAGTAAGACAAAAAGTAAGAATGAGAATAAGATTGAAGATAAGAAGGAAGAAAAAGTGGAAAAAGAAGAAGTGGTTAAGGCAATTGGACAGGTATCTGGAGAAGAGAGGAAAGTTATTGTAGATCCTAGCACTCCTAGTACTTCTACTATGGATTATAGACCAACGAATGTTACAGATGTACTTTTAGATTCAATAAAGAGGATTATAGAATGCAATGCCTTAGCATTTAAGGCCATTGATGATACTTTACCAATTTTGCAATTGATTGCACCGACATGTAAAGTTGATCATATTGATGGATCCATAGGTAAATTGGACACTTTGTCCAAATTCATCTCTTCTAACATTCAAACTGTCGATAAGATAAATGAGGAGACCGTTAAGGAAAGAGTGAATAAGGAGAAAGATGAATTCTTTGACAGGACAATTAAAGATTGTATAGAACAGATTGATTCTTTGTTACCAACACTAAATTCCACCATTCTAGAATACAAAGAGTTGTACAGGGAAGCATGCAAGCCTCATCATCTAACCGAGGATATTGATAAGGAAATAAGGAAAACACAGAAGGAAATTGATGATATAGCTGATAATATGATTGGTTCTTCAAAACTTACTTCAGTTTTGGATCAGGAAATGACAACCTATGAAGAGAATATTGAAAAATTGGAAAGAGAGAAAGAAAGGCTAAGAATGAAAACCCGGGAGTTGAAGAACAAGCTTGGTCCTAGATTGGACAACTTATGAACACACCAGAATGAGCTGTCTAAAGTGACTATTCAAGGAGAAAGATCACCGGAGAAACAAATACATTATCTCACTAGTATGATCCGACAGACAAAGACCATAATTTCTGACAGTACTAAGTTTTTGCAAGGTCTTAACTTAGTTTTGGCAGACATTTTTCGGATCGTACATAACCGGCTACAAGTTTCTAGGTAAATTTCGAATATTTTTTATTCTTTTGACATCCTTTGTCATTGATGTCAAAGGGGGAGTAGTGGTGTATGAGAAAAATGTACAGAAGGAGATCATTTGCTCAAGGGGAGCACACTCATTTTTTGGACTTCAAATTTTGGATATCAGTTTTTGGATTTTTCTCATGAGTGTTGCCATCAATGACAAAGGGGGAGATTGTTGGCATTATACACTCAGATGAGAATAATTGATGTTGTCATTGATGGAAACCAACTGGTAACATGGTTCACAGGTTATACCGATAGAAGACTTCACCTACTGACACCGACAGTTACTACAAAGTTTATTCACACCAGCATCCAGTTACACCGGCAGTAGATCATACCGGCATCCAGGGCCGACATGAAATTAATATTGTTTATGCGAAATATTTTTTAATGTAATATTATATTTGTATAGCCAACATAATGCATTGTAAAGACTCATATATGTATGAGATCTTGTAGGTCATTTTGAAATGTAATTAGGTATGTATGTAAGCGGTATATGTTAGTGAATAATTGTATATGCACTTTGATGTATTTATTTTGAGAGCAAATAAGCAGCAGAGCAGAGTGAAGCAAGGTTTATAGTAGAGGTATCTGACAGAGCTTAAACATGTACTGAATCCAGCATTACAGATGCTATTTTGAAGCAGTACATTGTTATTGGATTTAACCATCCAATTGTGTAGTCAGTGGGACTCCATTTTGTGTTGAGCAGTGAGCTCTAGGTTGTTGGCCTTCCTGCATGTGCAGGCCCCTATTGTACAAGTAATATTTATTCATATTGGCCAGTGAGTAAATATTATGGGTCACAAATCCCACCGAGGTTTTTCCCCTACTGGGTTTCCTCGTTAAAATATTTGTGTTATGGTGTCCATTGATGCTTATTCTTTTGTTGCTCTTTACTGCATTATTATTTGCTTATTGGTATATTAATTTGGGTTATAAAGTTGCAAACAAGTTTAAATCTTTCATAAACCGGTTAGACATTGATTCACCCCCCCCCCCCCCCCCCTCAGTGTCTTTGGGAATTTCCTACCATCTAACAGTCTCATCCATTATACTTGATCGATATTGTGATCTTGGGATGTCATGCCAAGGTTATCGAATTCATGTTATTCACCAATTGATAAGACCTCGACTTCCTCTTAAATCATATCAACCATCATTTTTACGACATCATATTCCATCTCGTTGCCTTCTGGATACACATACACAATAGCAAAATCCTTGAACAATTTAATCTCCCCTTTAATATATTTGAGCTAATTTCCCAGTCTCCAATTTGGATTTTAGCCCATATGAATGACATTAATTACAATTTGTGAGCCCCCTTTTAGGTGTATTTTATCACATTTAAATTTTATTCCTACAATGAAGTCCAATAAGGTTTCCTAAAACATTGTTATATTGTTCATAGCTCAATCCATCCACTTTCCTACCATCAATTGGACCCTTATGTATTTTTGACAAGAGATTCTAATGAATACTAGGAGGGGGGGTGAATTAGTATACCAAAAATTATTGAACTTAAACTCTTAAACAATTCAGCAGTTAACCGGTATAATAGATTTACTAACAAACCGGTTAAGACAAATGCAAACCAAACAACAAATAAAGCATTCACCCACAAGAGCACAATCACCATAACACAAGAGGTTTTGACGTGGAAACCCAAATGGGAAAAACCACGGTGAGATGAAACTCACAAGTAACTATCTGTAGAATAGTAACCAGACCGGTTAAGGTCATACAATGTTCTTCACCAGAATAGATCCTATTAGGAATCTAGATCTTTGTTAGGAGATAAGTCCTGTTAAAGACTACCTTGTGAGAGGATTTCAGATCCATAGTTGTGAACCACCTTGTTAGAGGATTTACAAAGGCTTTTCCAGGCCTACCCAGTTAAGGGTTTCAGACTTGTCAAAGATGTGAGTAATCAACAAGTGAGTGATCTAGATACTAGCACAGTATGCTTGGTTAGATCCTTGATAGCTCATTGTTAATGCACATTTAGCATTACTTCAATCTTCAGTATCTCCACACTTTGTTTCTTCACACAGACCTAATATTCTCTTCTATGATCACACATACAAAAACCTCATGCACTGCTAAAACCCTATCAACTCCTAAAACCCTAGACATGATGTCCTTATAAAGGAATCTGATTTCATGTCGGTCCAATAGGATTACATTGCAAGTTCCTAGGTTCAATGCATCTAGACACATTTGGTAACATGACACAAAATCACCACCAAAGTGTCGGTGGATGATAACTCATCACAGAAATACCGGTTGGTAACTCATCACAGAGTAATACCGGTTCATTACCGATTACCGATTCATACATTATACTAATTACTGGTTTGTCAAAATGAAGACTGGGAAAATGTTAACAACCGCTTTGTTCCTTCGTGCCGCTTTGGGATCCTCAAACTGCTTGAGGTCTTCATATTTCTTTGTGATCGGTAAACATCTTCTGCAAAACATTGATAGTCTAAAGACTATAATTCATAGTACCGGTTGGAACAATTACCAGTTGAGCATAACTCATACATAGGGAAGTGATCATAAAACAATTGTGTGTCCATCAATGACAATCACAACATCATCAAAATGCCAACAATCTCCCCCTTTGGCATTGATGGCAACACTTAGGAAAATTTTGACATCTAAGTGTTTTACAACAAAAATATGCCATAATCAAAATTACTCCCCCTAAGCATATACACTATCCCTTTTTGCAAAAAATAGAATGTATACTACTCCCTTAAAGAAATATCATGAAAGTATACATAACATTCACCAAAATTTTAGATACTACTCCCCCTTTGCCAACAATGACAAAGTACTGTAGAATAACCCTTGTTTCTCATTATCATTAAAATAAATAAGTATTTATGACAATAATGAGTGAAACTTATCAAAAACTGATTTAAAATCCTACATAAAAGTCTTCATGGATAATGACCATAACTCAAGTAATGAGGTAGCCACCTCACTTTCCGTCTGCATCTATGATACCTATTCTTCCATGGCATCAATTGTGCTCAACTCTTGAGTGGTTGTTAATGCTTCCAGATTAAGAAAGCACTTCTGAAGAATTTGTAGTCTGGGTAATAAAACCAGTTGAAGTTCCTACAAAGCTCTTGCCTGGTTGCTAATCTCCACTTCTATTCTGGCAGACTGAAGCTGATATCGGTGAATAGTTTTCCCATATGTAGTAAAAGAATCATAGGACATCTTAAAGGTGCTTATGTATGCTTGCAAATCAGATTACAGTTCACCCTTTTGTGCAAGCACATCATCACAAAATAGATGGGGTTGGCTGATTTTTCTTAACAGTAGCTTGCCCTCATCCATAGCATCTCTTATTTTCTTCTGATGTTTCAGAAGTTCAGACCAGAGCTCGTTCAGTTTCTTCACTAAGGCAATGTTTAGTGCCTTTTGATGCTTCTTCCGTGCATTAGCTTTAGCAACCTCTTCTAAGCATTGTACCTCATCCTCCACAACTGTACATAGAAGTTTCATTTTTCCCAGAGAGGAATCGGTACCGGGGAGGTTGGTACTAGGAATTAAACTGGTAAGAGTGTCAATCGCAGTTTGAATGCCATCTTGTTCCTTTTTCCTCCTTAATGTTTCCAGTCTCTCCTGAGCTAGCTTTATGCTTTGCAGCAACTCTGATTCATCGACAGATTGGAGGTCAATAGGACTAGTGATGTCACCCAATTTGGCTTGACCACCAATTGCCTTTGGGGTCTCCACTTGTGTGCTCTTTGCTGCTTCCTTCTTCTGTTTGGCTCTTTGCTTTTCCTCTTCTGCCTTCTTTTGCTCCTCTTCTTCTTTCTTTTTCTTCTCTTCTTCCTTCTTCCTTTCTTCTTCCTTCTGCTTCTCCTCATTTTGTTTCCTCTTCTCCTCTTCTTTCTGCTTCTCCTCTTCTTTCTTTTTCTCTTCCTCTTTCTTTTTCTCTTCCCCTTTCTTCTTTTCCACTTCCTTCCTTTTCTCTTCTTCTTTCCTTTTCTCTTCCTCTTTCTTCTTCTCCTCATCCTTCTTCTTTTCTTCTTCTTTCCTCTTTTCCTCTTCTTTTCTCTTCTCTTCTGCTTTTTTCCTCTTCTCTTCCTCTTTCTCTTTGTCAGCTTTATCCTTCTCCTGTTTCTCCTTGTCTGTTTTCAGAGTGATATCATCACCATCCAGTACGTCCACATCAATAGTGCCCACCTATTTTGTAGCTTGTTCTTCCTCATCATCAAATGCCTCAATCGGGTTTCCAGTTCTTGTTCAGCCTTTCTATGGGCTTCAACTACTTGGTGCATTTTCAGAGCGACTTTGGCATGGAAGTGTGTAACAAGAGTCTTCTTCTTCTCATGAAGAAGGGGCCTTTGTACCGATTCACGATTTCAAACAGTTCAGAGTTAGAAGCATCAGGGAAGTATTCTGCAAAAATCTTCTCTCTGATCTCCTATTCTTTCTCGATGGCAATGCACCATTTATTATCTAAATAATTGTATAAAGAATCAGGTGTCTCAGATCTAATTTCTGATGGCGACCGTTCATACACATAAATAATTGATGATTTCCTGCTCTACTTCTTCTCTCTCACTATCACTAAAATCATAAAAATATTCTTTCAAATCACTAAGCAATTTTCTTTTAATGTTCTTAATAGTCCTCTGACAATGTGTCATCGGCTTATAAGAAGACATATCAATATTTACTGGTGTTGACGAGGTAGGTGTATTACCGGTAATTTTTTCTTTCTTGCTTGTCTGCCTAGTCTTTTTAAGTTGTACTTCTGGTTCTGTATCCTCAGATTCTGGTGAGTTGCTCTTGGTCTTCCGCTTTCTTTCAAAAACTTTAGCGGGAGCAACTTTTGGTTTCTTTTTGGTTGGTGACCGTTTGGTCACTTTAGGGCTAGCAGAGGTAACCGGTACTGATACCGTCGGTGCTGCTTTGCCCTTTTTCTATTTAGGGTTCTCAATTGGAGGTGTTATCCTCTTTAAGTAGGTACCGGTGCGCTTTGCCTTAGCATCAAGCGGCGAGGCAAGCAGGGTAGAGGCTTACCTGTCTAACATGTCATACATGACCTCATATCCCATAGGTTCTACTTCTTCCTATCTCGGCTCTACTGCCTTTATTATGCACTCATCTACTTTAATGGTAAAGCAGATGTCCTCTTCATACTTCTTAACAATATCTCCAGATATCCTCATCCTCTGGCTCATCTTTCGCCTGAATTAATCAAAAAATTTATTCAAGACCTCAGGATAACCAGTTCCCATCGCTTGGAGACTTTCCCTAATTTTTTTGGTGACCGATTGGTCAGCAGACCATTGAATATCACCGACTCCCAGGAAATAGCCTTGGAAGTAGAAAAATAGGCTGACCAATAGTTGTCCAAATTTTAAACTTAGGGCACTGTCCTGTTTGATGGACTTCAAGTTTTGTAGAAGTTGCTTCTACATACAGGTGCATAGATCAAATGAAGCATCTTCCTTGATCATTCTGTAGGTGGCATTCACTGCAGTAGCAGAGATAGAGTTTATCCTGCTGGCATAAAATGTTCGATATCCAATCACCATGCAAGCATACTTGACCAAGTCATCTTTGATGGTGTTGACGGTCATTCCCTGTTGGTCGCTTAGAGAACCGGTGAGCTTAGTCATTTCATTCTTGATGATCTTCCTTAGGGCTGGTACCTCACCTCTGTTGTAGAAACCGGTGATGACATGAACTGCTTCAGGAGTAATGTCATGCGTCCTTTCAAGATACATCTTGTCGCCATGCACTCTTCTCAGAATGATGCGGATGTGCTCTTCAATGAATTCTTCAAGGAAATAAACCGGATTGTGAAGCTTCTTCCTCTCCAAGATGTTGTATTCTGGTTTGATCTTCTTGTCATCCCCATAGAATAGACCTAGCTGAGAGTGAATCGCTAGAGATCCTAGGTTTTCCAGTTTGCAGTCAATGTACCCTGAAATATCCCCTTCAACAATGACTCCGGTGGGTATTTGAGACAAGGCATTGTATTTCATCTTCCGTTGGATAAATCCACTGAATCGACATGTGTATTAGAACTGGAGTGCGATGCAGAAGCCATGATTAACTGATAAACAAGAATTTTGAGAAATACCTTCAGAATTTTAAGATTTAGGGTTTGCAAATTTAGCTTCGCTTCACACCACTTAGGTTGTTGGATTACCACTTTGTGTTCTTCACTTGATTGATTGACACTATCTCCGGATTCTGCTACAAAGATTTGAAATCTCTCTGAATCGCAAGTCAAATCACCTTTTGTCGCTCTGCTCTTGAAAAATTCTTTGCTCGTATGAAAAATAAATATCCCCTAACATAAGGAAAATAAAAAACCTACATATATTATTTAAGCTTGCTTAGGTTAATAGGAGTGGTTTATATGAGGACACGTGGCGAAATACTTCAGCTACATGTGTAACTCTCCACCTCACATGGGTAGTTGAGTTACACACCCTCTTTTGGCTTGTTGTGCCACCTCTCATAACCACTATTTTGTCATTTCCTAAGTGGGTTATGGGGTAGTTGGGTTTCACACCCTCTTTTGGCCTTATGTGCCAACTTTCTCAACTCCTTTTTTGTCTTCATGTAAGGAGGTTATGCCACATGTTTTGGCATTTACCAAGAATGTAAAACCTCCCACTTTTTATGGGGAATAGGAGTTAATGCACCCCTTGGATGTATATGCTTATATTTTTCTATATAATAAGCACTATACTCTCACCTTCACTAGTCAAGTAGGTGAAGCGATAGCTCAGTGAGAGCCTTCTCCAAATTCTCCTCTTTGTCTCTATTTTCTCTCATATTGAAATTATCTTCATTCAGCTATTTTGATCTTCGATCATCCGTTGTGTGAGGAGTTGCATGTGATCTACGACCGACATCAGATCTTGGCTCGATTCTCGCTTCTCGCAGAATCTCACACAAAAATTCAAATTTTCACTTGCAAGTCAAAATTCACAATTACATTTTAAGATTAGTGGTTAATTTCAAAAACCCTAATTTAAAAATTTTTAAAAATTGAGCTTGTGGTTTGTTTAAATTTGGTTGTTAATTTCAATTCCAATTAAAAATTACAATCTTGGATCAAATTTCAAATTTAAATTTTAAAATTAAGTGTTTAATAAAAAGAGCCGTAATTTTTAAATATAAATTAATCTTGTGCATTTCCCAACTTTTCAATTTCCAAATTTCAATCCTAGAAATAATTTTAAAATTAAGAGGTTCTTTTTACAAGGCCCTAATTTTAAATTTAATTTTCTTATGGATAACTTTAAATTTAAATTTTTAAATTAAGAGGCTATTTTTAAAAACTCTAAATTTAAATTTAAATTTTTATTGGGTAAATTCAAATCTTCTAGTGGGTAATTTTAAATTTAAATTAAGATGTTATTTTCAAAGCCCTAATTATAAATTTAAATTTCCTAGGAGGTTGCATAATTTTTCAATTGAATAATCATTTTTCTAAAATTTTGAATTATTCAATTATTTTGCATTCTCATTTCATTTCACATTTTTCAAAATTTAAATCTCAAAAAAAAAATCAATCAAATTTGAATCTCACCAATTTACATAAATTAAGTGGTTTTATTTATAAAATCCTCATTTATTTCAATTAATGTGCTTGGATTTAAATTTTAATATTCATCATGGCAATTAATGGATTTGATCTATTCGCTATTTCACATATGATTACATTGCTTTTTACGTACATTTATTATAATCATGCATTGGATAATGGCTTCTTTCACTTCATGTCACTTCTTTTCATTAATACCACTTGGACATATTGCATTATTCACATTTCCAAGTTGCTTCCTTTTCATAAATTAGATCTCAAATCTTTCATGTATCATGTATGTTGTTTTATGGTGATGATTTTAGGAAAATGCATTTCACATATAGATCACCTCAAAGCTTTTGTAGATTCTAATCCTAGAGATGTTAAAGTAAAAAATAATACTTGTACCTCTCCTAGGGTGTTAGAGTAATCTTTTATTAGCTAATAATTATTTATTTAATTATTAGTCTATTATACTCTATGCTTAAGCTAAACTTATGAATCTTATAATTCTTTAGGGTTTTCACCTTTAGGGTTTCGAGTATCCTTTTATAAGGATTCTCTCTTTGTATTTTCATAACAACTGTAATTATTGAATTGCATTCTTGTTGCACAATCAATATGACTCCTCTTTTCTGGATCTCTGAATTCTAGCCTCCATATCTTTTTTGCTTCTCTCCATCTATGACAGGTTTGCATGCTAGGGATCTTTGGGAGCTGTAGAGTTGATTTTTCCTCAACTCCAATATGGTATCAGAGCTCCAGATCTGCATGCCCTTGTTCTCTTCATGAGAGATTTTGGGCCTTGTTCTTCAGATCTGTGTATTTGGAGGGGCATCTGGGACATGATTTTTTATTGGCACATTTTTTGAGGCACGAAAAATCCATATGGTTGTACCTACAAATGCGTCAGAAAATTTTCGTCAATTTTTTTTCTTTTTCTTTTACCCTTTTTAATGCCCTAAAAGGGTTTTTTCCCTTTGGTCGTAACTTGGTCATACGGAGGCACTTTTTCAAAAACCTTATATCTTCAGAAAGCTCTTTCTGAGCTCTATCTAGATCTGGAGGTTTGAAATTTTGATTTTGCTTTTTTGATGGCATTTTTACTGTCAAAGCTAGAGGTTCCTTTTTGCACTTCGGGAGACATCACTTGAGCATCCGAACTCCATTTTTTGAAAACTTTATAATGTTGGAAATCTTGTTCTGTGTAATTTCCAGTCATATGAGTGTTATTTCCAGATTCCGCTCCAGGTATATTTTATTCATTTTTTTCTTTTCAGCACTCTGGTGAATATCTTGGATGTTTCAGGTCCTAGGATCTCTTTCTTTGAGTAGGATGTCTTGTCTTTGGCCACTCTTTATGTTTCCAGTCTTCTATCTCTTCTGATCATTATAGCATTTTATTTATGAAAACGCACTGAGATAAAGTGCCATCATGCATTGTATACTTGGGATCTTGCACATCTTGTGCCTTACTATACATGCACTACTTATAAAGTACCATGGGGGGTTGATGTTTGCCTTTGTTTGCCATCTACCTTTGTCACCTGAGTGTTCCTTCCAAGACATTAGCCTCATGATGTGTGTCAAGTGAGCGTTCCTTCCACGACACTATGTACTTTCTCTGCACCTTTGTTGTTCCTAGTTCTTCGTCATGCAGTTCTTATTGGTCATTCTTTTCAAAATCCCTGTCCCTCTCCCTTTACAACATTATGGGGAGGTTTGTCCTGTTATTCTAATGATTCCTTGGTTCAATTGATCAGCTCTTCAGGCTTTGGTGTTTCATGCCATATGTATCTTCAAGTTCAGTTATTTGCCTTTGTTTGCCATTTGATTCGAGTAGTGTCATTTGAGGGCACTCATGCAGATTATAGTCTTCTCTACCTAGTCTTGTTCTATTTCAGTGGAGTTTTTTAGATAAGCAGTTACTCTTTGACAATGTTTGCATCTATTTCATGCTTCAGTGGTGTTCTTTCATGCTTTTTTTGTTCCTATCTTTTGGAACACTCTTGTTTGGAGGCTTCTTAGTCCTTCACTTGAGCTTTCATCTCTTCTTGGAGAGGATTTTTGTTCCCATGGGGTTTTCTCCTTTTTCTCCACTTTACAGAGATTTTATTGTACTTGGGTACCTCATCAGGCCTAGTTTTCGGGACCCATTGTTGCTTTCCTGTATTTTTTACATGCTTTTTTAGTTCTTAGTTGTTTTTTAGCTACTCCCTAAGTTCATCTTAAAGGGGGGTGTTAGAGTAATCTTTTATTAGCTAATAATTATTTATTTAATTATTAGTCTATTATACTCTATGCTTAAGCTAAACTTAGGAATCTTATAATTCTTTAGGGTTTTCACCTTTAGGGTTTTGAGTATCCTTTTATAAGGATTCCCTCTTTGTATTTTGATAACAACTGTAATTATTGAATTGCATTCTTGTTGCACAATCAATATGACTCCTCTTTTCTGGATCTCTAAATTCTGGCCTTCATAGCTTTTTTGCTTCTCTCCTTCTGTGACAGGTTTGCATGCAGGTGATCTTTGGGAGCTATAGAGTTGATTTTTCCTCAACTTCAATATAGGGTATCTAATGTGAATGAAGAAAGAGATAATTCTCCTATCAATGATCTCTCTAAGCGAGAGCAAGCATTGAAGAGAAACATGGCCCCATCTTCTTCTCATGCACATACCCTTGCGTGAGGGGGGCAAGATCAAAATATTGGTGTTTTCATTATTCTAGATCATCCTTATTCTCCTAGAGCCTATCTTAAACATCAAAAAAATTGTAGAGAAGATGATGCCATGCATTTCATTCATGATCTCTCTCCCCATATAGCATTGGGTAAAGATGATTCCTTAGATGATAAGGATATTCCTTCCCAATCTACCAAAGAGGATATGCATGATGAAAGAAAGGAAAATCCTTCTCCACAAGATGTTCCTTCTTTATTTACTAATCATTTCATTCCTTCTAAACATCCTTACACTACAAGCTTCAAATAAATTTATTACAATGTTCCCCCACCTTCTCAATTAACAAATTCTTATACGAGTGGCTTTAACATAATATCGAAACAAGGTTTTAGAGGACAAGGACTTGGAAATTTTGAACAAGGAATTTGAGTCCCTATAAACTCTCCTACACAAATCACCACAAAAGGCCTAGGAAAAAATAATAAATCTCCTATGGATGACCTCCTTAGGATTCAAGACTTTAAATATCATCTTGCAAGACAACAAGCCATTCATGCTTGCAAAAGTGCTTCTTCTTCAAAAAAATCCGTTTTGTTCATTTCATCAAACTCGTGATCACCATGTTGATGATTGTCTTGATTTTCAAAATTCAATAAAAGAATTTATTGATAGTCGCAAAGTTACAATCATTGATGACAATCCTTCTTCTAATAATAATAACCCTTGTCCTCAATGTCAAAAGAATAAGCCTACACCTATTGATGATCAAGAAAAATTGGCTACTAGAATCTTTTTGAAATTGAAGTATGATAAGAATGTTGTTTTTCCTTTTGTGAAGTTTAGCACTAAGCATAAAGAAAGAAGTGAATATTGTCTTTTTCATCATGGTGGTTCTCATTCTCTTGGAAAGTGTAAAGAATTTAAGGATTTTTTTCCAAAACAATACGATCGTGCTTGTATATGTCTTTGAACAGATCTTGCTCTCTTTCTTGGTGAAAAGGTAGTGCCTTAACACTCCTCTCACCCCATGTTGCTCCACACCCTATGACACTAGCAGTTAATTTTATTGGGGGCTCTTTGTCGTTAGAGATGGTGCTTTTTCAATTTCAAATATCTTGGGGTAGCAACATGACCCTCTTATATCTCTATCCTATCTCTTATCTTCAAAGTTTCACCATATCCTTTATGGATTGCATCATTCATAACTTGATGTCCTTTCTTGCATTGAATTATACTTCATGCGATGTCTCTCATGAATAATCTCTCATAAGGAAATGTGTGAATTATTCCCCCTTATCTATCCTTGTCTTCTTGCTTGGGGGGAAAGGGTGGCTTCTTCCCTTTCTCTCTTTCTATCTAAAATATCACTATTCCCTTTAGGGGTTGTATTTTTCATGTGTTGATATCCTTTCTTGCAATGGTATGTCTCTAATGATTAAAATCCATCCTTAGGGTAATTTGTGATCTGTCCTTTCTTTCTCTCTTTCTTTATCTCTCTCTTTGAAGATTACCTCTTCTTTAGAGTTGTATTTTATATATACTAATGCCATTTCTTGCATCGGATATTCATTCATGTGAGTACATTGTGAATTTTATTATGTTGTATCTCTCTTTGGAAGATGTGTAATTCTTCTCATTGTCCTTACACTTGGGGGGCAATGATTTCTTTCTCTCTCTCTCTCTAAGGATCTACTTTTCCTTTGTTGAGTGATGTTTGTTTCATGATTTGGTATCATTACCTTGTGTGAAATTGTTGTTTTCTCAAGGATTATCTCTTATACAAGAGGTGTAAGTCCTTGGCTACAACCTGTTTTTCACTTGGTGATGTACACCTATCATAAACTTACCCCCTCACATTGGTTCAAAAGTGTGTCAACCTTTATCAAGAATCTCTTTCACCTAGCAATAGGGGGAAGGTATGAATTCTTGTTCCCCTTCCTTTCTTTTGGTAGAAGATATTATATTTGTTCAAGAAACTCCTCTTGGGAGTAGATGTCTTTTGATAAAATATCTCTTCTCTTCCAGGGATCTCCTTTACACTTGTTGCAAGATATCTCTTTTTCAACTATCTTATCCTTGCTTGAAGAGTATTCCCCTCTCTAGCTTGGATTTATGACATTGTTGCCTAAAGTATATCTCCTTGGTGTTGAAGGTTGGTATCCTTGTTTCTAGCTTCCTTAAGACATCAACATAGGGATATGTCGACATCTTAAGGGAGGGGGCACCCATATCGCTCCCTTTGTACCATATTGTACTATATTTTTGCATATCACTTTGCAGTCTTAAATGAGGTACGTTCATTCTTGAAACTAGAACAAAACTCTTACACGAGATGCTTCACGCCTGAAACCAGACGCAATATTTCATATATGTCTTAGATGGGGCAACACATCACCGAAACCAGAGCAAAACTCTTACACAGTATGTCCTTGAAACCAGGCATGTATCCATTTCAATCGGGGTTACGCATTCTCAAAACCAGAGCAAAACTCTTAAACGAGATGTTCCCAAAATTGCATATTCGCCCCTTGGCATTAGCATACACATTTGCACACACATTCAACCCTTGGAATTTGCATTTAGATTACATGTCTTAAATAGGCTGAAACACAATCAAAACTAGAGGAAACAAACTCTTATACGAAGTGCTATACACTTGAAACTAGACATCACTTGCACACACGCATGAGGATGAGTGGAACTAGTGGAATAGGGATAGAATATTCCTTCTCTCCTCCCCAACATATATCACCTAGATGTAAATATCTAGGGCCAATGCGTCTATGTTCTCCTCTCTCATCATTCTTCTCATGGATAACCTGGATAAACACATCTAGTGTATATTCATGCTCTCTCGTCTTCTTCTCATGAACTCGAAGCTTTACTATTGATAGTTCATGGATGATGCTTGCTTTTATTTTTTATGTGATCGCTTGTGTTTGTTAGATGACATTTTTCAAGAATCATATTAGTTTTTGAGACATTTTGATATCGAGGTCTCTTCAGCTAGTTGACTTGAGGTCTTGTTTTTGGTTCTTAGCTTTTGTTGTGTCTTTTGCCTTTTGATTGTTTTTTGTTTTGTGTTCCCTTGCATATGTTTGAGTGAGTTAAGATCCTAAGATTTGGGGCCTAGTTCCTTGAAATTGGTGAAGTCTTAAACTCCTTGTGATCTTGCTCTGCATTCCTCATCTCCTTCATTCCTCTTTTTTCTACTTTACCGTGAGTATTTGCGTAAGTTCATACTTTCGCTAAAGTGGGGGCTAAATGTAGCGTCCTAAAAATACACCCTTTGTAATTTTGACTACATTTGGTACCCTCACTTTAGTATTCTTATCTTCACACTTGATTTGGACTCAATTATGCTTGTATCATGCAACAAGGTTCATATTATATCATTTCTCCTTGCATAGCACCCTAACCCTGGCCCAAATATAGGGTAGGACTAGGGTGTGGCACCTTGGTCCTCACTGGGACCATGGCTTCATTCCATGGTCCTCCTTAGGTGGGCCCTAATTTGAATCCCTTTCCCCATCTCAAATTTGAGCGGGAAACCTTGCTCTATCTCATCCTATGTCGAAAAATTAACATAATTGACGAAAGATAAGTATATAAGGAGGTCTTCCCCTCTCATTTGGAAAAGAAGGCAATAAGGGGGATACAAGGAGATAGGTGAACATAAGGTGAACTACAATCAAGCATTGAAGCATTCATAATCAAGCATTTCTAGAGGTCGTCAAGGATGTATATCCTTCATCTATCCATTGTGGAGTAACATTACATCATTCATTTGCAAGCATGTGTGTGTGATTAGGGTTTTGTCATGTTAATGCCAGTTTCATACAACATATGTGATTACATTCAAGAAGAAAAACATCATCATCATTCATTGCAGATCTGAGGTATACCCTCCCATCATATATTTGAAGCATTTGCAATATTTCATTCAAGGTTGTTTCCAAACTGGGGTTTGCCTTAGGCAAATCCCTATTCCCAACCTTCTTCCCCTTATTTCATTGTGAAGGAAACAGGTACAGAGTTGTACTCTTCAGAATAAGCTTCATTCACAGAGACGAATTAACCTTTTTTGATGCACGAAAAGTTCGGAGGACTGTGGTGCCACGTCCTGGTCCAAACTTTTTAGGAGCTTTTTCAAAGGTCAAATTCAAATATGCTTACACTTCTCAATTTTGGGTGCTTAGCTCGATCCCGAATCTGTAGCTCAATGTTTTCTCAACTTTACTTTCATTTTTCAGTACTTTACCTATTTCAAAATTTCAAATTACAAAAGAGAGGAAAACCCCACAAAAATCAATCAATCCATTCAATATTCAGTCCTTATATGATTTTTGACTGAATCTAGTGGATTCCCTTCCCTGTTTTGAATGTAAAGGTTTCCCAAGTGAAAATTGATTCTGTGATTTCTCCTTCCTATGTTGCAAATTGTCAAATCAAATTTTCCCCTTTACAAAAACCACAATATCATTAATATTATCACTATATCTTTACTGGCTTCTATTAGCTATTTATCACATAATGGTTTTTCAACTTCTAGTTTAACATTTCATTCCATGAATTAAACAAGATATTTCCTTATAAATATTAAAATCGAAACAACTAGAAAAGTTGTATGTCTTCTCATTCTTTAAATTTCTTATTTGTAGGCAATTTCATTGTTTTTAAATTTGTATGTTTACTTAAGTAAAAAACCTAACATAGATCAATTGATTTTGCAAAATAGTAAAGAATAATTAGTTGATGAGAACTATAGCTTGAATCTTGTCATACATTTCAAACCTAAAGAATTTGTAGTTGGAAACCACAATATCATTAATATTATCACTATATCTTCAGTGACTTCTATTAGTCATTTATCACATAATGATTTGTCAACTTCTAGTAATTTTTCATTCCATTGATTAAACAAGATATACCCTTCTCCATATTAAAATAGAAACAACTAAAAAAGTTGCATGTCTTCTTATTTCTTAAATTTCTTATTTATAGGCAATTTTATTATTTTTTAATGGTATGTTTACTTAAGTTAATAAACAGAAAATGAGAAACCTAACATAGATCGTTGATTTTACAAGAAAGTAAAGAACAAATAGTTGATGAGACCTATACCTTGAATGTTGTCATGAATTCCAATCCTAAATATTTTGTAGTTGGAAACCACAATATCATTAATACTATCACTATATCTTTACTAGCTTCTATTACCTATTTATCACACAAGTTTATTAGAAATGATTCTTTAGGGCATGGATTTGATTCACCTAATATCATGTATTTTTATTTTAGGGATTTGGCCTAGAATCACTTGACTAAGTGGAGAGATCACTAAGCTCATATACTAGGGTGAAGTTATGAAATATTTGAGATATTATATCTGTGTAAATATGTTTTTATTTGCTCTTAATTTTTAAAATAATAGCAAACAATAATTAGGTGATTTGCTTCTATTTTGGTGTCTCCTGTACAAGATAATTTTGTGTCATTTTTAATGAAAAAAATAGGAGTTTGTGCAATGTCTCTCCCAAAATATCTATTAATTGATTAGATTTTAGTTGTTGTAAGTGGCAAACATTTTTTTTTTATCTTTTATGAAAAATCAATTTATTTAATTTTTGAAATACATATCTATTTGCATTGTGTCTAGATTTAATGTTGCATTCCTCATATGATCTCAACTTTTGTGAGTTGAGTTGATTGGGAACAAACTAATTTGCCTGCATATAATATATGGCCCACCCATCTACGTCATTGATTTGGGTCATCCATAAGAAACTATAGGCAATCATATATCTAAACCCATATCTTCAAACTTTTGAAATGAGATAATCCCCCCTTAGAATAGTAGGGACCCACCAACTATCAAGTGGAGGGAGGATTCATGTTACATATAGAACTGTGGTAGGGGAGAGGGCCTTGTGATAGGCTCAACTATAGTTGGGACGGGTAGAGGGGACGCTTGATAAGGAGCCCCATTATAGAGTAGGGTGTATGCTCTTTTATCCTTTCTATTGGGAAGAGGAATCGATCCACAACAACCAGGCTTCTAGAACTATTTAGCTTCTTGCCCTGAAATTTAGTTGGTAGATTAATGCGTTCAATAATAAACTTGCACTTGATAGTTGCTAGAAGGCTCAAGCTCGCCCTACGATTTGGCTGGAGTGGGGAAGGCCCCCTCTATAGTTCTATGGACCTACTATTCGTGAAGGGGAGTGATGTATCCCTAATAAACCTATCCTCTACCATGAAAATATTTTGGCGTCCTAGATGCCAATATTTTCCCTGCTTCAACAAGATATGTTGATTTTGACGTAATTATGTGAGAACAACAATTTGGCATACACCTTTTCTCCTAATATAATAAATTGCACAAGTTTTAATATTTTATAAGGATTTTATATTTTCTTTTAAAATATATTTATTTCATTAGAATTTATTGATTATGTTGGTGTTTTCAACTAATTTCTTGAGGATTTCCTATGAAACAACCAATTTCAATCAACATATCCTCATATCAGTGGTCAACGAATGAGATTTCAACCAAAAGGTTAAAATATCTCCTTCTCTTTAGGCTCTACAAGACCTAGGTGGGTGTACCTTTCAATATTTAAATAATTCATGCAAATATTGGAAAATATTGTTGACATGCAGATTGACTCTCAATGAAACTAAACCAAACTGCATATCTTTAACCTTGAATTGGCTCTATTAATGGGTAATTGACACAAATATGCACGATTGAGAGTAAATTCTACTCTAATCCTACTCCTACAGACAAAAAAGGGATAAAATATTTGAGGTGAATAAATTGGTATCTGAAATGTAATCAAACTATTAAAGATCAATGCCTAATCTTGGGTAACAGAGTCAGAGTGCAAAGCCTTTAAGCATTTCATGGATGTTTGAAAATTTGACCACTGGACCTAAACATCCATACATTACATAAATGATGCTTGCATCCCATTCCAAATTCTACTTACATGTCACCATTGTATTCCCTAATTCACTTAAACAAATTCATAGAATTTAATCCCTTCCTTGAAAAGAACCCGCAAACATATTTGACATCCACAATAAACTTGCAAAGAACAATTATTCTACCATTAATAGAAATAACTCATATGAATTCAAAGAGCACAAATGGGTGACAATTTGAAATGCATTTTCATTAATTTCTTGCAAATTGGTGAATTACAAAACTTTTACTGAAAACTGACTTTCTATTACTTAGACTCAAACTTTTATTCTACCCGCCTTGTTACAATATTTCAAAACCCTTTGCAAAAGATCTCGAAATCCATTTTATAAGAATCAAGGGAGTAAAACAAGCTTCAGAGCATTTGCATATGTGTTAAAATTTGATTTGATTATACATGAATATACCTATGGTATCTTTACATTTCATATATGACAACAAATATGTGCATCCTTAGGAGGGAAATGCAAATATAATAGTTTTCTTGATCAAAACTGTCGTTGAATTGGCTCGTTGTGGTGACATGTTGAAGTGTTGTATCATTGATGACTTTGTTGATGACAAAGTTTTGTTGTTGCTGACTTGGACCATGTTAGGGTGGAAATTTCTTTAAATTGAAATAAAAAGGAAATTGGCTTGTGAAATGACGAAGGCATTGAAATATGATTAAGTGATGTATCTACATTTCAAAGACAACCAATTCCTCTAAATCTGTGTGAATTACCCATGATCTCCTTGATCTGGCAAGGTCTTCATATATGTAATTGAATTGCACTTGAAATGTGGTCTATTCCTCCTTCCATGGTGTCTCTTTCTTCATGCTTTGCAAGTGTAGTATTGTTGGTACCATTCCATCACTGCTAATTCATTTGGCCATTGAAATTATCGTAATTGTTGCAATTTAGCTAGGATTTCCTTGGTTTTGCTATCAAGAAAGGCCTTGGTGTCATTAATAAATTTTTTATAGCCTACATTAACCTCAATAATCTTGTCCAAGGCATTATGGAAAAATCCCATTTGCAACTTTCTTCCATCATCTACCATTGAAAGAATGATAGGTATACACATTTCAAACTCCTACTTTCAATCTTCAAAACTCTTCATCTTTCCATATTTCTCATGTATATTTGGTATTGACCAGTGTGTTAAGGATTGAAAGAATTATGTCTTGCCCTTTATTTGTTTTTCTTTTACCTCAAGAAACGGTAACTCCTCAACTAACATAGTAATCATTTTATTAGTTGGAAATATCTGAGGAGGGGTTGTTTGTGAGTATTGTGTGGCCAAAACCAAGGTATTAAATATGTGGACCTTTGGTTGCCATCTCTCAAATAGTGGCCTTAACCCTGGTAACATTTCCCTGCACTGTTGTTTTGCCTGCAACATAGTCTGATATCCTCTGTACACTTCTTCAATTTTACCCAATATATTATGAAACATATGCCTTAAAATGCTCTCCATAACATTTGAGGCCTTTTCCTTTGCAATCTTCCTTGTGAGGAGTAATGCCTCTTCCATAGAATCAAACTTTCCTGCATATTGATTTATCTTCTCTTTCAACCTAGCCACTTCATTTATAAAAGATTCCCCTTAAGTCACTATTGGGGGTGATAGATAGCTACAATTCCTTTAGGATCAAGAGCTTCCTCACAATTTATAAGGCTCTCTTCAACCTTGTTAGGAATTGCATGCATAAAATATCAATTATATGCAAATAAAGATGAAATAATAATAGTGAAGAAACAATTTTTAACGTGGTTCACCCAAACTCGGGCTACATCCACCAAACAGTCTCATCCAATATTATTATCCAGCAAATCGAACAGATTACAACCAACAATCTCTTGCAACTCAATACCGCTACAAAATGCTACAACAATTCTCAGAGAAAAACCTAACCCTTAGCCGTTTTATCATGATTTATGTCAGTTACAAAAATAGGGTTAGAATATGTCAACCAATAGAAAAATAACACCCAATTCCTTTATAATATAATAAAGTTGTTGCTGCCCCTGGACCTCGCAAGGGGCGCTGCCCCTTGACCCCATCTTGGGGGCGTTGCCCCCAAACCCCCATTGAATAATTTTGGGGGGAAACTACAATGATAAAAGGGTAAAATTTAACCCTCAAGTCTAATTAGGCTCCATATGACAACAAACCTTATATTCTCTACTTATGTATTATTTTATATTTCAAGCAAAGCAACATTTCTCTTCATCAAGTCATCCATCTTCTTCTGTTGGTCTTTTGCTGCAACTTGAGCAAACATTTCTGCATACAATGTGATTGGTGTTGCCTCCAATGCAGAAGTATCTTTTAGAGTCCAAACTACTACATTTCCCATTGTTTCCTCAAAACCATGAAGCAACTTTGGCTTATCAGTCCATGGTGCCTTAGTCCATTATGCCAATCACTTGAGGGTAGGATTATATCCAATCCCTCTCACTCCTATTACACTATGAAATTTTGTGGCAATCCTATTTTCTGATTTGATCTAATAAGAAGACTTTTTCAAGATCCCAATTCAGGACTAAAATCATCTCACTTTCTTTAACCATTTTCCTCACTTCTTTGGGAGTGATATCAATATCATTGATATTTATCTGTGATACGTCCTCTTCCGAGGACTCCTTCAATATCATTTATAACAAAAGAATCTCGAATTTAGGAGACTTAATGAATTCATCACCAGTAATGAATTGCATGGTTGCAATCATCCTTTCATCCTGCACGTGTTCCATAGGAATGACATTGGGTAGTGTTGATCTATCCTCCTCTTGTTCTCCTTGATCCTCAACATTGTCACTTTGAAAGGGGGGAAGTGGTTGATCAATTTCTTGCTCAAATCATGCCCTTAGTTCATCACTAGCTATCTTCTCTACTCCTTTTTCCTCAACTACCTCCTATATTACCACATTCTATGGTTGCTCAATCCTAGGCCTTTTGGGTGGGGGTTGTGATGCTTGGTCACCTTCTTTAGCAATCTATTTTTCTTTGATAGCAACCTCTTTTTCTCTAGCTTGTGTTAGCTCAGGCCTTTCTTCCATTGGTGGTGCATTGGAAAGATTTTGGCCATATAGTGCCTCAAAGTCGTCAATCATGAGAGTTATCCTTTGCATCTCATTTTTTACTTCTGCATAAAAACTAGTGAAACTAGGATTCCAATTTTTTCTTTCATTTTCTTGCCTCAACAAAATATTCTATTTCTTCCTTTTGTTCAAGGCTAGACTAATAGATGGGCAGTTCCTAACAATATCATAGAGCACTTCATGATAATAAGGCTTACTTTTCATCCTTATTGTTCTCATATCATATATGTAACCCCAGGGTCATAATTTCTCACCCTGCCACTTTGCAAATGGTACATGTCCTTCATAAATTCCTCCACCTTCTCCAAAGTATCACAACCTATTATAAAATCATCAAATCTTGTGTATCATGGCAAATGTGTCCCCTTTTTCTTAGGTTCACCCATTGCTGCTCCATCCACATGAGTTGCCACATGAATTTCAAGAATGCAAGTCTAGGGGGAACAACCCTAGGTAACCTATGATGTGCTAGAGGGAAACCATATACCCTAATCATTGTGTATTATGCATAATAAAACCAATCCCAAAGGTTATGATTGAATTCATCTTCTAGTGTTGGCTTGTTAGTGGGCTTCAAATCCTTAGCCCTTAGTAGTTGCATGATGATTGGTGGCAAACTCTAATATGACAAACCACGACATCCAAGAATTTTCATGACAAAATGATCATGAAAGACTACACAGTCTAAGTATATCATGTACTTTTTGTCTTAAATTTGTGTCCATCTTTGCACAAAAAATGGATCTCCCTTTTTATCAAACATAATAATCTTCATGCTTGGACTCCAAATCGTCCTATTCTGAAAGATAATTATGAGGCATAGCAGAGAGTAATCTGAAATTCACAACTAGTTGATTGCTATATATCATTAGCAATGCCCTCATGAAATTGGTTGCGAATATACATAGCAAAATCATATTCTTCATTGACATTTAGATGTTGTATCTTCATTGCCATCATCATCAGGTTGACATGCATCATTTCCTTATGTGCATCCCTCCCTAGGATTTGGAACAAGACACGATTAGTTTTTACAAAGTAATATTCAAAGGTCAATAACTCAAAAGGTTCATGTTGTAGAGATGAAATCTCATTCTTTCCCCCTCTAAACATCTTCTTCCTATATCTAGCGATTTCATCACTTCTTAAGGTTTTCCTTTTAACCTCATACTCTGCTCCAATCTGTACAAATCTATTTGTTTTAAAGCTTCCCTATTCAAGCCAAAACATGCAATGATGGCCTTTGTGCTTAGATCTTCCATAATTAGGCCTTATGTTGTCTTGACTATATATGTCTCTACATGATATATTCTAGCCAGGAACCTAATCAATTCTAGTTCAACAAAAATATTACGGACCACTAATTTCCTCACATCTAGTGTCCATTTCACACTGGTATATCTTTGTCCCTCTTCCCATAGAAGAACCAAAAAAATACCCCACCCTTGGGTGCCTATGACAGTGTCTCTACACCTTGAGCATTGATTAGTGAAAGTTTTTCTCATGCTTTCCTCCATTCCTGACCCTGATAAGGTATCGCACATATCTTGGTGCAACACCCTTACATCTCTTCTAGTCATCTTTTTTGTTTCCGAGGTTTCAGAAGGTTGGATGGGGTTTTCAATAGGTTGAGGAGGGTTTTCTACAACTAATGGAGGTGGACCTAAAGGCTAGGCAGAGGGGGTTCCAGAGGGGGTGTCTTTCTTTCTCTTATCTTTTGAGCTTTCCCCTTGAGTGTATGTCTTCTAAACAAACGGTTGTTTCTTGAGAGCCATTTTTCTTTAACTACACTAGGGTTTTCCTATTTCAAACACTCTAATTACCCTACTTAATTCTTCAGACTGAGAAATCGAATTTAGAGCAAGGAGGGTGATAGAGATAACCTACTATTTTTTTACACTTCGAAACCCTATCTTGTTGGTACAAGCTACTCTTCTTCGCTTGATGGCTCTTCACATTGAAATTTTGAATGTCGAATGATATGATGCTTCTCAAGTTTGAAATTTATTCCATGCCTTCACTTGGATTTCAATTGTCATTAATTCCTTAAACATGCGAGTTCTTTAAGATGGAAGATCAATGAATTCAAACTCCACCATTGATTTTTTATCGAGTGGCTATAATTCATCTTGACTCTTATTAACTAGGTGACATAGTAGATAATCGCTTCTTCTACATGCCCTTCCTTTCTCCTTATAGGTCTTGCTAGCCCGTGTCACCTTTGTAGCCCTTTATTTTCTCTTGCAACACAATGGGGCAATATTTCCCTTTTACCTCCATCTTGCTCCTTGCTAGCCCATAGTCTCTTTTTGACCATAGTCAACCCTTGTGGGGTTGCGGGTTCACTTGACCTCTTTCCTTCATCATCCAACTAGTTTGTTTCCTTTTCACTTCTTTATACTTTTCCCTACGGGGTGGCGGGAATCGCTATCCCTTTATTTATCCATCTTGCTACCTCGCGGTCTTTTCTTTGACCACGGCCAATCTTCGCGGGGTTGCGAGGAAGACCTTTCACCTTTGTTACTACAACCCACTAGCCCTCAACTTACCAAATTATTTTTTCTTTACCCCCATACGAAGGCCGGGTTAATATCCTTTCATCGCATGGTTCAACATGGTTCAACTTTGAATTTTTTCATGAAAATACGTTGACCGGGTAGCCCAGTAGCGCATGGTAGATAAAACAATGATTTCACAAGATTGTTGTCTCCCTGGTTTGCTAGGATCATCAAAGTCGACTCCAGGTTACTTTGAATGGGTAAATGCTTCTCAAAATCTAGTAATTGGTCCTTTGTTAAAAAGAAACTATCATCAAGGTTTCAACAGCACTGGTATCCAGAACCTTCAGCTAGCAAACGGTGAGACAAGCTCCTTCTCTCACTGGAGTTTTTTTGAATCTTGGAAACATTTATTTTCAGAATATCAAATAAATGGTGGGGACAAAAACAGGAAGTTAGTTTTTGTGAATGCAAAACAATATAGGGGGATTATAAGGCGTAGATAATTTCAAAAGCTGAGACAGTCGCAAAGAAGAAAGATTGCCATGATATTACCAAAAATAGAAAAATATGCCACAAAGGCGACTGGTGAAATGCCTTATTTCGTGGAAGAGGAGTCCAAACAGAGCAATGATAAAGAGAAAAAAATAGAAGTTCTCTCAACATTGGAAGCCTCCAAAAGTATGGAAGGTAATATCAGGACAAGGACAATAGATAAAGAGGAAAAAGATGAGTGTTTTCTGGACAATAAAGACATATACAGTCCCACCTCTACACCTTTGTTATGGTCCTCTGAATTGTATGTAAATGAGCTTTTGATTATGAAAAAGCGGATTGATGATATAGAGGCAAAAGAGCAGCATGAAGAAATCAAACTATAAGAAGTTGTAGAAACCAACGAGAATCTTGACAGAGAAGTTGCTCAAAGAACAACTAAGAAACTTACAAGTTAGCATGGAAAGAGGACAAGCAGAGCTGAACACTATAAAGGCAGAGTTGGAACAAGTTAAAGTAGCAGAAAAAAAGAAAGAAGAAACAATGAATGGAGGCAGCATAATGCAGTTGGAAAATATCCAAACAGTTATTTCGAGCTTGGAGGAAAGGGAGAGCAAGCTAAGAGACCAGCTGGAAGAGGCCAAATCCTGGACGCAAAGTTGTAAATGGGTCCTCAACTGACCAAAAGTAGATCATTGAAAAACAGATAAAGAGGCAAATGAAAGAGGAAAAAGACAAGCAAGGCAAAGCTATGAACATCATCATTAAAGGTTTGAAAGACTTTGGTGAGAAGGAGAGGACTGATATTTTAAAAAGAGACTTCTTCAAAGACCAATTGAAATGGACAGGCTGTATCGAACAAGCAAACATGATTGGAAAGATTATAGAAGGGGGAAGGAATAGGCACGTAAGAGTTGTCTTGAGAAGCTTGGAAGACAAGAATGCAATTCTAAAGAATAGAGGGATGCTTAGAGGTACACATATTTATTTTGATGAAGATTTGACCCTTGTCCAATAGGATGAAAGAAGGCAGGAGTGGGAAAAGGTGAAAACAACAAGAGAAGCGGGAAAATGGGCATGGATGAAAAATAGAAAGGCTCAAACCAATGAGTGTCTTCCAAACAACAAATAAGAATTCGGGGCCCCTCGGGAGTATCTCCACATGGTAACTTGGAACTGTAGGGGCTTCCCATGGAGGAGAGGACCGAGCTTGGGGCCCATAGCTGAGGGGAATGACATTATCATTCTCATGGAAACTCATGAGCACGATGGTTGTAGAGTGCCAGACTTTGTGGGATTCAATAAAATTTCAGTTTGGAATGAAGGGACGGAAACTAGTAAAGGACATGGAGGGATCACAGTTTTAATTAGAGAAACATGGGATGGAATAGTAAAAGTTGAGAAAGAAGGCCCAAATAAACAATATATATGGATGAAAATTGTTGACAATGAGGTTACTATTAGGGTGGCACCATGTTGCTTTGCACCAAAAAGCTCTCGAACTTACAAGAAGAGAAAGCTGGATAGTGAAGACCCTTATGCAACTTTAAAAAATGACATTTCTGAATTCAGTACTTCTGGTGAAATACTTCTATTAGGAGATTTCAATGCTAGGACTGCCAATAATTAGTCCATTCAGTTGGGTAGAGAAGAAAGGGAGGACAACAACCCTTTATGGCTGGAAGAAAATGAGGATCATCCTCTAAGAAGGATTTCACAAGATGGTAATGGGAATGTCTCTCATTTTGGGGTGGAGCTATTGGGTCTATGTAGTCTATATGGTATGGTTATTTGCAACGGTATGAATCATTGGCCAAAATCTAGTGGTATTACTTGCAAAACTTACAATGGGCAAAGTGTGGTAGATTATGTTATTTCCTCTCAATGCTCTATCCATGTGTTGCTGGAGTTTAATAATGGGGTCTGCCCTATTGAACTAAATTCAGACCATTTGCCTCTCCTTATCAAGTTTTCCATCCATACTAACAACCAGCAGGTTGGGCAGAACATACACAAGCATAGAAAGGTGCATATGCAAGGTAAAATCCTTGTGGATCATAAAAATCGGGAGCTTTTTATTGCAACTCTTAAACAACAACTTCAAATCACAAAGAACAATTTAACTCATAGAGAAATCAGCAAGGAGAAGGAATACATCAATAGCAATAAATTGATCTCAATAATTCATAAAGCACTAAAGAAGTGCAAAAGATCCCAGCCTCAGAAGGGGCTTTTAAACTCTTTTCCAGCTAATCCTTGGTTTGACGAAGAGTGCAAGGCAGCAAGAAAATATTTCAAAGATAATGAATCAAGCAAAGAAAGCAAACTAAAGTATAAGAATTTGATAAAATTGAAAAAAGAAAACTATGTGATGGGTAGAAGGAAGGAGTTAATTTCGTTGGGTAAGCACAATCCCAAAGGATTTTGGAGGGAGTTAAAGAAAGAGAGAAAACAAGTTGAAAACAACATCACCGATGCTCATTGGTTAGACTACGCTAAGCTCCTCTATGAGTGTTCTCATGATAGAGACAAGCCTCCTATAATCAGTGAGTCAAAAAAGCTCTTCTTAGAAGAAGATGTCAAGCATAGTATTAGGAACTTGGCAAGTGGTAAGGCACAGGACATTGATGGCCTGTAGGCAGAATTTTTAAAATGGGGAATAGAGTTGCTTGCTCCTCACATCAAGAATATTTTTAATAGAGTTACCCAATGCGGCTTCCCGACTGAATGGACAACAAGTGTGGTGATACTACACAAAAGTGGAGACATTAATAATCCTTCTAATTATCGTACAATTATGATCAATCCACTTCTTGGAAAACTTTTCGAGAGTATGATTGAACGTAGAATCAACAATTGGGCAGAAAAAGAAGGAAAAAGAGCAAAAGGGCAGGCAAGTTTTAGACCAACGCATTCCACCATTGACCATTGCATTACTCTTAGACACTTTATTGAAAAAGTTTGGGACTCTCAGGGGAAGGAGGCCTTTTGTTGCTTAGTTGATTTCAAGAAGGCCTTTAACACTGTTCCTAGGGACAAACTGTGGAGAAGAATGGAGGAACTCGATATTCCTAATGAACTTAGAGTTGATGTGCATAAACTTTATGATCAAGTTAGAGCTAAAATCAGAACAAAGGAAGGAATGTTTGAATGCTTTAGCAGTGATATTGGAGTTAAACATGGTTGTCCTCTTTCCCCAACCTTATTTGACCTATATATTGATAAACTTGAAGAGTGGCTAAACAAGTCTTTTGGGGAAGGCATCCAACTTGCAAGGTTTGTTGCGAAGTTGCTTCTTTATGCGGATGATCTCATCCTAATTGCTAAAATTGCTAGGGATCTGAAGGGCCATTTAAAAGTACTTGAACGTTTTTGTCTAGAGGTTGGGATGCAAGTTAATATTAGCAAGACAAAAGTAATGATCTTTTCTCTAAAGAGAAAGAAACAACAATCTCTTTCATGTTTGAAGGTTGCCCTTTGGAAACAGTAGATGAATACAAATACTTGGGAATCAACTTCCTCAATAGGCTCAGCTAGGAGACTTGCAGATCAAAAAGGATTCAAGGAGGTTGGAAGGCCTCATACCTCCTGCAAAACAGATGTAGAAAAGTGGAATTATGAGATTGGAAAACTATGAAAACTCTCTTCAGTTTGTTGGTTACTCCGGTTGTTCTTTATGGTTGTGAAATTTGGGGAAGTAGCATGTCAAACCACAAATGGAGACAACTTGAAAGAATCCAAAAACACTTAATCATCAACAATCTCAAAGTCAAGTCAACAGTTCCCTATGAGATTCTTCTTATTGAAGTGGGAATGTTTCCCTTAGAGGCCTCAGCTATAGTCCGCTTGATAAGTTATTTAAAAAAAGTAAAAAACATGGATGAGCATCGTTGGCCCAAAATGGTGGTTGAAGAGGAGTTAAAACGGAGGAAGAAAACTTGGATGAAGCAAAATATTAAATGGACCAACAAATGGGACATCAATTTGAAAGATTGTCCAAATAACAATGAGGAGATTAAAAAGTTTGTGTTTGAAAAATTTAGAACTGCCATGTGGACAAAGTAGGTTGGCCGAAAAAAAGGTCATTATATCAAAGAGTTTAACCAGTTGGGTGAACATGGGGATAAAGACTATCTAAGGGTGCCAATTAAAGGAAATGATAGATTGCTTGTTGCTCAAATTAGAACTGGGTCCCACCATCTAAGATGCGAGACGGGCAAATGGACGGTTCCAAAGGAGGATTGGGAGGAAAAAACATGTCTTTTTTGCAATAAAGGGGCAATCAAAACTGAATGGCACTTCATCTTTGAGTGTGTGGCCTATGAGGATATTCGTATACAGTATGAGGAAATTTTGAAGGGGTCCAATTTGAAAGAGATATTTGAAGAGGAAAAACTTCACAAGACCGCTGGCTTATTGATCAAGATCCACAATAGAAGGGTTGACAAGGAAAAGAACTTGAAAATGGTTGATGCTACTCTTGGTCCCATAGACTAATGGTCTCGTGAACGCCATTAAAACTCATTCATTCATTCGCAAGGTGCTTAGCAACCTTATTCTCGCTATCCCATAGTACATTATGAGCAGTTACTTTTTGGCTGAGGGGCAGTGGGAAAATATTTTCTTTAAGTCCTCTTAGTCCTGCTAGCCCACAGGGATCTTCCTAATGACGTCACATAGTCCGCGAGATAGTGGGATCCCACTCGCCCTTATCACTTCTTTGCCCTGCCATCTCGCACTAGGAAAGTTGACCCAAGTCAAATGTCATGGGGGCGTGCCAGGGATCTCGGGCCTTAAATGAAAATTTTGAAACACGTGGATATTAGAATGACTTAACGAAGGGTATGGGGGTTGTGCGCTTAGGACTTAGGGAATATTAAAACTGTTTTAAAAATTAAACAATATGAATAATGACTTTGCCAGTAAAATGAATTGGGACCTACAACAATGGGGTCGGTCATCAGACGTTCAGATGGACTCAAGAATTGACTTAAGGGCACAGGTAAGCTGTTGGACCAGTCAACAAAAGAATATAAAAAAAGGCATTGGAGGCTAGTTAGGGGCTAAGGGTTTAATACTTAAACAAAAAAATTACAACCCTAAAACATTTATAAACAAACTTGGGCAAAAATTCAAGCAAATTTTGACAATTCTAATGGCTTACATGAGTTTTTGACTTTCCTTCATTTATCATACAACCAATTCACTAATAAAATCCCACTCAAAATTGAATTTCTATAGAAAGATTCCTCTAAAAATCTCTTTGTGCTGGAGAAAGGAAAAGGTGTCTGTTTGGAAAGGAAGTTGGAGTTCTCTCCCACTCAGTAAGCCATTGGTTCATGCTTTCAATAGGGGAGTGTTTCTTTATTGTTGCTTTGTTTGTTGTATTTGGTGTCTGGTTCTAGTTTCCGGGTTTGTTTGTGTTAGTGATTTCTGTTGGATCCGTTTTTTAGTACCAGGTTTTTGTTTATGGGTTCTCACTCCTCGTGAATCCTTGGTTTTATCAACTTTTGTTACAATTATGTAAAGTTCGAACCTTACCTGATTTGATATTTTCAGAACATTGAATTTCTATAAGTGACTATGTTGTAAATATAAGTCTATCCACCAACTAAAAGAATGTCATGCTACGTTAGGAGTATAAGTCTATCCACCAACTAAAAGAATGTCATGCTACGTTAGGACCACTTATATATTGATGTTATTTAAAAATCATCTTGAAGTAAACCTTGATTCCAGAATTAATGTTGAAATATGTGAGTTATGATAGCATGAGACAAGAGGTTAAAGGAGCATGATTGTCTATACTGACTACTTTGAGGAGATGCCTGAGTGATGCTATCACGAATGGCAGAAAAGGCCTAATGGAACACTGAAAAACTATAAGTACTTCCAAGGATAGCATCGGCAGGAGTTTCTTTCCTAGATATTCAAGTTGAAATAGCTTCCATAATCAAGATATTGTCATAACATTAGTTAGTGTTTTATGCAATGGTAGAGCCAACCTGAGTTATACCCTTCTGTTGATGAAGAGCCGTGATTATTCAATCTGTGATAATGGAAGCTTTAGTTGTACAGCTTTAACAAACATCTGGGAAGAAAAAGAATGAACAAATCGTAATGGGTATATTGAAAGTAATTGTTTTCTTAGAGAAAACATGCCTACAACCATCACAACAATTACTTCTCTAAAGTGTGCTTATCTTCATCCCAAGCAACCCTTCTTGATGAAAAATGTCTACAGAAGGGTTGTTTGCGATGAAGATAAGCACACGTTAGAATGAAGATAAGCACACGTTATTGTCAAGGAAGAGACCGAAAATGTGCAAAGGTCAGTAACCAAACACGGATTATAGATAACTTAGGAGATTTGAGTTGAATGATATTCGTGCAGGGAAGTTTCTCAAATTGAAATCACTTTTGAAGTGGATCCCAATGGTATCTTGATTGCAAAAGCAAAGGATAAAAGAATTTGGCTATGAACTTGTTGCTCAGTTAGAATCATTAAGTAATTTGTATATCAAGTTAAGAGGTAGAACATTGACAATGCATGCTAGGGTATCGAGCTTCAACTTGTGGTGAGGGCAAATCTCTGTCGACAAAACCAGCCACATCGAGACAAGGAGCCTACTACTATCTTACTGTCAAAAGTGTGGCTCTTGGTTTATCTAAACACTTAGATGAAGTTGTCTCAGCCTATCCTCAAATAGTTGGTGGCATTTTGCCTAAAACTCAAGTGATCATGGCAGATAAGAAAGTTACAGCTCCCCTCCTATCGCCTCACTTCTCTGATGTAGCTTAGTCTTTGCCGGCATTGTGAAATATTTTACAGTGCAAATATATCGTGAGATGGAGAAAAAATCATTTAAAATTTTATGTCAAATATCTGTAGACCAAAAAGATAAAAACCTTACAAAAAGAGGTCATGGGTAAAATTCCAACCCCTTATAGAATCCAAAATTTAACATGGTCTAAGTATTAATCTAGTGATAAGTAGGAGGTATTTTCCACAGCAAGTCAAACTATGATATTGCTATTAGGGTTCAACTGTGTAGTTTTTGAGTCAAACTCATTGACCCATGTTTCATAGTAGTGGTTCACAAGAGCCCATCTAGGTGATGCTCTCAGGGGTGAAGCATTGGGACTTCCCGGGAGGTCACCCATCCCAGATTTACTCCAACTCAATCACGCTTAACCACAAAGTTCCCTCCAAGGTTAGACCCACTTAGCTTGCAACCCCATTTGCAAAACCTTCAGCAAGTGTTGTGCCTTATGAACCATTCATTATAGAGCCCCTTTAGCTCATTAATTGATAAGTAGGAGGTATTTTCCACAACAAGTCAAACTATGATATTGCTATCTGGGTTCAACTATGTAGTTTTTGAGTCAAACTCATTGAGCCATGTTTCATGAGCAGCGGTTCACAAGAACCCATCTCTCATGAGAATGAGTGGTCCACTTAGCACTTATTGCATCTAGGTGATGCTCTCAAGGGTGAAGCATTGGGACTTCCCAGGAGGTCACCCATCCCAGTACTACTCCAACTCAAGTGCGCTTAACCACGCAGTTCCCTCCAAGGTTGGAATCTAGTGTCATTTGTAGCCATGGTAGGGTCCAGGTCTCATCTAATCTTGGTGGGTGTTTTTTTTATCCTTCACATTGCAAGAAGCCTCTACCTTGTTCACAATCTTCTCATGTCTTCATTTATGGATAGGATATAATCAATGATGCAAAACATTTTTCAAGTATTTGCTTAATCTGCAAATTCAATCATTTATGACTTTATCTTCCTAACTTGCATTAATGTTACATCCCATTGTGATATTACTTATTTAGTATTACTTTGTCTAGTTAAAAAGTTTTAATGCATGATAACATGTTGAATATATTTATCTTGATTGAAAAACCTAATGAATAAATGTGCAATCATTATGATACTTTGAATGTTTCAAGGCGAAAATCGATGATGCATATATTGATGTATCGATAACAGCTAACAATTGTTGTGATGTACTCAGTTGGATGCTAGAAATGATCAAGCCTCTAGAAGGGAGGAAGAGTATTGCTTAGGAGAAGAACTTGGTTCGGTGATTTTTAATATGTGACTAATTGAGCTATCGCACACTCACATCCTAGTTGATCAAGTTGAGTCAAGTTAGTTGCGAAATGGTAAGTAACCTTATGTCGGAGTTGGTGACGTTTTGTTATATGTATATGTATATGTGTATGTATGTATAATGTATAATGTATAATGTATAATGTATAATGTATAATGTATAATGTATAATGTATAATGTATAATGTATAATGTATATGTATATGTATCTGTATGTACATATACATGTGCATACACACACACACAAATTTGATTATGAATACATTTGATTAATTATTCAAAATATTGGACTATATATATATGAATTGGATTTAATAAATGGCATGATAATAGTCTATATTAAACACCATGTAGTGGTGAGGGAACAAAATCAAGCTTAATTATTAACTGTTTGGCATACCACGTAATGGTTGGTAGGACCGACCACCATACAAGGTGGCGTACCCTTTCTCCTAAGGTAGCGGGGGATGTTAATGCTTTGAAACAACCCCATTTCTTAGCAACTCATGGTCAATGCATGATCGATCCACTTTGCAAGGCTTGGCAAGTGGAATAAATAATATTAATTCTATCTCTTGACAAGAGTTAGAAACCAACTTTCTTAGGTAGGTAGTAAATTATGGATAATCATATTTTGACTTAGTAAAATTAGGAGTGACTTGTTAGTAGAATAAAATGGGACTTTATATATGTTGGTTTTATAGTTATTTGGGAAGACACACATTTTTGTGATTAAGCTTAGTCAATATTATAACTAAGTGGTGTCATTGGAAGGGAGAAAGGTGACGGATTTGAAGCTTAATTGTAGCATTAAGTCTCTCAAATTCTTGTATTTAAATAGAGTATCTTCTCTACTTTGAGAGCACCCATTCACTCATCATTTTCTCATTATAATCTTGTATTCTATTCTTCATTTTTGCAAGAGAGAGAGAGAGAGATTGTTCAAGTCTTTAGTAAGGAAGTAAGTCAGATTGTTTTGTTGAGAGCTTGTGAGATGTTAAGGTTGAGGATAAGTTGATTCTAAGAGGGTGAAGCAAGCATGGATTGAGATTAGAAAGTAGTCTCTTCATTGGGGCTATAATTCCAAGCATGATGATTTTATCTAATCTTTTTATATTGAAATCGTTTTATGTTGATTTTATGTTGATTGGTACTTTGGTTTTTCTTGTTTGAACAAGTATGCATGATTTTTGGTAGAATATTGTTACTATGAAACCATTTTGTTTGGGCATACATATATACATATATATACAAAATTGGTTGGTTTATCCTTGCATTAGGAAATTTTTCATTGTGAAACTTTTCAATCTATTGTAGACAAAGAAGCAATGTTTGATGGTAGGCTATGGATGTGGAGTCAACATTCCCTCTTGCTCAAGCCTTGATTCCCTCATCAAACCCTCTTTCTAATCTTCTTTTATTTTTTGGGTGTCTTGCCTTGAAGATATTGGCAACACAAGTGATCATTTTCTTAGGGTTAATTTTGCTTCTTCAAATTTATGTTAGAACACCTATGATTGTGTTTAGGCCAACATTAACATTTCCAAGGTTCTTCCTAGGGATACCATCCTTATGGTAGAGGATAGGCCTTGGACTCAACTACTCGATTATGAGGATCTTCACTTATGTTATAAAAATATATTTTCTACTAGACACATTGCTTTTGATACACCACTCGATTTAAGTTGGTTGGTTTAGCTACTTGGTGGTGGAATGCTCATCTTGTGCACATGACTATTGGTAACTTTTCCAACTCCAAGGATTATGTCTCCTATGGCTCCTTGGATCTTGATGGGCGTGTTCAAGGAGTGGTTCCCTCTATGGTTGATTCAAATTTGATACCTTTTCCCTGATGGAACGCCTTCTCTTAGCCCTATTCTGGTTGTTCCTTTTTCTAAACCTAAAACTTCCAAGGAGTGTGTTGGTGGATCCTTTGTTCCTTTTTCACCTTTAGATGCTAAGCAACATATGTCTTCTTCAATTAGTCACTCTTCTTCTCTAGGTGTAGTGAAGCAAGTTGTGGTGATATGTAGAGGATTCTCTTCTCCTTTCCCCTTAATATGAGGATTTCACAAATTAAGAATCCTAGATTATCATTCAAAGAGGAGAAGTGAGAGCTTCACAAACATGTATTTATTTCAAACACAATTTTTTGGTTTTGTGTAGGTCACTTATCCTTTGTCTTTTTGGATCGGTTGGTTCTCAAGGGTAAATGTTGTTGTGGGATAGCATGGCTACAACCGTGTTGTTTTTTGGCTTTTGTGTCAACTTATGTTTGTTGCAATGGGTTTTGGAGGCCCTTCAAAACATGTTTAACACATATAATACAAAATACAAGCAAATGAATGGTGTATTGGTGCTTAATTTCTATATTCAATATTGGATACCATCAACCAATCAAGTTCTTCCTCAAAGACAACAAGAGGCTAGACAAAACTAAATAATAAGAAGAGTTGCTCAAAAAAGCAAAATCTAGGCATATGGTTTTACATTCTCACAATAGAAATATACATTGCATTTCCCTTTGAATGCAAGATATATAGGATTTTGTAGTTCATGCTTCTACAGTATGTTATGTTCATCTTTAATTGGGAATGGACCCTATTAATAGATCCCTTATCCTTTCTAAAAACTTTTAGTTCATGTGGTATTTTGTTTTAGTCCAAATTTTGTTTGCAATATGGATTACAACAAATAATCTTCACATGCTGACAAATATACATTCTTGCAACAAAAATATACATTGCATTTCCCTTTGAATGCAAGATATATAGATTTTTTGTAGCTCATGCTTCTATAGTATGTTATGTTTTTCCTCTTTAATTGGGAATGGACCTTATTGATAGAGCCCTTATATCCTTTCTTAAAAAAAATCGTTTATGTCGCATTTTTCTTTAGTCCAAATTTTGTTTGCAATATGGGTTACAACAAATTTTGTCTATTTTCCTCATTAGCTGATTAATTTCATTATTCATAGTTCTTAATATAGATATCAAACCCTACTACTACTTCAGTTTTAAGGGAGAAGGGTTTACATATGTTACCAAAGCGCTTAGAGACCAACTACAATAGGTTCCCTCAAACTTTACAGATCCAAGCCCTTACCTATCTTGGGTCTATACCCTCGAGGCTTATTGGTCGTTGATCGCCACCCTATCTTGGGACTTAACCTATTGCTTGGATTTAGACTGCCCCTCTTTGGAACATCTCAATCCCATCTTCTTAAATACGGAAAGTAATAACATGATTTAGACTATAAGTATATATATTTCTTATGTATTATGAATACGTATATGAAATTAAGTATGACTATCATACATATTGCAGTCCATATTAGTATTACTATTAATTCTGCATAAGAACATTATTGGGCTTCATATATTGAATATTAAGGATACTTATTAAACACATCCCCATGCATACCACCAAGAACAAGGATGTTATTGCCTGTAACTTAATAACAGTTTTGATCTTATCTAATCCATGGTGCTCTTACTAGATGCTTTTTATTCCTTTCCTTTATATCTCTCAATGTGAGGGAGAGGTCACACCTCTTCATCATGTATGCCCTTTGGCAAGAGACACACCCTTTCACCATTCCCTTTGATAGAGTGAACTCTTCATTATTTCTGCCCTTTGAAAGGGACACAACCTCTCATAATCAGATCTGCACTTATCATTTAAATCAAATCTGCACTTCTCATTTCCAAATTATTCCCCCTCTCAAATGAGGTTCTCTTCTCTCTTTTATATCTCATTGTTGAGGGAGTCACAACCTTTCCTTTCATTTCTTTTGACTTTTCATTAACTTAATTAATTTTTAATTAATCATATTTAATTATATTTAATTATTTTATTTTATATTTTAATTTAATTTTAAATATTTTAATTTTATTATTATCATTTATTATTGAATTTTATTTCAAAGGAGGGACATTACACGTTCTATTGTCGTTCCCCCCATCACGACCACCTTCTCTCTTAAGCCCAAGAGCAGATGCTTCATCCCTCTTGGCTCCAAGTGGCAGGTGTTAGGCATCCACTTTGGAGTGGCATACTTAAAAGAGAGTCCCTCTTTACAATGAACCATTTATTATATTTATTCAGTCCATCACATTATGATAATCAATTACATCTGACATAGTTATCATGTTACAATATTACATTACTGCCTTTTATTGGATTACCATTCATATTTTCTGAGCATCATTTTGTATCAAAATTATCTATTGACAGTGTTCAATTAATTAATTTATTATTTCATATATTATTATATGAATTGACAGCATTTCAGTGACTTCGTGTTTCCCATGTATATGCTTTGTGTTCTTTAACTCATGTTGGTAGATGACTTAGTTGAGGACAAGCAAATTCGGGAAGGGCGGACTGTAATGTCCCCACTTTGAAATAAAATTCAATAATAAATGATAATAATAAAATTAAAATATTTAAAATTAAATTAAAATATAAAATAAAATAATTAAATATAATTAAATATGATTAATTAAAAATTAATTAAGTTAATGAAAAGTCAAAAGAAATGAAAGGAAAGGTTGTGACTCCCTCAACAATGAGATATAAAAGAGAGGAGAGAACCTCATTTGAGAGGGGGAATAATTTGGAAATGAGAAGTGCAGATTTGATTTAAATGATAAGTGCAGATCTGATTATGAGAGGTTGTGTCCCTTTCAAAGGGCAGAAATAATGAAGAGTTGCACTCTATCAAAGGGAATGGTGAAAGGGTGTGTCTCTTGCCAAAGGGCATACATGATGAAGAGGTGTGACCTCTCCCTCACATTGAGAGATATAAAGGAAAGGAATCAAAAGCATCTAGTAAGAGCACCATGGATCAAATCAGATCAAAACTGTTATTAAGTTACAGGCAGTAACATCCTTGTTCTTGGTGGTATGCATGGGGATGTGTTTAATAAGTATCCTTAATATTAAATATATGAAGTTCAATAATGTTCTTATGCAGAATTAATAGTAATACTAATATAGACTGCAATATGTATGATAGTCATACTTAATTCAATATACGTATTCATAATACATAAGAAATATATATACTTATAGTCTAAATCATGTTATTACTTTCCATATTTAAGAAGATGGGATTGAGATGTTCCAAAGAGGGGCAGTCTAAATCCAAGCAATAGGTTAAGTCCCAAGATAGGGTGGCGATCAGCGACCAATAAGCCTCGAGGGTATAGACCCAAGATAGGTAAGGGCTTGGATCTGTAAAGTTTGAGGGAACCTATTGTAGTTGGTCTCTAAGCGCTTTGGTAACATATGTAAACCCTTCTCCCTTAAAACTGAAGTAGTAGCAGGGTTTGATATCTATATTAAAAACTATGAATAATGAAATTAATCAGCTAATGAGGAAAATAGACAAGCACTTGTTAATAACCTATTGAAGAAAATCTATCAATTTTAGTATATTTAAATAGATCAGGTAGGGGACATTACAAAGACCAATGGGGAGCAAACCCACCGCCCAACCGTACGGGCTCCAAAACTTTATGGTTTGAACCAAGGATGTAAGCACTACATGCAAGAAGCCCCACTATTTTTCCAAGGTTCTCCCCAAGGTAAAGCATGCTCCATTGTTAACACGGTAGAGACAAACCCGTGGGGTTTGAACCTAGGTTGTAGGCACTACATGCAAGAAGCCCCACCATTTCACCAAAGGGTCATCCCCCCATATATAATTATATACAACACAATTTTAAATTTTAATTCTTGAAATCTTAGAGTCTTGCCACCTATTCTTCTAAGTAACAATTATTTAACCAATGTTAAGGTTTTTCAATACTTTTCATCACAAATATTGACAACTTTGCTTATACATTTTAATTGTATGTTTTTTAAATTATATTTCTCTTTATTGATTGATTTTTAATCATTTGTCACAACAAGAAGTTAGTTTCTAACATTTTATTGCCCAATATGTATCATATACATAAATAAGGTGCATATATTTTTTGTATCTTACAAAACAATGAAATTGGTATTTATTTTGAACTACAACCTTATTTTTCATACTCTCTTCTACCAATGGAGAAGAGGTTTACATATATCCGTAATATAGGCATGACATTTCCATAGTCTATAATAGTGCTTAAGAATGATTTAAAAATCTCAAACTAGTTGCAATGAAAAACATTTTTAACCATCTCTTGGTATGTTATTTTTTCTATAAGTTTGTTCTATTGATTTGGATCTATCTATACAATTACTATTAATGTTGAAGTGCATATGACACATACTATTGGTCTTGACACACAATTAGTGGTAGGATTTTCTTTGAATTTGTAAATTACCCTGTCATGGGAAGATGAATACATCTTGCACAAATTTAGAATGTAACAAATTGGTATAAACCAATAAATGCAAAACTTTTCTTTGTGCAATTAATTTATATCATTAATTAAAGATAAATTATTAGTACAATTTGATTTTTTAAGGACAAAAGAACCTTATTTATGTATAGATCATTTGCATATGAGTAATATTGTGTTCGAATCTTCAGTCAAGTTGTAGAGCTGATCCATTCAAAAAAAAATTCAAGGATAACTTGACCCTAACAATCCAATAAGTTTTCCGAACATGTTTGTAAACATAACCATTGCTACACTTGCTTAAAATATCAACAATGAGTTCAACATGTTCCAATAAGTTACATTTTGTTGATTTATATCCATATCTCAAATTCCATATTCATTATAAATAGGCTCTATTGCACTCGAGATTGAACATTTTTTTTTTCACATATTCTAATTCTGAAGTAGTTACCATACAAAAGTTATGTACTTTTTTTAGGTAGTAGACCAATCATAGCATCGACAATATCATACTCAAACCTTTGTTTTAGGCTTAAGCCCTACATTCTCACTGAATTTTTAATTTTTAAATGTTTATTACAAGCTTATCGACCCGCATTTGCTAGTACAATCTTTTTCTTTGAAAATTATTTTGTACATTTTCTAAGCTAGCCTTCTTCAAAAGAAAAATGTTATTTGACAAGTTGAACACCAACTATTTTGATTAAAGTCAATATTACCATGTTTAAGGATATGGCCAAGGTTGCTTGCTTCAAATCAAGAATTTAAAGGGATTTTTATGCAACAAATGTGATCATGGAAAAATAACAAAATCAAGAGTAAAAGTTCTATTTGTAATCATAATTATGTCTTAAAAATCAGCAATAAATTTAGTCTACGAGTCACCCACACATGTTTCGAGTCTCTGATTCATTATTATTATTTTTCAAAATTCATGTTTAACAATGATATTCATATACTACCATTAGATAGATACAAATTATTGAAGAGGAATATCAGACCAATGAGGGTTCTTGTTACTTTGCAAAAGCAAATCACTTACAATATAGTTTACTCCAAATAAAATTTATAAAATCCAGTGATCGTTTACTCCAAATACAATTTCGAATACTAAATCAACAACAAGAACTGACCACGATGTGTCCCTCCATACCATTGAATTTTTGGTAAGTTACCTTTATTTATCATCTTGTTTAACAAGTTTTTATCCAGGTAAAATTTGTGTTTATTATATATTCAAAAACATTGAAATTGAAAAAAAAAAGGCTTATTCCGAGGAATCTTTAAAGTTGTTCTGAAGATTTCTGATCCATTTTTTGTAGACTTTCAATAGATATTGCTGAATCTAGACAACATACTCAGTTAATATTGTCATACATGGTAATAAAAATTTGTTTAGGTAGCCAACAGTAATCATTAGATTTTTTTTTTACTTGGCTTCGCACTTCCAACAGGTAAGAAACATGGCATTGCAGCATGTACCCACATATGTTAAGGGCATCTCTCTTCTAGCAGCATTTACTAATCCACACAACTTGGACAGTTAATATTGGCATATTTGTTTATCAAAATTGTCTAGACAGCCAAAGGTAATCGCCAGAATTTTCTGAGTTTGGCTTTTAACTTTCCACTGGTTATGAACCTTGTAAACATACAGCAGGGCATGGCTCGTTTTGTAGCATATACTTTGTAAAGATGAGTAGCACACTTGTTTCAACATTCATTAAATATCTTAGTTTCCCTTTGATGCATCTCACATGAGCTTTGGCATCAATTACCAAGTCTGTAATAACTGATTTATTTTTACTTGCCAATTGTATTACCATGACGAAACATGTGGTATCTCACTCAAAAGAGAGATTAAAAAAAATTCTACACTGGTTATCGAGAAATGCTCTACCAAATATCAAATTTTTATTAAAGCATATCTTTTGCATGTAGCATTTACTAGAAAAATGAGAACGCACTTCACCCTACTCCATAGTATCTTCAAGCATACTTGGATTCCAAGATTGCATTCAAAATTATTCCAGTTCACCTTACCAGCTTATGAAAATAACCTCAAAGAACATGAACATTTTCATGATTTCCCCAACTATACTTGAATAAAATATTTGATTCGGTAAGCAATAACCAGGAAAAACGCCATTGATCTTTTTAAGCAAGGTTTGATACAACATTTGAATGTTCGCGTAATCTCCCCGCTTGTAAGGATCTTTAACAAGGCATATTCCCAAAGTCCAAGAACTATGAAATTAAAACCCAAAAAACTGAAAAAGTAATTTCATCCCTCATACTATATAAACATCCTCTGTAGCAGTATTAGTTTAAATGCCGCTGTCCAAGTTACCTTAATAAATAAGAGTAATTTCTGTGAATGGTGAGAACGTTTAATCTGACTCATAAAAATTCATTGCACAGTATCGAATCAAAGTTGGTAAACTTGCTATTTGACTTTGATGCAGACATTATTTAAAATGAACCATTAGTTGAATCGAGTAGTTGATAACATGTTGATAGATCGGTATACTTTTGTATGTATATACTAAAACCGATTCCAATTTCCTGTCATAGGCTAAGAAGAATCACCATAGTAATCTTGAATTTAATAACTAGTGTTCCTTATAAATGAAATGTAAACAATCTAAGAAAAAGATTCAACTCATCAAATAAATTATAAATAATGTGATTTGCATTGATCCAAATCATCACAAAATAAGATGATGTATACAAAATCTATCACCTTGACTGGTTCCAAAAACTAAATTGTAGCTCTAGCAATCAAATATCTAAAAGAGCATGCAGATTTCCATGCAACTTCCAGATGTGCCGGCTGTAAATCTGATTACTTGAGGAAATTAAAAATTATGTTCTCCATTACAAAAGCCAGATTTCCTGAACGAAACTTCTCACATAAGGATAAGAGATTGAAAACTCCCGCTAAATTGATTGGCCACAACCATGGAAAGCACAGATTTTTAACCAAAAGAAATTTCTTGTGCATGCTCTAACAGAAGAATTTCTAGAAATAGCTATGCTTTTGAGTATTTCCAAATTCAAATTGTAAAGATCATTAGAGTTCAGCAACTTCTTTCTAAATTTAAGATAGTAAATAACGCAGGAAGTGTCATTTTCCTGCTTGTAATGATATATAGCAAGGCAAGTTCCCAAAGTGCTTGAAAGATAAAATTAATACTCAAAAAAAGTATTTCACAGTACAATTTAATCCTTTATTTAATATTAAATAAGCAAGCATCCTCTGTAGCAGTATAAGCTCAAATGCTACTGTCCAACCAAGTTACAATTTAAAAATTGTCAGTACTCTAAATGCCGAGGATGTTTAATCTGAGATTTACAAAATTATCAGTGTCTCGAATCAAAGAAAGTTAAATTCTACTTTTTACTTCAATGCAGGTTCTATATTTGAAATGAATCACTTTGTTAATTCTGTTTTGACCTCTTTGGTCAATAACATCATGTAAACCGTTATAAATTTGTATTTATATACTAAAAGTAATACCAAATTTCTGTCACGCCTCTAGAAAGAATCACCAAAATAATCTTGAGCTTGATCACTTGTGGTCCTTTTTAAATTCATGTTCATAATCTATGAAAATGGTTCAAGTCAATCGATAAATTACAAAATATTTGTTCTGCATTGGCCCAAACTTAACAAAAAATGATAAGATAATTCACAGCCAAAATGAGATCGTCCAGAAAAACCATGTCAATTAGAGGCTCCAAAAACTCAATAAAAAACTTAATGTTGATCCTAACAATCAAATGTCTAAGAGAGACAGATTTCACCTTAAAACTTTCAGACATGTCAGTACCAAATCTGACTACTTCAAGAATAAGGCAGAGTCAGACAACTTCATATGGAAGAATTTAACATATAGCTTCTGTCCAAATGAAACAACAGCATAATCACTGGGGATACTTAGGACCCACCAACAATAAAGTTTAACCATTTTTTGTACTGGAGTGTGGAAATTTTGTTCTTCCTTCCAAAGGCTAAAACTTCTGAAACAAGAAGAATATGTATCCGGGGCTACATCTAGTAGGAAGGCAAGAGATCGATAAACTGCTGTTAAATTGATAGTCACAACCAAAGAGTGCATAAAGCTTTCAACCACTAATTTTTATAAAGCATGCTCTCACAGAAAAATTCTAAGAATGACAATCCTTTTGAGTAATAAAAATTTCAAAATGTGCTCATGCAAACTTAAATGGTGCAAGAATGACAACCCTTTTGAGTATTTCAAATTTCAAAACGTGCTCATGCAAACTTAAATGGTGCAATACAAGTTCAAGATAGCCTGACTTCTAACTAGGAATTGAGAAAAGCAGAAGCTTATCACCACAAAGATACCTCAATTTGATGCACATATATACCTACACAGCACACAGTTTGGTACTCAATATGGCATATTTTGAGATGTTCATTGTGAATTGCATGCTTGCACACAATGCTCATAAAGAGCATAGCTTCCAAACTTCAAAAATTCAAAGTACTTCACAGACATTTTATGTTTGAATAGGTTGCATATCTAATTCTTCCCAACAACCTTACCTATTTCTAATTATACTTTCAGTACTTAAATTTCACATTGAAGTCAGAAAGGTCAAAATTCCTAGTTGTTACAAACTCCCAAACAAGCCCATCTGAAAGAACTTGGCCACTAACAAGAAAAATGCCAAATTTTAGGGTGCTTCATTACCAGATGCTTTCCCCTATGACAATAATGCTTTAAAAGAAGGGCTGTGCTCAAGAAGAAACAAAGACTCCACACAATGATGTTGCCTATTTTGACACATGACTACAAATAAAACTGTTGGAGTCAATAGAATATAATTGATAGTCTACATATTCTGAGAGCTGTAGGCACCTGAGATAATTTAAGTTCATGTGTAGTCATCAAACGATATTTCAGCCAAGGATTCCCATTATCTCAGCACTGAAGGCAGGGCACATGGTGGTCAATTACAAGTCTGCTGAGAAGTTTATCCAGATGTATTTGAGCAACAAAGTTGGAGTGGTCAAACAAAGACAACATGAAGTTCCAATCCTGATGAGTATGCTTCCTGAAATATCACTTAGGGGTGCGTGCACTGTACTTTTACAAAAATAGAAAGTAGATATGTTGATCTATCATCTAATATCCAACAATTGTCCAGGAGTTAAATAAAGAAAGATGCTATATCAAATAGATTTAACTGTGAGATTAGGAACAGTTTATACTTGTCAAAGAGTACAAAGAGAAGATCCAGGAATGGTTAAACAAGATAGTCTTTAACAATATTTTATCTCATTCAAATCCTAGGGATTAATCCAATATTTTATAAAGACTAGAATCACAGACAAAAAAGTGATAAGAATTAACAAAGCCCAAAAAAAATCAAACAATTACATTTGTGAATGTCAAGTAGTTCATAATTGAGATCCTATTTGGTACAGCCTTTGACCAAGTATCAAGACAAATTATTCTCCTAAAATAGACATATAAAGAGCTTTCAGAAAATTTGGTTACACAGGAACAAATTGTCATTCCATCAATTATGGGAACAAGTTTCAGAATATATTTCTTTAAGTGGTTTGAACCTTTGAACAAACCATCATCTGGAGCAGAAATGCTCTGTTTTTTACTTAGAAAATAAAATAATATATATGCTCAGGATGTTGCAGATGGTTACAGAACTGATAAATCATAGAATTTATATTACCAGAGACCAGTAAATGAGAACGTTTTCAGAAATGACATTTTTTAATTTCTGGGAAACCGAGAAACCACAAACAGATGTAAATGAAAAAAACCTTATGAAACATTCCAACAAATTATTCTCCTAAAATAGACATATAAAGAGCTTTCAGAAAATTTGGTTACACAGGAACAAATTGTCATTCCATCAATTATGAGAACAAGTTTCAGAATATATTTCTTTAAGTGGTTTGAACCTTTGAACAAACCATCATCTGGAGCAGAAATGCTCTGTTTTTTACTTAGAAAATAAAATAATATATATGCTCAGGATGTTGCAGATGGTTACAGAACTGATAAATCATAGAATTTATATTACCAGAGACCAGTAAATGAGAACGTTTTCAGAAATGACATTTTTTAATTTCTGGGAAACCGAGAAACCACAAACAGATGTAAATGAAAAAAACCTTATGAAACATTCCAACACAATAACTCACCACACCAAGAATCTACAACTAATTAAAAAAATGTAAAACTTATCGTCCTGCAGAAGAAAAAGATGAATATAGGCCATTTATTTGACTGGGGAAAACTCTTGCAGACTGGAAACAAGCACAGGCTTTGATTTTTGTTTCTCTACGTAATTTCATCACTAATTCCTTGTGTAATTTTAAACATATAATGAATGGCAAGATACATGCAGTCATTTATGAGTATGAACAATCCAAGAATTCCAAAGACTAGTCAATATACATTCAGGTTTAGTAGTTCTTTAAAAATGAGTAACCTTCGCAAATAATCTATAGCGCAATAAGAATTTGGGACTGGTCTAGGAGAGATGCAATGAACCTTCCAAGAAGAGAAAAATGCATAGGGAACTTGATCCACATTCCCAAGGCTTAGATAATGTCTAAATCTACAAAAGAGTCAATTACAACATATACAAATGTCAAGCCTCCAATTTCTTCATGAGATAGCACAAGAGAAAGGTATCTAGTAGTCTAGGAATGTAGCTTCTTGATAACATGTTAAGCTCTCAGTCTCTTGAAGAAAAAAATTAACCTTTTAAACAAACTTAAGAATCATAACCTCCCTTCGCAGCTGATAATCACCACATTATCCAATTCTAGGATATGTAGCCTTTGCTCCCTTCAAGATGTAGACTTAGAAGCACTTTATCTTCAAGTACCCTGTTTATCATAAGATTAATGGGAGAACTTATTGCCTTTGCTCCCTTCAAGATGTAGACTTAGAAGCACTTTATCTTCAAGTACCCTGTCTACTATAAGATTAATGGAAGAGCTTATTGCTGGCGTAGGGATTCAAAAGGGTTGCTTGCTATCTTTCTCTTTTATCTGAATCAAAGATGAGATTCTTGGCTCTTCATCTTCTAGAATCGGTCACCATAAAGCACCCACTTGTATAAGGTAGTCTAACTATCCGATTAATAACCTCCTCCTTCCAGACTAGTTCAATGGTTGGAAGCGTTAAGATTCCCCTAGCGCTACAAATAAGCACCCAATTGGTGATAGGTAGGTGAGGCATCCTCCTCCTTGTGCAGCCATTGGAGTACCTTTATTCTTAATCTTTCTCTGTTCTAAATGTGGTGACTTTGATGTAACTTAATTCATAAGCTCATCTACCAATTCCCATACCCATTCATTTATGTTACTATAAGATGAACCATGGATGATGGGTCTATGTTTCCAAGAAATGTTCTTTGCCAGAAATGACATTCTTCCATAAATATCATTACATATGGCATTGGCTCCTTAGTGGTGGTCGATAATTAGGGTGTTTGTCCTTTGTCACATGATTCAAACCAAAGACAACTTCCACCTTCAATTGTGACCTTCAAAAGCCCTATCTTCTTTAGAAATGGGTTTTCCTTTCTCATGGTTATTTATGATGTTTTGTTATTCATGACTTTAACTTCCTGACATGTTTAGGATTTATCCATTTTGGGTTCCCCTACCATCTTGTTATTTCAAAAAAATTAATGTTACACTTTTTGTTTAGTTTTAGCTTTTTGCCTTGTTCTAAAGCTTCTTCAATCCCTCGTGTTCTCTAAAGGATTTGTTTTCTAGTGCCATTGACTTATTTTGGTCATCTAAGGACACTACTTTCTTTCCGTTAAGTCAGCAACTTCATGTTCTATTGGCTTTTGTCAAAATTAACAGCATGGTGGCTTGAGTTTTACATCATTGTTTTTTTTTAGTGAAGGGAGTTGTCATTAGGGGTGATGCTCGCAGGGGTGAAGCATCAAGTCTTCCCAAGAGGTCACAGATCCCAATACCATTCCATCTCCAACACACAGCCATTGAATTTCCCCCAAGATCAAGCCCACTTATTTTGCTACTCCATTGGCAAAACCTTCGACAAGTGTTGTGCCTTAAAAACCATTCATTATAGAGCCCCTTTAGCTCATCCATTGACAAATAGGAGGTTTTTTCCGTAACATGTCAAATTATGATAGTTTTTGAGTCAAACTCACTCACCCATATTTTATGAGTAGTGGTTCACACAAACCCATCTCTCATGAGAACAAATGATCCACCTGGCACTCATTGCATATAGTTGATGCTCACAAGAGTGAAGCATCAGGATTTTCGAGGTCACTCAGCCCAAAACTACTCTGACTCAAGTACACTTCACCATAGAATCATTCTTATGAGAGATGAATTTGTGTGAATCACTACTCATGAAACATGGGTCAGTGAGTTTGACTCAAAAACTATGCAATAGAATCTTGACATAAATATGATAATTTGGCACATGGCAAAAAATACCTCCTACTTGTCAATGAGTGAGCTAAAGGGGCTCTATAATGAATGGTTCATAAGACACAACACTTGCTAAAGGTTTTGCAAATGGGGTAGCAAGCTAACTAGGCCTGATTTTGGGGCAAGCTTTGTGCTTAAGCCTTAAACGCACTTAATTCAGATTAATATTGGGATAAGTGACCTTCGATCTAAGCACACTCAAGTTGGAGCAATATTGGGATAGGTGACCTCCCAAGAAGTCTTGATGCTTCACCTAGATCCAATGAAAAATGCTGAATGCTGATTGGAACAATCTAATAAGTTTTTCTAAGTCTGATTTCTTTGACCAACGGTTGGAAATTTGGTTTTTTAATGTAGTTTGAGGTTTTGAGGATAACTTGCGTGTTATTGACTTTTAGAATGTTGCACAATAGATGCAATACAAATAAAATACTAAACTAATTCTGAGTTTAAAAATCAAAACTCTGATTTTTTATTACAGCAATGTAAATTTGACAAGAATGACGCTCAAGGTGCAAATTTGCATACCAGGAGTCCTAAGCTTGCCTGGTTGAGCCTCCTTATTTGACTGAACTCAATATATGCTGATGTAATAGCTTGCTGAGTGTGGAATCAACTCCAAATGACTTTATTGACTCTAGAACAAATTACCAAAAACAATTTGAGGAGTACTAAACAGACCCAGATGGAATTCTGAATTCTTGTCAGGTGAACCCTTCCAGGTTTGAAGAATTTCCCTGATTTATTGAATATTCTGATCACAATTGACCTTATTTCTCCTAAATAACTGCTGCAATATTATTCCTTATCACCAACAATGAAAATCAATGTAGTTTGCAGAACTGAAACCCTTGTTTTTATTTTCACCAAACTCCAAGCTAAATAAGAATGGTACGGTTTAGCTGAAGGAGGTACGGCTGGCATAAATGATGAAAGTTCTGTTGTAGTTGACCATCAAACCTTCTCCAATTCACTGTAAATGCAACCTACTGCTGATTAAACCCTGAAATCTACTGAAATTCGTCCTCAATGACCTGAAAAGTAGTCTCCCGAATGTCCAATTTGCAAATTTGGTGAGAGGGATTTCGTCCCGACACCACAATACTGGAGGTTTTTGTCCCCAATACTTCTCCAAAGCTTCTTTTTCCGTGCAGATCTGAAAATTAACTGAGAGCTCCAACAAATGAATAACAAGAATGCCAAAATCTTCTTTTCTTTCCAAATTGCCACACCCAAGTTAGGGCTCCAAAATTCCATGATTCCAAGAGAATATTCCTCCTCCAAATGGGCACCCAAGTTGAGGGTTTAATAATCATGAGTGCGGCCATCATTAAAATAAATTTTATTCCTTAATTAAGTCTAGAAAGGGCACCCAAGGAGTAATCTTCTAATTCACCATTAACTTTATTAACCCCTTCTTATTAAGTTGCTTTATAAAATTTTCTAATTATAGAAAAAGTAACTTTATAATGAGATATTATATACTTGACTTAATAATCCCCTTTATAAGTCACTTTTATAAAATATTACCAATTAAATATAAAGTGACTTTATAACATTATAATATAAAGTAGCCATCTAATATCTCATCCAACGTAAAAAATGGCTAAGTCTATATCTCCTTCACCTCCTATCCATTGAATTTCACCTGCGGAGATGGCTAACAGGCGAATCTATAATCTTGAGTGACCACCAGGAAAGTGGGGTCATTACATTCAATTCGTGCTAAGTGAACCATTCATTCTCATGAGAGATAGGCTCTTGTGAACACTCATGAAAAAATGGGTCAATGAGTGACTCAAAAACTACACATTTGAATCATGATATAAATATCATAATTCAACATGTTGTAGAAAATACCTCTTATCTCTAACTGTTTCAACAAAAAAAATTATTGTGATCTATTGGGGAAAGATTCCAACCCGTAGCATAATATGTTAGTTTTACTTTCAGATTAACAATAAACTCAGAAAATAGATGTTTGTTGTTAGGGTTTTCAACTTAGTAAATGATAGAGAGCAAGCAACCAACCATATGAATGAGACAAGACAACATTACCCTGGGAAAACCTTCTAGGAGGAAAAACCCAGCAAGAAGAGATCCTCAGATCTGATTATGAATTATACAATATTCTGATTGCTGTCCAAACAGCAAGTTGCCAAGGTGATGGAGGATGATGCCCTAGTTGTAGATGACCAAGGAACAAATCAGCAGAAGATGACTTCAACAGGCTGAAGCAGAATTATAACCAAATGTCCTTGGAGTTCGCCAAAGAGCAAATTCGCCAAGTGTAGGAGAGCATATCGCTAAAGTAGAAGAGCATATCGCATTTGCTGGTAATGTGTGTATGAATGTCTTACTTCATCTTGAAGTTGTTATATATATATCTTCCCCTTTTTGGCGGTAAACATCTAGGTCGGCTTGCAACAAAATAATTTAATATTATTTTCTTAATTGCTTTTCCCACGTTTGGTATTTGGGTCCAGCCCTATGCCTTAGGACGTTTCATTTTGGGTATTGAGACACACAATGTGGCGTGAGAGAAGGCCCAGCCCTTAAGGGCAGATTCCAATGTTGCCTTAGACAATTGGAATCCGCTCTTCACCCTAATTAAAACCAACATAATACAATTGATGTAATAATTTGAAAGATTAAATTTGGGTGAGGCTAACCTTGTGGAGGTGATTAAGACCTATTGACACATAACGTAGAACTCATGGAGATCAGATGACATTCAAATTCTTATCATGTAGATAGAATGTGGTCCCCTTTGCAATAATGAATCCAAGTTCATAATGTAAGTAGCAATGCATGTACTAAGAACATCTATACCTTTGTTTACTCTATATCTACAAATGAAGTAAAAATAAAGAATACCATCATAGGGAATTAATCTCTAGTGTCCCTCTTGTGATCTATGATTGCTAAGCCTATAATTGTTTAAGAGGATCAATCCAAGAGGACAAAATGGGTCTTAAAGACTTGTAGGATCCCAACATTGTATTTATGTAGATCTAAATGTTCCCTCTATTGATTAGATCCTTGTTACTCATGAATTATCAATTTTTCATTATCATCTTCAGTAGTTAATTATCAATAGAACATTGAGTTTAAACCAAGTAAAGCTTTAGTTTTCACAGCAAACTCATGAACCCAAATGATGTTTGTTAGTCCTTAAATCTCCCTTTTGATTTCCTCTATTTCTACTCACAAATTTTAGATTTTTTTTCAAAATGATTAAGGTATCTATCGTATCGCCAAATCACAAGAGCAAATTCTTGTCCTTGTGTTTTCATGGTACAAAACCTGCCATGTTCTTGTCTATGTTCACAAAATTGTGTCAATATTCATCCCCCTTAGCACCATCGCTTGAGTGAAGATACCTATTTAAATATCCTTGTTCTAGAGCTAAATTGATTTGGTGGTACGAGATCATGATAAGTGCCATGGTCTCAATTGCATCATTTCACTCAGGAGTTGGTTTAAAAGTTTCTCTCCTCACTACAAGATCTCAACATACATCGACATCTAGATCCTATTCCACTACCAAAGCTATCAAACGAGTTAGACTTTCAGCCTTCAAGACAATTAGATCACCAATCTTTGCTTAACCAAGGGTAGATTTTCTATTACAGATATTTGAAGCAATAGAAAACCCCTTGGAAGTCACAATTTAATTCCTTTAGATGATGAAGCTTTGGTTGATCATCTATGTTTGGAAGCTATTGGGTTAAACAAGTTGCCAACACATAATGGTAACCTTCATCAAAGGCTAAGAAATCTTCCATGTTGGAGTTCAATTCCTCACATATCCATTGTAATGTCTCCTTCTCACACGTAAGCAAATTCGTGGCCATTACCTTATTTCCTATATTTTCCCATAAGATAATTGGCATCAAAAAAAAGAAAAGAAAATTAAATAAATAAATTTTTGATTAAGCAAGGAAGGGGGGGCCGATCTCATACAATTAACACAAAACAGCTGTAATGTCCCCACTTCTTGAGTGATCTATCGGGATGGGAAATTCACCTAACACCCATCTCCACAAGTGAATTCTAGTGTTTGGGGATGATTTACTTGCCAAAGGGAATCTTATACTTAGTCATTTTTATGACTTTGGTAAGTTAATAAAGTAACTTTATAAATTAAAGTTATAAAAGCACTTTTTCTAAAAATAGAAAAAGTTAAGTTACAAGTTATTATAAAACAACTTTATGAAATTACCTTGCCTCATATTCCTGAGTAACATGTTATTAAAGGTGGCCCCACTTTCAATGATGAGCTGACCCCTCTATTAGGCGAACTTTTATGAGGGCCTAAGATTCCATTGGAATCTTCTAGATGCCAAGAGGAACTTCGAATTAGGTTTGGGAGGCATAAGGAAGCTTCTACGTGCAAAACTTGGCATCATTATTTTTGGAGATTTTATTGTTTTTGCTCTGCAATTTGCTGCCATAGCAGGTACAGCAGGTTTGGAGACCAAATTGGAGACGAAATCCTTCAATTGTGGACAGGCTGGACGAAACCCCAGCCAAATCTATCAAGTCAGCACTCAAGGAAACCTTCAAATCAGGTCTAGAGGACCATTTTCAGAGGGTTTGTGTGATCTTTCTGCAATTTCAGAGGTTGAGGCTCAGATCTGGGCGGTTTATTGGCACTTTCCAGCAGATTGGAAGCATTTTTGGACAGCCGTACTATCCTTAGCTGCCTGGAGATTCAAATAAATAATTGGGAGGGTTTTTGAAGCAGTAATTGTTGGTAAAATCATTGTCAGGGCATAGCTAAGATAATTTGGCAATCAATTTAGACAAATCTCAGCATTTGGAAGCAATCAGCAAATTATGAAGGATTTGGTAGCAATTTGGATGGAGTCTCTTGGCAAGTTTTTGGAATAAGCTTCAGATCTCCTGTCTGATCATCAAATTGTTTTAATTAATTATTACTATGGTGAATAAACCTCATTGGAGGAGTTGAATTGCATTGGAAGCCATTATTTTGCAAATTGTCAATAAAACCCTTATTCTAGGATAGGCGTGGGATCACCTGGTTTGCAACTTTGTTCTCTCTAGATAATAAAGCTTCCAAAATTTGTTTTTGTAGCTTCTATTAAAAGTTTTCAGAATATTCAATTCTATTTCAGTCAATTCTTTCATTGCATTTCTTGCGTACATCTCCATACAAGGCATTAAAAACCACAAAAAAATTAGAAACAATTCAAAAACCAAACAGAATCCAATCATCCTTATCGCTGGTCAAAGATTAAGATTTGAAACTATCAGCAAATTCAGATCAGATTTTAGTTGGGGATCTTTCAACAACCAACCAAAAAACAACCACTAGAACAGAACAGCTAGCGGCACCAAACAACCATCAAACAAACATAATAAAAAACTGATCAAGTACCATCAGAGTATCTAAGCCAAACATAACTCCTAAGGTAATTAACTAACCATCCAAGCATATAATAGACATGCAGGACAAATAAGATCATAAACATAAGTCTTAGAGAAACCGTCATAAACTAAAGACAACCTATAACTAATCACAGCCAAAAAACCTAGCAAACCCTGGATCAATAGCCTATTTCTTTTGGTCTTTAATAAGACCCCAATTCTTTTTCAGGATGCTTAAGTTATCAAAAAATAACATTTCTTATATTTTTTAATTGATAGCTTATTCAATTATTCTACATTGCCGATTCAAGTACAAATTCGTGGGTACGGCAAGAAAAATTCCTTGGTACAAGTACGTCCATACACACACATATATGTTCAAACATCAAAATTATAAAATATAAACTATATTAGTGTATAATTATAAGAAGAATGATACTCATAAATCCACAATTGCCAATAAATATTCATAATATCATACTCATAATTTGCAAAAATCATAATATATCACATTTTTATTTCAAAATTTAATACATGCTTAGGACTAAATAATTCCTTGAAGTCTCATTGTAAGCAAAATAAACAATATTTAAATATGTCGATACGAAATATTTAAATAGTTAAAAAAAAAGTGTCTTGTCAATAAATCGCACTCATGAATTATCGAAATAATACCCATGGGTTTAACAATGGCACCACGACTCGCTATCGCTACTTAATTTAAATCAAATGAAGAAACAAACTCTGGCGTTGGGGTAAACTCTCCTAGGTCTACAAAAATATCCATCTGTCAAAGAACAATGTCGATCTTCTTGACAAATACATAGTCCCTCTAAAGCACAACCATCCATGTTATTCTCTTCGCCAGCATTTTGTTCTTGTAGAATTTGGTCGGTCTAGTCATTGGAAAAAAAGCCATCTAGATCGTACTTTCTCATAGCCTCTAAAAAACATGTCGAAGTGTGAATACTTGGTGGTGGCACCATGGAAGGCAATTTGTCTGTTTTTAGCCTAGTGAGGGCATGCTTGAAGAAGGCCTGACTGAACCCACAGGAACCCAGGTGCTTGGGCCACACCCGAGACGAGCCCAAGTGAAAACCCGGACTATACCCATACCTCAATCTAGACCTCCAAGCACGATTTCGGTATAAAAGTAATTATTTGAAAAGGTAAAAAGTGAATTTAAGTTGTGCAAAGAGAGGCATTAGGCTCAAGGGGGGAAAAGGTGGTCCTTTGCACTCTTAGAATTGATTTTTAAATATTAAAGTGAATATAGAGCCAAAAAGGAAAATTATTATTTTATTCAACAAGAAATTTATAAAAAGAGATGTGAAGAGAAAAGAGTTAACAATTTTCATATCTGCTTTTTCTCTGAGAAGTTTGAGAGTTCTTATTTGTTGAGGACAAAAAACCTCCAAGCTGAACCTGACGTTTTCATGCGCAAGTCACAATTGTGCCTCCAAGTGAGGTTTTCCAAATTGTTGTTAAAAATGGACGTTTTTTATGTGTTTTGATTTGCAAAGGATAAGATGTTATTTGCTTGAATACCTCAGTTGTTTTAAGTGTCTTGCAGGATGATTTTGGAGGTCCTTTGTGCAGGCTGTATCAGTGCCTTAATGCTGACTGTACCTCCTAAACAGGCCATACCTTTTGCAAGTTGCAGTATGATTAAATTTGAAGGGTTATGTTGATATTTATTTACTCCCTGATGTTGTTTGCCGGGCATGTGAGTAACCAATGGATGCATTGCAGTTTCCATCTCTATAGTGTTTGGTGTGCTGTGATGGCACCTAGCACCCCTAACATCAGTTTATCATTTTGGCATTGAACTTCTATGTTCATTTTGATGAGTTTCTTTGACCTTGCACTTGCTATACCAAACATACCAGCAGCAAATAATCTCAGTTCAGACCTGCATCTGGCCAGCTATCTATTTCAGCCTTGCAAATACTCAGAAGTATACTTCATGTTGGGTACTCGAATACATTGTTTATCCATGTTATTTGGTTCCAGTTTGAATGTAGCAGCAGTCTAAAATTGCAATCAGAACTTTGCATCAGTTTAAATCAGCAATTTATTTCCCCAAATGTGGATTTGTAATGCATTATATATTTATATTGTAAACCCCAAACAGTAGTAAGCCCCAAATCCTTTGTTTCGTAAGATGGACAGTTTACCACGAACAATTATAGCATTTAACATTCAGCCTGTTTCGCATGAACAAGTAGGCATTATCAGCCATTTTGATCTGAGTCAAGCTTAGAAAATCTGCTAGTGGTTTGCATTGCATACACACAGTCCATTGAAGAGGTGTTGATAGACTGGCTTTGCCGCCTGCATGTCATATCATGCAGTCCACCAAAAAGGTGTCAATAAGGCTAGCTCTACCACCTGCATTTTCTGGTCAGCTTGCCGCCATCTCATATGTTACCGCATTCATGTAAATAGTGTGTGGTTGGAGACGCCATATTCTTTCACCTTGCCCACTCCAAGATTAAGGTGATAAGAAATTGTCGAAAACATTTTAATTGCATCTCTAATATTGCAAAAAAAAAACAAAAAAAGGGTGGGTTGTTACATCCATTTATCTTGTTAGAGCTTGGGGCCTTTTTCCCTTAAACACATTAGCTGAGTTGGTTGGTGCATGATTGTGCCATGTGATATTGCACTGCACAATGAGGACAAGTGGCAAACGTACCCATCATCAAACCATCAGGTAGGCTTTTCAGTTTTGTTCTAAATGCCAAGTCAGGGTTTAATCAAGGTGAAAAGCAAATTGGATCCCAAATCATATCAGACCTCTTTTTTCTTTCATTTTTCTCTGAAGTAGTCTAGTTCAATAGACAAATTGAATATAAGACTTTTCCTAGTCAAACTGGATGATAAATTTGGAATAGGAGTTCCCAATAGGCAGTTATCAGAGTTTGGTTACTTGGGGATTTAAGTAACTTGTTATACCAGTACAAACAAAATTGAAGGCAGCTGGTTTACTTGTCCAAGGGATACCTTGTTTCTGCAAACAGAAAATTGAGAATCAGTGAACCAAGTTAGACACTTTGAAAGAAAAAATTTGTTGCGGTTTTTGGTTGTCTATTGAGGTTGCTACATCTTTCTCCTAAGTTTAACTAGGAAAATCTTTTCCCACATCTATATCCTTATTGTTATAATAGAGGACGGCATCGTACAATTTTTTATGTTGTTAATTGATAGAACTTTGGCATAGCCAGTAAAACACATCAAACCAATAGCTGTGAGAATCTACAAGTGGAAGAACCCTGTCAAGGTAAATCCTAGTGAGATCTTGCAAGATTATGTAAGATTTCAACAACGCAACCCCACTTTTATGAGAATCTACCATGTTTCTTACTAATGTAATTTTTGCAAGTGCAAGAGTCTTTGTCCAGGCCATGTAACCTCCAAGGAAACAATTTCTATACTTTGGGAGAATCACTTTTGACTTAACAAAAGCACTAGCTTTGCCTTTGGTCAAGCAGCTCTTTTAAAGTGGAGTTTCTGATGAATGCTAAATAAGGAAAATATTTAAAACAAGACTGATGGTTGTGCAGCAGCGTTTAGGATTCATTAAACCACAAGCCATAGATTTTTACCCAGTGCCTATAGCAATTACTTGAACCCCTTTGTCGGGCTTAACTGTGGAGCATACTACTAGACTTATGGATAGAGAATCCTTGAAGTACAGGAGGCTAAATTCTTCTTGATTTTAGAAAAAACAAAACAAAGAACTGTATCAACCTGCATTTGGACCAATGTAGAGGACAGCACAAGAAATGGTTTACCAAATAATAGCATCCTTAAGTTCAAGGGCTTGACATGAAGGTATGTCTTGGATTATGAAAATGATACCTTGTCTACCTAAAAAGCAACTTGAGACATCTCATACAACAAGGAAAAGCCTAAAAAATAACACATGAAACCTTTAAGAAATTGATGGTGGATGTCAGGAAACAAACATGTAGTTGATTGTGATTTCAAATTTTCAGTAAGTGTGGAACAAAGAACTCCTTGTGTCAGGAAACCTGAAAATTGGAAGGTATTGTTTCTTTTATACATTCGTGATCACAAAAGGGAGACCTTAAGAAAATTTGCAATGCAAGTCCATAGGAGGTTGAGAAAGAGCTCAGGAGAGACTTTGAAGATCCAAACACAAAATTTCAAATTGGAAGTATAAAGCCAAAATAAGAGTTTTTAGTTTTTATTTCTCAAGCTCCAAGTAAAACAGAAAGAGATCAACTATTAATCACTTAGAAACTCCTATAAGGTCAACATGACACCTGGAAAGGATCCTAAAATGTTTCAGAGTACACAAGAAGCAGCCCAACAGTGAATATAAGAGCAAAAACTTAAGAGGAGCTCCAAGAAACATTCTGTTCAGAAAAGTAGAGTGTTCCTGCCTTCAAAGCCATTCTACCAAAATACATAAAGTATGAAAAGCCTACATGAGATTGTAACTTGTTGAACTCTAAGAAGTAGCTTGCTTAAATATTTTCAAGCAAGGAAGGCAAAGCATAGTGAGAACTTTTACAAGATAGATGCCACATTATCACCTGAATATAGAGCTCAATCTTCAGTTAGAAGGGTTATTTGCAAAAAGAAAAAATGAAAATCAGAAACCTCAGAATGAAGAATCCAAATGCTGAACCTGTTGATGATTTTCATACATAATAGGAAAACACAAGAGCAGATTCAGTGTTGAAAAGTTTAATTTCTATATCGCATTAATCTTCAGACAGCAGAAAGAAATTTAACTTATTGGCAGATCTGTATATTTACATCCAAAGGCCAATTCATAAAGGTTAAGAGATTCAACTCGTTCTACTCTATACTGTCTTAGATCTTATAGCTCTTGTTCAAACCTTCTAGTTCTATTTAGTGTATAGCCTTTGTTTTTAGTTCTCAGTCAAAAAATAAAAGATTAAACACAGTTTCCCTCTCATTAAGATTAAACTAAGTTACCAATTCGGATACGGATTTGTGGGTACAGCAAAAAAAATAAAAAATAAAAATTCCTTGGGTACAGTTACAGGTATGCCCATATATATATATATATATATATATATATATATATATATATATATATATATATATATATATATATATATTCAAACATCAAAATTATAAAATATAAACTATATCAGTGTATAACTATAATAAGAGTGATACTCATAAATCTATAACTGCCTATAAATATGAATAAATATAAAAAAAAGGAATGTTTTGATACCTCATTCATAATTTGCAAAAATGAAAATACTCAAGTCTCAAAATATCATTACACAACAAAAATTCAAATTATAATCAATTTTAATATTCATGTTCTTCATCGGAAGCATCAAGGTCAATATCAACATTTGGTTCAATTTCACTTGAACCATAATCAATTGGATTGCCACTACCACTAGTTATGTCAAGTGCAGAAGCTGGTTCAATTTCATTTTTCAAACATTTGACAAAATGCCAAATCATTAACAACACAAGGAAAGTAATTTAACAAAACATAAGCAAACAGCTGCTACATATGCATAATGTAAATCCACTGAAATCAATCTCAGTAATGCTAATATAAAGTTTACTAACCCCATGTTCATATGTATAGCTCACAAATGCAACTGAAACGATATTTAATTGCTTGCTTGCTGGCATATTCTGATAAAAAATGATGTTACAAAGTTGTGAGAGTGAAACTGAGATTTTGATTTATAAAACTATGCTTGGGTACGGCCCTTAGTACTTCCTGGGTGCCTAGGTTCTCTGTGGGTCCTTCACACCCACAGAGAACCCAAGCACCCAGGAAGAACCAAAGCCATGCATGAACCATACCTTTACCTTTATCCAAACAGTACCTGTACCAAGACCTGGGCTAAAACAGAAGAACCCAGTAACTTAGAGATTAAATAAAGAAAAATACCATTTATTGTCTCCCTATTTGGAAGGATATTTTTGAGTATGTTATTTAATTAACATATTTAAAGCTAAAGACCATTATCGTGTAAAGTATGACCCACATAATCCATGTTATATTACAATATTTAACGGCATAAGATAAGAAAAAACATCAACCTAGTGGTGGAAGATGGAGTATAAAGAGAATATTGCAATTCTATTTGTATTATTATACATGTTGAGGTCTTAGATTGGGGGAAGATGGAATTGAAAAACATTATTTTGCACCATATATCTTGGAACTAGGGCAATGTGGTAGATAATGAGTAGTTTGTTAAGCTTGCAATGAACTATGAACACTTCCATAAACACGTAAATAAATAGTAGATTAACAAAACAGAAAAAGAAAATGTGAAATTAGGAACTACACGAATCAGATTGGCTGACTTTACGAATACAAAAGGTAAAGAACAAAAGGAAGAAACAACTAGATAAATAATGTCTAGTCCCAAAAATAACTTTTATTAAGAATAATTATAAATGGAAGCTTAAAAGGGTTGGGAAAAAATAGCTCAACTTCAGTGTATAAAAAATTGATTTTACAAGGCCAAAAACCAACACATGAATAATTCAATTGCTGACTAATTTGACCATTCCCTGGCTCACACTATGTAGTGCCTTCCTTAAAACCTTTGACAGTGCCCACACATGTCTATACCTTCCAATAATATTCCCCTTTCATGCATGAGAATGCATCCTTTTCGAGTAACCCTTGATTATCAGCTTCCTCCTAAAAATTTTAAGTTGCTAATGCACATGTCATAGCATACTTTATGCCAACATCCTTCAAACAAAAAGTTAAAAACATCCTCCCTGCTCGTCATTTTCTTACTCTCTATAACTTTCATACATTCCTCCATCCATCAATGTCGGGCAATGGCTTCAGAAGATTCTCTGTTGGCTCACTTAAATGTTATTCAGTTGGTCATCATAAAACCACCATATAATGGCAACCATGAGTGCTTCCAACATCAGTAGAATTACATCATTAGTGCTTTAGATAAAATCATGAGTATTGAAAAGTAATGTCGCAAAGAGAATACATTCACATGAAAAAATTGTTATCTTGGCATCATCCGATTAAGGTACATCTGTCCTATGTAAGTCCATTGTGCAATCTAACTTTTCCTAACCTTACAATTAGAATTTTTCCGACAATATGCTGTACTGTACAGATAAAACTCATTGGTAACTTGATAAGCTATAGAATTGTCAACAGAGATTACAATGAATTTGGCATTTGGGTTGTTCATAATCTGCAGGCTGCTTTGCTGCTCCAAACGCAGATGATTTGCACCTAAAGAAAAATGGAATGCTTTTGGGATGATTAGAAAAAAAGAAGTTTAAGACTAACATCCATAATGAAATATCAATATATGAATCTGATCATTCCAAAAGAATTGTAAACCATGTGCACAGAATAAGCGTATTGATCAGGAGCGAAAAAGAAAGACTCTACAAAATCAGATTACATGCCATCTAGTTACTAACCAGTCCAGGAATCTATGTTTGCACGATGACTAGACAGGTTAAAACTTAAAAGTTAGGTCTTGATGGCCCTGAGAAAAAACATAGGAAGAGCTTCTATCAAGGAAAAAATTCAAGTAACTTTGTAATAAGACAATAGAAAGTGATATTAGGACAAAAAAGGTATATGAATATCATCTGTAAATCCATTACTGGAATACATCTTTCATGAATGCTTAAGATGTTGATTTTTAGGGAAATAAGTAACTGGTAATTTTCAGAATGAAATTTTTCTATTTTTAAAGCAATATAGAAATATGATAGCTGTAAATACAATATTTAAATACGGTATCCATGAACTCAGAATTTGATCTCCTAAGAAGAGGAAAAAAACAAACATATCCAAATGATCCTTCATTCTTGCAACAAAATAGAACTCCCAAGTTTTAACTTGCGAAGTATGCTTATCAATTGCTGCTGCATAAAAAAATATATTGTGTGCGCAAATGGGGAGTAAATTCAGAATAATTCAACATCCTAAAATTATCTTAGTAGTGATTTGTATACCAATTGGTGATACATAGAATCAATGACTCAAATTCAGGTGACAATCAATTATACTTGGAAACTCAAGAAAGGGAATTTATGCTCGTCAAAAAGCTACGGACAAAATGGCAGCACAAAAAGAAGACACAATGAAAAAAGACATTATATTATGTAAAAATGTGACTAAAGTGGGCCAATGGCTCTTAAAAAGACATTTGGAAAAGTTAGGAAAGAGCTAGGGTGAAAAGGGAACCTAAGATATGAAAAATAACTAAGCACCAGAGGGAGCTTAAGGTGTGAAAAACATCTAAACACTTGAAGGAGCAAACCTAAAACAGGAATAAACAGGAATAGGATATGCTATAGTCAGTTTCTCTAAATTTGAAAAGGTAAACTGATAAAAGGTTACCTTTAACCCAAAGACAGAGAATCTTCCATCACATTTCAACAGTCTGTATATTTTTTGATGTATACTTCATTATTAGTAATCACCATGTTTGAGTTTCCATTTTATATGTATAAGAAAACAAACTTTTCTAATAAACATTGCTTGGTTGTGTATCTTTCTTTGGCCTATGGACCACAAATGATTTCATACAATGTGTATGCAAAAGTTCCCCCTTTCCATCGAAAAAGTTATGACTAATACTTCTGCAGAGGAAGTTACTAAATATTCATGAAACTCGTTACAAAAAGTGCAACAAAAAATGGCAACCATTGCAAGTGCAATAAAATTGCATGCAGAAAACTACAATGCCAGATTTCTGTCATAATTGTTCAAGAAGGGACACCCACACAAAAGCCATGCGTGTAACTACAAATGAGTGATTTGCACCAAATTTAGTTCATAGAAAACCTTTGCATTGTAAATGTCTTTAACGTCAAGTATTGCCAGGGTGAAACACTGTTTTATGGCTAAAGAACAATGACAAAGGTGCATATGCATGAGATATTGATCTCAACTTTATGGTTCCAAACAAGCACTATGTTGCTATCTGTGGTCCACACAGCAGTGTTAGAATGATATGGATAGTGCAATAGAACAAGTTCCTATCAGTGACAAGCATTAAGTTTCCCTGCAAATCTGGACCTGGATTCTATGATTCATTCTATTATTTAGATAATATAGAACATATTATTACCCTTGAAATGCCTCAAGAATTAAATACCACTAATCAGAAAAATGCATGTCCATGCAAAATTTATCATTGCTCATAAGGGTACATAACTTTTATTTGTTAGGATATCTAGACTGGGTGTATTGTACAAATTGCATGCCTTGCAAGTATTTTAATATTTTAATGTGTTGTAATCCTTGGCCCTTATGGAATAGAACACCACTTAGAGGAAACCATGAGATTCCTTAGATGACACAACTCACCACTTGGATTATAGGATATGACATGGAGGTTATTTTGTAAGAGCACGATAATGCGAGTTACAAATGGGCATGTAAGGGAATCTATAACAAAGGAACTTACATGTAAGTTGGAAAATTCTTGGAACTTGAAGAGTCTCAACTTGAGCGTCCATCTCGAGACATCTCGAGACACTTGTACACATTAATTTGTTTTTTTACTGGGTGTTGTCTTTGGTTGACTATTAAGAAGATTTTGCATAAGAAGATGCTGCTGGAACTCCAACATCTGGTATGTAGAAATCTAAGGTGAATGTTAAACGTCTCATTGCATTTGTAATCTCGTTTGACTCTTTGAATTAATATAGTGAGTGCACTGGATTTCTGGCTAGATTTCTTCCCAAAAGGGTTTTCTCAGGATAAGTTTCTGAGTTTGCATGTCTTTGTGTTTATGCCCTCTTTTTGTTCATAGTTTAATGTGTATTAGATAAGTTATTATTTGCAAAATCTGCACTCTTCCATTGTTTATACAGTCAATTCCAGTTGTGGGTTTCTGCATAATGCATATAATATCTTGTTAAATATATTGAATGTCATGAAATCCTTTATTCCATTAGTGGGTGCATATTTTGTAGCCCCACTGTTGACAACATTTTTGTTGCCTGATTCCTCAATAACATGCATGGCATCCAAATAATATTCAAGGGTCACTAAAGTCATCCATCAAACATCAACAACAGTCACAATACAACATCCATAACCTACAAAAACAGGAGACATCTTGTCACTCACAGAATATAAACAGTGAAATATCTAATATTGCTCCAGTTCTTAGACATGACAGTTTGCTTGAACCATCTAGCATATTGCATGGGAAGTTTAAATATTAGAACTTACTATTACAGAAAAACAAAATGACATAATCTATCTAGTTCAATTGCTTCTCACAGGGAGGCAAATACGTCATATAAATCATGAAATTTCAGAACTACATAAAAATAACAGAAACAAAAGCTCAAACTAGCTTGGCTTAGCCTGATACTCATATAAGTAAAAGCAAAAACACCTGTGGCACCATTCATTACTGTTCGAAGGTTGGTGCCTTTGTCCCCTTGGTTGTTCAAAGCCGCCCTTGGGGATTTGCAACATGGCTTAACCGCCTCCTGTGGTTTGTTTATCTCTGGTGTTTACTTTATATTGAGCATTAACAGGCCAAACTTTTGCTGCAACGACAAACCTTGGGCCAACAAGTGGTATCAAAGCCCAAGTCATGGGTTCGAATCCCTCAATCATGCTGGGGGGCGATTGTTGGAAGTTTGGTGCCTTTGTCCCCTTGGTAGTTCAGCACCGTCCTGGGGGATTTGCGACATGGCTTAACTGCCTCCCATGACTTGATTATCTCTGGTGTTTGTATCGGGCATTAACAGGTCGAACTTTTGGTGCAACGGCAAACCTTGGGCCAACAATTACATGCAAGATACGTATGATTTATTGAAATGCTATGCTAAAAACTTGATTTGACAAATGACAGTCATTTTATAGATGCCCAAGCTATCATTCAGGAAAAGAAAGCTTGGATTACTCTTTGTAAGCAGAAAAGGGATGGAAGTCTACAATTCTAGCTGAAAAACTGGACAAACTCCAAAAATAATAAAAAGAAAAGAATATGCATGGTAAAAGGCAAAACAAGAACAAGCTCACAGCACAGATGAGAATGAACGAGAACGATAAAACTTACTTGGATATTAAGCTGCAACCAGACTCTTGAGTTAGCTGCAACAGCAATATAGCATTTTTGATTTGTGATTATGCACTTTACTTTGGCATCATCTTTCTGACACAACCGTGCATCTGAAAATTGACCAAAAATGCACATTACCATCCAAACAAATAAAAGCTTCACAAAATGTTTTGCAAAATTGACAGAAAAGGATAAGTCGGACCCTCTTCCAGTTATATTTAAGGTATTAGTTACAATAAAGACATAGCCAATGTTTAAAAAGGCCAATCAAAACAATACAGATTAAAAACCTCTGCAAGCACAATGCTAATTCGTACAAATCATTCCTACTAGGGCCATTCATATTTGTTTAAAAAACACCAAAAGATTCATGATGGACCCACCACCAAAATATTCTGTTGCAAACTATGATTGTGCAAATCATATTAATTTTTTAACTATTGTACTGTGGGAAGGAAAACAATTTCAGCAAATCATCACACATCTTAAGTTTACATATGAATGCAATGGAATAAAAAGGAAATTTGCAGTGAACTCACAAGGTCAATCTATTGCATTCATCTCCTGCCTGTCATCAAGGTTGACGGCTGCATTCAAATCATCCTGCATTGTCCGTCGAGTTTCAATTGGCTGTGATTCAAGAAACATCACAACATCTCTCATGTGGCTATTGACCATGCTGTGAACATTAGTAGCAACGCTGTTCTGTCCTGCTAGGTCTATCAGAGCATTGTTCACATTTGTTCTGGGGCTGGAAGTTTTATGTCTCTTGGCAATCCTGTCAACAGATGGAACTGCCTGTGGTTGGGGATTCTGTAAACCATGACAATGTGCTTCTACCTGAAGCACAGGCTGAAGTAGACCCTGATTTGATAAATCAGTCAATCCTTTAAGATCATGTTGCATGCGAGTAGCATGTACTATTGCATGATCAAGAACAATAGGATCATCAGGTGGATTTTGCAACAGGCTTAGCATTATCTGACGATATGTCTGGAGGGACAATGAGGGCCTGGCTAAGTGATGATTGCGACAAATAATGTTAACTTTTATAACATGCTTACAGAGGTTTCCTAACCTTGACCAATTGCAATCACAGAATGCAAACTCCGAGCCCGGATTCCACACAATATATGCTCGTGTACGATCACTTTGGCAAACAACTTTACCATAGCGAAGATCATCTTCATCTAGCAGAACATCTCCATCTGGAATCTGTATTGCCCTTTGCCATGAAGTGGGAACAATAAGTTCATCTCTTATAGTTCTGAAAGATCCACTTTCTTCAGCATACTGTTCAAACCAGTAATAAGAATGCACCTCAGTAGTTAGAGTATGCACTAACCAATCCGCTCGCTGGCATGCATCACTCTGCAAGTCATTCAGCAATTTTGGTTTCAACCTAGCATGGTATGCCTCAATAGCCCCATGCATCTCCTGATTTGCAAGTGGCAGAGTCCTCATTGCAGTGACCCATATTTCTGTAAAAAACAATATGATGGTAAAAATCAGCATTATCAAATGTCAAGATTCTCCATGGCACCATTGAGAAGAAAACCTAAAACTGTTGGAACGACAGTTACCTATTTTTGGCAGCCATTGTATCTTAAAGTACTCCAAGAAAGCATTTTGATCTACAAATACTTGCATAAATTCCTCTACAGCATCCATGGCAGTGGGTCCATTCCGTGTTGTATACAATATGCTTCCAAGGCGCTTAAACATCTCCCGTTGCACGTCAATGTGGCTACATCTTTTTATAATATTTTTTAGCCATGCACGACGAATGCGCCATAGGCATAATAAAATTCGACATTGAAACACATCTCTGCAAATGAGGACATGAAAGTCAAGAACTCTGAGAACACCTTTTTAGCAGCAACAACAACACATAGTTACATTCTTTATGCTGAGTCAGGAAAACATACCTAACTACAGAAATATCTGTAGCTGCATCATCAATCATAAATGCATAAGGCTTCCATTTGGGGTCCTTGGTGCGAGCTCTATCAGAAAATGCTCCCATCCACTTGTGAATACTATGGCTTGCAAAACTAGGAGATATAATCCATGCAACAGGAAGGGCATTTTGATGTACATCAAAGACCAACAAAGTATACAATGGACACTGCATATACAATAGCCAGGGTTATAAATTGCACATATATCTATATGAATATGACTGAGAGAATGTACATAGGAAGTGTGGAGGAATTACAGACCCTGAGCTTGTTAGTCCCAAAGGTAGAGTCAGCTGCTATATAACTATTATGACCAAAGCGTATCATCTGCTGCAATTGCCATTCTGTTTGAATCCCCAATATAAAGGGTTCGCTAACAGAGGAATCTTGATAGAAAAATACATACTTCTGATGCCGTTGAACCCATGTCCGTATACTCAATAGATCATTTGAATCCAGTTCATACGTTGATTGTCGGATAACTCTCTCCATGTTCCGAACATCATTCCTAGTGAGAAGATCATCACGATTGCTAGGACCCCCATGTTTCTCCACTTCCTCGCTATGATTTTGCATTATGTTATCCATAGAAATACCAATATATAGCATTGACATAATGCGTTGGCGAAGCTCATCTGAAATTCGAGGAGCATACATGGCTCGTGTTCCGATAGCATCTCTATCAAGTGACCCATGACAAGGTGAGCCTGTCCTGTCTACGTGATTCCTTTGGTTATATATCATAAGTGCAATAGATGGGCGAGTGTATAAGCGCTTTACTGTGAAATGGCACAGGCAACCTCTCATCATATGCCTCCGTCCAGGCCTACTTCCTTTCCCAGATGACGGTTTATTATTACTACCATCACCTGACCCAGGTTCACTATCCCTGTAGTCCTCTGGACCATATGAGCACCAATATCTGCATAGATGTGAAAATTTAAGAGAGCAAAATCCACTAAAATGAAGACACGTTAAATGACTTAGTAGTTATAACAGTAATATGTTAAGTTTAATTCAATGAAGGAACTTATATTTCATAAAACTTGAAACTCACATGGTATACTCAAGATAACCATCAACCCTAGGCCTACTCAAGCTGCCTTCTGCTCTCTTCCTCCTTGATTCAATGCGGAAACTTGCAGGACAATCAGCATTAGTTGATTCTCCTCTCACAAAATCCCCAACCCTCGAAAATGGTATGAGAGCAATATCATCACCACCTTGACGACCACCTTCCACCTTGACCCAATTCAGAAGAGCTGCCGAAAATTCTGCACAAGGTGGATCTTGCACAGGAAGGTTAAGAATATCCTCCATTCTTGGTATCTGTATACAACAAACCAGAAAATACCATATATGAGTACCAACAAAAACATGAAAGCTTTCCAAATAGTACAGAAAAACTTCTAGCCAAGTAGCATTACAGAATTAGAAGAATACTGTGCAAACTTCCTCTATATGAGGCACCATACAAGATATAAAAGGGGGCAACACTATTGAAACAAAAAAAGAATTGAAACTAAATTTACTTTAGTCACATCACACACCAAGACAGTTGACATCTAGATCCGTAGACTGCACAGATATTCTCACAGCTCACCGCTTATGAGCAAAACACATTTAAAAAAAAAGAAAAAGAAAAGCAGCCTACTAAGCATGGATCTATTCTTTACACCTATAACATGTTCTATCCAAATGAAAATAGGGTGGTAATTCCAGAAATGAGTGCTAGACATGATAGAATTCTACCATTGAATTTCTTCCCATATTTATGTGTTTGCCCTGCATTTTCATATTAATCTCAGATTTGATGGCATCTGCAGGCTATTTTGGATGCTAAACCCAATTAATGGAATTACCATATAAGCATATCCCTTTTGATGTTTCTACTGTTTTTATGCAAACCATGCAAATGTTGACGACAACCATAACACCACCAAATTGCTAACAAAATCATGTATACATTCCACAGTGAGGGAAACATATGGCCCAAGATACAGAATGGTAAAAGTCAGCCATAAGTTGCATGCTCATTACATTTTCGCTTACGTCGTTCCTCTGTAAAAGCCATCCTCAAATGGCATCTTTAGGATAGAATGCAGGCATCAAATAGACATTGCCTCATTTAATAACATATCTATTTTCTTTGACAAAAATTGCTACCAGTTGGAGAGTTGGAACAGATGTGGCCCAATCAGAACTCAAAAATTCATTATTTAAGCCAACCGTGATTGAGAACTGTTGCCCATAATGCTAGATTGTGTAAGTCATGGATGAAATGAATGTTTATTCTGTTTGAAGTTACTTTGTGGCTCATCCTCCTCTAATAGTAATTTTCAAATGGCATTCAATGGCAGCAATTTAATCGGCCTTCATATGTCCTTACTTGATGACAACTTCCATATAAGAGATTCTAAATTGTGGGGGCATGATCTGTAGTCGTGTTGTTAATGTGATGTCTACACCATGAATTGCATCATGTCATACAATATCCTATTGTTTGGAAACTTCTGCTAATGTTTACTATTTCCTTAGTAATCCATATTGACATAGGTATTCAAATGTATGATTCACTAACTCAGATTTGCCTTACTTATGTGCCAACCCAACACACAAATATGCTACTGAAACCAACGTGCATAAGGCTCAAGTTTGATCTTCACTAAAGGTATGAGCAGCTATCTACATCTTATATTCAAATTGAAATTGTGTACATGCCTGCAATGCTCTAAATCAGATTTCACACACCTTTATGCTACTATCAACATGTCATCCATCTGAATCACAATAGGAATGGTGCAACAAAGAGTAGTTGAAGTTTTAACTTATATGAGACAGTAAATTTTGATGTTAGGAACAAATACCATGCTTGCAATCAACTGAATATGTTCTGTATATCCTTCCATATGTGTTTGAATATATCAAATAGTTGAATAGAATGAAAGGAAGCAAATAAGAGACACACTAGTATGAAAAGAGAGATTCACAAAAGAATTTACCCTGATGTGAGAAAACTCGAAAAGAGTGGGGTGGGTTGTGCTTCTCCACTATCATCTTTCAAGATTTGCAAATCAATTGTTAAATTTGATCCTTCAAATGCATTATGGTCCTTCTCCAGCACTTTCACAATGTTTGTGAATATTCTCCAACATTTCTGCAATGCTCTACAAGTTTACCTTGTCATCAAACACTAGCTTAATCAATAAGCCTGACTGATACACTCAGCCATAGAGTCATCTTCTACCTCAAAAATTCAAACTTCAACTCTCCAGTTCTTATATTTGACCCCAAGGAGCATATTTATGTTTACAAGCAAGTAGCCAAATTGCGCACAGGATTATAAATGCCTTCCAAACAAAGAGATGTAAGAGAAATTAATTCAACTATTCTTGGGTGCTTTGCTCTATTGTTTTGTCCTATATGGGACAGGTTCAAATGCAGTCGGACCCATTTGGGTAAGCCTATTTCTTGTTGTACAGGTTCATACTGAGTTTAACCTGCCTCCGTAGATTTCTACATGCCAAGTCATCAGAAAAGTTGTGCACAGGATTATAAATGCCTTCCATGGAAAGGGATGTAAGAGAAATCAATTCAACTTTTCTTGGGTGCTTTGCTCTATTGTTCTGTCCTATATGGGACCAGTTCAAATTTTGTCGGACCAATCTGGGTAAACCTATTTCTTGTTGTACAGATTCATACCGAGCTTAGCCTGCCTTTGTAGATTTCTACATGCCAAGTCATCAACTATGGCTGTTTCTTCAAATGGTGCGAGCCCCATTATGTCTAGTTCATTCCTAAGCCTCCCCACACATTTCATTTTCCTTTGTTCTGCTTTTTCACTCTGCTTATGCATGTTTGCTTCTTGATGTTAGTGAAAACATGTCTCAAAGCACTTCATTACTCACACAACCATAAGTAAAGTTGACTATCTCAATCAACTGAACTATGATGTTTTCCAGGGTCCAAGTCTAATCCCTTACACATATCACAATGTAGAAAGAAAGAAAAAATAACTTATATTAACGTCCATGACTGAAAAAAGTAGGTAAATAGGATTCAGCAAGTAAATCCACTTACAATAGAATGGGTAAACTCTACAAAACCTCAAATCAGTACACACTAGGTGTTGAATTTTGGTATGCTCGATTAACCACAGGCAATGACACAACGTTGCCCTCCCAACCATAGACGATAAACTCTATTGTCACCCCCGAGCACATCTCTTCTCAATATGTATATCTGCTATATGATTGAGTGTATATATATATGAATGGAGATTCGATCTCCTTTAAATGCACCGCTTATGCATTTTCTCCAAGAGTCGGCCCTCTCCTAAGCAACACGTCTCAATACAAAGAGGTGGCGGACATCCAAGTCGGCCTCAATCGATTACTATTAAAGCAAGATGCTAATCGGCATGCATTAAGACCTTAATTATGCTTAACACAAATGAATATAAATTGGACCTAATATAATTGTCTAAGGACAATTATATTAGGTATGTCGGCCATATAAGGAATCCAACCATAGCTACAAACATCAACACTCCCTCTTAGCTTGGGAGGAATCCTTCTTGATATCTGAGTCACATAGTGACATCCACCATGGCTACTCCCAGAGGGTGGGTCCATCATGGCTACTGCCATGCATGGAAAAGTAAGTAAATACAAGTGCTTCATCACGGAGTCACTCAACGTGATGTTGTCACCTCAATATGACGTTCACCATGTCTACTCCCAGAGGGTGAATAAGCACAAATGCCAAGCCATGGAGTCTCTCACATGACATCCACCATACCTACTCGCAGAGGGTGGAACAAGGGCTGGAACCTCAAACTTCTCTCACAGAGAAGAATGCACAACAAGGGCTAAAACCTCAAACTTCTCTCACAGAGAAGAATGCCCAACAAGCGCTGATACCTCAAACTTCTCTCACAGAGAAGAATGCACAACAAGGGCTGAAACCTCAAACTTCTCTCATAGAGAAGAATGCACAGGGGTTGATACCTCAAACTTCTCTCACAGAGAAGAATGCATAACAAGGGCTGATACCTCAAACTTCTCTCACAGAGAAGAATGCATAACAAGGGCTTGCACCTCAAACTTCTCTCATAGAGAAGAATGCATTAAACAAAGGATTGAACCTCGAACTTCTCCCTCATAGAGAAGAACTCATTAACAAATCTTCATGATGGCGTGGCTACCTCTGAAGCTGAAATGTTAAGCTCCCTCTGAAGCTGAAATGTCAAAATCCCTCTCAACCTTCTGACCTCTTCGTCCAAGGTTACTTCTAACAATATGTCAGACTCCCTCTAAATGCTGATTCTTCCTCTGCGAAGAAATGCAAGCAATCTTTCTTCCTTGAATGCAATCTTTGATTCGTCCTGGAAGCATTTCAGAGAAAGATAATGATAGTCAGGGGAAATGTCAATACATGATTCACTATTCAATGAAGTAGCATGACTTAGTGAAAATTCATGAACATTATTCAAACATAAAGAGTACTTATCTTTTATAATTTTGCTCAGCAATGGAATTTCCATTCACTTGGATTGATCACACCGAAGCACCTAGTGATGATCTAATGGCTGGGTGGCCTTTGGCCCTCGCCATCACTCATCATTTGTCCACAATATCTGCTCTATGCATAGCTTAAGCATCATCTAAAGAACTGCCTTTAATACCATCCACAACAAAGTGATGGATTAACCACATAAATGTGACAGAAATTCACCCATTCCACAGTGCCTGAAAAGAAGACGAACATAACCTCTAACCAAACTTTCACCCAAAGCCAAAACCAATCGATTCAAAACAGCCGAACGAGAAACACCACCACAGGTGATGATGAAAGAAATCGATCACCCAAAAATGCAAGCCACAAAATATAATGAGTATTGGGCAGAATGTCGATCTAAGGAAAATTTATTGGGTAGATCAGATGAATGAAACCACCATCAAGAACAAATTGATCAAGACAAAATAATGTGAGTACCTACTAACCAAGGCAAATGGAGAGCAGACCACACAATGGCATATGTCGACTAAGCAAGTTCTAAACTGTAGAACAAGAGGTAATCGACACAAGCAATGATGATGTTGTCCGCAACAATACATACATTTGTCACTGCAAACTCTCAACAATAAGCCAATATGAATCGACTTGATCTGATTGAGGAGAACGCAGGTCGGTAATACGCATTGACCAAACTGAAAAAACACTTGATCTGTCGCAATAGCAACGAAACCCGATCTGATGCAAAAAGACACCAATGAAATGGTGTTGCTAATCGCCAAGAAACACCTCTATAAAATGCAAGTCTAATGGAAACTCCAAGAATCAATGCCAAGAAGGAAAAAGTCCCCCCCTCTCGATCGGATCAGCCGCCACAAGGATGATGAGTCACACAGATCAATCACACAGGATATGCACCAACGCATCTCTACAAAATATATCTCGTTGGATCCATAGAGATCTGCAAATCGTGATCTTGCCAACCACGATCACCCGGCCAAAGGAAAGTACTCCACAAGTGATTAACACAAGTCCAAACTTTGATTGGGCCAATCAAAATGCCAATGAAGGAACCAAGCAAGTCCTTTGACTGAGATGTCAATGATCAAATAAGACTCTAAATAGCTCAAAATGAGCCTACGAAATAGCTGGGTTAACCAAAATACAGGCCACACAAAGTAGGGCCGCCAAATGCAAAAGCACATTGACACAACCAAAAGTGCACAACCTGCAACATCAGCATCGGCCTGGATCGTGTACTTGCACTCGCCCAGAGTGTTCCACAGCTGATTGTGCGGTCACGCGAGGCGGACACAATCATGTCCGAGTTGTCGATGGGCGTCGCAATGGGCGTCACCTAGTCTAAGTGCCCCTCCATTGTGCCGCACAATACCAAAGCTTCTGCCATGATTCCTCACTTGACCAAAAAATTCTTATTTCTACTCTAGTTTTGGTTTTCCCTTTGCCTCTCCTCTGAGAGGTGTAATGAACTCCCTCAAAAACACAGGATCTACCTTCAAGCGATTAGGCTCTATAGAAGGAACCTGGCTCTAATACCATGTTGAATTTTGGTATGCTCAATTAACCACGGGCAATGACACAGTGTTGCCCTCCCAACCATAGACGATAAACTCTATCGTCACCCCCGAGCACATCTCTTCTCAATATGTATATATGCTATATGATTGAGTGTATATATATATGAATGGATATTCGATCTCCTTTAAATGCACCGCTTATGCATTTTCTCCAAGAGTCGGCCCTCTCCTAAGCAACACGTCTCAATACAAAGAGGTGGCGGACATCCAAGTTGGCCTCAATCGATTACTATTAAAGCAAGATGCTAATCAGCATGCATTAAGACCTTAATTATGCTTAACACAAATGAATATAAATCGGACCTATAATTGTCTAAGGCCAATAGGCCAATTAAACAATTATATTAGCTATGTCGGCCATAGAAGGAATCCGACCATAGCTACAAACATCAACACTAGGAAGTATCTAGAGTGCAAAATTCTATCTACTAGAGGTCAACCTCAAAAAGAACCCCTACACGTGCTGGAAGACATATATCAAAGTGAACAACAAATGGTATACATATAAGAAATGTTACCAATATCACAATTGGCTATGCCAAAGAAACTCATGTTATCACAATAGTTGATTCATGAGAGCAATTTGGGGGCTCGGTTGGAATTTGCTTAGATCTACAACATAATCAAAATCTCAAATGGGAGGACCAGCATTATCATTAATCATTGTGAAGGAGACAATGCAAGATCTAATAGAGCTGCCAAATGAGCTTGGGCTAAGCAACCCTAGCTGGAAAATCATGGCAAGGAGCAGAAGGCTTCTCTTAGAAGCTCTCCTAGCACCCAAGTTCAGCAATCCCTTGAAGTACATAGAAAACCGGTAATGTATGTTTGCCTAGATTGTTTTTATTTTGGATAGGGGGCCATTTGCCTTTCGAGGCTGAATAGCAACAAATCCACAATATCTATCATGATAAAGGGAACCCAAACAACATCCAATGTCAAGGCCAAGCATATTCCATGGAAAATGAACTGAATTCCTATTACCCAATCTCCAACCAAGCTTTTCTAACTCAAAATTTGCCAATGGCAATAATAGAAAGCACTTAGTTTGCTAATCTTTTACTTATACAACTCTTAAGAAGTTTGAAAAAAAAACATTTCACCAAAAGTCACCACTAAAATCTCATTTTACGAACGACATCATCACCGGATCGAACTCAAATTGTAGCACCTAAACACTAAAACAAGCATGCATAACTTGACATTTCTTTCCCCTATATTTTTAGCAATACTTAAACCTTGAGGGAGTATAACAGCAAACCATCCCATTGAAAGTGACCATGAAAGTCTCATAGTCTAGTTCCATGTTTGATTGAAATGAAATCCTAAAGCGTAAACACCAAACCAATCTTGCCATGACCAAGATTTGATAATAACAAGAAGAAGCTAGCAAGTAGCTATGTGTAAGAACCATGTAAACATATTATGAACCCAACCAAATCCTAAGTTCTGTACAAACTCTATTCCAAAGTTTTAGTTTACTTTTTAGCCCAGCAGAGTCCATAGAAGCATAAACTCTTTTGGGAAAAAAATTGGCAAACCAAAAGATTAAGACTTTTTCATAAAATTGGGAATTTCATTGGAAAAAATTTGGATTCTCAAGAACCATATAAAAATGCTAATCACCTAATAACAATTAAACAAAAAATTCAGAGAGATAAACCTGTTTTTTTATTTTTAAAGGTATTTTAGAAGCATAGAGATGTAAAAAGCAAATTAAAATGGTACTTTAGCCCATGAGTTGTAGAATATAATTTTATTTATTTATGTCCATATCACTCATTGCATTGCATTGCACAATGTACATATATGATAACTAGATAAAATGTGATAGAGGAAGATAGATCAATTCTTATAAAATGTGAATCATCGCCTTAGGTCTTCAATCTCCATGGAGGAGTGGTTATTTTCCCCGATTAACAAGGAACATTAGTATTAGTCTAAATAAGAATTGTCAACACTTGGTGGAAAGTAGAAATGAGAATCATGGTCTATTCCAATATCCACTAGTTATTAATGTTATGGAAGATCCAATGCTAGTTAATGCACGCATTAGGTAATATTTTTTGTTGGTGCAACAACTCTTAAATCTTCCTTTATCAAAGGTGTAATATTTTATTTTTTTAATATTTTTATTAACAAAGTTGCATGGACACTATTGGAAATGTTTGCCATTGCGCCAAAAGATCGAACTATCAATGCCCAATACAAACGTGAGATTTAACCCGACCCATGAAAGGCAGTTAGACCATGTCACGAGTCCCCAAGGAGGTGCTAACCACCAAGTCAACAATCTCCCCCTCAACACCGACTGAGCCTTCAGCACCCACTGAAGGGAGACTTGAACCCGTGACCCAAGGATCTGATAATTGTTGGAAATGTTTGTCGTTGTGCCAAAAGCTCGAACTATCAATGCCTAATACAAATGCCAGATTTAACCCGACCCACGGGAGGCAGTTAGGCCATGTCACAAGTCCTCAAGGAGGTGCTGACCACCAAGTCAACAGACACAAGCACGAACATGGTAATGATACCCAATACAAATATCAAATATGGCTTTTTTCAAGACCCTAATATAGATAGGGATGGATACAACAATGATATTTATTATAATATCAACATAATAAAATGCAATAAATGGAAACTACAAATATTAGAATAGAGAAAATGAAAATTAAAATATATACTATTATATTAAAATATAAATTATTATTTTATACCTAAATATTATTATTTTAATAATAATAAATATTAAACTTATTAAATTTCAATACAACTTAAAAATACTAAATACACAAAAACAGAAATAATATTAAATGATATTAAACTTAATAAATCGCATTTATTAAATTAATAAATAGCATATAATAAATAAAAGTAATTAATAACTAATTAATAAATAAATAAATATTCGAAATAATATTTATAAAAGCGATTCCAAACGTCCAAAGTTAGACCTATAATATCAATTAGTTGAAAAAAAAAATGAAACCTAAAATAAATTTTAGGTCCAACAAACATATTAACTTTGTTGGGAAGAGGTGTCTCAACCTTGCATTCCTAATGTTCAGATTTAATATTTATTAAATATTTTGTCCACACATGAGGAGTGGTGTCCCACTTTAAGGTGGCATTTTTGCCATGTGTCAACACCTTAGAATGTGTGTAAAAGTTGTAAAGAGAATCTTGTGTCATCGTGGTGTATAAGGGCATCTTATGACATTGTAAGATGGGGGTTACTTATGACAGATAATATGTTAGAGCATAATTATGGACAAGCTACATTTGAAACTTGACCATAATTATGACAAGTCAAAAGGCATCTTTGAATAGGTTAAATAAGACAAACTTGGATGCCCAAATTAAGGATCTACATATGATGGATTCTATAACAGATTATAAAAGCTATAAGAGCATCTTCTAAATATAGCCTAGAAGACCATGACCAACTTGGGTGTTTGAATTTGGTTCCTTTTTTCGTCCCATGGTTTTGTAAAATCACTCATAGTTTGTGGTTTGAGATTCACCTATTTATTGATGCTTGGCGACGGAGAATGGCAATGGATTGTTTGTAGGTATTGTGAGGTTGCCAGAATTTCTCCAAGTTATATGTTGGTGATACTCTTGTAAGGGCATGTCCCTAAGAGGATATTGTAACTTTTCAAGCTCATAATACAATTGATTTGTGCTTTGAAGTGTGAGGTTTTTCTGCCAAAAAGGTTTTCCCCCCAAAAAAAATCATGTTGTGATATATTGTTTTATTTTTCACATGAATACTTTCTTGTAATTGTAAGGGTCATAAATATGTATGCATAACTCCCCTCATAGGTTAGTGTACGAAGAGTTCCTCTATACCTTGCTTCTTTCATTTGGTATAAAAACCTGATCATCTCAAATTCTAGGTGTTAGATTGAGGAGCTTTTATAATTATACTGGATTGGTCAGGACATTGCATAAAAGAAGTTTTGATCTTATAGTAGGAAAAGATGCCAAGCACATTGAGAATAGAAATGGGGTTCTTGGGCACAAATTTTGAGTTGTCGAATCTCAAAATGGAGGATATGCTCATAATTGATATCTATGGGCTGCACTATTTGAAACCATGCCTAGTGGAATGAAACAAGAAGATTGGAATACAAAGGACTGAAAAGCTAAAGGTCTCATTAAACTTTGTTTGGTTGATTCAATGTTGCTAAATGTGCATGAAGAGATTAGTGCACCAAATCTTTGGAAGAACTTGGATGCGATTTATCACAATAAATCCCTAGTAAACAAACTTTTCCTGAGAAAGAAGCTATATACCCTCAGGACGGAGGATAGTGATTGTAACCAAACATCTTAATTCATTCAATACAATTGTGACCCAATTGCACTATGTAGGGGTGACAATGAAGAAGAAGGATCAGTGCATGGCTTTGCTTTGTTTCTTTGCGAAATTCATGGGACCATCTTGTTATGGGTATTGGGAGCACTACCACCAAGTTCCAGATGGATAAGGAGGTGGCATTGTTACTTTCAAAAGAGATGTAAAGGAAGGCTTTGGAATCTACTAAGGAGGCCTTATTTGTCATGGAAGACAAAAAGAGAAACCAAGAATAAGGACAAGATATGAGACAAGTCCATATCCAAAACTCATGGGAGATCAAAGTATCTTGATAAGACCAAGGCAAAATGTTGGAACTACAACAAACCTAGCCATTTAGAAAGAAATTACAAGGATAAAAAGAAGAAAAGTAATTCTGATGACTTTGAAAACCCTCCCAAGATGATGTTGATGCCTTTGTTGTGACCTTGGCTACACATGCAACAAATGATGCATGGTTGATAGACTTGTTGGTGGTGATTTTATGCACGTTCAACACAAAATAAAATATTCAGAGATATCCTATTCTCTCTTGATCAAAATCTTCTATGTGCTAAACAACTAAATTGTGTGATCACAAAGACAACTCCAAGGTTCCCAAATGCATACGAATAGTCTCAGTTGGTTCGTTGTGATTTGTTGGTAATCTCAAGGGGGACTTACATAATTGTTCGAGGAGTAAATCCATCTAAGGACTTTGCTAATTCCCGACACTTGTAACTTTCTTTTTTTTTGGAATGAGTTTGCAGTAAGCTCTTTCCAATCCTACTGCTACTAAGAGTTGGAAAAAGGGCAAAAAGGGTACGGTTTACGAAGATAATTCTAATCCTAAGCTAACCCTATGAACTCCGGAGACAGAGATCGCAAAAGTGGAGTTCAAACCAATTCTTGTTTCACCAAATTCAAAAACTACACAAGAACGGTGCTATCTTCCAAGGAATTCAAAAGATTTTCATATTACTTATATTCACCAACATATTGAACAATGAATATAGTAATAGAAGCTAAGTTTTCATTTACTTGTTTAGGCTAACTTTGCAAAATAATTGAAACTCATCCAATCAACTCCACACTAAGCAATTTTATCAATCCTTCATTCAATCTATCATCTTGGATATTAAATCTATTCTAATGAGAGTCAAGAAACCATGCTAACTTACAAAAGTGGACAAAGATTTACCAACATATTGAACAATGAATTATGTCTATTACTTCAGAGGTATCACTACAACAATTTCTCTTAAATCTCTCTCTAACAAATGAAAAAAGGAGGGTTTATAGACAGCCCAATACAAAGCAATGACCCAAATTGATCCATGATCAACGGCCAAGATTAAAACACTAAATCCTAATTAGGGCAAGCTACAACAGTTATCCAAAACAGATCAATGAGAAATAAACAACTATTAAATCTAGCCTTCTTCTAGAAGTGGGCATCCCTTATCCTTTTCTTTGGCAGCAAATTCAATGAACCTGGTCACTATGGGGTCGAGCTCTTCCATTGGGACACTTGGCATAATGTCAATCTTGCATTCCATCAAGTCCATCTCATCTTCACATGTGACAAAAGTGGCTATGCAATCTATTTCCAATTTTCGAAAACCATCCTCAATGGACAGAAATGAGGATGCCTTACTAAAATGTTGCTTCAAGATTGGATTTGTAGAAGTGAAGAAGTTGCTTTGTACTTTGGCTTTCAGGTTCTCTAAATCCAAGTCCTTGTCTCGTACTATTTTCTGCTCAAGCACATCAGAGACTGTGACGAAGACCTTGTCTTGGACAGCTTTGATTGTTTCTTCTATTCTAGCACCATCAATCTTCATCTTCTCCAAGACTTCTCCTCTAGCCACTGAGGCGTGATACCAGGTGTTGATGTCATATGATGTTCCGACATCAATTACATTTCCATTGACTAAGTCTTGTTCAAGGATTCCTTTCAGCACCTTTAAACATGGAATTGTCTCTTCTTGAACAGTATGAAAACCTTCCCAGAACTCAACTATGCTCTGGATTCTATATATGAATGAAGAGATCTGACCATAGACTTGTGCCAATTCTTCCATGAATTTGATGGCCTTGTCTTCAACTTCTGTAATCCATTCTTGGCTTCTTTGGCTGCCATCATCATTCCTTCAAAGCTCTCAACTGATTCTTGTGGAAGAGCCAAAGGTGGAGCGACTGCTACCTCTTCTCTTCTAATAGGATTTACCAAATGCTGGATATAATCCTTCAATTGTGCATTCTCCACTTTGAGTTTGTCTTTCTTTTCTTCCTCTTTCCTTAGCCTTTCCTTGATGGCCTTGATTGAATCATCTAACTCCTGGACTTCTTGTTCCTTTTTAGCAGGACCTAAGTCCACAGTCATTAGCTCGTCATCTTCAGGAGTGATGTCCTCTTTGTTTTGTCAACTTTTGGAATGGCCACCTATACTGAACGAGATCCTGTGTCATCCTTATGGATTAAGGAATATTTCTTTGCCTTCTTTTCTTTAAGTCTTCGAGGTCCACATGGCCAAGATTGGTACCTACAACCTTCTTCCATTTTGTCACAATCTTGGACTCCAGTTGCAGTCCTTTGTTATCGAACTTCATCTGCACCTTTCTAGAAATCCCTTCTTGAGTTGACATCTACCACCTGGAAAACATGAAAATTTCTAAGTTTAAAAAAAAAAGGGGTTTCATGTTTGTTTCCAGCCTGGAGTGCAAAGTTTGATGCAATTTCAAAGGATAATTCTGATTTAACTTATGAAATTCTAGAAATTGTAACTAAAAATCAAACTTAGTGAAATTTTGGAAATTGAAATTGAGACGATTGTGAAATTTTTGCCTCCAAATCTGCACAAAAGCATAAAAGCAAGATGGTCTTCAGTAAGATATGAAGTATCTGAAGTGAAAGTTCTCTTGCAAATCTGGAAAACTAGAAATTCTGACTGAAAGTTGCCTTGAATTCTGAATGAAAATCTACCTTCAATCCTTAGTAAACCTGAGAATTTCAATAAAATTCCTGAAATTGCTTTAAGGAATCACTTTCAACTTTGTCTGCGGGTGTAGAAATTGACCTGAAATTATCCTCGAAGTTGCCTCTGTTGAAAATAATAGCTAGCTCGGATACCTGATTATTGCATTCTAAATACAAATGTATTATCTCTCATGAAATTTGAATTATTTTGGGCTGGACCCAAACATGTAACGTGGAGGCAAATAAATATAACCTTGGGCTGGACCCAAACATGTAACGTAGAAGCAATTAAATGTAACTTTGGGCTGGACCCAAACATGTAACGTGAAGGCAATAAATGTAAATAAATCAATTAACTAAATGCAAGCCGACTTGAGGGTTTGACGCCAAAGGTTGGATATAAATCTAACAGCAAATGAAGTCATTACAAATCATTATATCATGCAAATATTATCTGCCCTCAATACAAGCGATCTCTCCTCCACCTATGCGAACTTGTCCAAGCCTATTGTGCGAATTCATCAAGGTTGATTGTGTGGCGAAGTTGTCAAGATCTCCATGCGAACTTGATAAGGACTTCTCTTGTGCGAATCTGATCTTAGACATCTGCTGCTGATCCTCCTAGTCATCTGCTGTTGATAAGGGCTTCAATCTTCATTGATATATTGGACAGCAATCTGAGATAAGTTTATTGCCTTGTAATTGCCTACATTTGAGATAATACATATTGTATTTTGAGGCTGGGTTTTTTTCACCTCCAAGAGGGAGGTTTTCCCAGGGTATTGGTGTCTCTTGTCTTGTGTTTTCATTGCTGTTACTGTTCATTCACAGTCTGTTATAATCTGATTGCTTAAAATTAACAGCCTCATACCTGCAATTTACTTCGAAATTTGCTTTGAAGTTTAGAAAAAAAAAGGTTTGTTAAGCTTCAACTTTCAGCCTTGAAAACTTTATGTCTTGATTTGAATTTTTCACATTCAATTAACACTTAGCCAATTTCTATCCACCTTGGGCAGACTTTCCACTTGTTTGAGGAATTTTTCTTATGTATAGAGGGCGGACTTCATGATAACTTGTGGAATCTTCACCTAGGGGGCGGACTTTGCTTGCAATCATGGAGTTTCTTCATGTCTAGGTGGACTTCATAGTTGGACAAGGATTTTCCCATGCCTAGGGTGGACTTTGCTTATGGACAAGGAATTCTATCATTCTCAGGTGGACTTCATGCTTGAGCAAAGATTTTTTATCATTCCTAGGTGGACTTGGTACTCGGAGATATTCTTTCACTTGGGGCAGACTTAGCATCAGAACAAGGAATTTCCATGCAAGGGAGGGCATACTTGGCTCGCAATCAAGGAATTTCTTCATGTCTAGAGTGGACTTTCCATGGAACTAAGGATTCTTGGCCCAAACTTCATACTTAGCCAATTTTATGTGATCTTCCATTAGCATTCCTGACATTATCATCTGGATTCGAAGGTGATTCCATATCTAGTTCGTTCTGGATGAATTCTCTTGGCTTGACACTTTTTCTAACTCGGTGACTACCTGTGATCTCGGGAAAAGCAATTTTCTATTTTTTAGAAAAAGCAGAACAAAAAAGCAAGTTCCTGGATCGGCCCCAAAATGCGAAAAACAAAACCATTTGAAAAAGCAAAAAACAAAACAAGCAACTTTCCTAAAAAATAGGAAGTTGTCAGAATTGATCACAAAAAATGGCGGTTTTACTCCTTCGACTTGTCTGAGCACATCCTAGCATCAAAATGTTCTTTGATCATTCAACTCCTTATTGGTTTGATGAGTCCTCCGATTTTGAAGAACTTGACTCATTTGCAAAGGCGAGAGACTAGAGACAAAACCCAAGACGTCAAACACTACCCTAAAAAGCGAAAACTAGGGGTCCTCATTTGCAATGGAGCGATGTGTGAAAATGTTGTTGGCGGCAGTCAAAAAAGCAAGAAGCATCGTCCCAAACCCTTGGCGACAAAGGACAGGGATGAAATAACAACAAATAATATTATGTTCGAAGGTCTGAATGGAATAGACTGTCAGAACTGGTGGACGAAGACACCTCGCGATGATCTGATAAAGAAAAGCCTTCGCCAAGCACAGGTACACTGGGTCGTCCAGATGCCCGTTTTTTGTATAAAGGACTTTGAGGTGGTTTTGCATGCCATGATTGGCAGCTATGACAGACATCGCCACCAGTCAGTATTTGATTATCAACACCAGAGGATAACAGTGTCATTCATGGCAGGCGAGTTCACCAGGGTGTTTGGCATACCGAGGGTGAAAGGGAAAAAAATAGACACTTCACAGAAAATATCTCCAGAAAATTGTGCCACATTGTTGCAGTTGATGTTGCGCGATAACCTCACCCAGGGCGAAAAAGATAGCCTCAAGAGTGCAGGCAAGAGTCGGGGGGTAAAGAAACAATTTTTCGCCAAGGGAGTATGGCGATACCTGTTGTCCGTGGTGAAGAGTCGCCTCACAGGTGCCAGCCACGCGTCAGAAATAGCCATCGCATAGATAGCGTTGATGAATGGGCTGCATAACGGGGTGGTGTATGATTGGGCATCGCTATTGACGGATAGGATGGACGAGTTCATGACGCTGCAATACAAGAAGTTTTACATGCCGCACCACGCCATTGGGTTATTCCTGGATGCAGTCCACACACAGATCACCCCGAGCTCACAACCATTGGAGCCGCAAGGACGGGTCGCACCAAACCAGCTGCCCATATTCTATTGGTCTCACTTGGACGTCTTGGCACATGGCGCCAAGGCACGTCTGGGCACAAAAAGAAAGAATGCCGCCATGTCCGACACGGAGTCCGACACAGATGAGTCCGATGCAGAGGAGGATGCCGATAGCGGCAGGGAGGAATCCACAAACACCTCCCAGGTGAGCGGAGGGAGCTTCCGATTGGCAGGAAGAGGAGGCGACCAGTTGCCTGAAGAGGAGGTAGTGGAATCGGCAGGTACAGTAGGGTCTATTTCAGCATCGCAGGTGCAAGTCCACTTTACACCAGCCCGCTTACCCGAGACTTGTCAGTTGGCGGTGCCGCGATCGTTCGGGACGATGAGTGTGGTCACCACAGTGCCCGTTCCTAGCTTTGGGCAGCCTCAGGTGACGATAGCGATGACACCACCGCGGGTGGAGACCTTGGCGAGAGCAGAGACTTCCAGGGTGTACGATGTGCCGGATGTGACAGGACAGATGTGCCAGGGTTGCCAGGCTATATGCAAGAGGCAATGACGGAAGCGGGGCGCTCTTCATGATGACCTTAGTGCATGGTTGAGCCGCTACCAACTTACACCTATGGCACCAACGAGAGAGGCCGCACTATCTCCAGCCAGGACCATGCATTCCTTGGATATCATTGATCTAGAGGAAGGGAGCTCCCCGAGCAGTCGAGCGCTTTAGAGGGTTGCATCACCCCCTACAGTTGTAGTCACCAGCCCGTACAGGGGAGAGGAGGTGCCTGTGGGAGTACAGCAGGGTACAGGAGAGTTGGAGCAGTTCATTGGCGAGATGACTCTGCGAGCACAGCGGCTTGTGTCATCTGCCACACTACAAGCCGCTGTGCTCGCAGAGTCATCTCACCCCATGTATTCTCCATTTTGTTGTAAGTCGCCTGGAGACGACTTTTCTTTTTAGGGGGGATGATGTTGGCGGCAATATTGTACACGGAAATAAAACTAGTTAATTAAGTTGTAATTGTGTTGGTTAGTTGGCAACCGAGGGGTGGCAATTGCGGTGCGACGGTTGGCGCTCGCACCCCCTCGGTGTCTTTATATACTTCGGAATGTAACTTGTAACACAACGACTATGAATGGAATAACATCTTATATATTTGACCTGATATGTATGGCATTATTATTCTGCATTACGTGCTTTATCTGTGTACTTTAAGTTATTCACCCGAGAGGGTAAACAAACGTCACAACAAGACTCCAACGCCTCTTTCCACATAACCTCAAAGCAGCAAAAATCATTTGGGGAAAAAATTGGCAATACAAAAGTATAAGTTTTTTTCGAAAAAATGGTAAGAAGTCAAGAAAATCAGATTTTAAAAAAATCGTTAAAAATTGTAGAAAAATAGATAAAAACTACTTTTTTAGCATAGAGATATAGAGAGCAAATAAAATAGAGTTCAACCCATGAATCATAGAAAATAGATTTTTGTTGTTTATATTCTATTGCTGATTACATAGGCAAATATTCAATTCACTTTTTAAAAGGGCAGTCACTAAATACAACAAATAGTTGTCTAAGATCAAATATTCGCTAAGTCTATGAAGTAACTGAGATTAAAATTTATCAGACAGCAATCCAGCTACTGTTAGGAAAATAGTAAAACTGGAAGCCATTTTGAAGTGATCCAAGTCTTTCATTGTGATTAAGGTAAGGAGTTTTCTAGGGGTAGTTCTATCAAATCATATTCCACAATTGCAAATGCTTTATATTCCCAAACGGCAATTGGTAAGTCCTTTATATGGGTAAGAATCCAACAAAAGGCATTTGTTAGTTGAAGTAAAAGATTAGCAAGCCACTAGTTTCGGCAATACCTAGCTTGCAACTACTATTTTAGGTGGAGACAAATGTTAATGATTATGTGTTGGAGGTTGTTTTATTATAAGTATGCAAGCTTGCTTGTTGTCATTCAGATTTATTTCATGGAGCACTTTGGATATATTGCTCATAATGAATCGTATGTCTTTGTCTCAACAAAATTAAATATATCAATTGTAAATTAAAAATCATATATCTATATATATTATATATGTCTTCAAACGTTTAGTGTTGTGGTAGCAACACTTCATTGGTGAGGCGGTCACCAAGGTTCAAACCCCCGTTGGGCCACTAAGAGTGCAGGCCTTGTTCCTTCGCTAGGCCATTGAGGACGCAGGGGGATCAGACCAAGCTAAAAACCCGAGTTTCCTCAACCAAAATAAAAATATATTAAAAACAAAATATGTACATCATTTTTAATTTATAGTTTATTGTATAACTATTAATATATATTTTGGTTATAATAGTTTAAATTTTAAAACTACTTTATAGTATTAATTATAAACTATAAGGGTTCACTCCTTCCTTGTCAAAATGTCGTCTATAATAATGCATTATAGTTATAATTTTAAAGTTAGTGAATAATATTAATTATATGAAGGAACACAATGGACCACTGAGAGGGGGGTGAATCAGTGGTAATCGATAAAAACTTTAAGCTTCTAAAGATCTAAGCAACAATAACTTTAATCACAAAACCATGAGCAGAGACATTAAACAAATCAACACACACACAAGAGGCATACCCATAACACAAGAATATATGAGGAAAACCCACGATGGGGGAAAAACTCAGTGAGAATAGCTGCTGGAGTCTACTACTCCAATCCAGCCTCACAATGAATAACAAATTACAATAGAATTATGGGCACCAACCCCTGAAATTTTGAGCACCAACTCAAGGAGCACCAACCCCCTAACAATTTAGAGCACCTACTCCTGCTCTGAGCACCCACTCAGAAATTACAATGAATATAGATTCAATTTACAAATTAGATATCTTACTACAAATGAAGTTTTGTAGCACCTCATTGGTTTCCTTTTTGTCTTTCTTCTCTCTGCTCTTTGCACCTTGTTCTGCTTTGCTTTTCTTTTGTTGCTCTTTCTGTCCCTGCTCAACTTCTTGCTGCCTCTAGTTGTCTCGGCCTTCTGCACTCTGATTACTAATATTTGCTGCTCTCTATCTCTGATATCTGCTGCTTCCTCTCCTCTTCTACTGTGTCTGTCTCTGTGGATGTCTTTTTCTTCTCTCTGTTTCTAAAAATTATACTATGTCCACTCTGTTAAGCAATACTACTTTCTTCAGCACTTCACCTCATACTTCAATCGACTTGTGGAGTTGTCTTTATTTCCACCTCTATCTCTGTTTTAGCGGCCACACCTACTGATGTTGAATCACATTTACAATCTTGCACCATCAGCTCTGCATCAAGGAATGTTTTTCCCTTTAATATTGCAATTAATTCATTTTCCTTTCTGGGATACGGTCTGCAGTAGATTGGATTTCTTTCTTGGATCAACCATTTACATTACATGACTCTTCTTTGTTTTTCTAAAAGTTCTATGTACTGAGTTGCTATTTTTAGCAACCCCGACCTGCCCATCAGATTTGATTTTGCCTCTATCAATTTCCTCGAGCCCATCAACCAACTGCAACAGGTTCGCCATTAATGAGATCACCATCCTCTATCGACCTATTCTAAAAAGATCGACAACTACCATACTGAAATCCACCATCATCGACTTCTGCATACTAACTTATTCTTTGACCTCTGGAAGCCACATGTCTTCATTATCATTGTCCAAGTCACTTGGTCAATCCTGGTTAATCGTCCACGTGGATCTCTGAGTCTATCGACTTGCAGACATGGCCGCAAAGTTGGTCACAATCTTCAATTCTGTCGACAAAATACCCTTTCATCTTTCCAACAAGTGTCCTCTGATTTGCTCCGTACATGCCACGTCGTCAAGTCAAACTTGGTCAACGCCCATGTGGACTATCAGACTGCTCAAATCCATTCAACTTCATACTGTGACTGTCCTTAGTGTTATGCGCATCACATGTATGCTTGCCTATTCTATCCATGCGGGATAAGCCTTGTCTTTCCTTGACAAGCATCTTCAACTTCTATGTTAGCCTGCACAACATTTTGTGTGCCTCTTAACCTACGTGGGATAAGGTTTTCCTCCTTTGTCTTTGCTTTTCCTTATCCTACAGGCATCTTCACATCCCATCTTGGTTACGCGGGATAAGCAGGCCCTTTACTTCCTTTTGTTTTCTTATTCTGCGGGCCCACTGACATCATCCTCGCCTAGTGCGGGATAAGCATCTTCAAGCAATCTCCCTTTGATTTCTTATCCCGCAAGACCATTTCTCTCCAAGTTTCACCACACGGGATAAGGAGGCGCCTATACTTTTGTTATCTCGCGCAAACCTTGTGTAGCCTCTTACTTCGTGCGGGATAAGGTTTTCTTCATGGCATGCTTTCACTTGTTAGCCCGCGCAACATTTTGTGTGCATCTTAGCCCGTGCGAGATAAGGGAATCTGCAATCTTCCCTTTAGTTTCTTATACCGTGTGACTTTTGTTGGTCACTTTTGACACCGCGGGATAAGAGAGAACATCTCTCCACCTTGACCTCTTTTGACTATCTTATCCAGGACAAACATCGCTGATCACATTTGACAACGCAAGATAAGAGGGACCACTTTGTTCAACAAACTTAAGTTATCTCACACGACAAGCACGTGACCTTTTCCACAACGCTCAACCAACATGCTGCGGGATAAGAAAGAAACATCATGTGCACCTCACAAGTGTTATCTCACGAGGTCTCTTCCCTACACACGAACACACCATGGAACCCACAGATACACGTGAGCCAAATAACTTATGTCTGCATCTCTGCAACCCTTGTTTCTTTGCATCCTCTTGGCATCCCTACAACACTTGTTGACATCAATGACAATAATGCCAACATTATATACTTGTTCGCATTAGAATCCATGGGGCGAGGTATCAGAGAGCTCGAGTCATATCAAAATCGCAATTTAGAGCAGATTTGCCAACTGCTTTGACACTATCTCATATGCATCCCACAATTTAGGATGATTGAGGCCCTTTCAATTTCGGTTGATGATCACCATTGCTCCTCCCGCTCCTCTATTTAGGGTTTTCTAGAGGTCGGAAAGAAAACTAAGGAGCAAAATAACAAACTATTTCCACGTTAATTTCACACTGACTCCAATTCTATCTCGAAATATTTATGAGTAATTTGGTAATTCCAAGTGTTTTTCTAGGGTTTCACGGGTTTTTGCAACGATTTTTTTCACTTTTTTGTCATTTTTGGGGGTTTTGACATGATTTTAACACGAAAATCAATGAAATTTGGGTCAACAATTATTTCGTGAATCAAGATTTTTGCAGGGAAATAAATCGGTCCACGATTCACGATTAAGTGGGTATAATTGTGATTTTTTGCAAATTATTGCTTCTTGAGATTCAAGATATTAAGAGTATGATGGTGGGAAGATTTACCTTGGCTATAACTCTCATCTCATGATCATTAGTCATGGAAGAGTCATTCAATTCCCTAGTGGATGAGTCAAGGGGATCAGTGGTGTACTGCATTTCCCCAATTTGGCATAGAACCTACTTTCTATATGTAAACTTAATAATTTTGATGTACAAGTTGTTTTCTTCAAGTGGAGAGTGCAAGATGATGAGAGGCTATGGTACTTGGTAAGGGTGTTTGTCTAAGCACTTTATTTCAGCTAGATGTATGCATAGTTCTTTTGTTTTAGTAAAGAAGAGATCCGCAAAATCTACACCTCCACCATTAGCTCCAACAAAAAGAGGGGCTTTACATCCACTTCTATGGTTGTGCTTTCTAGGTACCTAAGGGTGCTCATACTTTAGAGACTAACCTACCACCAGAGGAGAAAATGTTATGGCACTAGAGGATGGCCCACATAGGTGAGAAGGGACTAATGGCACTAAAAAATAAAAATCTTGTTGGGGGATTGAATAATTGTAACTCTAAAACTGTATGTGAGCATTGTATATATCAAAAATAGAACCATATTCAATTTTACTCCAATTCTCATAGATCTACTAGGGTGTTGACTTAATTCATTCTAATATATTTGGTCCTATTAATGTTCCTTCGATTCCAAAACATATTTATTATGTATCTTTCATTGATGACTACAGTAGAAGAAAATGGGTATATTTCCTTAGATGTAAATCTGAAGTCTTCATTCATTTTAAAGAGATAAAGGCTCTTGTAGAGAATCAAACTAGTAGGAAGATTAAGATTTTAAGGACTAATGACTGTGGTAAGTTTTGTTTAGCAAATTTCAGTAGATTATGTGAGGATTGTGGGATAGAAAGACAAAAGACAACATTGTATACCCCTTAATAGGAAAAATTTACAAAAAGAATAAACAAGACATTGATGGCTAGGGCTAGGAATATGCTCTATGCAATCAGCTTGGAACAAAAACTTTGGGCAAAAACAATTGCCACGACTTGAAACCTGATTAACAAGTCTCCTACATCAACTCTTGTTGACAAAACACCCATGGAGGTGTGGTTGGGCAAGAAGCCTTCATTTAAACATCTTCAAGTTTTTTGTTACAAGGAAAATGCACATGTGCCTAGGGAGAAGCAATCAAAGTTGGAGAAGGCAGTCAAATATATCTTCATTGGCTATGGCGTCAATGTGAAAGGGTACAAGCTTTGAAATCTTGTGGTCAAAAAAGCTTTGTATAGCAAAAGTGTTATCTTTACAGAAGTCAAACCTTCTTCCACAATATTGCAACCAAAGAAATTCATTTGCTTTTAGACTGGATGGAGCGCAGGAGGAAGCTAGGGTTTGCAGGAGGCAGCGATTTTCGACCACGAGAATGGGATAATGGTTCTAGGCGGATGGAAAATAGGCGGCCATGGCGTCCACCGCATGCAAATCAGTGGCAGTGGCAGGACGTGGGCCGGAGGAGAGATGGAGTTAGTTTTGGTGAAGCCAGATTCCCCTTCAAGCAGGATAAAAACAAATGGGGGCACTCTCGGATTCTGAACTTTCCGAAGTGGAGCAAGAAACAGACGGAGGATAGTTTGAGGAAGAAGTCTCCAGCTCCAACAGATAACCCTATCTTTGGTGAGTTTCCGGTGACGTCTGATAAGAGAACTATCAGCATCCGCATTGACTCAGAGGCTTGGAAGGAATCGGTTCAAGTCTTGCACGCCAGAGCTTTCTTCATGAAGTGGGGAGGGGATTGGCCGGCCTTTTCCAAGGTCAGGAAATGGGTTGATGAGGAGTGGGGGAGCCACTTTGAGATCAAAACCCTAACAAATGGGTTTTTCCTTATCATAGCTGGGTCAGAAGAGGAGAAAAACAAGCTGATGAACAATGGGCCATTCATGATGATGGGGATAGGGTTTTACATCAAGGATTGGATCCCCAACTTTGATCCTCGACAAGCCACCATAGAGGAGAAACCTGTTTGGATCAGACTATACAATCTCCCGCATGAATACTGGAAGGAGGAAGTTTTTAAGGTTATTGGTGATAAGTTAGGAAAATTTATCAATTCGGGTGAAGCTATTGACAAATTGAATTCATGTATGTATGCCCGTATCTGTATCATGTGGAAACCACACCTGGGGCTCCATAAGGCCATTGAGATTTGTTCGCCAGAGGGCTTATGGAGGCAAGAGATTGAAGTTGAAGAAATCATGGAGAAGTGCAAGTACTGCAAAGAATGGGGGCATGAGGAACTTGATTGCAAGGCAGGACAAAAGGGTAAGGGAAGGGCAGACAGAGCTTTGGAGGATCAGTTGTTAGCAAGGTCGGAGGTTGTTAAGCAGATGTCGGTTCATACAGGGTCGGATCCGGGCTTCGATCCGGTTGTAACACTGGTTGGGAAGCGTCTTCATAGTGCAGTAGAGACATAGGTGGGGCCGAAGCACCTTTGGCTTCTTGCTCTGTTCAGAAGGAGTTGATGGTTAATCAAGTCAAGGTTTCTGTTCTTATTGGAAATGAGATAGTTGCGATTGAGAATGGCTTGCTGGGAGAGACTTCCTTGGATCGTCATCAGCTTCTGTCAGGATGTGCGGATGGGGCTCATGTGCATCAAACGTCTGGAGAGGAGTGTGGGGATGTTTGCTTCCATAAAAATGGTTCGGCCGCGGAGGATGGTCCTGGGATTATTCTTCAAGATAATGCAGTAGGAGGGGGGATTCCCTCTCAGCACAGGTTCTTTTCTACTTCTGAGTTTGGGCTGGAGGGCCTGGTGGATGGAATGAATGGTAAGCCAATGGTGAACCAGAGTTCCGTCGTTGGTGCAGGGTTTGTAGAGGATAAGGCAAACAGCTTTAAAGACATCCACATGTCCCCAGTCAAAGGTGGAGTATGGTTTCCCAGTGGAGTTGGAGTCCGATGAGGAGGATGGGTTGAGCAATGACTCCTTGGGGCTGTCTGCAGAGGTAGGAGAGACAGAGGTAAGGACCATTAAACAGACTAAAACAAATCCTGCTAAGTTGTCCAAAGGAAATTTGAGAGGTAGGAAAAACAGGCAGAAGTTGCTTGAGGAAGCAGGCAACATGAAGGGCCAGACAAGACTGCTTAGATCCAGGAGAGACCTGTTCTCTCCTGGGCAGCAATGAAGTTCCTTACTTGGAATGTCAGGGGCTGCAATGCCCCTGACAAGAGACGTCTAATCAAAAGAGGTTTTGATCAGGCGAAGCTAGAAGTTATTTGCATTTAGGAAACTAAATTAGGTAGTGGAGAAGCAACTAAAGTTCTTGGTGTTAGGCAGAGATGGTCTGGTTTCTTTGTGGATTCGGAGGGGGCTTCAGGAGGGTTAGGCATCTTGTGGAATCCCATGGTTGTTCAGGTGGATGTTGTCTCAAGTTCTAGATATTGGCAGATGGTAAAGGTGAATTCAAGGATTCTGAACTTTACTTGTTTTTTAGTCAACGTTTATGATCCCACTATTGCTGAGGAGAAGCGTCGGTTGTGGGAGGTTATTTCCAAGCTTTTAGGAGAGGTGAGGTCGGCCTTAACGATTGTTGTTGGGGATTTCAACGCCACTCTCTCCTTCTCAGAAAAACGTGGAGGGGTGAGAAGGATGGGCAGGACTCAAACAGATTTTCAGACCTTTGTGGACTCCAATGCCCTGTTTGAAGTGGCTGCTAAAGGGGGGGGGGTTTACTTGGACCAATAGATGGCGGGGCTTTACCAACATTGCTGAGAAACTTGATAGGTTCTTCCTTGCAGGGGATTGGAACTTGGCACCCCTTGTTTTTGAGGCGGAAATTTTAGCTATTTCAGGTTCAAACCACTTCCCGATCTCCTTGGTTAGGCAAAAGGATGGAGTTCCGCTCAGGTGTCCCTTCAAGGTGGAAAAGATGTGGTTAAGGGAGCAAGGCTTTAGAGATCAGGTGATTTGTTGGTGGAAGGCTTCTTGGCCTTTCAGTTCTTTAAAAAGCTTAGTTATGTAAAACAGAAACTGAAATCTTGGAACAAGGATGTGTTTGGTAATATCTTTGATGAAAAACGTAGGATTGAAGGAGATTTGGGGGCCTTAAACTCGAAAGTCTTGGCTGAAGGGATGGATGAAGTGGATTATCTAACAGAGAAAGACCTGCTTAGTAGATATGGTGAAGTTCTGCAGAGGGAGGAGATTTACTGGAAACAGAAATTGCGCGAGAATTGGCTTAAAGCTGGAGATAGAAACACCAAATGTTTCCATAGTTCGGTGAAAGCTAAGAGAAGTCTCAATAGAATCCTTTCCCTGAGACTAGTGGATGGGACCCGAACGGAGGATCTTGATCGGATCAGCTAGGAGGCGATGGATTTCTTTGGGAATCTTTGGAGGAAGAGTGGGACTGATCAGGGCAGTCTGCAAGACGAGTTTTTGGAGGTAATTCCTCCTTTAGTCTCTAGGGAGGATAATAGGATGCTTGAGGAACTAATCTCGCTGAAGGAAGTGAAAGTTGTTGTCTTTGGTTTGGGTGGGGAGAAAGCGTCGGGCCCAGATGGTTTTTAGGCTTTCTTTTTCCAGTTTTTTTGGGATTTGCTTGGTGGGGAGTTGCTGGAAGTGGTTGAAGAGTCAAGATCTAGTGGATTTGTTCTGAAAGAATTTAACTGTACTTTGGTAGCGCTTATTCCTAAGAAAGATAAGCCGGAGGGATTTGAGGAGTTTCGCCCGATCGCGTTGTGTAACAACATTTACAAAATCATTACAAAAGTTGCTGCAAATAGGCTTAAATTGATTTTAGACAAACTGATTTCTTGTGAACAGAGTGGATTTACCCCAGGGAGGAATATTGTGGACGAGGTTATTGTGGCTCATGAGGCGATTCACACGGCCATGAAGAGCAGACAGAGAAGAATGATTCTAAAGTTAGATATTCGGAAAGCCTACGATAGAGTTGATAGGTCTTTTCTGGTGGCTGTGTTAGCCAAGTTCGGGTTTTGTAAGTCTTGGATTAAGTGGATTTCTAGTATGATTATGTAGTTTTCAGCTTCGGTTTTAGTTAACGTCAACCCCCAAGGTTTCTTTCCCACCTCGCGGGGCATTCGGCAAGGGGATCCAATATACCCCTTTCTCTTCATTTTAATGGCAGAAGTTCTTGGGCGTTCGATTGCTCGAAAGCATTCTCAGGGGCTGTGGAAAGGTATTGAGATAGCTCGGGGGGTGGATTCTACAACGCACTCTCAACTTGCTGACGATACTTGTCTTTTCGGAGTAGCCTCCATGCAAGAAGCATCGGTGATGAAGAAGGTGCTGGCCAGATTTAGTTGGGCCACTGGTCAGGAAATTAATAGGCAAAAATTGGAGATTTTTTTCTTCCACACTGAAGTTGGGTCTCAGAGGTCTATAGCCAAATTATTTGGGATTAGGATTGGTCAACTACCTGGGAAATTCCTCGAAATGCCGCTCTTTGCTGGAGCAGGTAAGGCAGAAATTTGGAAAAGGCTGCTTGATGGTTGCAAAGAAAAAATGGAGGGCTGGAAAAGTAAGTGGCTCACCTTGGCTGGCCGCCTTCTGATGCTGAAGACAGTTGTCTCGGCTATGCCAATCTTCCCCATGGCTTGTTTTAAACTCCCAGGCACAATCATTAAGAATATGCAGCAGAAGATGAGGAAGTTTCTATGGAACGGTAATCAGGAGCAAGATAAAATCCCGTTAATGGCCTAGGACAGAGTGTGCAAACCCAAAGGGGGAGGTGGTGCGGGGCTTCGTGACTGGAAGCTAATCAATGAGGTGATGGGGGCTAAGTTGGTGTGGCAAATGTACAGCAAGCCGGAGCAAAGGTGGGTCCGAATTCTTCAAGCTAAGTATTTGGATAGTGGTGACAGGGAGAGGATTCTCACGGTTGAAAACCCCCCGAGAGGATCAGCTTTGTGGAATTTTCTGGTGAATAGCAAGAGTCTGATTACAAACCATCTTTCTTGGCGGATTGGAGACGGGCAAAAAGCGTGTTTATGGCAGGATTCCTGGGACGGTCGCCCATCGCTGGATTCTAGGGTCCCCAGCGGATTAAGCTAAAGACTGCTCAACTTTGGGGTACCAAAGTGTGTGATTTTTTGTCTCATGAATCGTCTGAGTTGGGCCAGCGTTTGAACTGGAAGAATCCCCGTGTTTTAAACCTGGAGGAGGCGGATGAAAGGTTGCTGAGGAATGTCCTAGACAGCAAAGAGGTGTCGTGCTCGAGGGAAGTGGATGAGATAATTTGGTGTGGTGCCAAGAGTGGCAGTTATTTTGTCAAGCTAGGGTATACTCTGTTGGAGACAAAAGGCAGGAAGAAGGTTTGGGAATCTAAATTTTGTTGGATCAAAGAGTGTTTACCGAAGGCGGGTGCCTTCTCCTCGCTGGCACGCAAAAAGCGGATTCTATCAGGAGATAGACTCAAGAAAATGGGGTTTGCAAGCCCATTCCGTTGTGTGCTTTGTGGGAAGGAGGAGGAAGATGTGGACCACCTTCTACTGAATTGCGAGTTTGCCCAGGAAGCCTGGCGTTTTGGGTTACAGAGGCTGAACTGGAAGGGACCGATGGCAAGGAATTTGTGCGATTGGCTGGAATCTTGGCCAGTTTTGGGTAAATCTTCAATCTTTGCTGCTATTTGGAAGATTATGCCTTCTACTGGTATATGGGAACTCTGGAAAGAACGAAACCGAAGACTGTTTGAGGACAAAGCGGAAACTACGGATCACTTTCTGATAAGATTGGAGAAGGCAATCTCGGAATTAGTCACTAACGCTGCTTCCCAGGTTAATTTGGCAAAGTCTCCTTTCACTCAGTTTGATGCTAGAGTATTGGTGAGTTGGCCTTTGATTAAATTTAGGCCCGCTAATGGGCTTTTGAGGGCTAATCCTCATAGGAAGGGTGAAATAAGACAGGAGTGGGATCCGCCAGATAAGGGTTGGACTAAGATCAATTTTGATGGCGCTTCAAGGGGGAATCTCGGGGTCTCAGGAGTTGGGGTCATAGCCTGGGACGATTGTGGAAACACTCTAGCCATTGGGGCTAAAAGGTGGGTGGATGGTTCGAACAATGAAGCTGAGTGTCAAGCGGCTATAGAAGCCATTCTTCTGGCTAAGAAGTTGGGAGTGAAGAAACTTCACCTGGAGGGGGACTCTCAAATTGTGGTGAATGGGATAGCTAGGGGTCGCATGGAGGCATGGCAACTGGACAAACACATTAGAAGAATGAATCTCCTTCTTTGTGGGTTTGAAGATTTCAAGGTGTCACATGTTCTCAAGGAAGCAAATGTAGAGGCTGACAAGCTTTCGAATGTGGGAGCAAATGGTTCTTTGGATAGCAACTTTAATTTATTTGAGGACCTACAAAATGTATGTCCTCATGATTTTGGTTGATTTGCTTAAAATGTGGGAAGAGAACCCAAGTTGTGTTTTTGAGCCTGGTGTGGTTTGATTTTGACACTGGATATGTGGGAAGTGATGTCCCTTGTGGATTGTGATCTACAATATTGTAGCAAGTTGCATTGGCGGCGTAGGAGTGATGATGGAGGCTATCGGTGGGCTGATCAGGTGATGATGCTTGGTTTGAGGTGCTAGGTGTGGAGTTATTATTTCTTGTGGTGGCGCTGCCTATTTTAGGGCCTTGGCTCTTGGTTTCCTGGCACTTTGCAGTTTTTGGTATTGGCTTTGTTAGTGTGTGCAGGTTTTGGACGAGGGTGAGAGGTAGGATGGAGGCCAATTTCTCTCTGTCGACTAATGGTCAGATGCCAGCATTCTATGGCCCAATTTCGTGCAATAGGTTGTTGAATGTTTCCAGGGTTGATGGGGATGTGTTTTGGAGGGCAGTGCGTTGGATGGTTGGGGAGGAATTTCTAGTGTTTGATTGTCGCCCTCGAAGTAATCTGGACATCTTGTTGTTGTTCGTTGTGTTGGCCTTGACGGTGGGTGGGTCGACGGAGGAGGTGCAGCGAGTAACGTCCTTGGTGTTGCGACCTAAATGGTCGAGCGGGTTGGAAGATGTGGTGGCTCGTGCAGAAATTGGCAAAGGTTTGAAGATGTTGCAAGAACCGTGGCGGAGGATTGGTGTGGAGAGGGGGGGCGTGCAGTCGTTCGTGATCTGGTCGGCTTCTCGACCTGTGGAAATCCAACTAGAGGACGCAAGAAAGGGGTGGAGGGATGTTGTGAATTTTGTGCGAGAATTGGGATCGACGGAAAGAGCAAAAATACGTGGTAAGAAGACCCCAATCAGGTCGGAGGCTCCATTGGATGAAGATGGAAGGCCACTGATCCGTCATCAGATTCCTCAGAAGCATGCGAAGGTGGTGGAACGCAGCTCGCTTCAAGATGGTAGGCCAGGAACCTTGCCAAGTGGTGGGAGGGAGACTCATGTGGCAGGCCCCAGCCAGGGCATTCCGAATTTCTCAAGGGAAGAGGCCCTGGGTTGGTTTCATTAGGCAGGTCCCTTGGGTTTGTCGGGTTTTGGGTGGGGGAGTATGTATGTATGTATGGTGGTTTTTTGAAGTGATAGGACTTGTAGGTCCGGTGTCTTTCTCAAGTTCTGTTGGTTTTGTAGGGGCGAGACCCCATGTAGTGGTAGGCTGTTGGACAGCTTTATGGATGTAATCCTTTGTTTTTTAAGCAATATATTATCCTGGTTATTGATCAAAAAAAAAATATTGCAACCAAAGAAAGATGGAAAAAAAGATATGGCTCAACTACCCCAAAGATCCAAAAAGTTAAACCAGAAGCCCATGAAGGACCTAAAAGAAGGAGAGCTCACCTAGTTCAAAGTATTTCAAAGAAAAGATAGAACCTCCACCTCAATCATTGAGGAGGTGCACTTGGCACTAACAGCAACCAAACAAGTATACTCTTGATTGAAGATGTATTTTTGCTTTGATTACCGACACTAATGAGCATAGGACTGTGAAGGCAAATAAGGATGGATGATGCAAAATCCTGGTGAGTGGCAATAGATGAGAAGATGATTACATTGAAAAAAAAATGCCAAATAACTTTGCCTAATGGACAAAAACTTGTTGGATGCAAATGGGTGCTCAAGAGGAAGATTGGTTCAAATGGCATTATTGAGAAGTACTAGGCGAGATTGGTTGCGAAGGGATATTCCCAAGTTGAGGGAATTGATTATTGTGAGATTTTCTCTTTAGTTGTTGGGCTGACAACCATTCAATTCTTATTATCTACTCCAACTTTTGACCTTAAAGTTGAGCAAACGGATGTAAAGACAATTTTCCTTCATAGTGATTTGGAGAGCCAAAGTATTATGTTGAAAGAGTTCAGGAAAACTTGGTTTGTAAGTTGAAGAAATTTTTGTATGGTCTTAAGCACCTAGGATGTGGTACCCAAAATTTGATTCCTTTGTTTTGGCATTGGGATTTTTGAGATCCAAATAGGATCATTGCATCTATTATAAGGTGGGCAATTATTGTTTCTTTTTTATCGCATTATATGTTGATAATATGATAGTTTTCAATAGCAGTAAGGCTATGGTTTGTGAATTGAAGTCTCAACATTTAGCATAGTTTGAGATAGAAGCCTTAGAGGCTAAAAAGTTCATCTTGGGTATGGATACTACAAGAGATAGAGCTAGCCAAAAGCTTTGATTAGACCAATGCAAGTACATGAACTCGGTGTTGGAGAGAATCAAAATGACAACTTGCAAACCATTGTGTGTCCCTATTTTAGTGAGGACTAAGTTGTTACATAAGCAGTGTCTGACTCCTCTTAGTGAGATGCAAAATATGATTAGAGGACCTTATCTAGCGCCATTAGGAGGTTAATGTATGTTATGGTCTATAATAGACCAAACATTGTCCAAGCAATGGGAGTGTTAGATGTTTCATGGCTAATCCTAGACAAGAACATTAGAATGTAGTGAAAAAGGTCTTTCAATATTTGTGGGGTGCTTCCTAGTACTCCCTTTGTTATCATGATAATTTTTTAAGGGATCAACTTTGGATGAAAATTTATGGATTTGTGGAATCAAGTTGGGCTAGGGATGTTGACAACTAGAGATCCACCAATGGATATTTTTTCATTATGTTTGATAGTGCAATCAATTGCAAGAATAAGTGATACTTGTGGTTGTCTTGTTCACTACAAAGGCTGAGTACATGGCAACTACTCATGCCTATAAGGATGCCATCTAGCTTAAACGATTATGTGCAAATGTGGGGCTAAGCCAAGAGCTATTACAATTCTATGTGATAGTCAAAGTGTCATATTTTTAGCAAAGAAATCAACCTTAGCAATGAAGCACATTGATGTCTAGTACCATTTTGTTCAAAACATGATAAAGGATGGGAGGGTGATGCTAGAGAAGATTGATACTTTGACAAATGTTGTAGATGCATTGACGAAACTTGTGAGCACAACAAGTTCAGGTGGTGCAACGAGTCTATGGACCTCACAGCCCCTAGCAATTAGATCTAATGTTGGACTTTCCCTTTGCTTTTGCAAGGTGTTCAACAAGTGGGAGAATGTTGGGAAAAGGTGTCTCAACTTTGCATTCTTGATGTTCATAACTTCATATTTAATAATTATTTTGTATTTATTTTTATTTTTTTTCCTCACATAAGAAGTGGCATCTCACTTTGAGGTGACATTCTATGCCATGTGTAAAGTGTTGACATGTAGCTAGGTCGGGTCCCTAGCGAGGGTCGACCTAGTCTTGGAATTGCTAATTGGCCTTTCGGCCTTAGCAATTCTCCATAAAATGTGCAACTTATATGTTTAATATAAAGGTATTGGTCTGGCCCTAAATAAGTAACTTGTAATTAAATAGGACTGACCCTATTCTTGGCGTCAAATCAGTAAGGCCGACTTGAGGTCTTTTAGGTAGCTTTACCGCATATATATTCAATTGTCTTGTAGTCTTTCATACACAATGAACACATACAATTCGCAGTAAGCGAACTTGTGCTTGGGGGTGACGATAAGACCTTATCATCTATGATTGGGAAGGCAACAATCTGATGTTTGCCTGCGGTGAACAAGCACAGCCCGGAAAGTCAACATGGTATCAAAGCTACGGCTTTCCTAAATTGCAGATTTAGTCGGATGCGGCCTGAGCGAGTTGCAGTCGCAATGTGACAATCTCAATGTTCGCTTGGCAATCACCGTATAGTCAAGGGTAGTCGCTGTGATCGCAAGGAGCATTTGCATCGAGGTGGTGAAGTCGCAGCCTTTGTATTCGTGTTATTCGTGTTTGCCTGATCGCTAATGATGGTGGACTGTATTCGAAGACAATCGCAGAGGATGGATTCGTGTGCGGGTGTGTGCGGGTGTATCACAGTTATGTCCGTTGTGACAACGAAAAGTGTGGGAGCCTAAGTAGTTCGAGTGATTTCCCATGGCTTCTCAAGATCTGTGGCTTTGAGCTTCGCGCGCTTCCGCATCTCATAGAGTTGACGCTCTCGGAGGAACCTCGCTTTGAGAATTTGCTCTCTCTCCACCAGGGAAAATACGAGGTTCCCCTCCCATTATTGGAGAGATGTAGATCGATGGAGCGGTCCATGACCACCCTTGCAATGCCCACTCTGCTAACTGCATTGTCTCTGCTGCTACGCTAACAATCTGTGGTTGCAGGGGAGTGATCAGTCCATCGTAGTCGCACCACGATCACAGCGATTCGCGAAAGTAATCACCATGTTCGTAGAATCATGTGTACTTAAAGGCATTAATCACAAAGTTGTTTGTGGCGCTTGCGTGATCAACATGACTCGCATGATCCGTATTGTATTCGCATATGCATCCACAGTGTGTTCACGGTAAATCGCATTTCGAGTTTAGTGATCACAGTCGCAAGGTACTCACAGTCATTGTGTTCGTGGAGGATTGCATTTGCATTATCCGCATGGTGGCCGTAGCTTCGTAGAGTATTCACGAAGTATTCGCAATGGACATTGGGGTATATCCAAATCATCGCGGGATCATCGCAGTGACCATGTTAGTGATGTTCGCGGTGTATTCGCATTTGCATCCGCAACGTGTTCACAGTGTGAGCCATGGATGGTTATAGTCGCACAGCAAGCAGGTAGGTGTCCACGGACATGTTTATAATCCGCACCGTGATCACCATGGGAATATTCACATTTTTTATCACCGAGCTGATCATTTAATCTCAACAAGGTGGAAGCTCGAACCAGATTCGGGTCGTGATGGAGTTATCGTGTTTTCCAGGAGTCGTGGAGGCATCAAGGTCGCAGTGGTGATCGTAGCAAGCGTATTCACACATGGAGGCCGCATCTACCGTAAGGTGATATCAATTATCACAGTGCATCGAGGGGCGTATGGAGACTCATCTCGATACACAGAGATCACAGAAGGTGGTGATCCCAGGTTACTCACAGTGATCTCATTGATCGTAGGGTGTATTTGTGTATGATCACAGGGGTATGTCCGCAGCATTTGCCTCGTCATAGTTATTTAGAATTGGAAGGATGGTCGCTACCACAGTGCTTGCCGAGAACCATATTCACGGTGTTTGTATGCGCAAGAACCCCGAAAGGAGTTCATTGTATTCGCACTTGAATGGGTCGCAATATAAGAAATTGGCGATCACAGTGCGTGGTCGACATTCTTGATCGTTTGTCAATTCAGTGAAAGCGTTTGGTGGCTTGGCATGTTGACGCCACCAAGATGGAGATAAACGATGAGCAATGGTGAGGGCCGAAGGCCACGCAGCCATCTTCGCTAGATACTTCAATATGGCTGGAAGCTCTGATACTGAGCCAGAACGTTGGTAGAAGACCAACCTAGAAAGAGGTCATGAGGTAATTCTCAGGGTCAAGGGGTGTAGGCTATTCAGAAAGTTCACCGTCATGCACATTGTTTGACCATCAACAACTTTGATTGTTATGCCAACATTCTGAGCATCGTCACTAAGCTGAAGGTAGATGGCAAGAGCCAAAGGCCACTCAGCCACCAGAGATTCATGAAACAACTTAAGGACGCGAGTAAAAGAGATAAGTTTGTATATGCTTGTATCATGTTCATGCTATTATTAATCATGTTTGATTCTAATATTGATGTCAATAAGTCTTAAACTATTATGCTTCATAGGGAGCTTGGAATAGGCATGAGAGCCTATACAAGTTTTCAGCTCATTTCCTTACTTAAAGAGATGACTAACGATATGTCATTATGCTATGGTTCCCTTCGTAGAAAGTAAAAGTAAAGGAAAAGGAAATTTAGCATTCTTCTAATTTATGAAAATCCTATGATTGTTTTCCCTAATAGGATTCTTATATTATGTATCTCATATCAAGGATTAAGAGGGAATCCTACGTTCCCTACAATCCTCAGTAAATACTAGATGGAAGAATTGACAATATTCGGTAAGCTTAGGATTTTTTTTTAGGTCTAATGCATTTCCTTCTAGGATTAGAAGTATGACAAAGATCTAACTAAATCAATTAATGTTTTGAAAAGATTTAGAATGATGGATTGCAAACCTATGTCTACTCCTATGGAAACTAACTTGAAAGGTTGAGTATGTTTGCGGCTAACTTTAATTTTACAGATCCACTTGAGTACAGACAGTTGATTGGATCCTTGATGTACCTAGTTAACACTAGACCTGACACCTTGTTAAAGTATTCGGATATTTACTTGATTAATTAAACAATATTTGTTTAATTATTTAAGTTCCCTTTATCTCTTTTACACTTAAGCTAACTTTAGGTGCTTAATAATTAATTCTTTTATTAACTATTATGTGCAAGCCTAGGTTTTCCTTTTTAGGGTTTCTTGACCTATTAGACGATTATTCTTTTCATTGTATAGTAAGGATTATCACATTACACATTTTGTGAATATTGAGCTCTCATCTTTTTGAGCATATTTTTTGTGTATTTGTTTTATCTGTTATTTGCTTCCTTGCTTCTCCTTGTAACAGGTTTTTCAGCTTGCAGAGATCATTTGGTTTGTCCTATTGGTTCTAATGCTTCTGTGGTTCGATTGATCAGCTCATCAGGCTTTGGTTTCTCATGCCATCTGTATCTTCGAGTTCAGTTGTTTACCTTTGTTTGCCTCCCGATTTGAGTAGTATCATTTGAGGGCACTCATACAGATTACAATCTTCTCTACCTGGTCATGTTCTATTTCAGTGGAGGTTCTTCAATTCAGCAGTTATTCTTCGACAGTGTTTGCAGGTTCTTCATGCTTCAGTGATTCTTCTGATCTTCTCTTGTTCCTATCTTTTTGGAACATTCTTGTTTGGAGGCTTTTTTTAGTCCTTCTTCTTGCTTTTTCCATCTTTGTTTGGAGTAGAGTTTTGTTCCCACGTGGTTTTCTCTATTTCTCCGGTTCATAGCGATTTGGTTGTATTTGGGTACCTGATCAGGCTTTGTTGTCGGGACCCATCTTTCTTGCTTTCAGTAGCTGTTCTAGGTTTTAGCTTCTCCCTAAGTCTAGCTTAAGAGGGGGTGTTAGAGTATTCGGGTATTTACTTGATTAATTAAACAATATTTGTTTAATTATTTAAGTTCCCTTTATCTCTTTTACACTTAAGCTAACTTTAGGTGCATAATAATTAATTATTTTATTAATTATTATGTGTAAGCCTAGGTTTTCCTTTTTAGGGTTTCTTGACCTATTAGAGGATTATTCTTTTCATTGTATTGTAAGGATTCACATTACACATTTTGTGAATATTGAGCTCTCATCTTTTTTAGCATATTTTTTGTGTATTTGTTTTATCTGTTATTTGCTTCCTTGCTTCTCCTTGTAACAGGTTTTTCAGCTTGCAGAGATCATTTGGGCTCCTGTGGTGTTGTGTTTCTCAACTCTCACAGTTATGCAGTGAGTGCTCTCAGCCAATGTCCATTCTTCGCTTGTGTGCAAGAATGGAAGGTTCCATTTTATGCTTGTGTGCTAGATGGAAAATTGTAATTATGTAAAGACCTACTTGTGTATTACACTTTCTATGCTTGTGTGCTAGAACCATCCTATGCTTGTGTGCTAGATCCATTCTATGCTTGTGTGCTAGATGGAACTCTAAAGGTTCTGATTATGTATTATTTTTCTTCCCTAGTTAAGAGGGAGTGTTGTTTGTAACTAGGCTAAGAAAAAGGGGGATTCGGATTGCCTAAGGCAACATCCGAATCCCTAAAGGGCTAGGCCCTTTTGCCAAAGGGTAACATGTAGTGCTGGACCCTTCACGCCAAAGAAGATAGCATGTTCCTAAATAGGGCCAGCCCTATAATGAACACACCACACTCAAATGAAATTGGCGCCAAAATATATATTTAAATAAGCCGACTTAAAAGGGTATATGCACCATATAAATAAAGGCTATTTGACAAGTTTAAACACAATCATTCATTCATGCTCTTAGCGAAATTCATCTGCCTCTTGGTGTGCGAAAATAATCAGTGAACTTGGCGAATTTATCCAAGGAAGATATAGCGAATTGTGGTGCTCCTTATTGCTGTTAGATGGTGCATTAAAGTGCAGACCTGAGAGACTCATAATTGCAGACCTGAAGCAAACTTGACAGTGCAAATTCAGTTGTAATAGAAGTGCAGACCTGGTGTATTGAAAGGGGCAGATCTGATTCATTCAAGTGTGCAGATCTGAGTCACATGATTTGAGCTAAGCATTGTATTGTTGCAATTCAGAATTGAATACATAATCAGAATTGAAGCCGAGTATATTGCAGCAAGTGTTGCCACTAGAGAAGCAGTGTGGCTTCATAAACTTCTTGTTGATTTGTTTGGACAACCTTGGGAACCCACAGTCAATCATTGTGACAATCAGAGTTGTATGAAGATGTTTGTCAATCCAGTGTTTCATGACAGGTCAAAGCATGTGGAGACTCATTCAAGATATGGTACAAAGAAGTGCCATACAATTGAAATACATTAGCACAGATGAGCAGGCCTCTTGCTAGAGTGAAGTTTGAATATTTCAGAGATACTCTTGTATTGTGGAAAACACAGCTTTGGTTGAGAGGGAGTATCAATCTCAGTGATACATTTAATGGTATCTTCCACCCTCTGCGGGCAATGCAAGGTGGTGTTGTATTCTTCTCTAAAGAGAAGATTGAAGTGAAAATCCTCTTCCACCCTCTGCGGGCAATGCAAGATGGTAGTTATCCTTCTCAGGGAGAAGGTTGAAAGATCTCTTCCACCCTCTGCGGGCAATGCACGATGGATATCATGGAAGAAGTCCATGATGTGTATTTATAATTTTGTATGTATACTCACTTTTCGCAAGTGTGCATAGTAAGATTTTGGATCCATCCACTACGGGCAATGCAAGATGGATAGCATGGAAGAAGTCCATGATGTATTTTTCTGATTCAAGTATGCTTGATGAATATCACAGATGTGGATTACATGATGCATATCAGTTCATGATGTAGAACATCATTTGGTTTTCATGGGAACAGCCATGATGTGACTTGCTTATTTGGAAGTATCCTCCCTAGCTAAGAGGGAGTGTTGACATGTAGCTAGGTTGGATCCCTAGCGAGGGCCGACCTAGTCTTGGAATTGCTAATTGGCCTTTCGGGCTTAGCAATTCTCCATAAAATATGCAGCTTATATGTTTAATATAAAGGTATTGGTCTGGCCCTAAATAAGTAACTTGTAATTAAATAGGACTGACCCTATTCTTGGCATCAAATCAGTAAGGCCGACTTGAGGTCTTTTAGGTAGCTTTACCTCATATATATTCAATTGTCTTGTAGTCTTTCATACACAATGAACACATCCAATTCGTAGTAAGTGAACTTGTGCTTGGGGGTGACGATAAGACCATATCGTCTATGGTTGGGAAGGAAACAATCTGATGTTTGCCTGCGATGAACAAGCATAGCCCGGAAAGTCAACATAAACATCTTAGAATGTGTGTAAAAAGTTGTAGTAGCATCTTGTGTCCTCATGGTGTTTAAGAGCATCTTATAACATTGCAAGACAAGGGTTCCTTATGATGGAATCTTATGACATAGAAAAGCATGATTACAAAGGAGTTACATTGGAATCTTGACCAGCATTATGACAAGCTAAGAGACATATTTGAATGGATTAAATAAAATAAGATTGGGTGCCCAAATTGGGGAGTTTCATATGACAAGTTCTATGAAAAGTTATGACAGTTGTAAGAGCATTTTCTAAAATTAGACTGGAAGACCATGACCAACTTGGGTGTTGGAATTTGGTTCTTTGTTTTTGTCCCATGGTTTTGTAAAGCCACTCATGATTTGTGGTTTGGCATTCAAATATTTATTGATGCTTGGAGATGGGATATGGCAATTGGTTGTTTAAGTATTGTCAGGGTGCCAAAATTGTTGTAAGTTGCATGTTGGCAATACTCTTGTAAGGGCATGTCCCTAACATTTTATTTCATGCGTTAGAGTGTGGGGATTTCCTCCTAAAGGGGTTTTCCGACGTAAACATTCATGTTGTCATATATTATTTTACTTTTCATATGTTTTCTTTGTTGTAGCTATAAGGATCATGAATATTTGCACATAACCTTCCTCCTAGGTTAGTGTAAGAAGTGATTCTACATACCTCGCTTTCTTTCATATTTAATGAGTTCATTTATACAATGTTGGATTGTGATACACAAACCGTGCTTGAAAATGCTCATAATACTTACACAAGCTTGTCTTTGAGAAGAAAAAACATTCAAAAAACATTCAAGCAAAATGTTTTTATGCTATAAAACTTGCCCAAAAAAGTTAAAAACTTGTTAAAAAATCATTACAACTCCCAATTAGTCAGAGTTCTGCTAACTAAATTGCATTTTTTCACATTTTTTTGGAAAAAAAGGAGTGTTCAAAAATTATTCCTGGCAATGTAATGATAAAAAGGGCATTTTTTAAGGGTAAAACTCGTGAAAACAGGCAGTTCAAAATTAATCGAATGTTTTTCACAATTTTTGCTTCTATGCAGCAGACAATGGTCAGGTGACAAAGATATAGGATTGCCAATATGATGATCCAAGTTCAAGCTCCACTACAAATGCTCATATGTCAAATCAAAATGTCACATATGTAGACGAGATTGAGAGAAAACATGAAGCAAATTTAAGCAGAGTACAAGTTTCTGAGCATAATAGCATAAAATTTAAGTCATACCATCTCTGGAGTGAAAATAACAAGAAGCAAGAAAGCAGCAATTAAGCACGCCATGTAAACATATTATGGACCCAAGCACATCCCAAGTTCTGTACAACACCAAGGTTTAACTATAACCTTTTTAGTCAAGCAGACAACAGTCCATGAGAAGTCAAAGGCATTGCCAATATGATAACCTGGATCCAAGCTTCACCAAGAAGTAAGGAAGCTGCAATGTGTGACCACACCATGTAAACATATTATGGACCCAGTTACCAGGATTTGAAAATAACAAGAAACAAGCAAACAGCAATATGTGAGCACACCAAGTAAACATATCATAGGCCCAAGCACATCCCCCCAGTTCTATGCAAGCTATATTCCAAGTTTTAACTCAACCTCTCTAGTCCAGCAGACAATGGTCTGGTGACACAATAAAGGGATAGCCAATATAATGGCCCAGGCTCAAGCTCCGCTAAGAACGTTCACAAGTTAAATCAAAATGGCACACACATAGACAAGATTGAGTGAGAACACCTGGCAAATTTTGCCTGAGTACAAGTATCTGACCATAGTTGCACAACATTTAAGACATGACATCCCTCGGGTGAAAATGTTTTTCAAATGCTCAGGTTACAATTAGGAAAATGCAGCGCTTTAAGAAAAAAAAAACCAGATAAAAGCAGATATTTCTCTTATTCGCTGATAGTCACATTCAAATTGTGTTTTTATCAATTATAAAATGCTTTTCTGAAATGCAAATGGGTGTGACTGAATAATTGCTAGATTTGACCACTGCACCAATCGGCACATATATATGACATGGTTCAAAGCCAGGCAAGTTTAAAATGGTTTTAAAAAGTGTGTTATAAAGTTTTCTGTTACCATGCTCCTTAGATTAGACATCCAAGCTTATGGGTGTTCTAGGCTTGATGGTGCATTTCCCAATATCAGTGTTACAATTCACCTAGACAAAACAATAACAAGAAGCAACTTTCACTGTATTTCATAAAATAATGGAGCTACTCCGTGATCCAAGTCTCCCTATTTATGTAGTACTAAGTAGTAATCAGCTTTTGAGTGTTTAGTATGGTTTCTGTTGATGTTAAGTAACATCCTGTAGCGAAAAGATTTTATCCAGCCCAAGCAGAAGGATGGCCATCCATCCCATCAAAAACACTATGAAACTCCAATATTCTGCAATACCTGGCAGCAAATGCCAAAAACCTAGCACTATTCCCCTCTTTACAGATCATCACTAAACATTTCAAATTTCACCCCGTATTCTGCCAGAATAGATACCCTGAAGATGTGACTTCTAGCCAAAAGATCTTCTAAACTCAATGGTAGATTCCAGTATTAATTTGACGACAAGATGAGTGCTACAATTTAGCCATTAAATAAGCACTTCAGCCATGTTTCTCAAACAAATTGAACACGACAAAAGCCAATACATTTAATCAGGATCAAAATGAAAATCTAGTCCACCGTGACGACTCTGAGCAAAATCCAAAGCCCAACACTAATTTTTTCTACACACAGATCATCATTCTACACCCAAATTCAGTAATGCAACAAAATTCCCGTCAGCCACTAATCCTGATAATGGGCTGCCGAGAGGAGCCAAACATCAACCCAATATCAGTTTTCCATAAAATTTATTTTTGAAGCTCTCTTTCAACTATTATGGATTGTGGGATTTTTAACTCTTAAGAAAATCCAATTAAAGATATCATGCTTCCAGAATCCAAACATTGGATTTTACACAGTTTCTTTCTGGACCTTTCTTTCACTTACTAAGAAATGTAAGCTTTAACTCAAAAATTGATTTAAGAGGCAACAAACTTACATGATCTTGGCATGGTTTTCTGCAGAATTTTCTTTTAAACTCTCCTTCAGTGACTATGGGATGCTTGCGCTTGAAACTCTAACAAAACTTCAATAGAATTCAACCTTTCTAAAAAAATTGATTTTCCACACAGTTTCTTCTTGAATCTCTGTTTCAACAATAAGGGAGAGCCGAAACTTGAAACTCTTCAAAAACAACCCAATTGAAGACTTCGTGACATTTCAACCATTAGTTTTCTACATAGTTTCTTCCTGAAGTTTTTTTTCAATTGTTATAGATAGCGGAACCTTTAACTCTCTAACAAAACTCCAGTTAGAGACTTGAAGCTTCCACGATACATACATCAGTTTTCTAAGAATTTCTCTGTGAAGCTCTATTTCAATTAGTATGAATTGCAGTAGCTAAATCCTCCTTAATAAGAATTCACTTAAAGGCTTCAAGCTTCCACAATCCATAGTAGTTAAGAAACACAAAGCGTCCACGTGAAAAATGCTAACAAAATTTAACTCGACATGGCGGACAACGTATCAAAAAAAACTCGCCTCGATGACGAGTCAGAAGGTGCGGCCAGTACCGTCGATTTAACAAAAGGTTCTACACAATTTCTCGTACCAAAGCTGACTTTATTATAAATTCAGTTTTTACACATAGCTACCCTGAGTTCAAACTTCATATCCAACCCTAAAAACTCATCCCGAGACCAAACCTTTACTGAAAATTAAGCCAAAAAAGGCAAAATCTTGAATAAAAATAAGGAAAAGCATGAGAAAAAAATACCTTTGCTTCGTTGACCTTGGCGATTGCCCTCATCGTAGTAAAACCCCTCCTCGTCGTGTTCAGGGTACTCTAAACATGTCAGTGCAGCGGGCGACTCACAGCAGCCCTTAATTCTTACAGGATGCCCTACAAATAAAGGGACGCAGTGGTTGAGAAAAGTCCACTTCTTCCTCCTACCTGAAATCTGTAGGACAAGCGCTCCGTGTTGATCTGTATAGATGATGATAATGGAAATGCATATCCAGGTTGTGGGTGTCATCGGAGCAATGGCTCTACAAACCCCCCACGCTTCTGACATGGTACGAATTTCCTCATGTTTCCCTCCTCATCCACATCCCACTTCCTCCTACTCCTCGGTCCGAATTAACCACTAGATACTTGTCAGTCGTCCACATGTATTTAGGACTATTGTCGTTTAAAACCCAAGAACAATTTTCCCATATATATATATATATATTCTGTACATTGTAGCAAAGGAATGGAAGAGAGATTTAAAAGCTGCTCTCTTGAGATCTTTCACTATCCTAAGTTTTATTTTGCTAATGAGGTGGTTATTTATACTCGATATGGATATTATTCTATGGTGTGCACTATAAGATGAAGTATATCTACCACTCTTGTTTTCATTTCTCATTATTTGTGAGGTATGGTTCATCTATTCGTGATGCACCTAATAATATATGTGTTCTCTTTTCTCATTCTTTCTTACGTAGAGATCATTTATTAGTTTTGTATTTAAGATGATGTGATTTAGGTCTTAATTAGGCAATTAACAATTTTGTTTCACTCTTAATTACAACTCACATGTATGTTTGTTTTTTTTCATTTTTTCATATGAGGTTAAACTCTTTAACATAGTACACTTTCTTCTTGCCAATGTATTTTGTACACATGACGGTCCTAATTTTTTCTATCACATATGTTTTTATTTCCTCATTAGTGTTTTGACACTCTTGCAATTTAATGTCATATTTACTCATTCATTTGCAATGTTTCATCCACAAGTTTTTACTCACCTTAGTTCCTCCACAATCATTATGCACTAATGATGGTTCTCCATATTTTCAACATTTTTAAGATAAGATCTGTTTTACCTCTGTATATGGTAAAAATGGATAACAACAATATTGAAAGACTAAATGAATTCAACCACAAAACCCTAGCCTAACAACAACAAAGATCCACCATAACATATGAAGATTACCTAAGACAATGCAAATCAAATGAAATCACAAAGATTATACCATCACATGTCCAATAGGGTTTGAATCTCCATCCTTCCTATCTCCATTGATTTTGCTTGATATATTTGCTCTCAGATTTTGTATGCACAAGAGCTCAACAAAGAACAGAAATGTGGTTGCAAGTAGGATCGCATATGAAAGTTCGAATGCTAGGATGTTTGATTAGAGTGTATATGTCTAGGGGTTGATAATGAAGGAAGCATCTCCTTATATAGAAGACACTAAGAAATGGAGGGATAAGATTGAGAGGTGTAAGAGATAAATGGTCGGCTATGATTAGAGGGTAGGTAAAAGAAATAATAAAATAATGAGAGGGTAGGTAGTGTAAGAATTAAGAGATGAATGACATGTGTCATGGGTGGAAAAGGTTAATGAAACAATTAAATAAATAAAGATTTATTTAATTAATAGAAGAAGTGGGATCAATTAAATAAATAAAGGTATTTATTTAATTTAGGAAAGGATAATTTAAATAAATATAAGTATTTATTTAAATGAGAAATAAGGTTGGAAGAGGATAAATGAATTAATTAAATAAATAAAGATTTATTCAATTAATAGAAGATTTATTCAATTAATAGAAGATTTATTCAATTAATAGAAGAATTAAGATAAAATAATTAAATAAATAAAAATATTTATTTAATTAGACATGACAATTTTAGGTGTCTACATTTTGCCCCTCTTTGAGACAATGCAGCTTGTCGTGTTGTTTCAAAGAAGATAAGATGAATGGATACAAAGTTGCCCCAAGATGGGAATGATATGCCCTCTCGAGAGATTGGATGAAAATGTCTGGAAAGATCGCAGACAATCTTTCGATAAGAAAGAAAGGCTAGAAAGGACTGACCGAATAGGATAGAGTGACAAAGTCACGGGATAATGAAGACTGACTCGGGAAATGAGGGCTAGGGTAGTCTATAAGATAGACTACAAGGGAAAACATCCTCATTGTCATCCACACATCAAATAGATTAGAGTGCAAAGAAAGCAGAGAGCAGTCGGCAGCGATGGCACTGGTGCATAGATTCGATCGCGTTCATCGATTTCAGAGGCCAGTAGATGTAGGAGAGCCAGTAAGTACCACAAAACCTCCTTGTAACTTTGTCGCATTAATTGTTGTCATAAATGCATGCTAGGTAGGGTAATAAATGCACATTAGGTATGTCTATAAAAATGTCAAGTAGGAGGAAAGACATTAAGGCGCGTCTGGGTAGGCTAGGCGCGTTTGTGTCATGAATGAGCGTTTATGTCTTCAAGGTCGAATCGACAGTTCTATGATGAACATACGATGTCAATTGGATAAGCTGCTAAGAGGATACACTCGAGAAGGTCCTCTAGGGAAGACTAGGATAACAAATAGGGCTAGGATTGACAATTTTGTGATAGAACATATGTTGCCAATCAGGAAAGTACTCAAGAGGATACACTCAAGTAGAGGCCCTAGGATAAGATAGATAGAGGCACTTTGTGATGAACAGAGAATGCCAAAACATAGTACTTTGTGATGAACAAGGAGTACTAAAAAGAGTAGCACTTTGTAATGAATAGGGAGTGCAAAAAAACACAGTACTTTGTGATGAACAGGGAGTACCACTAGGATAAACAACAACACTTTGTGATGAACAGGGAGTGCCACTGGGATAAAAAGCAACACTTTGTGATGAACAGTGAGTGTCACTAGGATAGAGTATCATAAGCACTTAAGATAATAAGCAACATTTTGTGATGAACAGTGAATGTCACTTTAACTGACACAGTTGATTTGCTTGACTGCAGGAGTACCTACCTATGTCGGAGTCACGGGAGAGATTCCCATCGACTCAGAGTTTATGCTGGAGCTGACATTTGAGGATAGAGCAGCTATTGAGGTTATGGGCTTGCGACATATTTTGTATGTGCCTGAGTTTCGGACGAACATGGGATTGCTGACTGCTTTAGCTGAGAGATGGCACTCAGAGACTTGCACTTTTCATTTGCCAATGGGTGAGATGACCGTCACCTTGGAGGATCTATACAGGATTCTGAGGATACCAATCGATGGGGAGTTGATTCCCTACGATCGAGACGGAGATAGGGATGCCCCGAGACAAGTGTTTCAGGATCCGGGATTGGAGATGAGAGTAGGACACGTGGCATGGGATACCATGACACGGACAGGATTGGCACTACCATCAGTACTGTCAGGAGTGATCAGTGGGTTCCTATGTCCGGATAGGGCAACACGAGGGTTGGTTGTGGGCTGGGGGAGCACCTTGGAGACACTGGTGACACAGCATACCAGATATGTCTGGGGACCATGCGTGCTGACGCATTTGTACTATGAGCTTCATCAGTTTATATACAATGGATCCGTAGGATTGGGCTGCGAAGTGACATTATTGTAGGTATGGGCTTATGAGCATATGTCGGTTACTCGACCGATTCATTTCAAAGGCAAGGGCCATGGGCGCAGTTTTGTGCATTTATATGATATGATTACATCTCAACCGCGGATCGGGAGATTGGAGTACTAGCGCCGGGTCATCGATGAGATTGACACCGTGGTATGGAGACCATACCGAGAGTGCAAGGAGTGGGAGGATGATGCAGTGGAGCTTCCGTATACATTCAGGAGCAGGTATATGATTGGGCGAATGCCCTATGTGCTGGAGAGGCAGTTGGTAGACAGAGTGGGCAGGCAGTTCGGCAGGATTCAGCGGATGCCACGGGGTTCCGAGATGTATGTGAAAGATCCCTGATGGATCTCTTTTACCAATCTGCTGTAATTTTTATTTATTTAAATTGATTTTTCCTGCTTATTAATATTTTCTTTCAGAAATAGACAGAAGTTGCAGAAGGGTTGAATTCTTTTTGTATTTTGATGATTTTTCAACAAGTAAATAATGAAGTACAAGTACATGAACAAAGTACTGAAAATGAAGTTCATATACAACCAAAAAAAATTCGATTCAAGGCAAATTTCTAAATATAAAATCAAATATTTGACCAGATGAAGATTTCCAATAATTTCAGGAAGATTACAATCAGGAATAATTCCAACCTGGATGCTGAAAGAGTAACATAACCAGGAATGAAGTTGTGGCAAGATTCCAGCCCTCCAAGTGTTGCACGTGGGAAGGAAAGTGGCTACCAAGTACAGCCGTACGGCTGCCAAGTACACCCAACTGGTTAGAAACCCCAAACCCCACATTGAACTCTGTCAGAATCTCTGAACCTCCAGAAAGAATGTCGTACAATCTCCAAGATGCTAATAGCTGCAAACAAATCCAAACCACTGTATTGGAGGCTACATCCCAAACAGGCAAGGCATTGGGGTTAGTGTCCCAGATGCTGAAAAGCTCTTCCAAAGCCAAATCTCAAATCCAAGATGTAAAATGTGTAAAAGATAATAAGAATTAGGTCTCAACTTCCTTATAACACCTTCCCACTTAGCTCGAACCCTAAAAGTGACTCAATGGGGCGTTTAGGGTTAAAATGTTATATTTCTCATTTTAAGTTGTCAAGTGCATAGAAAATGACCTTTTTTCAAATATAAAAAAATCCGTTCACTGAAAGGATTTGAGTCAAAAGAAAAATATTTAGAAAAGTCCAAGACCTTTCCAACGAGCTATGACACCAAGAGATACGCATCCAGATGAGGCCAAAAACCCCTTATTACTCCAAAATGGCTATAAACATAGCCTTATTTAAATAATTAAACGCTAACTTAGGAAATATTTAAATATATTAAAAATATATCCCAAATAGTTGTAGAGGCTCAAATGACTCCAAAAGCCTGAAACGGAACCTGTGCCACCTGTCTGTGACTGAAGTCAGAAATCATGGATCAAATGGCAGTCTCACCCCTAAAATCTAGGGATGCTCCTAGAAACTAGGAAACACACCCAAATCTCCTGAAACTGAAACCATCTAAAAGGTCAGGAATAACCTCACGACTGGCAACTGTCACGACCTCCTAAAATTTAGGGATACCCCCTAAAATCTAGGAACTACTCCAAACTACCTGTAAAGCCAAAATCCAATCACTATATGCACTGAATGAGTCCCAATCAACCTATGTTAGCCTGTGAGACTCCAATGATAGGCCAACTCCTCCGTCTTTGATGTCCACTCTAGAAAGGGGACATGACAGTATGCTCAGACAGTGAGGGATCAGGCACACTTCGGGTCATTATTGTCATATGATCAGGCAATGATGCAGCTAGTAGAGATGATTCCCTTGCCTTGGGATATGTGGGTAGAGATAGAGGATGCAGGGAGGAGGTAGCAGAGGACACAGGGGCTGGATATGCCTATGTTTTGCGAGTCGGGGAAGAGATAGCCTACTTAGGAGACCTGCACTATGGAATGGTGCCACCAGAGCAGCGGGCTAGGAGCTTCCATAGACCATCGTGGACAACAACGACTACTGGAGGGAGGGACATGAGACAGGCATCGAGCAGTGGGGTCATGGGTCCTCCACCACCACCAGACAGAGGGGATAGGAGAGATGATCCTGGGGCGGGTCCTTCTAGGGCTCAGACTCCGTCGAGGCCAGGCGGCTCCGAGGGAGGGAGTTCATCATAGCCTTAGAGGGATCCCTATGTATCAATTTTGTACCATTTTGTATGATGATGTAGACACCTTTGGATGATTGTAGCCATATGTATTTGACATCATTGTATCATGACACTTATATTTTTTATATATATATGAGATGATTCATCTTTGCGGCAACTATATGCATGTGTACCTATGTGATGCTTATGTTTCTATGTGATGCTTATGATATGGATGCAAATATGTACATAATAAAATGCAATATTTTTGTTCTTTTATGTTTTTAAATGTCATGCATATGCACTTGTGAATGTATGAAATGCAAATGAATATGATAATGCAAAGAACTATTTACATGATGAGAATGTAAAATGTACTAACATGTGTTGTGTGCAGGATGTGATGCAATTGTGATATCTATATGTATGTATGAAATGCTTATGTGTGGTAATGCAGGTGCAACTACATGAGATGCAAATATTTTTTGGCGTGTCATTATACTCAGTCATGTGATAGCAGGCTACACGGACTCAAGAAGGACGATGGAAGTCAATCAAGAAAGGGGGATGGAAGATAGAAGATATGAAAGTGAAAGAGCTTCTTGTGCGTTATCATCATTGAGCTTTATTATGGCAAGTAGGTTATGACAATCGAGGCATATGTTTGACCCAGAAAGTCATTGTACCTGTTTGCATGGAGACAAGACAGTCACAAACAAGGAATGCCCCAGTTCACACTAGACTCTCAGTGTCCTCATATCCTTGGACAAGTCATAGCATTACTAAGAGACAATCTACAGACAACAAAGAAAAATAGGTGACGATACCCCATCCTCATCTTTCTAGTAAAAGACATCCTGGAGATAGAATCTCTAGTCAGAGACATCCCAGAAAAGCTAAAAGACATGTCACCAAAAAGATAAAATCAAAAGAAAACCAAGACTCGACACCAACATCCACTGTAGTCCTCAGGTTTAGTGTCTCTTGTCACTTGTATAAGTCTATTTGATTGTGGTCACAATGTTTACTTTCACAAAAGGATAGATAGCACTGAACCATAATGTTGTCTAAGTTTGTTGAAAGATTTGATTTGTTGAAGCCCATTGTTGTTGTGTCTCATCTGAAACTGACTGAATCCATGAAACTGATACTTTATTGCGGAGAAGACGAAACTTTATTGCGGATTGGCGATGCAAATGTTGCTTTATTGCGGATTGTGCGCGGATAGACTGAAGAAAACTGGAAGAAACTGTACTCCTCAGAATAGGCGATGCTCTCAGTTCCACACGCATTACTAGACATAGGATTTGCCTTAGCCATATACAGGAGTTGATTTATTATGAATGGAAAGGGGTGGAAAGGAAGGTTTATTATGAATGGCGAACCAATCTTGGGTAGATCAATAACAAGCCACGATGGGAATGTGTAAAATTTGTTATGAATGGATAGGTTGTGAGTGTGTGCAAAGTGAATGATGAAATGGAATCCTGGAGGAGGGAGGAGCAATGTCTCTACACATGGCGCTGGTGACCCAGTTTTCACCATGGTACTTGCCCAGGGCGCCATCGAAGTGGTTTTCATCGTTGGACGAAATGTTTTTCTTTTTTTTCAATTTATTTTTATTTTTATTTTATTTTTGAATTAGGATACTCGGAAGAGCTATGTGTAAAACCTGCGAAGGTGCGTGCTATTGATAGGATCCTCCAAAGGATCACCCTCTATGGTTGAGAGCTAATATGCACCAGATCCATATGTTGTTGTGATGATGTAAGGACCAAGCCTATTTGGTTCGAATTTGTCCTTCTTCTCTCTGTCTTGTTGATTTTTAGGATTTTCTCTGAGAACCAAGTCACCTACCTCAAATGTGCGAGGCTTGACTTTATGATTGTAGTTGTGACTCATTCGTTGTTGATAAGCCTTGAGGTAATTAAAAGCAATTTGTCTTCGTTCATCCAATAGTTCAAGTTCTTGTAAGCGAGAGACCCTGTAGTCTTCATCACTGATAATGTTTCACAAAGAGACTCATAAAGAGGGTAACTCGACCTTAATAGGCAAGATAGCTTCAGCACCGTAGACAAGTGAATAAGGGGTAGCTCATGTAGGTGTGCAGACGCTTGTGTGGTAAGCCCAAAGAGTGGGATTAAGTTGGATATGCCAATTGCGGTCAGTGTCGTCGACTGTCTTTTTTAGGATTTTAAAGATTGTTTATTAGATGCCTCAACTTGACAGTTACCTTGGGGGTAATAAGGTGTGGAGAAATGATGGGTAATACGAAATCGATCATAGAGTTCAAGAACATCTTGATTTTTGAAGGGACGCCCGTTATCGGTGATGATGGACAAAGGAATATCGTATCGACAAATGATATAGTTGAGAATGAATGTAGCAATCTGTTTTCCAGTGACTTGTGTAAGAGGCACGACTTCAATCCATTTTGTGAAATACTATGTTGTAGTGATGATGAATTTATGACCATTGGAGGAAGGAGGGTGAATCTTGCCTATGAGATCGAATCCCCACTAACAAAAGGGCCAAGGAGTCGCAATTGGTTGAAGTTCTTGAGCTAGCGCATGAATGAGGTCTCCCTGTTTACATTTCTTGACAAACTGATATGAATCTTTTTCCATATTGGGCCAGTAATATCCAGTCTTGATGAGTTTCTTGGCTAAGGTAGGACCACTAGAATGTGGACCACATATCCCTTCATGAACTTCATGTAACGCAATCTGAGCTTCGTCCCCTTCTAAACATCTAAGAAGAGTGCCATCTAGACCTTGACGATATAGGATATCGCCTAAAATGACGCATCGAGAAGATTGGCGAATGAAAGTGCGACGTTGGTTATTGGATAAGTCGGGAGGAAGGGTATTGTCACGAAGGTATGTGAAAATGGAGCCATATAACGGGGAATCAGGACTGACGACACATATCATTTCAGTAGGAGTGATCTCATATGAGGGAACCAAAAGGTTATCCTCCAAGAACTCATAGCGGGTTTCATTCTGTGGTAGATCGATTAGTGAAGCAATTGTAGCCATAGCATCTGCGGCTCGATTCTACTCTCTCGGTATCTACTCAAAGTTTAACTTCGTGAAATGTTGTTTCAAGTCATCCACCATTCTTTTGTAAGGCATTAACTTCTCATCCTTTGTTTGGTAGTCATCAGTTTCTTGACGAATCACAAGTTTGGAGTCCCAAAAAACATGAAGTTCCTGGATCTTCTATTGAACGACAATCCTTAATCCAGTTGCCAATGCCTCGTATGTTGCTATGTTATTAGTGCAAGGAAATGATAATCGATATGATTTTGGTATAGAATCCCCTTGAGGAGTTACAAAGAGGATGCCAGCTCCTGCACCATGCTGTGTGTATGAGTTGTCAAAGTATAGCTGCCATGGCTTTGTGTGTGACACTGTTAAGATGGATTCATCTGGAAATTCCGAAGTTAGAGGAACATCATCTATCATGGGAGCATATGCTAATTGATTTGTGATAGCTTGTCCTTTTATTGTTTTTTTGTCCACATACTCAATGTCGAATTCACTCAGGAGCATCACCCATTTGGCTAGTCGACCAGTAAGTGTTGCCTTATTGAGAAGGTATTTCAATGGATCGATCCTTGCGACCAACTTAGTTTTATGAGTTAGCATGTAATGTCATAATTTTTGCGAAGCAAAGACCACAGCAAGACACGCACGCTCAATTGGTGTGTAGTTTAGCTCATATCCCACCAATGTACGATTGGTGTAGTAGACTGCCTTTTCTTTGCCCTCAGCAACATGTTGTGCTAAGAGTGCCCCCAGTGCTATTGAAGTAGCTGATATGTATAGTAATAGAGGTTGATCTGGAACTGGTGGCATCAAGACTGGCATATTCAGAAGATAATCTTTGAGTATCTGGAAAGCCTGTTGGCAGTTATCATCCCATTTGAATTTGATGTTTTTGTGTAGCAAATATTGAAAAGGATTACATTTATCTACAAGTTGTGCTATGAATCTTCGTATGGACTGGAGTCTCCCTTGCAAAGATCAAAGTTGACAGATATTTCGTGGTGGTTCCATCTCTAGGATGGCCTTGACTTTTGCTGTATCGGCTTCAATTCCTCTTTTTGAGACAATGAACCCCAGGAGCTTCCCGGAGGTTACTCCAAAGACACATTTCTTGGGGTTTAACATTACTTTGTATTTTTCCAACCGATCAAAAATGACTGAAAGTATGTCCAAATGTGTATCTTTGTCTATTGCTTTGCCTAAGAGGTTGTCAACATAATCTTCCACAGTAACGTGAATGAGATCATGAAAGATAGTAGTCATGGCTCTTTGATATATAGCGCCTGCATTTTTTAGCCCAAAGGGCATGACATTCCAGCAGAAAGTTCCCCAAGGGCAAGTGAATGATGTTTTGTGCTGATCCTTGGATGTGATTTTTATTTGATTATAACCAGAGAATCCATCCATCAAAGATAACATCGCATGACCTGTTGTGAGATTTACAATCAAGTCAATGTTTGGTAATGGAAAGTCATCCTTAGGACAAGCTTTGTTGATGTCTCTGAAATCTGTACATATTCTGATGCTATGATCTGGTTTACTGACAGGCACTAAGTTGGAGATCCATTCAGGATAATCAATTGGGCATATGAATCCGACATCCAATAATTTTTCAAGCTCTGCCTTGACTAATAATGCCACTTGTGGATGCATCTTTCTTAATTTTTGTTTCACTGGTTTTGCCCCCAATTTAACTGTCAAATGATGCATTACCAAATCCGGATCCAATCCAGGCATATCAGCGTATGACCATGCAAAATTGATTTGTCGCTCTATGAAGAAACTTATGAACTTTGATCTTTCTGTCTCTGTCAGGGATTGAGCCAGGAATATGTTATGTGGAATTTCTTATGTACCAATGTTTGTTTTAATGGTCTCCTCTACCAACATAGATGATTTTTCTTCATATGATGCTGGGAGAATGTCGAGCCTTCCATCCTCGGGTGCCTCAGAGAGGTTTTCGCCCTCAGATACGTCCTTTCTTTTTACTTTTTTGGGGTCAGACAACGCCACCATGTGGTTTCACCATAAGACCCTTGATTTGTTTTTATTTTTATGTTTTTGTGACTGGAAGGCCCGACACCCTCACCAAAATATGCCACGCTATTGAGTTCTATAGTGTATCCTGCCTTATGGTCCCCAGGGGGAAAATCATCTCGTATGCCTAGATAGTCAATAAAGGCTTCATCATTTTGGAATGTGTCGAACTGTGCAGGTCCCTCATGGTCCCAGTCAATAAGTTGGTGGTGAACAAGGGGAAGGCCTTTGATTTCTTCAAAGTTAGTGGGGCTAAGGGTGAAGATGCAATTATATTCAGGTATGTCGAGGTAGTTATCGAGGTCATCATTGGCACTCTCCTCATCCGTCTCGATCATGAACGAATCCAAATTGTCATCACTAGTACCGTATTCCAGGACAGGTGTTCTCATTCTTCGTGATTTCGACCTAGAACCTAGAGGCAAGAACTGTGTGGGATCCTCAGGGGTTGTTTCTTGACCAACTTTGAATTTTTTATAAAATTCCTCTTCTTCTGTGGGTTCACCTGGTTCTTTGAATGTCTCGGTGAGTTCATAGTCACTGGAGGATTTGTCTGAATCCCATTCCCATTCATTGGAGTCTGTGGAATAGCGATTCTCTTGTTGAATTTTGGCAACTTTGATTTGTAATGCTTCTTCTGTCTTTCGAATGTTTTTCTTGGAAGACATGAAACCAAGTCCTTTCGAGCGTTCCTTTTTTAATGTTAATTTTGGTTGTAAAGGTTCAATGATGCTTTCCTTTCTTAAGCCAAGAGGACTTTTGCCATCATACCCAATTTTTTGTAGGATCTTGAACCCTTTGCCATATTTTTCACATGGTAGGCTGATGTGATCTTGTGTATCATTTTCAAGGTCTTTGTAAAGAATTTTGTATAAGTCTTCTTCTTCTTCTAGTTCACCCCATCTTTGAAAGATAGTAGGGTCGCATTTGAGTATAATGATAGATACCTGCTTATTAGGATGTGGTCTTCCATATTCTTTTGGTGAACTCATAACTTGCTGTAAGCACATGGTTTGGTTCAAAGCGTATTCACCCATGCCCTTGTCCTGATATTTCCCTTTAAGCTCACCTTGTTTTGATGTCGAAGGTTTTAATGTTTCAAGATCAATGTATGCAGAAGAAGGGACAACTTCCCTATTACTTTGAATGATCATCTCAGTTTTTGGTCTCAAGTTATTGCAAAATATGAATGGATTAAGATCACCATTAACTATTATTTCAACTCCATTGTGAGGAAATTTAATGCATTGGTGATATGTAGATGGGACTGCCCTCATTTCATGAATCCAAGGATGTCCCAGTAATATATTGTATGTGAGATCTAGGTCTAAGACTTGACAAACCACATCCTTTGTAACTGGCCCAACTCTGAGAGGCAAGGTGACTGTGCCTTTGGATGAACGCTCTTCATCATCATATGCCTTGATGGTAATTTTGTTTGTAGAATTCACAGCTTTATCTGAATATCCCAATTGTTTAATAATGCTCAATGTGCAAATGTTTAGACCTGCTCCTCCATCTATCAGGACTTGTTTTATTCAATGTTTGTGTAGGAAGGCTTCAATGTGTAAAGGTGCATTATGTAGCTGACTTACGAAGGCTTCATCGGCTTCTGGAAATGTAAGGGAGTGTGGAACGGAAAGGTATCCCACCATGGCTTGAAATTGGTCCACGTTCAGATCAATAGGGACAGAAGTGTCTCTCAAGATTTTGTCAAGAATAGCTTTATGTGCGAGGGATATGCGTAAAATCTCAAGGATGGAAATAAGTGTGGGTGTCTTCCCTAAATGTTCTACAAGGTCATACTCAGGCTTGGTTGATGAGGAAGAAGTGTTTTGAGCTGGAGCACCTTGCAAAGTGAATTTACCTCGACGAGTTGTAACATTACATTCAGAGGTAGGTTTAGAAGAAGATCCAATTCCTTTCAGGACGATCTTGGGTCTTTGGGTAGAATTTTCAGGCATTTTGTCCTTGATGATAATGGTAGAGACGTAATTGTCCATCGAAATGTGATTGATAGTTGAATCATAGTTATAGGATGCTCTGGTATAGTTGGTTTGGTCATCTATGGCTTTAGCTTTTCCCTTGTCATGCTTTGGGAATGGTTCCTTAAACATTTCATGTTCTTGGTTGGATGAGTGTCCTTCAATCTCAATGTCACCTCTATCAATAAGATCTTGTATGATGTTCTTCAGCCGATGACAGTTTCCTATTTTATGGCCCTTGCTCTTATGAAATTCACAATACTCATCATCATTCCACCAATTTGGTTTAACCTTTGGCTCATATGGAGGTAGATCTGGAATTGTTATTATCTTGTTTGCCACTAGCTTTATGAAAACTGACTCTAGTGGTTCTCCCAATGGGTGTACTTCCTTCATGATTTGGAAGTTGTTTGAGTATTCACCTGATTGTTTGTAGAGCTTGATCTGGAAAAAATGATTTTGGGTCGTACTGTATTGGCATCCACAACACCACCATTGACTGTGTTCTTGTTTTTATTCCAAAATCTTGGCTTGTCTTTTCCTTTAAAGTCCTCTTTGTTTTCTTTGAATATTTTGATGACTACTTGTTCAATTAGGACCTTCTCTATTGCTAAGCTTTTTCAATGACATCCTTGAAGGTGGACAAACAAGCTTTTCTTAAGTCATAACCAATGTCTTTGTTAACATTCTGAGTGAACATCTCTACCATTTATTTTTGTGGAATTTCACAATAGCATTTGCTGGCTAGATTTCTCCATCTTTGTAAAAATGATGAAAAAGATTCTCCATCCTTTTGTTTGGTGTTGCACAAAGTAGTGACTGATATGTCTATCTCTATGTTGTATGAGAAATGTTGGATAAATGCCTCTGCTAAATCACCCCATGACTTAATTCCAGGTGGCAATTGGGAGAACCATTCCATAGCTTGATCACCTAAGCTCTATGGGAATAATCTCATCAAATATGTCTCTTCTGCTGCTACCTCAATGCAAGCTGTGAAAAATTGTCTTATATGTGCCTTAGGATCCCCTTTTCCTCTATACTTATCAAACTTAGGTGTCACAAAGTGTGTAGGAAATGGAGGCATTGGAATGCTTTTGTCAAATGGATAGGGACATATGTCTCTCATTGTGTAAGTTGGCTTCAGTGTATTTATTTCCTCCATTCTCTTTTGTAAGTCCTTAATTTGCTGCTCCAAATTGTTCTTAGGTGGAGATCGACTTCTTGGACCATACCCCATGCCTGAACCACTGGGTGGAGGAGGAGCATGTTGCATATATGGATGATATCGATCATACACATGTTCATATGGAGGAGGTCTATAATGATGTTGCGTATATAGACCACTTGGTATAGAGTCACGATGAGGAGCAGAATATCTGCTTTGTCCTTGTATACCATACTTTATAGGAATGTCATGAGTTTGTTCTAGTGTGTTGCCCCCAAATTTAACACGGGGTTTCCTTGTGTCCAAATTTTGAACATGCCTTTGGATATCCAATTGCTTTAGTGGTAGGTCTTTAGCATTAGCATGTGATTGAGTATATTTTTTTGCATAAGACTTCCATAATGGTCTGCGAAGGTGAGTATCATATGCTTGACCATGTGTGTATGGGACCTCGAGTTTTTGAAACAAAGATGATGGTGATTCAGGCACCATATGTGGTCCTCTATTGCCTCCACTATTAGGCCTCCTTTGATCCATGTTGAGGTGAGGTTGTTGCAAAGGTTGATTTTCCATTATTTGAGACATGTCAAAATCATGAGGAATCTTGGCTCCACTTTATGCCATCACTTGTAAGAAGTGTTGTCTATCTCTCCTCATTATTTCATCAACCAATCTATTGAAAACTTCTCAAAGACTCCAAAGTATTTGAAAAGCATTTAATGCTTTGTTTGTTCAACAAATTAACCCCCAAAGTCTTCCAAGACCACTAATGGCTCTTACATGACCATTTATGGCTCTTACATAACCATTTATGATTATTTCAAACTTGTCCCCCCAAGCATTTATTGTTTTGACCATATTTATCCTTCTTGCCCTTGCACAAGAGTTTATCCATTGGATAAAAGTTTTATTCATCCAATTAACCTTGACTTTAACTCCCAAAGTTATGTCAAGCATTTAATGCTTATTCCCTCTCCTCTCAACCTATCTCACATTGACACTTGTCATCCTGGGATTAGGTTGAAAGCCCTCACATGGATTTGAAATCATTCAATCCTGACCCTTGTTGAGATTACTCAATCTCAACCATCCATTGCTCCATTTTTCCTATAAATAGAGTCCATTTCTTCATAATCCAGATCCTGAAAACTTGTATGCATTTAACCTATAGGCATTTTAGAGAGCATTTAGCATAGCAAACTAAAATCTTGTCGTTTTGGTTAAAATAAATCATTTTAGTATCAATAGCTTAATATTAGCTTCTTTATTTACATTTAGAGCAATATTTCAATCTCAATCCTCCATAAGCATCCATAGTGCAAAAAGCTGCTGAGAGCTACACTATTTTGGAACTTGGAGACGAGAGGAACAAGGGAGAAGGAGCTAAGAGCATGCTAAGAGGCATTTGGAGATGCCTCATTATATTTGTTTCGTTTGTTAGATATATTAGCATGATTTTAGCATCTCTTTTGATATGCCTGTTTAGATTAGCTTTTGGTTAACTAACACTAACGATTTTCTGGTTTCTTGTGTTGTTGGTCATTTGCTAACCTTGTCCATTTTGCAGAGCATCACACTATATACAAAGCTTGAAATTAATTAAATGAATCTTAAACACACCAAAGAAACTCAATCCATTACTGGATCAATGGATTCAATCTATTTGTATTCACATTGCAAGCAAAATAAGCCAAAATAGTGACAAACAGTCTGAAAATGAGTAGTTTCAGATTGTTGATCATACAAATACAAAACACTAACCTTGGCAACCATGCAAGAGGATGTTCTTATAGTCTTCCCCACATGTTGAGGCATTCTAGGGCGTTGTGCTATCCCTAACTCCATCGCTAAGCATTTTAGGACAAAAGTTGTCATGACAACTTATACAATTTTGCACTTTTTGCTTTTCCAACCTATGAAACCTATTCTAAGTATTTACTCATGAATTTTTACTAAACCTCACTCATGCTCATACCAAGTTTTACCACTTTTGACCATCAAGAAGGTCAATTTCCCACTCAAACCACTACTTATGCACAAAATGCAAACCTAAGAAGAAATTAACTCAATCTAGGCCTTCATTTGACTCATCACACTCACTCTTTGGACCCTCCTGGAGTCCTTATTAAGTACCTAACTTGGCTAAGTTCAATACAAGCCAAAATTGAGAAAAGACTATAAACCTAAGTCCCAGGTGCTCCTGCACCATCATCCTAATATGCTCTTAAGTATATCAAGAGAATGAATTAGTAAAAAAAATATCCTCTTACATTCAAATCATGATGTTCTAGGTAGCATGCATGTGGATAAGATAGGAATTCAATTTGTCAATGTATAATTATGTAGAAGTATAGAGAGATAGGGAGAGAGAGTACACATACTCTCTCTCTCTCTTCCTATCTCTATACCATTGCAGAATTTATTATGTTGTAGTATACCTTCCCTTACTTTCATTCTTTCATATTAAAGGATTGATATATTCCTAATCAAGTTATTTAAAATTGGTAATATTTATGAAATAAGTCTTGCCTAATTGTTCATCCACAAACAATTATTCATTCTCAAATATTTGCTCGAGGCTGAATTTAAAGCCTAAAACTAAGACTCTGAAATCTAAAATATAAACCCTAATTTTAGGTGCATCAAATTAAAATCCAAAGATTTAATAATTTAATAACTATTAGTGAAAAAAAATTCTATTAAAATCTAGTGAACCCAAAATTGGGGTTTGGTTTTTAGGGTTTATAAAGTTTTAAGTCTAGGATATGATTCAATTTTAGGGTCAAGATTCAAGGTTATGAAGCAAAAAAATCATAAATACCAAGAGATTTATACATATATGAAATAAGAAATGAATAAATACTAGAAGATATTTAAGTGGAAAGAAAATTTGATAAATTTAGCAAGAGGAGCTTTCTCAAGCATTATCAATATGAAGACCTCCACAAGATACACTGAGGATATTATTAGTTGTCCAAAGACATGCTAGTTGTACATTTTGAACTAACTATTAGTAGTCCCTAGCCTCAATTCAAAGGATTCCTCAAGGATATCATCATTGTTGTGTGTTTACACTTTGTTTGCTATATGTTGTTGTAGACACCTAAAAGTTGCACAATGAATTAAGTGAATTTTATTCATTTAATTATACCTAATTCTTCAAATTAATTAAATTAATATTTAATTAATATCTCAATTCTTCTAATTAGCCTATTAATCAAATTAAAGATTTGATTAAATCCATTTCCTCTAGCCTAACCTATTAATTAAACTAAGGTTTGATTAAGTACCCTTAGCCATTTAATTGAATAAATCTTATTTATTTAATTAAAATCCCCATTTCCCCTTTTTAATTAAATTCACATTTAATTAAAATCCCTTTTTTATCTAAATAAACCAAAATTTATTTAAAAATCCCCCCACTTGCAAAATCCTACAAATGCAAGTTGCATCCCCTCTTTGGCTAAATTAAATCATTTTAATTTACCAAAATTACCTATTTTCCCCCACCCACTTGCAAAATCCTACATTCCCCTAATCATTCTTCTAGAAGCCTTCTAATCCTATCCTAATCATGTCCCATCCCTAAAATTGGGGGAATTACTTCTCCAAATTTCGGGAAAGTTTTCAAAATATGTTGAAGACTCTACCTTATTCAACAAGCTAACTTGTTGAGTTCCCCAAATTTGTAAGAGCCTTACAAATTAGCCCCAGAAGTCTTCTAAGGCATTTAATGCCTTTTACAAGCCCACACCCCTTAGCCATGATGGTTATCCCTTTAACCATTTTCCCATGTTGCACAAGAGTTTACCTCTTTGGGTAATATCATGCCTCTCTGGTTAATAACTGTATGCGGGAAAAGTGGGTTGATAAAACTAAATATGTGAAAATATATAAAAATGACTTGTCCACACACACACACAGGACTTCTTGATGCAAGCTATGGAGTAATAACGTATTACTCAGCTTCCCAAGGTGGGTCCCATGGTTCTCTATCTCACAATGTCCCTCAAACCAATGTTTTTTGCTCTTAGATCACTGAGCAAAATGGTTTAGGGATGGCAAATGCAAGAACGAGGGATGTTTTGATAATTTTTAGTATGAAAGGTATGCTAAGCTATGTATGACCTTAGAAATGAAATAAACTAAATGATAAGATGACAAGATTAGTATGAGTACTATCCTAGCATACTATATTTAGTCTATGATTGAACTAAAATGATAAAGAAATTATTCTAAACATGCATATTTAGACTAATTCCTGATTTAAAAGAGGCTAAATGATGAGCATATATGAAATGAGAAAGCTTGAATGTATTTGAGCATAAGTGTGATGCTACAAATTTGAAAGATGATTGTTAAGAATGGAGGAATGAGAGCTCTATTTATAGCAAAAACAGGGCAATGGATGGTCAGGATTGAATAGTTTAATCAAGGGTTGAGTTTGAAAGTTGGGGATCCATGTGCACAATTGACACCAATGAAATGGTGACAAGTGTCAACATAGGATTGGGTTGAGAGAAGGGGTTGGAGGCATTAAAGGCCTGAGAAGACCTCATGGTTATCTAAAGGCTAAGGGTCAAGTCTAAATTAAGATTACCCACTGGATTAAGAGTTAATCCAAGGATAAACCTTTGTGCAAATGATTAAGAGATAATCATGGTTAAAGCATTAATGGCCTGATGAGACCTTTGGGTTGGGTAGAGGTTGAGTCAAAACAAATGTTTTAACCATGTAGGAGGGTTTGAGTTAACCATTAATGGTTATTGGAGACTTTGGGGATTAAGTGGTTGAAGGTTGAAAGCCTTCAATGGTTATCAAAGACTTTGAGCCATTTAGTGGTTGAAGGTTGAAAGCCTTTAATGGTTATCAAAGACTTTGAGGGTTTGAGAAGTGACTTCCCTTTGCTTAGAGATGTGACAAAGTTTAGAGTAGGGGTTAGGTTAATTAGAAGCGATTAGAAGATTCTAGAAGGGATTAGGAATAGGTTTAGGATTTTGCAAGTGGATGGAGGGATAATAGGATTTAATTGAAATAATTTAATTCAATTTGGTTGCCATTTGGGGAAATTAAATAAATTAGATTTATTCAATTTAGGATAACTATTTAATTAAATTTTTGAATTTAATTAAAAGTGGATAGGGGGGATTTAATTGAATAAAATGATTTATTCATTAAATGGTATAGTGAATTTATTTAAATAAATTGAGTAATTTATTTAATTAAATAGATGAATGTGGATAATTTAATTAATTTGGATTTAATCAAATAGAGAAATGAACATAAAATATTCATTTAGGAGTATGGTCATTTTTATATGTCTACAATAACATTATCCATGATGTCACTCCTTGAGGTTATCCCTGATTGCTTGATTAGCATCTAATACTTGTTTATCATCCCCTCAAGCCTTCTCAAGGTGACACTTGTCAACTTGGGATTGGATTGAATCTATCCCATGGATTGATAACTTTCAATCCTAGCCCTTGTTGAGATTACTCAATCTCAACCATCCATTTCTCTATTTTCCCTATAGATAGAGCCCATTCCTTCTTCAATTCATCAAGTCTTTTCTACATCAAAATTATAGTCACATTACAGGTTAAGGAGCTCTCTTTGTCATCACCAAGCATCAAAATCATCCTCAAGCATCCATAGCACATAATTTAGCTTCATTTAGTTGTATTTTAATCTTCCATCCAATCTTAATTGCACTTATTTTATAAGTTTTTCACTCTCATCTTAGTTTAATTAACTCACATAGCATACTTATATTTCAATTTGGAATATACTTTCCCTCCTAGTCACCTAGCTTGCATCCTTCATCTTCATCTTCATCTCTTAGCACTCACTAGAATCCTAGTTGCATCCATTTCGATTCTAGTAGCATTTTTCATATAACTCATTCTCTAGGTTGTCATCTTGAGGATCAAGTGCTCTTCCAAGTGAGGGCCACCTTGAATCTTAGAGCTCCTTAGAGATAGAGGACAATGAGGTGATTTTAGAGTTTTTAATCTATTCATGTGTTTTGATTTCTAACATCTAATGCAATGCTTCATTGGCGTGTTTGAAGTGTTTTTCCTTCTTGCTAGTGGAAGACCACATTTCCAACATACATCAATTGGCGCCCACCATGGGGCTCACATCCCTGAATTTAATATTTTTGTAAGTTTTTGTGTTATGAGAAATTGTAGGTTCCGCTTCAGCGTGAAAGCTCGTATGAAATTTTGTTAGTTACTATGCGATTCTATTTTTTTTGTCGTATGGGAAGTTGAGAATTGTCGTACGTGATTCTACTAGTTATCATGCAATTCTATTTCCTTTGTCATATGGGCAAGTGAGAATTGTCGTATGGTCTATTAGGAAAGCTCGTACAAATTTTTGCTTACTCGTATGAAAAACAGAGAGGCTTTTTTAGGAGTTTTCTGATATGAATTTGTTGATGGCTTAGATGGATGGATGCAAAATATATGATATGAACCAAGGCTTGAAATTAGGCTTGTGGAAGGACAATATATATGGAATATAACATTTAAGTTATATTCCATATATATTGTCAGGATGTTTGAGAGGGGTTTCGAACCTCCAAGAGTTATAATGCAAAATCTAGTTTTTGGAGGATCTTCCCAATTTGAGACAGTCAAATTTTAGGGCATTTCAGGATCAAGAGTAAAAGAAAATTGTAACCGAGATTTGAAATTAGGCTTATGCAAGCCCACCAAGAGATTTGATATTTCACTAACTTTTTCTTCTTGTGGGTTTTAACAATTTGATGCACGTTTGAAGGAGTTAAATTAGGATTTGATTTTAGCTTTTCTAACTTTTTTCCTAAAGTTGGTTAAAATTGAACTCATTTTCTTTCCAAGGTAAAAGGAAACTCACAATCTTCAATTGGTGCTCTAAAAAGAACCACATCTTTTCATTTGGGAAATTAAAAAGAACCACACTTGCAAGGGTAAAATTTACAACAAACTTCAAACATTTCTTTTGCAAGTTAAAGATCACATTTCAATTTGGGTTCTAAAAAGAACAAGACAAACTTTCTACTTTCTTGCAAAGATTAAAATTCACAATCAACATTTACTTGCAAGATTAAAAAGAAAAATCCATATTGTGCTTGTTTGGAGCAACATCTCCAATTAGAGGTTCACAAACAATTGACTTGAAGCATAAACTGAACTTTTGAGTGCTTTGCCTTGAGTGGTAGGTATATGCTCTCCCCTTAATTGGGTGATCAAAAAGCCAAACCCACTCTTTTTCATTGCTTTATTTTACTTCAAGCATTTTACAACCTTTAGAAGGTCTGTCTTCTCGAACGTCTTAAGGGGGCTAGTGAGAAGAGAATGACCCAAGTGAGTACGGCTAAAGCCAAGTATTCTAACTCACTATAATCAAATCGCCTTTTGAGATGAAAATATCGAGGGACGAAGCATATTTGAGCTATCTCTTTTGAATTATCTCATATAGAGCACTTTGTAGTGCCTTGAGGTCTCAATCACGCTTATGTGACTACATCTTGTTTGGTACTTTGTTGGGCTATAGGCCTCAATCACGCTTGCATGATTTCAAAGGGTATCTTTGAACAAAACCCTTTACTAAAATCCATAGCGATAGAGACTTTGAGCCAAGCCAGTTGCCAAACATTGGCAATATCATAGTGCAAGGGTGGGGAAGAATCCACCCCCAAGATTACTCACCATATATCTGATAACTCAATGATGAACCACTAGTACCAAACCGGTACTGAGAGGGGGGGGGTGAATCAGTACAAACACAAATACAGTCCAAAACCGGTTTGACAACAGATACTCCAAATGACTAACAAACAGAGGTACTGGTCAAAACAGAGTGCAATAGGTAACATCCAGTACAGCTCAAACAGTCACAAACCGGTCACTCACTAAGCTTTCCTTTTAGCTCAATACTATAATATCATTACACTCTCATGCATGAACAAGTAAACTATCATCTGATCATCACAACAGTTAGTTCAGTATGTTTTATAGACAGGCATAAAACACAGAACCATCATATGCTCACCAGGTAATAACAAAGCATCACAAGACAAAAGCATCACACATGACACACATATTTTTCACGTTGAAACCCAACTGGGAAAAACCACGGTGGGGATGAATACCCACAAGTTGCTTTTGAACTCTTTTGAAGTCTGCTCTGTTAGGAGCCTTGTCCGGTTAAAGACATTATAATAGGTTTTGCTAGGAACCGATCCTGTTAGGGATCACCCAGTTAAGTGATGGCTACAATACCTGGTTAAGGGTTAAACCCGGTAGGGTTACCTTGTTAGAGGATTTCAAGAACTCAATAGCTAAAGGATCTCCAGAGCTCTATAGCTTCTCAGAACTCATTAACCTCGAGTTACCCGGTTAAGGAATTTGAATCAAGCCGGTTAAGACTACCCTGTTAAGGGATTTTGCATCAAGCCAGTTAAGGCTACCCTGTTAGGGGATTTTACAACTGTTGAAGTGGTTAAAGATCAACAGGAATTACAATGATCTGATAACAACACTCAATGCTAATGCAGATCCGTTTTGGCTCCTCTTCTCCTTCTGCACATTCACTTTGCAGGTATCTCTTCTCTCCTTTGGTCTGGCAAGAATCACGTATCACTTCCCTTGGATACACACTCACAACTTTTTCCAACAACCTTAGAAAGAAACACAACATCGACCTTATAGGAAACAGACAGGTCAATAGCAAAAACCCTAAACCCTAAACCTGTTGGGTTAAGCAATTCAAGTGGTTCCATCCTGACCGTTGAATCATACTACATTAAATGCAACAATCTTGAATCGATCTCAAGACATTCTCCATCGTCCATTTTCCACTGATTTCATGGCGGCTGATAACCCATCACGTGTTATCACCATTTGACAGACTTCGCACATTCCCGAGGTAGATAGGAATAGTCTTCTTCATGCAAGATCCTTCACGCGCACAGAGCTTACGTGGCAACACGATCTGTTCTCCATTATACTGCTAACTCATCACACAAAGATCACCAATTGAGTCACACAGGCTTGATGTGCTCCAACCGGAAATCCTGAAGTGTAAACTACCTACCAACCGGTAGTAACACAATGCTTCCATGTGCCGGTTCCCGTAACTGCATGCCAGTTCATCTTGAACAAATATGCCGCTTCACTTTGGCATATAAACCGGTTCATACATATACCGGTTCCTCTCTCTTTTCACCTATCACATGTGCCGGTTCACACCATGTCTCATATTGACATCAATGACAACATACAATATCATTATGTCTTCATGTCGGTTCACATAATGCCAACAAGATTACTCACCATATATCTCCCATATATTACTCACCATATATCTCACCCCCAAGATTACTCACCATATATCTCCCAAGATAACTACCCAATTGTGAAGAAATTCACTTTGGGTTAATTTCTGGAAAAAAGGCAAAAAAAATGGGTGCCCTCTAGGGGGTGACAAGGTTGTTTGAGCTGACGGATTATCGAGACTAGTGGGCTATGATATTGTCAATGACCCTTGAATAAAACTTCTACTTGGTGTGTATTATTCGTATCCACTAAATTTTTAGCATTAGGATGACCATTGTCTTCATGCATGCTATGTATTCTTCTCACAAATGTTAAAACATCTTGCAAAAATATCAATCGATCAACTCAAAAATTAGTTCAAACAAGGAGAGGTCACAAGTGAAGGAAATTTTCAAATCCAACAAAGCACCTTTTGAGGTGGTTATTAACTTTTCAACTATCTTTAGGAAATAATTTCATCCAACGAGATTAGGGGAGTATCAAACCAAGTGATCAAGAGTTTATCATCCAACTATCTTAACGAAAACAATACCTAGCTAGGTATTCAAGTTAGGTCAAATCAAGTTTCCATATTGGGAGAATTTATCCATATCATTTGACGTGCTTTGTCATAGGGCCTTATCAAACAAACCCTCTATTCAAATTAGTAAGCTTGAGTATCCAAAATAAATTATCCATCAAGTCAACAACATCAACCTATCCAAACTGAAACTTTGATCACTCATGTGACCATCCCTTGTCGCTTGAAAAAGAAGAAGCTTATTTAAAGGAAATGAGTCCTAGCCTAAATCAAGATCAATATATCATGGCTCTCCAATCTAATCCCATTTTTTATCAAGATCCTACCTATCAAGAATCTTATGATGATCCCCTAATATTTTTGTATTCCATCCACGATGATCCCCTTTTATCTCAAGAGAAGAGTCCCATTCAACATCCACCTCCTAAGCAAGAGCATGATATCCCTTCCATCTCCTTCACTAATCTAATTCAAAATCAAGAGAAAAGCACAAGCTCAAATGATCCTTCTCCAAGTCAAGATCAAGATCAAGGAATCCTTTCATCATTTAAATCCATTTCAGGTCCTTTCATTCTAAAGTCAAACTCTTTATCCTCCAAATCCATTTTCGGTCCTTTCATTCCAAAGTCAAACTCTTCATCCTCCAAATCCATTTTAGGTCCTTTCATTCCAAAGTCAAACTCTCCATCCCTCCCATCCATCTTGGGTCCTTACCTCTCTTCATCCACCAATCCATCACCTCAAATGATCCATAATAAATATCAACAAAGGCACCATCTTTCAACTTCTTTCGACGATCTATCTAAACATCTTTCCAAAACTATTCTTCCATCATTTCCTTTATCTATTTTGGGTTCTTATGTCCCAAAATTCAATTTTCCTCCATCTCTCCATCACTTCTTGAGTTGTGTACCAACACTCATCTTGAATACATTTCCATCTATCCTCACACAAATCTTCAAACATTCTATCTATTATCCAACACCTCTTTTCTATCCTTCCATCCCTTTCATTCAATCCTTTGCATAAATTCATCATTTGTGAAATAGGCATTTGTGTCATTTTGTCACATGCTTGCCCATGCTCGAATCTCATGTTCAGTCCTTTTCCTAGATATTTATACATGAAATGCTTCAGAATCCGAGGATGTTCCTCTTTAACATTTTCTTTTGGTTGGGATATACACTCAATCTAGAAAAGAACCACATATCGTATCTTGGTACCGACATATTTTGATTACTATATCTCATACACTTAATCAATTGCTCTAAATCATTGTGATCTCTTAGTCAAAGACATGGCTAGTGAAAATTCTAAAATCTTGCTTCAGCGCCATTGTAATTATCAGACCCATGTAAGTTTCATCACTTACAAGCCAATGCAAGAAAAATAAAGAGCAAAAAGACAATATCAAAACATCAAAAGTATGATCAAGAAAAGAAATATCAAGAAAAGAAAAGAAAAAATGCAATGAAATGTAATATCAAAATTCTTGGCTATGGGAACATGCAAATAACTCCATTGAGGCTATGGATGCATGGCTAGAAATGGACCAATATTTGTGAGATTATAGTGATAACCTCGTTGGGGCTATGGACGTTCGCTGGCAGCGAGGCTCTATCCAGGATGCTTTTGAAGTCAGGGTAACTCATGTAGCAAGCCACATTGGATTTTGAAGAGTACAATGATCATATGAGCCGAAATAAACCCACTTGCATACACATGGGTAATCAACGACTAAGTACCTTGATCAAGTTTATGATTCTTCTTCCCTTTTGAGTCTAGTTCCTAGTTGCTAGTTATGTTTGGTTGAATTTTTTGGAGGTTCTAAGTTTGGGTTGGGTCTATATCTTTGAAAAAGTTCAGGAACACTTATTCAGGTGGTGCTAAGTATTGTGACAATCTTACATATCACCTTTTTGCAAATGGAGACCTCTATGCTTGGGGGAAAAGTTAATCCACTCTATTCTTCCTACCATATCTCCCAATATCCTTCCTCCAATACCCATTACCCTATCTAAATTCATCATTATCTACGATCTTGCTTCACTTTATCCATACCATCTATCATATCTATTCATTGCTTCCATCATCCAATGCTATCTACGATCTTGCTTCACCTTATCCATACCCTCTAGTCCATATCCCTTATCCTACCTATTCATTGCTTCCATCATCCCTCGCTATCTATGATCTTGTTTCTCCTATCCATATCATATCCCTATCCATATCCCATTTTCCATCCTTGATCTTGATCAAAACTAAAGACAAAACATGATTTCAAAAAGCTCTTGACGTGTCCCTTCATGTTCCATAATCAGCTACCTCCATATTTCACCCATTCATCTTCACCTCAACAATTCATTCATCCATTCATCTTCACCTCAACGATTCATTCATCCATTCGTTGCCTTGCTAGACATTGGGGAAAACAAATACATCTTTCTTCTAATCTAAAAAGCTCCAAAAATCACAAAATGTTCAAAAACTAAAAAAACTAAAACTAAAATCAACAAAATCAAATAAAATTAAAAATCAAAGCATGAACGCATGGCCCATCCATCAAATCAAATCAACAACAGGAAACTCTCTAAGTATGCAATCAAATTGATCACATGTCTTGTTAATCAATTCATCACTCAAAATCCATCAACATCAACATGTCTTATATAGGGAAAGGTACACTTGAAACCAGACATATCGATCTTATAAGGGCTACTCACTCTTTGAACCAGGCATTCCTATCAATCCATCTATCAACATCAAAATCAACATGTCTTATACAGGGAAAGGTACACTCAAAACCAGACAGATCAGTCTTATACGGGGTACTCACTCTTTGAAACTAGACATTCCAATCAATCATCAAGTAATCAAAATAATGGCATAGATCAGTATGACTAGTGGATTTTGTCCTAGTTAGCCTTATATTTATCAATTGATGGCAGTACATGTTTCATCTTTCAAAAAATCATAAAAATAAAAAAGTGCAATAAAAACAAGTGGTGAAAACTTGGCAACAGGCGCCACTTGTGAGAGAGCAGCTCCGCTATCTATCAATACTCGTATCCTAACCATCTGATCTGAGCCCATAACCACCACATAGCACTTATACACATAGTGTTATCCTGGACATACTTAGCATAGTCACTATCCTTGATTATCTAAATCATATCCCACCATGGCTTGATGATCAGTGTAAATATCCATATCGAAGTAGTATCAACAGCAAGGGGCAAAATCCTGACCTTGCTGGGGGCATTTCACCTTGAGGATTTTAGACATTAGACCAAACACAAAGCAAGACAATAAGTATCAGAACAACCAACAGTAACCACAACAAAGCAAGAAGGCTAGACATCAAAGAATTGAACTAAACAAAAGATCTATTTGCAAGATGTTTTACTTGACAAGAATACATTTTAGATTGCATGCATGCTTACTTATGGTTGTTGATTTTTGCCTATCATATCTCTTAAGCGACTCAAGGATGTCTCAACAACTAGAGAAGCAAGGAAGGAATGTGATGTTTTCTTTGTCTGTTGTTTGGGAGTTAAGTCTTCTACTATGCACATTTGTCTTACGATGTGATCAGGTAACATATCATTGAAGACATTTCGGATTTGTATAGGACAAAGGTTAACTCTTGTCTGTTTTACGCAAGCAATACTCAGGTCATCTTGGTTCAATTATACCTCGATGCTTGGGTCATCTTGAAATATCAAAATCCATGTAAGTTATACTCAGGTCACGATGGTTTAATTATACCATGATGCTTGTATCAACTTTCAACAAATCAAGGCCTGATGATGAAAACAAGGGAAGCACTGGCACTTTGATCAAAACAGATGGAAACATTTGGGAATGTGAATGCATTAACATCATTAGTATCATTTCGTAATCATTATCATTTTAATCTTGCATTAGGTTGCATATCATTTTTAATCTGGCATTAGTATCATTTCATTATCATTATCATATTAATCTGGCATTAGGTTGCACGTCATTATCATGTTAATATTGCATATAGGTGCATTCGTATTATCATTTTAAAATTGCATTCGATTGCATTATCATTGTCACATCACACCATACACATCATTTTCAAGATAAATCTCACATGATACATCTCATTTTCAAGATACATCCCATCATCATCATCATCTAGTCACATTCATCATTGCATCCCTCACATGCATATCTATCGCATCATCATGGAATCTTTCTTCACTTTCATATCTTTATCATTCATCCAACTCTCATCTATCATGTCTTATAAAGGATGTATCTTTCCTGAAACCAGAAATTTTGATCAAGTCTTATATATGATATATCATTCCCGAAACCAAACGTTTTGATCATCTTTGTCTTATACATGAGGTGTCATTCCTGAAACTAGACTTGATCTCAATCTTATCAATTCTAGCAATCCATTTCATCTGATTCATTCTATCATGTCTTATAAAGGATGTATCTTTCTTGAAACCAGATGTTTTGATCAAGTCTTATATAGGATATATTGTTCATGAAACCAGACGTTTTGATCATCTTTGTCTTATACAGGAGGTGTCATTCTTGAAACTAGACTTAATCTCAATCTAATCAATCTTATCAATCCAATGAATCTAATCAATCTTGTCAAACCCATGCATGTCATCAACTATCCACTCTTCTATCTTTCAAATAGTGTTCTTCTTCTTTCGACAAATCATTCATGCCTTTAGTGCACGAATGATCTCTCGAGGGGGCATTATCATATCGAGTCTCCATATCAATTTCATATCAGTCTCATATCGACATCAACTTTATATCAAATTTTCATATCAAATCAATTCTTCATAGCTGGGGCATCATATTGAATCTCCATATCAATTTCATATCAGTCTCATAACGACATCAACTTCATATCAAATCAATTCTTCATATCTGGGGCATCATATCAAATCTCGACATCAATTTCATATCAATCTCATATCGACACTAGCTTCATATCGACTTTCCATATCAAATCAGTTCTTCATATCTAGGGCTTCATATCGAAAAGGGGCAATATCATATCGAATCTCCATATCAATTTCATATCAGTCTCATATCGATACCAGTCTCATAGCAGCTCCATATTGACCAATTTTTCTATATCAACGTATCATATCGAATCTCCATATCAGTCTCATATCAACTCCATATCGACCAATCAATTCCATATCAACGTATCATATCGAAATGCTATAGGTCTCATATAAATTTCATATCAAAAAAATCACATAAGCACTTCATATAGAAATCAACTTTTCATATCCAAAGAATCATATCGACAACTTTGGCGACAACATTATATCTAAAAATTTTGGCGACAAATTGAGCGTTTTCTTTGAATCAACATGTGGTCACACGTTAACTCAAAAAGGGGCAAAATGTAGACAACTAATTCATTTAATTATCCCTAATTCTTCCAATTAATTAAATTAAGATTTAATCTCATTCTTCTAATTATCCTATTAATCAAATTAAAGATTTGATTAAATCCATTTCCTCTAGCCTAACCTATTAATTAAACTAATGTTGATCTAGTACCCTTAGCCATTTAATTGAATAAATCTTATTTATTTAATTAAAATCCCCTTTTCCCCTTTTTGATTAAATTCACATTTAATTAAAATCCCTTTTGCATTTAAATAAATCAAAATTTATTTAAAAATCCCCCCACTTGCAAAATCCTACAAATGCAAGTTGCATCTCCTTTTTGGCTAAATTAAATCATTTTAATTTACCAAAATTACCTATTTCCCCTCACCCACTTGCAAAATCCTACATTCCCCTGATCATTCTTCTAGAAGCCTTCTAATCCTATCTGAATCATGTCCTATTCTCCTAATCATGTCCCATCCCTAAAATTGGGGGAGTCACTTCTCCAAACTTGGCGAAAGCCTTCAAAATGTGTTGAAGACTCTACCTTATTCAACAAGCTAACTTGTTGAGTTCCCCAAATTTGTAAGAGCCTTTCAAATTAGCCCCAAAAGTATTATAAGGCATTTAATGCCTTTTACAAGCCCACACCCCTTAGCCATGATGGTTGTCCCTTTAACCATTTTCCCATGTTGCACAAGAGTTTACCTCTTGGGTAATAACATGCCTCTCTGGTTAATAACATTATCCATGATGTCACTCTTTGAGGTTATCCCTGCTTGCTTGATTAGCATCCCTTAAGCCCTCTCAAGGTGACATTTTTTGACCTGGGATTGGATTGAATCTATCCCATGGATTGATAACTTTCAATCCTAGCCCTTGTTGAGATTACTCATTCTCGACCATCCATTTCTCTATTTTCCCTATAAATAGAGCCCATTCCTTCTTCAATTCATCAAGTCTTTTCTACATAAAAATTATAATCACATTGCAAGTTAAGGAGCTCTCTTTGTCATCACCAAGCATCAACATCATCCTCAAGCATCCATAGCACATAGTTTAGCTTCATTTAGTTGTATTTTAATCTTCCATCATAGCTTAATTGTACTTCTTTTATAAGTTTTGCATTCTCATCTTAGTTTAATTAGCTCACACAGCATACTTAGCTTTCAATTTGGAATATATTTTGCCTCCTAATAACCTAGCTTGCATCCTTCATCTTTATCTTCATCTCTTAACACTCACTAGAATCCTAGTTGCATCCATTTCGATTCTAGTAGCATTTTTCATATAACTCATTTTCTAGGTTGTCATCTTGAGGATCAAGTGCTCTTCCAAGTGAGGGCCACCTTGAATCTTAGATATCTTTATAGATAGAGGACAATAATGCGATTTTAGAGTTTTTAATCTATTCATGTGTTTTGATTTCTAACATCTAATGCAATGCTTCATTGGTGTGTTTGAAGTGTTTTCCCTCTTGTAGGTTGATACCACATTTCTGGCATACAGTTGTAGTTTGTAAGCACAAATGATATTTTGTTTTCCTTTAAAAAAAATAAGGAATTTCATTTCAAGGTACCTTTGAACCAAGGTAATTCGTATTCATAAAAAGTAACAAAAACATCTCTATTGAAAGGACAAAAGGTTTTATCTTCATAAAAAGATTTTCGTGACACAAAATTCAAACAAAGGCACCTCCATTAAATGGTTTTATCTTGGTTGAATTTTATGTTTTTAATTTTGCTTGGCTAGGGATAATTTTTTATTCCATTTAACAAGTGGGACACACTATTAAGGATGAACTAATAGCAAAAGATTTTTTTCTAGTGAGAATTGATTTTGGTAAAAAAAATTCTTCAATTATAAAATTAGCTTCAATTAGTTTCTTGTTGGCTATTGTTGCTACTTTTGATTTTTAAAATAGAATAGATGAATGTAAATACAATGTTTTTATATGGTAAAATTTAGGAAGAAATTTACTTGGCACAACTAAATTTTTTTAAGGTGAAAGGTAAGGAAGACATAGTGTACAAGCCAAGAAAGTTTGATATATGTTTTAAAGTAATAGTCAAGGACATGGAATAAAAATTTTGATAGGTATGTGTCGGAACTTGGGCTTAATCATAGAAAAATTGATCCCTGTGTATCTTTCAAATCAAAAGGTAATATTTTTTATCATTATGTTTTAAGTGGATGACATGTTAGTGATAACAACAAATTGTCAATTTAGTCGTCTTTGTTACTATCTAGATTTTCTATGAAAAAATTGTGTTGCAAAATTTGTTGTGGCACGAAATTAAAGAGAGAATGTAAATAAAAATTTGTGTTTACATAAAAAAATAAAAATAGTAGGCAACATTGCAAAGGTTTAGGATGTAGGACGATAAACTTATGAGTACTCCTTTTCTAGTTGATTAAAATTATCTACCAAATAGTGTTTGAAGACAAGAAAGCAAATGTGCCAAGTTCTTTGTGCTTGTGTTGCAAGAACCTTATATATGAAATGGCCTACACTAGACTTGATATTGCACATGCTATAGGAGTTGTTAGTATATATTTCTAAACTAGGAAAGAAGCATTGGGCTATTGTGAAAATATTTCAAATATTTATGCCATGCTTCAAATTAGCAATCTCCTATCTAGGAAAGTTGGTGAAAATAAATCTTTGAAATCACAAGGATTTGTGGATTGACTAGGCTACTGTCAAAGATCTACTATTGGATATTATTCAATGTTTTTTTAGGAGCAATACGCTAGATGAGTAAAAGACAAGAAGTGGATGCATTATCTATACTAGTAGAATACATGATTGTCACTCAAGCGCGCAAGAAAGTGGTGTGGCTAGAGTGAATGTGGTCATTTGTTGGCTTGTTACATAAGGTGGGAATAATTAATAGTGGTAGTCACAAAGTGCAATATATTTGGCCAAGGATCATGCATATAATGCTCAATCAAAACATATTAGTGTACTATATCATTCTGTAAAAGAGATGATTGAAGGCAAACAAGTACTATTGAACAAGTTCATACAAAAATAATGGTTTTGATTCATTGACAAAACTTATAAATACTATGAAATTTTCTTGGTGCAAAAACTCAATGGACATGGTTGTCCTAAGCAATTGACACTACAAATGTGTATCTCTTTATGAAAAGTACTCAACAAGTAGGAGATTGTTGGAAATATGTCATATGATTTTCATTTTGTATAGCCAACTAAGTCTATGGAGACTACTAATTGAAAAAAGTGAAAGCAATTTTACAATTCTAAGTAAGATTGAAAAACGCACTCTTAAATTTTTTGGTGCATACATGAGTTTTCTACTTTCACATTGATTTTTTATGCATTCAGACATCTTGTCATGTCACTTTTAGATATGTCTTATTGATGTAACACATAAATGAAATTCTTATTATTATATTATGAATAATTAAATTTTTTTGCAATAATTAAAAAAGTTAAAATACTAAATTGTTAACTAAAAATAATTGTACAAATAAGATACTGCATATCATTTTTTACTTTTTATTTACTTTAAATTCTACATACATTACTCTTCCCTAATTTTAATTTTTTAGTTATAACTCACCACCTTGAATATATTGAAAAAATATACTTACAACTCAAAGCTTTGTTTTTCTAAAAGTATTTTCACAACAACACGACTACAATTTAAAATGTATTAGAAAAATATTAGAAATCAACATGAACCATTCTTGACAAAGAATCCTTTGAAAGAATTACAAATCATGGATGTCAATATCATAGATTGAAATGATTTCAAAATTCAGAAGAAAGTCCTGAGCATGAGACATTTTGAGAATTGAAACAAAACTTAAGAAGGTATGCTATCAACATTCCAGAAAAACTTTCAACTCTACTACAAACTTTTTGGCAAATTATGGAATGGATCAAGCTCCTCTAATAGCTATTTCGACCATCACCAAAACCTCTACGAAAACCTCGAGCAACATTTAAGCTTTTTGTCTTCTTAATTAGTTAATAAAAGTCCTATGAGATAGCTCCCTTGTTGGTGGAGGTTCATTTTAACTTTTTTCTTATGTTCTTCTATATAAGGTTGTTTATGGGCAAGGAAAGTGTTATTTAAACTAGTGTTGTGTCAACATGTGGGAAGAGATTACGAATTTTGAGAATATTTTACGTAGTTTTTAGGGTGAAGAGATAGCTCACTTGTGATATTCATTCCTCATTAATGCTCTATCTATTTGGAATTGGATGTTCTCTTTAAATGATGTGATGGCTCTTCTAAAGGGTTGTATGGTTTCAATAGCTAATTGCATATCGGTATATGGACTTGGTGTGGAGTTTAAATTTCTTGACCTCTCTTTTATTAATCCATTGGATTATTTGGAAAAAGAAAGTGCTTATTACAGACCTTAAATTTAAAGGTTTCGTGTATGATAACCATTTGACATAATTTTCTCCTACTTTAATTAGGGGATGATAGGGTTGTTAAAGTCATATAGGAATAGGGCTTAGGAATGGGTGGTTGAGAATAATGATATGCATTGATTTCATACCAAATTAATAGAGTTTTTTTCAATGTCTATGGTTGTCGTTATTTCAAATTTTTCTCCCATATGAATGATAAAATTGTGTTGTTCATCATTGTGAATATAGAGGACCCAAAGAAGGAGAAACAAATTCTAAAATAGGAAGAGTCTCCTAAGAGGTAAGTGTTAGTAGTGAAAGGTAAGGAGATATTACAAGCAAATAATTGTGTATGGAAATAAGTACACCTTGAGCCTACTGCAATGACTTTGTAAAAATCCTTGGGGACTAATAGTAACTCACTCTAATTACACTAAAGGTGTTCCCCTCTATGAGAGGGGTTGAGCTACTTTCCAAGGTCAATAATTGAGACTAGTCGTTAAAGATAAAAGATGGTTCAAATCATCTTGGTCATTGTCTATACATTCTGTTGAACACAGAGTACCATTGAGAGGGGGGTGAATCAGTGGTTCCTAGGTCTTTTCTTTTTCTGATCTAACTTGAGAATATCAATTATGTACTTAATCACACAAACAATCAAACCGGTAATATAAGAAAGAAAGCCAAAGTGACCATGCACACACAACCAACTCACAACACCAGATTTACCAAGAAAACCCAATATGGGAAAACCTCGGTGAGAAAAGTTGTTGAAGTCTACTGCTCCAATCCAACCTCACAGGTAAAACACAAATTTACAAAGTTTGTAGGGCACCAACCCAAGGAGCACCAACCCCTGCATCAAGCTCTGACTTGGTGATGTATATTGAAATACTATTTGAATGCAATTAAGGCTTCTTATTGCAAATGAATTATGCAGTTGTTGAATCAATTAACTCTCTGTTATCTTTCTCTCCTTCTCACACACTATCTCTCAATACACAATGTCACACTAGGATGTTGCCTGCTCTGCCACGCCTTACCGATTAGGCTCAACTGCTCGACTATGAAACTATCGGTAGATTCCTCTTACCCGTCTGCCTGCTTACTCACACTGTAAATTGATCAAAACCCCTTCTCAAGTTTTCTTCTTCCAACTCCTCTCCACACAACTTTCTTCACTGCAGCATCATCATCCTCTATTCATTGATCCATTTTCTTATATGATGATTTCCCACCAAAAAACAATTCAAAATCCAGGCGGTTAGGATTTCTTCACCATCCTCGAGGCAAATCAAATCCAATCAGATCTTGTAAGATCTGATCTCCTTGAAGTTCATCGGTTCATCTTCGTCATTTTCGTGCCTTTTAAGACATGTTCTATAGACAGGGGAAACACGATCCTTCATATAGATTTACATCTGTCAAATTGCTATTAATGCCTCTGTTGTTTCCTTCTCGAGGTATTCTTTCAATCCGATCTTCTTGCTTCGATCCAAGTGCCAACTACTCCCCTGATCTTCCTCTTTCATTCCATCTACCTCGAGCCGCAATCAGTTTGATGCAATCCCTTGATTTGCGGCTCCTTCATTAATGGCGAATATTTGTTCCATCGATCCTGTGGATGAAGCTTCACCAACCACACCCTACTTGCAACCTCAGCTTCACACTAATCAAGACACAACCTTCCAATGTTTAGTCGGTCTGACAAACATATACCGATAAAACCCTTTGCCAGTAGAGTGTTCTTCACCTATTGACCGATATAACATCCTGTACTGGTTGCACATCTTAACATTCTGCCTCTTCATCATTAACCAAGCAACCATCTACCATGCTCAATCTCCACCGGTTGACATCAATGACAACTAAGTGCCAAAATGCCAACACATTCATCATCATTGTCGCTTTCAACATCTCCCCCATTGTCCACACAACCTTGCCGTTTTTTTGAATACAACAAAGAAAATGAATATTTTGAGGGCTTAATAACATGAAAAAACCTTGAGCAATCCTTTGTAAACAAATTAGTCATACTAGCCAAAAAATTTGTCTATGTTATGAAAGGGGCAAGCGATGCTAGTTAGTGGTAGAACATCAATAGGTAAGCTTATGTCATTGGAGAGCAATCATGCCAAAAACCATAGTGGTGTGTGTCCATGCAAGTGCAGGTGATTTAAATCCATGGACTCCCTTTATCATAATCATTTTTCCTCAATCATGACAAATGAGAAACTTTTGTTTCCTCTCCTACATACCCACAAAACTTTCTTCCCATTTTTGTTGATTCAAGAAACTATCCATGAACATTAAGCGACGCCTAACAATACAAAAAAGAAAGCCATTTCCTTCAATAATGACAACATCTTGTTCATGGGGATAAAGGCTCAATGGTGGCAGATGTGTCCATCTACAAGCCATGGGATCAAACATTGAACCTTGTCTTTTGTTGGTCCACAAAATAAATAGCTAGGGCATTTGTGAAGGGAATGCATGAGAACTCTTCAAATGAGACTAGAAGTGATTAAGGAATGCTATTGCTTGCAAATACGAGTTGCTTTGGTCACATCTAAGATAGAAAGGAAGGCTATTATCATTTATATCACATCATCAAGAAATAATTGGGAGATCAATCCTTCACCATTCACCATTGCTTGTTGTCAATTCATTCTTTGGTATATATGTAACTTAAGTAAGAGGTGATTATGACAAGTGGAGAAAGGTTCAAACCATACATCACTCAAAAACATGTTTGACCTAGCCCACCTAAAGTTAGAGGAATAAGTATGAGGCAATTGATATTTTTACCATGTAAGGAATCAAGAAGATGATTGAGATTTGGGATGTACGTAAATCATATGTTGATGTAGTGGATATTCATAAAATTTTACCCATCAATGAATGTAAAGCACTTGGGGAGTGGTAAACCCCATTTAGCCTAGTTGAAATGTTATATCACTTATTATACTAAAGGTATTTCCTCTATGAGAGGGACCTGTTGTTGCAAAAATTTTGTAACCTTTCTGAGCTATCAACTTAGCAACCTCGTGAAACATCAAAACAACCCCAAAGTCTAAGACCTTGCGCAATGGGGTTGAATCTCTGGATAAGGCCGGCTTCCTTCTAAATCTAAGTGCAAGTGTTGAACCAAATCAACACTCCAAATTCTACTTTTGAACATATCCTAATAGCGTGCAAAGGAAAAGGGAAGAAGGAAATGCTAAAATGAAAGGAGGTGATGCACCAAGATAAGAGATGTCCCTCTCCCCACCCCGAAATGACACAAATAACCAATCGAAATACCCTGGAGATGCATAAACTTCAATTACATGAATGACCCCAAACACACGTATGGAGGTTAGAATTTGTTGAATATAAAAATGGAGAAGGTTTCCCACAAGTCACACTCAAAAACAAGTTAACACAATGTATACATGAGAGAAATCCATAAAGAATACACTTATAATGAAGGTCACACCATTCATAAGTTGAAGAGAAGCAAGAATGATGATTTCAATTCATTCTCATGCCAGTGGCCAAACTTATAGTTGTAGAAATGCAAGAAAATATAAAAATCTTTAAGAGAAGTGAAAGAGCATAAAGTAGCTCAAGCTAGCAAGGAGAGAACCCTTTACTTTGAGCTTCACATCCTATATATAGAAAAATAGTTGTAGAGAACACACCAATGGTCAAAGAGGGGAAACCTTGACAATAGCGTATGTAGAGGAATGTTAGTCTGGAAGGTAGGGAAGTGCACGAATGTGACATGGTTGAGCGAGCAAGAAGCCCACCCATACCCTGACAAGGCAATCCCAAGAAGAAAGGTACTTCTAGAAGGTAGATTACCTAACATTCAAAAGTCAGAGTGCACAAACCAGACATGAAGACCATCAAGTAACCATAAATAAGCATGGATTTGGACTCCACTTGATGACAATTTGGCAAAAAAAATTAAATGCGCCCGTGTAGATCCATAAAAGAAAGTAGACAATTATTAGGAGTTTGTTGAGCATTAAGAGCCTTGAGTGTTGATCACGCCATCTTGAAGTGTTGCAAGTTGCTGAAGGTTGAGCGATGAGGCTTCAGGAAAACATTGTAAAGGGAGAGGAGATGGGAACCTCAAAGTCTGAAAGGATGAGAGGGAGGAAGTTGCTGAAGGTTGAGCGATGAGGCTTCAGGAAAACATTGTAAAGGGAGAGGAGACGGGAACCTCAAAGTCTGAAAGGATGAGAGGGAGGAGAAAGGGAAGTTTGGGTTTCGGGGAGATGGGATACCTCTTCCCAAAAGGGAAGGGGTAGATCGGTTCCCCTAATTCTAAAATTTGGAAGGAAGGGAAAGGTCAGGATTCAAGGTTCAGGGAGATGGGATACCTCTTCCCAAAAGGGAAGGGGTGGAATGGTTCCTTGAATCCCATAATCCGAAAGGAAGGGAAAGGTCAGGTTTCAGGGTTTGGGGAGACGAGATACCTCTTCCCAAAAGTGAAGGGGTGGACCGGTTCCCCAAATCCTGAAATATGGAAGGAAGGGAAAGGTCGGGTTTTGAGGTTCAATGAGATGAGATACCTCTTCCCAAAAGGAAAGCGGTGGACCGGTTCCTTGAATCTTGAATTACAGAAGGAAGGGAAAGGTCAGGTTTCAGGGTTCAAGGAGATGGGATACCTCTTCTCAAGAGGGAAAGGGTAGACCGATTCCTCAAATCTCAAAATCCTGAAGGAAGGTAAAGGTTGGATTTTGGGGTTTGGGGAGATGAGATACCTCTTCCCAAAAGGGAAGGCATGGACCGGTTCCCCGAATCCCAAAATCCAGAAGGGAGGAAAATGTTGGGTTTCAAGATTCGGGGAGAGGAGATACCTCTTCCAAAAAGGGAAGGGGTAGACCAGTTCCTTGAATCCCAAAATTAAGAAGGAAGGGAAAGGCCAAGTTTTGGGATTCAGGGAGACGGGATACCTCTTCCCAAAAGGGAAGGGGTAGACGAGTTCCTCGAATCCTGAAATCAGGAATTCCTAAGAAGGAAAAGGGGAGGAGAAAGGACCACTAGACTCTAAGGTGCAAAGGCAATATGTGAGGGGAAAGGGAAGGCTTGAAGCTTACCTCATGATGAAACAATACTTGAGCATTTCATGAATCCATTGGTTTTGTGCTCGATCAACTGGGGCAGTGCTGGTCCATGGAATAGATCTTTGATTGGTTCTCACTAATGGACCAAGGGTGTCATAGAATGACAACATTTTGGCGACCTCTACGGGGCGATTTCTTGCTAAGCATGAGATCTGGAGGTATTGAGCATCCATTGGGCACTGAGTCAGTGAGAGGACCCAAAACTTGTGTGTGCCAACACTTGGATGAAAGCTGGAAATTAGAGCACACACCCTGCTAAGGGGAATGTAGCAGGTGCAAAAGCACTTACAAAAGCAAAACAACCTTTGATCTAATATTTACATTGTCATCAGGACCCTCTTTAGAAGCAAGGCTTGAGATGAATCCCATTCACTAGGATTGGAAGAACTTCACCATCAACCTTAGAGAGATGAAATGGGTTGGCCTCCTTCCAACTAGTGATGACATATGGACCACTCCAAATAGCATCAAATTTGACTTTGGCACAATTTGCATCCCACCTGAGAACTAGGTCTCCCTCTTTTAAGAACCTATTAGTAGCCTTTTTGTCAAAAATTCTTTTGACCCGCTCCTGATGAACCTCAAGTTTATGCATGGCCTATTTATTTACTTCATTTAGCTCCATTAGCTTAGCTAGCCTCACTCTCATGACATCATTCTTTGTCAATTCTAGCTAATGTGCTAGTTCAAGAGAGGGTAACTCCAAGGAATATGGGAGTCTTGCTTCCTTCTCATATACTAGCATGAAAGGGGAGTTACCAATCACCTCTTGGGTGTGATCATGTCAGCGCATAAGGTTGTCCTCAACTTAGTATGCCAAGACCTCTAATTGTCTTCAATTGTTCTTTTGATTATCCTGATGAGGTTTTTGTTGGAAGATTCAGATAAGCCTGTACCTTGAGGGTAATAATTGGATGATGTATTTAAGTATGTACCATGCTTAAATGCCCAAGAACTGATTTGGGCTCCAACAAATTCCTTGGCATTGTCTGATATGATGGCAGAAGGGACATCGAATCTTGTTACAATTCCATCAAGGAATTCCAACACTGAGACCTTTGTGGCTTCCTTCAATGCAACTTCCTTTGTCCACCTGGTGAAGTACTCTATAGCTACCAAGATCCACTTGTGACTAGCACTAGAAAGTGGATTTATCATGCCAATGAAGTCTAAATTCCATTGTGTGAACGGTTGGTATTCTTGAATATGGTGGAGAGGAAGGGCAACTAGCCTTTGCTTTCCTAAGAAGAAGGCACATTTTTTGCAACTCCTCACCCATCTATGTTAATCGTTGAATAAGGTTGGCTAGTAATAACCAACCCTAATTGCGTTGATAGTTGTAGTCCTTGCAGAGAAGTGGTCCACAGAAGGGCCATCATGAAATTCTTCTAATAATTTGCTAACCTGATTGTGATCAACACATCTTAACAAGACTCCATTAGAGTCTCTTCTGAAAAGGATGTCATCCACTAAGACATAAGGAATTGACTGCAACCTAAAATGTCATCTTTTGGTCCTATCTAGACCTTGGGGATATATACCTTTGATCAAGAAGGTGGTCATGTCGCTCACTCAACTAAACTAGGTGTCATTGCTAGTTGGTCGATCCTCTTGTAATACAAGGGTGACCTCTGAAGGAGTCTCAAAAGATGAGAAAAGTTGTTCAAATAGGCCTGTGCCTCTTACAAGCTTGGTGATCTTGATCTAGATGTCATATTCCTTGACCTTGGTTATCCACCCAGACCTCTTCTCACTGATGTCCTTATTTAGAAGGAAATCCTTGACACTTGCATGTGGAACTAAGAGTTTGATCCTATTGTTAGACAACATGTGTCTAAACTTGAACTTAAATGCTCTTGCAACAGTGAGGACCTGCTTTTCTACACAGTTATACCTAAGATCATAATCCTTTAATCCATCACTAAAGAAGGCAATGGGTTGCTTCGAATTCTCATTATTTAGCTATGTTAGGACAACTGAGATGTTGGAATATCCTCCAAATGTATAGGGGATAAAATTATTTTCATAGTTAGGATAGACAAGAGTGGGGGCCTGAGCAATTGCTTGCTTGATCTCCTCAAAACCGACCTTGCTTTCGTTGGTCCAACCGAATGCTAAATTTTTTCTTCAGCATGGAGGTGAGAAACTTTACCATGGTGGCAAGGTTGGGAATGAATCCCCTCACAAAGTTGAACCTACCAAGGAAACTCTATAATCCTTTTTTTGTGACTGGGGAATAGAAGAGAAAGAATGGCCTCCACTCACTCTAGATCAATGGTTGAGCCTTCCTTGAATACAATGTGTCCCAACAATCTTCCTTGATCAATGGAGAATACACATTTTCTTGGGTTCAAGGACACACCATATTCCCTATATTTCATGAACACCTGCTCAAGATGATCAACTACATGCTTTGAATAAACACTTATATCATCAAGGTATATAAGCACAAACTTTGTTGATACATCCTTGAAAGCCATGTCCATTGCCCTTTGAAAAGTGGCACCTGCATTAGTTAGTCCAAAAGGCATCTTACAATCGTCATAGGTACCCCACTAAGTAGTAAATGCAGTCTTGTACCGGTCTAACTCTTGGACAAAAATCTGATTGTAGCCTGAACACCCATCCAATAATGAAAATATTTTTGAGCCACTGACCCTTTGTAGAATTTGTTTCATGGAGGTAAGGGGACGATGATCCTTAAGGGAGGCTCTATTGAGATCCTTAAAGTCTACACATAGTCTGATTTCTCCATTCTTCTTTCTTACAAGGACAAGGTTAGCCACCCAAAAGGGATCTTTGATAGGGAAGATGATATTGGCTTCTATGAGTTTGGTTAACTCCCTCCTCATTAGTTTCTCAATTTTGGGGTTTATTGGCCTTTCCTTTTGTCTAACTGGTTTTGCATCTGGATTTAATTCTATAGTATGTTGGGCTAAGCTAGGGTCAAAACCATTCAAATATTCATAGGTCCAAGCAACTATGACATCATATTTTTGACAAAGCTTAACAAAGGCTTCTATCTCAATTAAGGAACATACCTTTCCCAAATTTAGTGACTTACCCTCGATAAACACAACTGACTTATAATCACCTTTCTTTGCAGTCAAGTTCATATTATTCCTCAATTCATCATCTGAGTTGAATATGCCTTCCAAGGTAACTAGACCTTTAGGAAATTTGTTTAAGTTGAGCTACATGATATGATCTTTATATCAATCTTGCAGCATAGATTGATTTTTAGAAGAAAATTCTGCTTCATTATGCAAGAAATTGACAATCTACTGATTGCTTTCAAAAATGTGACAATTTTCTTGATTACCTGGGATGACAAGCCTTACAACTACCCTAATGTGTTGTTCCTTCTTATTTGCAACACGCATTGGCATGTCAAACTAAGGACCGACTACTGCAAGCCTGTCGACATGTTTATTTTGACTCCTAGGAATGCTTTGGATGTTGAAGGCCTCAAATCCTTCAATCAAGTTCCAGACCCTATGTTTGTATGATTTGAGTAAGTTGTTCTTTGTTATTCTTTGAGCTTTTATATGATTAACAAATAACTCATTGTCCCCAGATACTTGCAAAAATATGATTTCTTCTTTTTGCAAGTTGGAGACCTTGGATCAAGGCTTCATACTCGACCGTGTTGTTGGTGCAATCAAAATGAAACCTAAAAGAGAAGTAATATTTCTCTTGCTTAGGAGAAACATGCATTATACCAACACCTTCACCATTCTTGTTTCTTGAACCATCAAAAAACGTGCTCTGTAACCCCTCTGGATCTTCTTGTGTCTTGATGAGGTTAGGAATTAGAGTATCCTCCTCCTGAATGCAATAGGTGTTGTTGTGACGTTTTCATACATTGCCCCATTGCAGATGGGGACCCCCTCTTTCGTTCAATAGACAAAGTCTTTTGTGGTCAATGTCATCCCCTAACCCTAATGAATTAGTTATAAGGTCTTGTTGGTCTGGATTTTGATCTTTGAAAGTAATGAAATGACTAAGTAGGGAATGGATTCTTAAGGAATATACAACCTAGGCAGGATCTAGACTTAATATTGTTATCAAGTCAAGAATTATGGTTTTAATGTATTGAGAAATGCATTGTGCTTATTGCTTTATCCTTCGAACTTTGCATTTTGCTAACTATGAACTTGATTGATACATGTACTTCATGACATTTCCTTGTCTTTTTCAGGTATATTGCGGGGAGAAAGACTTTGGATGCTAAGAAGAGGACATGATTGGGTGGATGATATCATCATCTAAGGAAGAGATTGTAATGATAGAACAAAGAATGCATAGGCAAAGGAATGAAATGATGGATATTTAACTCTATGTCATGATAACCCTGAGAACTGATATGAAGAAATGAAAGAGAAACAACCAAAATTTGACCATCTAGAAAAATTCCTCCCCGAGGGTGAAATACGCTCCAGATCAAGGAATTCATTGTTTGGATGAGTTTTGATGAATTTTGGTTGTTTGGAAGAAAGCACTGTCTATTTTAGGATTTCTGTCAGGCTTAGAAAGGAAGTAAGTAATCTTGGGCATAGTGAAATTTTGGCTAAGTGTCGAAAAGGAAATCTTTCAAAGGCCTTCCAGTGAAATTTGAGTGTTTTTCACGAACTTACTATTTTGAGTAAGTCTCACTGTGACCCTGGTTGGCCTAATTTTGAGCTTGGACAAACTTAATATTTTTAGTAAATTTCACCATGTCCCCAACTAGATTAATTTTGTGTTTGGAAGAACTTACAATTTTTAGAAAGTCTATTTTTGGAAGGTCTGTCCTTGGCAACAAGCGAAGCACTGACTGCAGAAACATCCTGAGCATCGAGTTCTAAATCCGAAAAAAGCAAATGAGCAAGCAGGTGATCAAATTTTAACTGTCTGGAAATCCTCCTTGGGAGCACTAAGCACGATGAAATCTATTATTGGGCACAAATCCCAAGACTCTAAGGAATTATCCTTCATTCCAAAAATCCTTGTTTGCCACTTCAATGTGCAAAGAAGACCTCCTTGGGCACAAATTCCAAGGAGAGGAGGAATTTTCCAAAAATCTAAAAATCCTTCTTTGCCACTCCAATGCGTCAGGAAGACCTCCTTGGGTGCAAATTCCACGGAGAAGAGGAATTTTCCAAAAATCCAAAAATCCTTCTCTAGGTCCAGAATGTGCCCAAGCATGTCAAGAGTCTTGGAAAGTGTGAAAAAACGGTCAAGTATTGGAAATTTCCTCCTCTAGACTCTGAAGGTGCCCAAGTCTTGGAAATGGCAAAAATGACCATGTTGGAAAAATCCTCCATGCCATCTCATGTGCACCCTTCTCAAGGCATGGAAACTCAAAAATTTGACTATGGAGAAATTCCTTCTCCAAGCTCCAAATACGCCCATCTCCAAAATGTTAAAAAATGATAAAACATCAAGGATTCATCTATCCAATCCAAAGGCAACATCAGGATGTCAAGAGCCATGGAGGTCCAAGATGAGAAGATTTGTATTATGGCATCCAAGTTTAAGAAGAAATCCAATCTTAGGAAGTTCATGAAGGAAGAATTCCAATTCCAAACGTAGAGGAGGACATTCAAAATCCAAACATTCAGGCTTCAAGGCAATCTATTTTTAGATCCCAAGGATCCAAATTTCGATTGCAAGTGAGAAGAAGAATTTACAACATCTTGAATTTCCTCTAGAAATCCAAGATCATATGTCAAAAGGAAAAGACTCAAGGAAAGATGATCCAAGAAGGTGAATTCTCGAAGCCAAGTACATGGGAAGAAGAAAATGGTCAAGGATAATTTCGAAAGAGTTGATCAAAGTTAGAACCTTGGTCCAAATGATGTAGTTTGGGAATATACTCCACAATCAGTCAAAATGGAATATTCTTCGTGATGAGTTATCAGGTCCACATGGCGTCCAACATGCTAAGGTGGTGACCCGTCACCTTCTCCAACCAATCAAATGTCTCCCAACCGTCATGACCAGATTCATTGTATTTGCCGCCAAGGAAAGGGATAGTGGGCACCCTATTTTGAGCGATGGACTATTAAATGCTTAGTGGGTGTGCTATTCTAAGTGACTAGTTTGCACCACATAGGTCATTTTTGGGTCAAACCCTAATTAGGTTTTTCATGGTGTAATCTTGGTCGTTCATTTGTGGGAGCAGCTCTATAAAAGATCCTTCGCATTTGTAATTTATTAGATAGCTAGATTATTAGAAGCAAAGAGCTCTAGCTCCTTAGAGTAGAAGCGGAGTATGAGGAGGAGAAGACATTGTTGTATATGACTTGGAGAAATAAAACTTGATTACATTGAAGTTATGGTGGATTCTTGTCTATTTCAACTTGTTGCATGGTGTTCCTTCGATTTCTCAAATTGCTAGAAGTGCATTGATGTTAATGGAGAATGTGACAATGTTTGATGAATTTCAATGGTTCATACTTTTTTCTCTTAGATGATTTCTATTTGCAGTGTAAAGTTAGCCTAAGCCTTTTTTATATGAATGCTTAACTTTGATCATTGAATTTACATTGTTCGTTATGATATGAAAATTCTTTACATAACTCTTGGAAGATTGCATCAGTCCTGTGGAGTTGTCGTCAAGCTTGGCAAAGCAGAACTTAATTAATGTGGAATTTGTCCATTGGAGCACTATCCATTGATATCATTGTCCTTAGGAGTATAATAGATTCTTCAACCCTTTCCCCTTTTACTTTTAGAATATTACAATATCTAATAATCAAGTTTTAGCCTCAGCAAAGAAGTGAAAAAATGATCCAAACATAAGTCCCTTTGTGTTATCAACATATTACATCAAGCCAAACGACCTCATATCCAATATAAAGTTGCATGTTCGTCTAGTAGGAACCTTAGAGTTGCCTCTATGATCTTCACAATCTTAGCATATGAGGGATCTTTTCTCTAGAGAGGATAGAGTGTTCTTTGACACTTTATTTTGCGTTGGTGTGGTCACAAAATACCCATCAACAGGTGCCAAGCCTGATCTCTTCAGCTTCACTTAATGGATCAAACTAAAAAGCATTGGCCCATTCATCTAGTAAGCAACCAGGAACCTCCTCTAGAGTTGGGGGTGTAGGGCTCAATGTGGTTTTGTGCAATGGGTTCTACTTTAATGGTAACCTTGGTACCATACCTTGTTCAAAATATCATTCTGAAGACAAGTAGCCACCTATCTTCGTGGTGAAGTCTCTAGACAGAGAGATGGTATAGAAGGCAAGGAGGTTTATGAATGATATGTCTTATAAGACAATGCAACTAGGGAATGTGTGCAAAGTTAACTTCAAATTGTACAACCCCCATTGTCTTAATAGAAGTGTCATCCAGTTAGACAACCCCCTTGTCACAGGTTCATATTCTATGCCAAGAAGATTAGCTAGCTTCTTAGGCATGACTGAGCTAGTAGCTCCCAAATCTATCATGCAATTGTGAACTAAGTTATCCCCTATGATTAAAAGAGATAGAAAGGAGGAGGCTTATTGATTTTGCTTGAATCTCCTTCCTCCCTAAGTTGTACCAAACTAGTTGGAACTGCCTTCTTGCTGACTGTTTGTTGGTATTTTGATGATAATTAGTTGTGATTGTCATTGATGGACACACACTTATTAATGTATGAGTTATTCTCAACCGGTAGCCATTCCAACCGGTATTGCATGTCATTATGAAGATCTCAAAGCGGAATGAAGACCATGAGCGGCAGTTAATCTTTTGATTGGAACACTATGTTCCAAGTTTTCCAGTCTTCACTTGTCAATCGGTAATCGATATACTTTGTTAACCGGTATAATGTGTGATGAGTTATCATCCACCGACACTTTGGTGGTGTTTTCGTGTCGTGTTACCAAATATGTCTAGATGCACTGTACCTAGGAAATTGTAGTCTAATCTTATTGGACCGACATGAAATCAGGTTCCTATATGAGGACATCATGTCTAGGGTTTTAGTGTGTGTGATGTGTGAACGAAGATAAGGTTTGTGCGAGAAAAGGTCTCACATAACAGAGATAGAGAGTGTGAAAATATAGAAGACTGAAGTAATGCTGGAATGCATTAACAAGGAGCTACCAAGGATCTAATCAAGCATTTTGTGCTACTATCTAGATCATTCACTTGTTGATTACTAATATCTTCGACAAGTCTGAAACCCTTAACCGGGAAGGCCCAACCAAGCCTATTGTAAATCCTCTAACAAGGTGGTTCACAGTTGTGGATCTAAAATCCTCTAACAGGGTAGTCTTTAACAAGACTTATCTCCTAACAGAGATCTGGATTCCTAACAGGATCTATTTTGGTGAAGAACATTGTAAGGCCTTAACTGGTCTGGTTACTATTCTGCAAATAGGTGACTTGTGAGTTTTACTCATCGTGGTTTTTCCCATTTGGGTTTCCAAATCAAAGTATCTTGTGTTATGGTGATTGTGCTTATGTGGGTCAATGCTTTATTTGTTGTTTGGCTTATTTATGTTTTAATTGGTTTATTGTTTAAACTGCTACTCCGGTCAACAGTTAAACTGCTTAAGAGTTTGTTTAAAAGTTTGGGCATACTAATTCACCCCCCCCCTCTTAGTATTTATCACTGTTGTCTCATCATTTGATTGGTTGATGTCTCTCAATGTCTCCTTAATAATATTCCTTTGAGATGAGATGGAAAGGGCTTCCCACATAGTGACATTGAGGTTGGCCTTCTTCATTTGGACAACTATGTTGAAAGGAACACCAACTGAATTTGTTAAGCCCTTTTGTAACAACAAGGCCTGACTTTGTTATTGGACCGACCTGAGGATCCTACCTCCTACTTCCCTTAATGGTGTTCAACCTTGTATCCTAGATAGCTTCGTTGGGCATTGGAGCCTAGGTTGTAGTTGCAAACATGACAAATTCTATCACTCTCTTGTTTGTCCATGTGTATTGTAGCATAGTGTCACCATTTGTCTAGTTTATAGCAAAACATTATGCTTCTTGCCAATTGACAAAAGTAGAATCTCCTGGTATATGAGCTTGATTGTCAAGACTTGGCTGATTTTGATCATATTGCTAGTTGAAGGTGGTTGGCTCATTCTGCACTACTAGATCTTGGACAAACTCTCCATTTTGGCATGCACTTTGGCTATGTGGCTGATTGCATGGTTAACACCAATCTTGCTCCTGGGCGAGATTGTTCTGCATTGGAACTATAACCTTTGAGTTACTTGCAGCTATAGAGTTCACACTATTCAAGGGCCTTGCATGATTCCATTTGTTTTGCCCTTGAAAAGGTGGCCTATTCTATTGGTAATTTTGAATTTGTGCTTGATAAGGCCTGCTATTTGAGCATGTTGCCTCTTTAGTGTCACCAACTTTGTCACAACCTGATTCAGACTACCTAGTTAGAGATTACTTTTATATGCCAGATACTTATACTGTTGACATTTTCGCACGTGATGACTTTGATTAGATTATTGATATAATTAATGATGTTAGATGATACTATGTTGTTTAATGATATTAATGATTATAGATGCTATTTATGATGCTTAATGTTGTTTTAGTTATCTAATGATGATGTTTAATGTCATTGTTAAATTATAATGTGATGATGTGTATAATGCATTTTTATCGTGATCTGACGACTTTTTGTCGAGCATGAGTTGGTTGCAGGTTGACCGTCGAAGGCAGACATATGACCGAGGAGGAGTTTTATAGCTAGCTGGCAATAACCTACGGAATGGGACCCTGTGCAAAAACACAAATTCCATAATAATTAATAAATTAAACTTGGGAATTTAAAAATAAATTGATTGAAGAATTACATAATTAAAATATAATAATTGATTTTTTGAAAGTTAAATATATATATATATATATACGAGATATAAATAAATAGTATAATATTTTATTTAAAATATTTAAAGCTATAGATTAAAATATTAAATTAGAGAGATCAATTGTAGAAATAAATAAATAAAATGTATTAATTAGTTTATTCAAAGGTTAAGTTATTAAAAAAATATAATAATAAATTTAATTAAAAATTTGTAAATTACAATTTTTAAATATTGACATGCGTGGATGTGATATTTAAAGAAAAATATATAGAGAAGATAAATTGTAAATTATAAGTAAATTAATGATAATTAAATAAGACAACATGCAAATAAATAATAATGGAATAAAATATTAAAATATAATTCATTATTTTCGAAAACTAAAACTTAGCATGTACATGCATTCGAAAATATACAACTAGTTAAAGCTCTCTATTTTTATTGTCTATGCATGCAACTTTCATGCATTAATTCAAACTTAGCTTTACAATTTATAAATATAGGGTCCAATATTCTGATTCAGCATTCCATTTCTTCTTGTTTCTTCAATTGTATTCTTCTGGCTGAGTTGAACTAGCTGGTAGGTAAGAGATCTTTTGGCTGGCAAAGGAGAGGTTGAGCGTAATATTCTTCTGTCTATACTGGCTGAGGATTGAATTCCCTCCCTCACAGCCAGACACCTTCTAGAAAACGATTTGGCTGGTAAATGTTTTATTTCTGCAAGGTATATAGTTTTATATGTGATTGTTGATTCTTTTGCTTAATGGATTTAATGCTTTAATTGTTGGTTGTTTTGGTTGTCGATTATTTTAGACAGCGCCTCCTCTCTCCTAACCTTGCAATTTGAAATAATGTTTGATTGCCTCTCCTCTTCTTGTCACCACGCCCAGCCTTGCTAAGTTGAATCGATCAGGTTTTAGGAGGGAAAAGTTTCCCACACCTTCTTCTAACTCCCATGCCTCCTTCCATCTTTCACGCCACCTACCTTAGAGTCTGCGGGGGAAATGGTTTGATAGGAGCGATGTGCTTTCTGCAGAAAAGAACACTTTCCCCACGCCTCTCCTGTCTATCTATCTTCAACGCCTTACTTCCTTAGGTTTGTTGATTTGAGTTTGTGTCAAGGCAAAAGGTAGTTTTTTAAATTTTATCTACTTGTATCTCAACACAAATCGCCTTTCCCCTTTTCCATGCGAAGCGGCTCGGCTGGCTGAAGGCGTGAGGTTTCCACAGTCTGTCCCTCTCTCATCTTCCATGTCTATCTCCCACGCCAAAGTAATTGGCTTGTTGAAAAGGATAAAATTTTCTTTGAATCGCCTCCTACCCTCTGTCAGGCCCAAGTCACCCAAGGCGCCCTACCTCGTAATGTGGGAAGGGCGATGGATTGAGTTGTTACCATGGTTATAATGGAAATCGCCCTCCCTCTTTTTTTCCAACGACTTGAATATAGTTAGTAGTAGGGGTAAGTATTGTTTTGTTTATTGCTCCTCTCCCTTTCCCATGCCTTCGCCTCCCTTGAATCTGCGTCAAAGCACTTTGGAAATTGCGATCGGTATCATTTTGAATTTTAGAATTTGCAAAAAAACCAAAATCGTCTCCCTCTCTTCTTCATTTTTTTTAATTCTTTCCTGCACATTTTAAAACAGTGAATAATGATTATGGAAAATAGAATACCAGTATCAGATTTATTTTCACATCATTTTATGTTTTCCCTTCTACGTAATTGTTGAAGAAATACAACTAACAAATAGATTGTTTGTTATTCGTTTGTGGCTTAATTTAATTTTTGTATGGGGAAGAAATTGATTATTTATGGAAAACATAGGAAATAATTATAAAACAAATAAAATATAATAATAATTATATTGATTATTATTAATCCGAGATGGGTTAATTTAGATTTTCTGTCTATGAGGGATGATTGGAAAAGTGTGCTTGATTATGGAATAACCAAGGAAGGGTGATTTTTCTTCACCTCCCCAATAGGGTAATGATGCCAATTAATTTATTTATTTTTCTCCCTGTCATAACACATGTAGTTAGTTCAACGGGATGGGTTGTTAGTTCTACATGCATGCATAGGTTCCATTCCCGCCAGTTGGTGCTGGCTTGCTAGTATACTCTATCATGAGGGACGAGAGCTTATCGTGAGCATCAAGAAGCGCAAGCCTCATTTGGTTGGGCAGATAAAACGTCTGGGTCATATGTCCGTCATTCGGTTTGTAGGTGGAAGTTTGTCCAGGGTGATAGAGACGACACATTCGAAGACAAAGAATCAGAGAATTCAGATAAATTTTTGTAAGATAAATGAGTTTCAGAAACTAACTAAAGGAAACATGACAATGACTCAATACTGGGAAAAATTTTCTCACTTATTGAAGTATGTGCCACAATATCATATGAATGAGAACTTTAGAATCTGTAAGTTCATTTTAAGGCTGAAACCCCAAATAGGAGCGGAAGTTGAAATGCATAGTCCTGAAACCATGGCAGCAGCATTCAAGAAATCCACAATGCAAGAACGAAAACTTATACAGATATATGAAGTTAGGAACAACAAAAACTCAGAGTTCAAGAAGAGAAAGTTTCAGAATAATATTCAGAAGGGTGGAACTCAGCATATCAAGAACCTGAAAAAGAACAACATCGGGGACAATAAGGGCCAGAATCTCAATAAGAACTTCAATAACAGAGGAAACAATAACTATGGTCGTAACAGGTTCAATGACAAAAATAACAATGGGAAGGATAAGTCAGAGTATAAGATGGGACCTAAAGGCAGATGCTTCATTTGTGGAGGAAATCACTATGCTAACCAGTGATATCAACGCACAATTGAGCCATGAGGTATAAGATAGCCACAACACCAGATTCATCCCGCAGTTAACAATCGTCAAGCAGATTTCCAAGCCTCATCTATTCAGTTTAATGGTAAATGTTTTGGTCATGCAATTTCCATTCTTATAGATACAGGTGCTACTAAATGCTTTGTGGATCCTAGAATTGTATCTAAGTTAAATATTAAGCCTGGTTATATGTCAAACCCTTGGAATGTTCAATATGGAAACTGGGTAGAGCAGAGGGTAGACAGATGTTTGGCATGTAGTGAATTACAGCTTCCCAACTTCCTAACCGAAGTGAATCTCTATGTAGCTCCATTAAGAAGTTATGATGTCATTCTAGGAATCAATTGGTTGATTGAGCATAAGGCTATAGTAAATTATGAAGATAAACTTGTAGAGTGCCTTCATGATTTAGGCAACCAAGTGGAGATACAAGGGGATAAGAAGCCTTTGCAACTTAGACAGATTTCTGCAATGCAACTTAAGAGGGCCCAAACGAAGGGTTGTGAGATTTATTCAGTTTATATTAAGGATTTAAGGGAAGATAACACTGGACTTGATACACACCCTATCCTTCAAGAGTGCCAAGATGTCTTCCCTGAGGAATTGTCAGGATTGCCACCAAAGAGGGAATTTGATTTCACTATTGATTTACACCCAGGGATTGAACCTCAATCTAAGACACCCTACAAAATGACAACCACATAATTATTTGAGTTGAAGGTACAGTTGCAGGAGTTAATGGACAAGGGTCTAATCAGACCAAGTGTACCACCATGGGGAGAACCCATAATCTTCGTCAAGAAGAAGGATGGCACACTCCGCTTATGCATTGATTACAGAATGTTGAACAAAGTCACCATCAAGAATATGTACTCACTTCCTAGAATCAATGAGTTGTTTGATTAGATGAAAGGTGCAACGTTGTTCTCCAAGATTGATCTTAGGTCGGGATACCATCAGCTTAGAATAAGGGATGAAGATATACATAAGACAACCTTTCAAACTTGCTATGGGCATTATGAGTTTGTGGTGTTACCCTTTAGACTGACAAATGCTCCTGCGGCCTTTATGAACCTTATGAACAGTGTCTTCAGGGATTGTCTAGACGACTTTGTCTTGATTTTCATAGATGATATATTTATCTACTCTAGATCTATAGAGGAGCATGAGAAACATTTAAGGATAGTTTTGCACAGGTTAAGGGAACACAAGCTCTATGCTAAATTGTCTAAATGTACCTTCTTCCAAAAGAAAATCCACTACCTAGGGCATATCATTTTTTAAGATGGAGTGTTCATTGATCCTGAGAAGATCAAAGCAATCACAGAATGGCCAGCTCCTCGAAATGTTCTCGAGGTCCGTAGCTTTATGGGATTAGTTGGATATTATAGGAAGTTTGTAGAAGGGTTCTCTAAGATTGTCACCCCTATAACTGCGCTTCAAAGGAAGGGAAGAAAATTTGATTGGACAAAAGAATGTGAACAAGCCTTCAACTTATTAAAACATAAGTTAACCTTGACACCTATTCTCACCATACCCGATTGTAAAGACCACCATAATTTAAAAATAACATAATTAAGAATATATCATTGCCACGTGTCTAGATATACAAGGCTAGAGACGAGAAATTACATTTTAACATATAAAGTCAAATTACATAAGTTGTGATCAAGATAGACATAAGGAAACATATACCTTTTACAATAGACCACAAGGTCAAATACAATAAAGCATAAGAAACAAATCATGGTGATCACCTTGTCAAGAACTCCCGACATTTGTCTCCCTTGTGCACATCATGGGTGAGAACATTGTCGGAGCGCGTTTCCACCCTACCACAAAGTAGTTACACTTCCTCGAAATCTTTCGTAACATGAAAGATACCCAACCTAGCACGAGGAAGACTAACAATGTGATACCGGCAAGATTAATGGAACTTGTGCAACTAGCATGACATATTCACATGCTAACACTAATGTAACATTACCGTGACACACACTTGATGCATATAACATATATATGAAGATGGAAGCAACAACATTTACTTATCTATCTAAAGTCATTTTTGTGATCTCAATCCTATCTCAATCATAATATAAACATAGTGACTTCATAGTAATTATCAGTCAACATTTAAAGAAGACATTTGTATACAACCATGCATTCATAAGCACGTAGAAGCTACTTCAACAATAGAGCATACAAGAGTATGTAAGTGCATTCAAAATCATCTATATATTCATTTCCACAAGTATCCTTAATCAAATTGAATTCAACCTTAACACATATGTACTTAAAGGTAAACATAGCACAATGCATTTACATATAAAGTTAGGGAATGTTCTTTCCACTTATTGCATTATGAACTATTATGCAACTATAAAAATATATGTCAAAGGAAAAAGGATTGTACCTTTTGATAAGAAACATCTTACCAATGCCAAAAGATACTAGTCTAACACTTCAATTCTTGATCTAAACTCACCATCCCCATTAGTCAATCATCACGAGAACTAAGGCTTTAATAGCAGTGTTTCAATCATTTCAATTAAGCATCTAATGATTAACCTCACATCTTAAGGTATTATGGTTTTACACATGTAGACCTCCTTTGCTAGCTAAGAGAATAACAAGATCAAGCCTATTACTAGTTAAGAGCTACTTTTAAACTAAGTCATAAGAAAATCAACATGTATGTTTTACATCATTAATAATTATACCAAACACAACCTTCATGCATGGTAAATCAAAAGCTTGTGCAACGTATCGACATTTGCATGCGAAAATACAAAGGGTAGCTATGCCTTGGGATAGGTAGAGAAAACTTTCATACCGAGTTTGCAAGGACATATAAAGGTTAAGTTGTTCGGTACCCATGCAATCATTTAAGATCCTTGGTTATCTGACGAGAAATTCTACGGATATGTTGAATCTTATATATGATAAATAAATATTTAATTCTTAACAATTAATTCATGGATCTAAAATCAAGATCTCAGAACTGTTGGAGAAAGAGGCAGATTTACAACCTATTGAAGTCTTTACTCTCTCATGCAAGGAAAAGCACACAAATTATTCAAATGAATGGGCTTCAAAAGAGCTTAAGAGACTCATGCATAGGTGACTATAGGTGTAAAGAAAAGTAATTAAAGAGTGTACAAAATACTAAGGCAAAAGGGAGTGCATATGTAAATGGCGATCTCAAACAATAAAACAGTTTCTTGGTAAAGAACAAATCAATACATTACACACTATATTTCAGAGCCTATTTCAATTACATCTTCTCATATAAAAACTTCAACTAAGTTAACTCAAAAATTATAACATACCTAAATTCGTGTCCATAATTATCTTTAGAAGTTTTTCACAACTTCTTCTTTCTCACATCCATATATTTTCCTATTAGCCTGGCTCACCACTGAAACATTTGGCCAAAGTTCTATGTGGTTGTCCTCTACTCCGATCGATCTTCCTCTTTGCTTCCTAGATTGTTTCTTTTTCTATCCTTTGGTTGCTTATGTTCGTTGGTCCCCAATTGTCCCCCTTAATTTCATATTTCACTGTATTTTATGCGGTATATTCATCTTAAGAATTTGATATCTGTATATTTTTACCAATACCCTTCCTGGTAGTAGTAAAAAAAAAAGAACGAAAAATATTGCCAAAAAGAATGAATTCCCTTCCATTGAATACAAATTCTCCCCTTTATTTAATTATGTCGCTTCTAATTTTATCACTGCCCAGTTTCAAATGAGTTGCATGTCGGTTTGCCCTGTCTTGAGCTCTGCATGATACAAATTTTATTAAATTTTCTTGCTTACCTTTCAAAATTCGATAGCTTCCATTAAGGAAAGCTTTTTATAGACTAATTTAATATTTACTCTTGCATGACTTTCCTACTTTCTTATGTGGGCTAGTAAGAGTTTTGTTTGACTTTCTTTAAAATAAACCTTCTCTTTAAAGCTCACTTGGGATAATTCTTGTAATTTGCTTTAGTTTTAAAATAGTGTATGTGCACTTAAACATTCTCCTTATAAGTTTATTAAATGTAAATTAAATATTTGATTTTACTTTTAATTTGTGCTTTTGTTAATAAAGCATCAACTTTAAATAATACTATTTGATTTATATGAATATTTTATTTTATTTTTTCAAATATATATAGCTAAAAGTTTTTCTAAATATATAATTAATATAGAAATTTATAATAATAATATTTTATTTAAAATAAATAAATAAAAATTATATTTTATTATTATATATATATATATATATATATATATATATATTTCAGAATTAAAAGAAAAACTAATAAATGAAATATATGTAAATTATTTTGTAATTTAGGAAATAGAGTCGTGACACTGACCCAAACGGACCATTTATAGTTATCAACGATGCATCAGGAGAAGGAATAGGAGGAGTATTAATGCAGAATGGACATGTGGTAGCTTATGAGTCCAAGAAATTGAAGCTACATGAAGTCAACTATGCACCACATGACTTAGAATTGGCTGCTATTGTACCTTTTAGGTAAGCCATTTGAGCTAAAAACTAATCATCATGGGTTGAGGTACATCTTTACCCAACCAAATCTAAATGCCAGGTAGAGAAGATGGTTAGAATTCTTAAGTGAAAATGATTTTGTGATATACTATATTAAAGGGACAGAAAATAGAGTGGTTGTTGCTTTAACCAGAAGAAGGCACCTAGCAGTGATAGCCACCATAAGGACTACCTTGAGACAATAGGTGTTGAGTAACCTACAAGGGGATGAGGTTTATGATAGTCAAAAATACCTTAGAAACAAATCCTTTCGACCATTGTTTTGATGGATACACCTTAGAACCAGATGGACTTCTTAGATACATGAGGATGTGCATTCCCAACAAAGGAGGATTAAGGGATTTGATCTTGGAGGAAATACACAATATACCTTATTTTGGACACACTAGTGTGAATAAGATGGTTGCAGATGTGAAACCCTTATACTTTTGGTCGGGGCTTAATAAGGATGTGATAGCCTATGTGAGGCAATGTTTTGAATGCCAGCGAGTCAAGGTTGAGCATATGCATCCGACAAGGTTGTTATTTTCGCACCATGTGTCGAATTACAAGTGGCAGGTGATCAGCATGGATTTTATTCAAGGACTACCTATGTCCAAACATAAGCATGACATGATATTGGTTGTAGTAGATAAGTTGACCAAGGTAGCTCACTTCATACTTGGTAATCTTAAGGATGGATCAGTAGCTCTAGCACAAAAGTTTGTAAAGGGAATTTTCCGGTTACATGGGGTATCTGAGACAATAATTTCAGAAAGGGATGTAAGAATGACTTCTCGGTTTTGGACTACATTGAATGCAGCATGAGGGACAAGGTTGAACTTTAGCATAGCCTATCATCCTTAGATATGGACAAACTGAGAAGGTAAATCATGTAGTAGAAGACCTATTGAGGATGTACTGTATGGATCAACAGTACAGATGGGAGGATTTTCTTGCCTTAGTGGAGTTCACATATAACAACTCCTATCATTCCTTTATAGGCATGGCACTGTTTGAGGCTCTTTATGGGCATAAATGTAGGACACCTGTCAGCTGGGACCGAGTAGAAGATAGAGTCTTAGTTGGACCAAAATTACTTAAGGAGATGGAAGAACATATGGTGTCAATAAGGTCTAGACTTAAGAAAGCAGTTGATAGACAGAAGAGTTATGCAGATAAGAATAGGACTTTCCGATAGTTTTCAGTAGGGGATAAGATCTTTCTAAAAGTGAGACCTCAAAAGAGTTCCATTTCTTTCGAGAAGTCTTTGAAATTGGCACCTAGATATGTTGGACCTTTTGACATCTTAGAAGTGGTTAATCTAGTTGTTTACCGACTTGCCTTACCGTCGGCTCTCACCCGGATCCACAGTGTTTTTCATGTTTTATTGCTTAAGCCCTATCATCCCAATATTTCTCATATTCTTGATTGGTGTACACTACAGGTATAGGACCCAAGGGTGGTGCTAGTGGAGGCCACTCGAATCATTAATAGGTGCACTATCAAGTTGCGCAAGAGAGAGATCTTGCGGTATAAGGTTCAGTGGGACCAATATTCGGAGGACAGTGCCACATGGGAAAATGATGAGGATATTGAGCTCTCTTTCCTACATTTGCTTTAATAGACTCGGTTATTATTTTCATGCATGTTCTGTTTTGTAATAAGACATCGGGACGATGTCTCTTCCTAGTGGGGAAGGATGTCTCTTTCTAGTGGGGAAGGATTGTCACGGCCTGATTCAGACCACCTAGTTAGAGATTACTTTTATATGCCAGATACTTATACTGTTGACATTTTTGCATGTGATGACTTTGATTAGATTATTGATATAATTAATGATGTTAGATGATACTATGTTTTTTAATGATATTAATGATGATAGATGCTATTTATGATGCTTAATGTCATTTTAGTTATCTAATGAAGTTTAATGTCATTATTAATTTTAATGTGATGATGTGTATAATGCATTTTTATCATGATTTGACGAATTTTTGTCGAGTATGAGTTGGTTGCAGGTTGACCGTCGAAGGCGGACATATGATCAATGAGGGGTTTTCTAGCTAGCTGACAACAACCTATGGAATGGGACCCTGTGCAAAAACACAAATTAAATAATAATTAATAAATTAAACTTGTGAATTTAAAAATAAACTGATTGAAGAATTAAATAATTAATATATAATAATTAATTTTTCGAAAGTTAAATTATAAAAAATATATAAACAAAACTATTTACGAGATATAAATAAATAAAGTATATTATTTTATTTAAAATATTTAAAGCTATAGATTAAAATATTAAATTAGAGAGATCAATTGTAGACATAAATAAATAAAATGTATTAATTAGTTTATTCGAAAGTTAAGTGATATTTAAAGAAAAATATATATTGAGGATAAATTGTAAATTATAAAAAAATTAATGATAATTAAATAAGACGACATGCAAAGAAATAATAATTGAATAAAATATTAAAATATAATTCATTTTTTTCAAAAACTAAAACTTAGCATGTATATATGCATTCAAAAATATACAACTAGTTAAAGCTCTGTATTTTTATTGTCTATTCATGCAGCCTTCATGCATTAATTCAAACTTAGCTTTACAATTTATAAATATAGGGTCCAATATTCTGATTCAACATCCCATTTCTTCTTGTTTCTTTAATCGTATTCTTCTGGTTGAGTCGAACTAGCCGGTAGGTAAGAGATATTCTGGCTGGCAAAGGAGAGGTTGGGTGTAATATTCTCCTATCTATATTGGCTGAGGATTGAATTCCTTCCCTCGGAGCTAGGCACCTTCTAGAAAACGATTTGGCTGGTAAATGTTTTATTTCTGCAAGGTATATAGTTTTATATGTGATTGTTGATTCTTTTGCTTAATGGATTTAATGCTTTAACTGTTGGTTGTTTTGGCTGTCGATTATTTTAGACAGGGTTTGATTGCCTCTCCTCTTCCTGTCACCACACCTAGCCTTGCTAAGTTGAATCGATCAGGTTTTAGGAGGGAAAATTTTCCAACACCTCCTTCTAATCTCCCGTGCCTCCTTCCATCTTTCACGCCACCTACCTTAGGGTCTGCAGGGGAAATAGTTTGACATGAGCGATGTGCTTTCTGCAGGAAAGAACGCTTTCCTCACGCCTCTCATGTCTATCTATATTCAATGCCTTACTTCCTTAGGTTTGTTGATTCGAGTTTGTGTCAAGGCAATAAGTAGTTTTTGAAATTTATAGACTTGTATCTCAACACAAATCGCCTTTTCCCTTTCCATGCCAAGCGGCTCAGTTGGGTGAAGGCGTGAGGTTTCCACAGTCTCTCCCTCTCTCATCTTCCACATCTATCTCCCACGCCAAAGTAATTGGCTTGTTGAAAAGGAAAAAAATTTCTTTGAAAAGGATAAAATTGTCAGGCCCAAGTCACCCAAGGCGCCCTGCCTGGTAATGTGGGAAGGGTGATGGGCTGAGTTGTTACCATGGTTATAATGGAAATCACCCTCCCTCTTTTTCCAACGACTTGAATATAGTTAGTAGTAGGGGTAAGTATTGTTTTGTTTATTGCTCCTCTCCCTTTCCCATGCCTACGTCTCCCTTGAATCTGCATCAAAGCACTTTGGAAATGGCAATAGGTATCATTTTTGTTGAAATATAGTTGAAATATAGCTAGGTCGTATACCTTGATTGGGCAGACCTAGCTTGGTAAATGATTGATGGGCCTACTTATGTGATTATATTATGTAACTTGTGAATGTTAAAGGGCAGGCTCTATTTGGGTGCTCAACTTTTGTAACTTGTAATTGAGTCTGGCCCTAAATGGGCATTGTAACTTGTGATTAATGTTGGGCCCTAAATGGGTAATATAATGTAACTTGTTGATGTGATAGGGTTGACCCTATAATATGTAACTTGTAATTATTATGGGTCAACCCTATTTTGGGTGCCAACTTTAAATGCCTTATAAATTTACTGTAAAGGTCGACCTAAGTCAAATAAGATGTAAAAGCTCATATATATTCAAGGCTGTCTAAGTTTGACAACGAGCTGCACATCACCCTGACTTCCAGATTAAGATAAGTTTTGCTATAGTTGATTTGTAATTTGCTTAATCAAATCAAATCTGTGATTATTGTTGCTAGGTTTTTCCTCCAAGAGGGAGGTTTTGCCAGGGTATCACTATGTTATGTGTGCATTTGTGTTTTCTTGTTCGTTACTATCAATCTGATTGCTAAGTTTAACATAAAACTAACAATTTTGAATTTTAGAATTTGCGAAAAAAAACTAAAATCGTCTCCCTCTCTTCATTTTTTTTATTCTTTCCTGCAGATTTTAAAACAGTGAATAATGATTATGGGGAATAGAATACCAGTATTAGATTTATTTTCACATCATTTTATGTTTTCCCTTCTACGTAATTGTTGAAGATATACAACTAACAAATAGATTGTTTGTTATTCGTTTGTGGCTTAATTTAATTTTTGTATGGGGAAGAAACTGATTATTTATGGAAAACATAAGAAATAACTATAAAACAAACAAAATATAATAATAATTATATTGATTATTATTAATCCGAGAGGGGTTAATTTAGATTTTTTGTCTATGAGGGATGATTGGAAAAGTGTGCTTAATTATGGAAAAACCAGGGAAGGGTGATTTTTATTCACCTCCCTAATAAGGTAATGATGACCATTAATTTATTTATTTTTCTCCTTGCCATAACACATGTAGTTATTTCAACAAGATGAGTTGTTAGTTCTAAATGCATGCACAGGTTTTGTTCCCGCCAGTTGGTATCGGCTTGCTAGTATACTCCGTCGTGAGAGACGAGAGCTTATCGTGAGCATCAGGAAGCGCAAGCTTAGTTTGGTTGGGCAAATAAAACACCCAGGACATATGTCCGTCATCCGATTTGCAGGGGAAGTTTGTCCAGGGTGACAAAGACGACACATCTGAAGACAGAGAATCAGAGAATTCAGATAATTTTTTGTAATAATTATATGATGTAAATTTTATCTTATTTGTAAATTGACCAAAATGGTCACATGTAAAAGTATGTAAAAGACCTACAAAGTCCATGATGTAAAAGTGACAGAAAGTCGCCATGCAATGTAACTAACAGAAAGAAGAAGAGAAAAACTACTAACATGCATAATTTACTTTCCATAGATTAATTTTCTTTTCCACATGCAAGCATGTTTGCATTCAATTTCTTGTTAGATAACTTAATTATGCATTTTTGCATGTTAATTTAATATCGTGATAATTCATGCAACGTTACTTTACTTCTTCATGCATGCACTCACTTAATTTGAAATTGTTGATTAAATCAAACACACATTAATTACAGTTTATGCATGTTATTTTATCGCCATGTGCACTTTACTTTTGTTTCACTTTTACTACATGCATGATAGTTTCACATGTTAGACATGAATTGCATGGATGTTAACTTCACTCATTTGTTAATTGCATGTCAATTATCTTAAACTTCACATATGCATTAATGGAAATTTAAGTTAACTGAAATTGTGGGTTACTATGGTGGTTAAATTAGGGTTTGGACAAGCGGGTCCTTACAAACTCATTGTCAAAGTTTTGCAATAAAGTCTTGACCTCATGGAGCTCGTTTGGGGATGAAGTGGATGTGGATCGCTGACATGTAGAGGCGACTTGAATGGGAGCCAAAGTGGGATGTTAGGTAGGAGCTTCTGGGAATAGAGGCATTGGAGGCCTTGGAGCTATTTTTCCAGCCTAAATTAAACAATTTTTTGCCCTTATGGCTATATCATACGCATATGGTAGAGAAGTTCCACCCATTGATTGTATCATGACATCTACATCACTATTGAGAGCTCTTAGACAATACAGGAAGGCATGATTGGGAGATGGTTTTACTAGAGCAAGGATTCTATCCCATGTGTTTTGGAATCTAAAGTTGAAGTCTCCCATGAATTCATGAGGTGCCCTCTTGATTGTAGTTAGTTGCTCTACACGTCTCACTTTTGTCTTCAAATTGTTCACATAACTTCTCGCCTAACTTTTCCCAATTGTGAATGGAGTTAGGCTGCAACCCCCTGTACCACTACAAGGTTTTTCCTTTCAAGGATGTGGCCAAGAGTTTAACAACAACATCATCCTAAGTGACATTATGGATAGAGTAGATGTTTGCAATGTCTTAAATGTGCTATATGGGAGTAGTAGTTATTTCACTAGTGAAATTGGGTAGGGTATACACTTTAATGCAGACACTAGTATATCATTTCTTTAGGCTAAAATGAGAGGACTCCCCCCATTAAAGTTAACAAAAACCTAATTTATGGCCATGTGAAACAATGGTCTATTGATATGAGTGGTGGGAGCCTTAAATTGCAATGGCCTTGTAAAAGGAGGGGTAGAACGAGATCTGGGTGATGGAGTGTTTGCAACCTTAGCACCCCTGACTGGTGATAATGAAGGTCTGCCTCTCCCTCTTCTAGAACCTAAAAATGAGAGTTCTAAAAATTGGAAATTACCTTTAGAATATGCCCTTGTATGAATTTTGGGTATGAAATCAGCAAAAGGTCATGAACAAGAGACCACATCTATAAGCAGAGTCGCCAAGTGCTTGGATGATGACTACCTCCAAAGGTTGAGGTGCTAAGAACAACACTGAATTTGTAGCATGAAGGTTGAAAGAGTGTCCCATTGGGTGTGCCGGAAACTGTGGTCACAAAAGTTTACACCCTTGCTAAGCTATCAACTCAAGAACCTCATGAAACATGGAAACAACCCCAAAGTGTAGGACCTTACGCAATGGGGTTGAATATTCGGAGAAGGTCGACTTCCTTCTCAATCTAAGTGTAGGTGTTGAACAACTCAACACTCCAAATTCTACTTCTATACCTATCCTTACAGCTTGCAAAGGAAAAGGGAAGAAGGAAACATTACAATGAAAGGAGGTGATGGACCAAGATAAGAGATGTCACTGCCACAACCCCAAAATGACACAAAAAACCAATCAAAATACCTTGGAGATGCACAAACTTCAGTTGTATGAATGGCCCCAAATGCACATATGGAGGTTAGAATTTGTTGAATGTAAAAGGGGAGAAGGTTTCCCACAAATCACACTCAGAAACAGGTTAACACAATATATACATGAGAGAAAGTCATAAAACATACACTTATAATGAAGGTAAGGAAGCATACACAACATGCATAAGTTGAAGAGAGGCAAGAATGATGATTTCAATTTATTCTCACGCCAATGGCAAAACTTACAGTTGCAGAATTGCGAGGAAATATACAAATTTTCAAGAGAAGTGAAAGAGCATAAAGTAGCTCAAGCCAGTAAGGAGAGAACCCTTTACAATGAGGCTTAACAGCCTATATATAGAAAACTGGTCGCAGAGAAGAGACCAATGGTCAAAGATGGGAAACCTTGAACCTAGCGTACGCAGAGGAATGTCAGTCCAGGAAGGTAGGGAAGCGCACAGATTTGACATGGTTGTGTGTACATGAAGCCCATCCATACCCTGACAAGGCAATCCCAAGAAGAAAGGTACTTCTAGAAGGTAGACTATCTAACATTCCAAAGTCAGAGTGCATAGACCTGACATGAAGGCCATCAAGTAACCATAAATAAGCATGGCCTTGGACTCCACTTGATGGCAATCCTACAAAAAACATTAAATGTGCCCCTATAGCTCCATAAATGAAAGTAAACAAGTCGCTAGAGTTGGTGGAGCATTAAGAGCCTTGAGTGTTGATAACGCCATCTCGAAGTGTTGCAAGTTGCCAGAGGTCGACGTAGAGCTTTCAAGAAAACGCTGCAAAGGGAGAGGAGACAGGAACCTCGGAGTTTGAAAGGATGAGAGGGAGGAGAAAGGGGATTTGAGTTTCGGAGAGACGAGACCGGTTCCTCGAATCCTAAAATCCAGAAGGAAGGGAAAGGTTGGGTTTTGGGGTTCAAGGAGACAAGATACCTCTTCCCAAAGGATAGGGGTGGAGTGGGACCCGAATCCCAAAATCCGGAAGGGAGGGAAAGGCCAAGTTTCAAGGTTCGGGGAGACATGATACCTCTTCCCAAAAGGGAAGGGGTAGACTAGTTCGCCGAATCCCAAAATTTGAAATGAAGGGAAAGGCGGGGTTTCGGGGTTTGGGGAGACAGGACACCTCTTCCCAAAAGGGAAGAGGTAGACTGGTTCTCTAAATCTTGAAATTTGGAAGGAAGGGTAAGGTCAGGTTTCAGGGAGACGGGATACCTCTTCTCAAAAGGGAAGGGGTAGTTTGGTTCCCCAAATCCCAAATTTTGGAAGGAAGGGAAAGGTCGAGTTTTGAGGCTTGGGGAGACAAGATACCTCTTCCCAAAAGGGAAGGGGTGGACCAGTTGCTCGAATCCCAAAACCTGGAAGGAAGGGAAAGGCTGGGTTTCAGGGTTTGGGGAGACGGGACACCTCTTCCCAAAAGGGAAGGGGTAAACTAGTTCCCCAAATCATGAAATCCGAAAGGAAGGGAAAGGTCGGGTTTTAGAGTTCGAGGAGATGGGATACCTCTACCCAAAAGGGAAGAGGTAGACCGGTTCCCCGAATCCTGAAATCAAGAATTCCTAAGTAGGAAAAGGGAAGGAGAAAGGACCAACGAACTCCAAGGTGCAAAGGCAAGATGCAAGGGGAAAGGGGAAAGCTCAAAGCCAGCCTCATGACGAAAGAAGACTTGAGCATTTCATGAATCCATTGGTTTTGTGCTTGATCAATTGGGGTAGCATTGGTCCATGGAACATATATCTGATTGGTTCTTGCTAATGGACCAAGGGTGTCATAGAATGACAACAGGACCCAATTGAGTTTTTAAATCAATAGCTGAAATTGCTTGAGAAGCATGAAAGATGATGAAAATAATCTTGACTATTCCTAGATTAAGCTTTATGGCATGTTCATCACCACCCCATTTGTCATGATGCCCTTTTACTTCATCAAAGACGTTTTCTACATGATGGATACCACCACAATATTCATGTTTATGTTATCTGCATCCTTTTCCTATGGCAAGTCATCAAGCTTGCACTCTTCTATTTATTTTTTGGTCCTATGGTTTTTTGGGTCTTTGCATCATATGATCAATTCCTAGTTTGACAAACATGAATATAGATTAAAAAAATTCCTTCTCAATGCTTTATCACCAAACTATACTCAAGCATTTGAAATTGGCAAAATTCATTTTATACCTATTCTACAATCATGGCATTCAATAAGACCACCATTCTTTAAGGCATTTATAAAACACTTCACCATGAATAGAGAATCCAAACCTACCACCTATCCATGGGATGTTTCATTGAGTGATTCATGCCATTTGTTTTACAACCCAACAATTGACCTTAAGGTCCTCTTCAATGTACCCATTGCACACAAAAGTGTGATCTCTAGAGGTAACTGACTTTAGGGGGCATTTGGTTGTCTTCACTAAGCCTACCATTTTGATTTTTTGTGCAAACCCAATTTATAGGGCACAAAGGCAAAAATGAAATATTTCACAATGTTTGTTTCCTATAGCTAATTATTTCTACTCCTAGACCTCAAGAGGATGTTGGTGAACATAATTGCTACGTACAAGTAAAGGAGGCTGCTGAGGGAGAAGAGATTGCTTCCTCTCTAATGTGAAGCCTTCTAATTGTACTTCAAGGAACTTTTTCCTTTGGTTTTTGGCCTTGGAGGAGAATTCTAGTTGGATCTAGGGATTCATTTTGTATGATTCAATACTACTATAGCTTTTTTCAAACTATTTCACTGTTCCCCTCTTGTTGAATGTTGTTAGCTCTCAACATGTAGCTAGTTCAAGGTGGAAATATTGGTTGACATCAATGTTGCCTGGGGTGACAACATTTTTATCCTTTTGAACACATTTTAAATCCTCTTTATTTTTATGTAATTTTGTTTTGGATTCTTAACCATATCTTTATATATTGTTCTATTTTCTGCACTTAGAGCCCTATAAATACCCTCGGCTATATTATAGAAAATAATAATTAATAAACAAAATTGTAGGGAAATATTGAGGATGGTTCACATACAACATCAAAGAAATACTTCGAAGAAGAGAAGAAAGTTAAGATATTATCATGGTACCCTCCCAAAGGCTTTTGTTAGTTTTATGTTAAACTTAGCAATCAAATTGACAGTAAAGAACAAGAAAACACAAATGCACACATAACACAGTGATACCCTCGGAAAACCTCCCTCTTGGAGGAAAAACCCAACAACAATAATCTCATATCTGATTTGATTAAGCAAATTACAAGTTTACCCTTCTAGGGCATAAATCAACTATAGCAAAACTTATCTTAATCTGGAAGTCAGGGTGATGTGCAGATCGTTGTCAAACTTAGACTGCCTTTGGGCAGCCTTGACACGCTCCAGCAAACCTAAGGCAAATTCGACAACCCAGAAGATCTTCGCCTAGACTAGTAGACAAATCGTTGACTGATAAGCATTCACTGCCCTAGAGTGCAACTCCATATTTGTTGATCACGGATGTTGACCAATGGAGGAAATTGCAGATCACATACAATAGAAGTTCGCTAGCCTTGCAGAGGTAATTCACTAAGTGTGTATAAGTTGTGTTGATGCTTGCATTGCCTTGAATATATATGAGTTTTTACATCTTATTTGACTTAGGTTGGCCTTTACAGTAAATTTATAAGGCATCTAAAGTTGGCGCACAAAATAGGGTCTAACCCATAATAATTGCAAATTACACATTATAGGGTCAGCCCTATCACATCAACAAGTTACATCATATCACCCATTTAAGGCCCAGCATGAATCACAAGTTACAATGCCCATTTAGGGCCAAAACCAATTACAAGTTGCACAAGTTGAGCGCCCAAATAGGGCCTGCCCTTTAACATTCACAAGCTACATAATATAATCACATAAGTAGACCCATCAAACATTTACCAAGCTAGGTTGGCCCAATCAAGGGATACGACCTAGCTATATTTCAACATATAGCATCAAAGAAAAACTTCGAAGAAGATAAGAAAGTTAAAAATATTATCATAGTACACTCCCAAAGGCTTCTGTAGAAAGTGAGGACAACCAGTCACACCCATTATTAAAGTTGTCCAAAGGTGTTAGGAGGTTGTGGAGCATTGAGATATGGATTGGTGAAGTTTACAGCGTTGAAATGAGATGTCTTTGTTTTTAGAGAGGTTTGAACTTATTAAGATATGAAAAGCTGAGGTTCAAAGTATCGAAAAATGATGCGCATTGCTAAGAGGCGATGGATTTTAAAATACTCATGTTGTATACAATCAAGATACAGCGAAGTGAGGTAATGAGATTTGAAAATCAGGTGCATTATTTCCAAGATTGTGGATTGCCGATTTATGGGAAAACAAGACTAAGTAATAAAAGCGAAGTGTGTTGTAAATGGCATTGACTATTCAGATATCAGAACAAGGGAGGTTTAGATTCGTGCTTTCAGCATCTATGCACAATACATTCAACTTGGATTTGAGCAAAATACTTAACCACATGATGTCCGTGGAGACTTAACATGAGAAAATTGCACAAGGTTAAACTATTTAGTCAGTTCTCTCTGGAATGTGTAGATTCTATTTTCGAACATCCAAACCTGGTTTTGGCTTCTTATATAGCCAATGAGAGAGATTTTCCTTTCACATGAGTAAATTTAGGTTTACTTCTTGGTGAGATATACAGTCATGGTGAAAATGTTGACCCTTTATGAAGCAGTCACTTTTATTTGCAAGTAACTACCCACGTATAGGTGAAACATAAATAACTTTGATCCCAAAATTCTTTGAAGGCATGGTTAAGCTGAATCCTTATCGTCTAGTAAATGCTACTGTGTAGTACCTCAAAATCTATATAGCAGAAATATGTAAAAGGCTGCTGCAATAAATTATCTTCAAGCAACAGAAAAGACCAGCAAATGCTATGGAATGCCTTTTACTCCATTTCTTTCAATCACAAAATCATATGAAATGCTAGGTAGATGAGGAGCAAAAACTACTTGCATTTTCCGCCTTAGTCTTGTGTTCCCAGTGATGCTGCATGCATCCATTGCAGTGTCAGAACTGTTGCCAGTCAAAGTCCTATTAAAACTATTACAAGAGGAATCCAGGGAATATATGGACTCTTCCATGCGAGATAAAAAGAGCCTAGTATTGATACAATGTGCCCAAGATAAACCCAGAGCTGGAAGTACCCTACGAGCTGAAGAAACAAGAGAATCAAAATTCCCAAGCTGAAGGTTATTCATCGAACCTTTGGATCCCTCAGAATCAATAAAGTCCACAACTTGATTAGTAACAACCACTGCAATTTTAAATTTCTGGGCATAATATTTTAACTTGCTTGAAAGCTGAAAGAAAAGGCTGGCTCTCTTTACCATGTCATTTGCAGTGTTGTCAAAGTCTGATCTAAAGAGAGCTGCAACTGAATCTATGATAAGCAATCTGACAGGCATACCAAGAGGTCTTGATAACAGGACCTCAGTCTGGTCTAAGAAATGCAACAACTCTTCTATTGTGTGAACACCCTGAACAAATATATTATCGCAAGGGTCTAAATTTAGCATGCCAGAATCACTGTTGTTTCTGTTAAAGGTTACATCAGTAATAGGTTTAGGAGCATGCGATTTTGAAATGGAATCCAAGGCCTGCCATTCGGTACTATTGATTGCTCCCCAGAATTCAATATCTTGATCGCCTTCCAAGTTGTTGTGACAACAGATTCTCTTTTCATTGGCCCCTGCATTGTGTGATTGGTCATCTTTTCTTTTTCCCAAACCCTGTTGGCTTGAATAGTTAGCTTCATAATTAATTGAATCCTTGGTAGTTGTGATGCTTCTCTTTGACTGGACCATTCTGCAATTCAAGGGAAGCTTACCTAACTCAAACTCAGCCTCATCATAACTCACCTCAGACTGAGATCCAAAAACCTGATGGATAGGAAGCTGAGCCCCTATGTGAGAGCCAGTATAGCCATTCATCCAAGGCTGATCTGGCCCTGCTGTATGAGCTCCACAGGACTGATTGATTGAAGAATGATCCAACTTGGGCTGACCTCCATTGACAGGAAATTGAGCCCTGTCATTATCCAAATTGGCATAAGCTGGAACCAACTGTCTGATTAGGAAATCATCCAACTTAGAGTGTAATCCATTAGGCTGGTTGATTAGAGATTTTCCCAGCTCAGGCTGAGGATCAATATAATGATTGGTCAGAACCTCGGATTGAATTCCATTATAGCAATCGGCCTGAAGCTGGACCAATTCAGACTGACCACCAAAAGGACCTACTATAAGTCCATCTCCAGATGGCTGATTAGCCGCAATAAATCCATTAATAGGATTGATTCCAAATTTATCCTGAGCCCCACTGTAGTCTAACTGGGGTTCAGCACGAGTAAATTGGTTGCACATATATTGACTTTTATTCAAACAATTTTTCTGTGGTGAATCCATTTCAGGTTGAGATCCATCACATTGATAATACAATTCAGACTGAATTGCTTTTGATTGGCTGCACAGAACCAAAAAAAATTAAGAGATGGATTTTCTTTTGAAAACATAGAATAGTAGTTGGCAAATATTTTCATTATGAAAGCACAGAAATAAGTATGATAAAGGATATCTAAAGATAAAAGCAAACTACAAATCCAATTTTTTATTAAAAAACATGGCTCATATTTTTTTGAAAAATTTGTAAAACAGATTAACCAATTTATTTACTAAAAAAAGCCCATTAAATGGAGAGATTATGGCATTTGAAAAATAAATATATATATATATATATATAACAAAATAATCCACAAAAAAATTCTACACAGAAACTGACCTGAGTTGGATCCGAGTTTAGGGTCTAGGACACTCAATATTTGATTAATAGGATAAGTTGAAGCTCAATATTTGAGAAAATGATATAAAAGAATTAGTGAATCGGTAAAGGAATACGGCATAAGAAATTCCTCACATAACCAGAACAAACTCAGACTCAAGGTTTAGGAATTCGGCGTTCAAAGTTTGTTAATTGAGAAATCAAATTTGTGAATTTTTATTAAAAACAATATCCAAAGGCTGAAAAAATAGCCCATAAAAAATTCTAGCATGGAAACTGATCCTGTTTGAGTACATCAAGTTAATGGATCAGGTTAAATTTTAAAAATTAGAGAGAGAAGTAGTGAATGGATCATAACAACTTCTTGAAATAATTATTTTCAAGACAGCTAATTGGTGAACAGAATCCTGGTTTATAGGTTATTGCAATTGAAAATTTTGTTAATTGGTCAAACCATTTTTTTAAAAGAAAAGGCAAAATTTGGGTTCACTTCGGGTGTAATGTTGGACACTTGAAAGTTCTACAGATTTGACTCCTGAAAAATAATCTTACGACAGAAACACCTGATGCTAATTTATGCTATTTGTCAGATCCAATTTTTAAAAACAACCGCAAATTGGAGGAAATATCCAATAAAAAATTCCTTGGAAAACATCTGACCTGACTCAGATTCGGTATTTAGTTCAAAGCACTTAATAATATTGGTAATTAACAAATATGAAACTTTCAAAAATAAAAAAACAATTGGAAGAAATAAATTATTGAATGAGCATTGAAAGCGTGTGGATCCAACTGTGTTTATTTTTTTAAATCAATGTTTTGGATCATACTCCATGGTCTATCATTTTCTATTCTCTAGCTCATCACCTTGATAATCAATCATGGAGTATGATCCGAAATGTTGATTCAAAAATATAAACACAGTTGAATCCAGAAGCTTTCAATGCTCATTAACATGGACTCTGGAAATTTAATGTTTTTGATTTTATTATTGAATATTGAATACTTTGTAGGAGTTTTTTGAATCAATATTTCAGATCACTCTTCTTTTTGCCTTGTATACATAAAGAATAGGTTTCCTTCTTTTTTTTTATATTGGGTTTATGTTTTCTCAAGTTTTCTTAAAGCATATTTTCAATATCTGTTTTCTTCTTCATTTATGCTTATTTATTCTTCCTTTTTTATTTTGCTTTTATTTATTTGGTTTTGGTTTTCTATATATTTATTTGCAGAGTTTATTTATTGTTCTTTAGAATTGTACTTAACTGTTGAGGTATGTCTATACATCACTGGTTTTCTTATTGCAGTTTATCTATTTTTGTATACATATATATTCATACATACACTTATAAGCTATGTTACCAGGTTCTCCTCTCGGGGACCGCGTGCTTGCTCTGACACGACGCGAGAGTGAGAGCAGCAATGGGAGCACCCCAAGTTCCCTATGGGTACATGACATGTGTATCCTCCACAAGGAACTCAAGGTGGCAAGGGCACTCTCGCAAGTGTGAAAAAATCTTTAAAATAACACTTTAAAATGAAAAAAAAAACCTAAAACACCACATAAACTTAAATTTTGTCCGTTTGCAACTTTATTTCTCTCCAATACACCCTTGCTCAGCCATTTTTGCATTTGAAAAGGTACTTGGTTTTCTCGAAGGAGATGAAGCACAAAGTGCCAAAGGGGTGAAAATAACTTGCACAAAGGAGATCTAATCATCTAAGGTAAGCATTTTAACTGATTCTTTAGTTGTTTATAATATTTTTTTTGTGTTCATTTCGAACTTTCATTAGTTTATACATATGTAGGGTTGCATTTTTTTAATTTAAAATCTAAAATTTCTTATAATAGTAAAATCATATTGCAATCTATTTGGAATGGCCACTAGTTAAAGTTCAGTGAGTATTGATACAAACAAAAAATTAAAAACCGATCAAGCATCTCTTTTATGGAATTATGTTATGATGCTTGAACAACTTCTAGGAGGTGGCACATTCATTTGGAATTTGTGGTGAGTGTGGAGTCCAATTTAAGAGCTTCTATAATAAAGTGAAAGCCCACTTATGTGTTATAAGTGCAAGAGGGATTAGAATATGTGAAGGGCAAACTTAGAAGGGGTTGCCAAAAGAAAAAAATTATGACATTCATTAAAGAATAAGAAGAACCTAATGTTGTGAGTGAAAGAGCAAAATTGAGATTTCATCCTTTAGCAAAGAAAACATCAATGAGAACACCTACAGATTATGGTCTCCAACATCCTTTCTTAAAGACATCCTCTACCAAAGAACAAGATCCCTCTCTTTCCTCCTGCAAAAGTGGCCCATTGGATAAGGCATTTCAAAATGATGCAAGAGATATTGCAAAGTAAAAAATTGCATGTTGCATTTATGCCAATGGTCTTCCTTTCAACTTAGTGAGATCACCATATTGGCAAGAAATAGTGGCAGCAATCAATAGTGCACCTTTTGGTTTCACAGGTCTTGGGTATTGTTGACAAGAAAAGGATAGCAAATAAACATTTGGAGATCTTGTCGCATCAAGCCTGAAAAGGATGAGACTTGGAACATAGCATGTAGGCTAGGGATATCCTGTAAGGGATATCTTGTAGATATAAGTATACTGAAGATACATTTACTAGTATTAAGTTGTAGTAAGGAAAGTAAGGCGAATATAAACTAAATATAGGAAACGATACAAAAAACATATAAGGAATGTATATGCATACACATGGAGTTAAAAGGATACGTATGATGTACTAAACGAATACAAATAATACAAATATTTTTGAGTCTTAATATGTCATGTCGTGTATGTCCTTATTCTAGTTAATAGATAATCTTCGGTCTAGATCTAATTCTCTGTTCCCTTAATAGGACTAAGCCTGGGGTATAAAGACTACAACACTAGAACTAGGGCTTAGAACTCCTATTTGTGTCCCTCAAATTTCTTGCTAACATTGGGTTCATTGTTGGAACCCTGGTTAGGTCTTATTGAGGATTACATGGAAATTTTCAAATTCAAAACTTTATACCAGATAAAGAAGGAAGGGAGATGATGGAAAGAATATGAAAATGTGCAAAACTATCCTCTTGATGTCTACCTTGTGAGAGGGATTACGCACCAAAGGAATGGGAAATGGAAAGGGGAAAGAGGTCCAAAAGGGACCCATAAAGAGATGTGACCAATAAGAAAAGTTACCAAATAACTATTATGGGAAATAATAAAGGACTAATGAAAATCCAAAATAAAAACACCCATGGCAAAAGGAGAAAAAAGAAACACAAGAAATTAAGGAGCATATCGACCTAGGAAATAAAGTGACAGTGGCAAGCCCAAATGGAGAGGAAAGAAGACAATGGCAAATGATGCAAAGAGAACAAAGACACTGCAGAAGAATGGAAATTGCAGCAAAAATGAGGTTGGGGCGTTCCAATGTGGGTGCACTCCTGAGAAAAGAAAGAAAGAAAGAAAAGACAAGGAAGGGGAAGACCCCAGAAAACACAAGCTCATTCTTGAAAAGAACCAGAAAATCATTAAACAGTTTTGAGAATATTATTGATGAACATGAAAGATCTAGAAGATTGTTGATAGAGGAATGTAGTAGCATGGAGGCTCCTACCCTACCACAGCCTTCCATAAACCCTAAACAAAAACCAGACTTATTTAATATAAGAATCAAGTTGGATGACAGATTTAGGGAATTTCTACAAACTACAGAAAATGTCTTACCCCTTAATGAAGAATATTTGGAGAATGTAATTAATAGGAGTGTAAGTAAATTGACAGAAGAGAAATTTATATCAAATTTGAGCAAAGGATTAAGGTTGTTAACTAATAATATGCCCTTTACAAACAAAAGGATGAAATGTTGTTTTGAGGAGTCACAACCCCCTAACCAGGACCCATCCCCATACCCATATAAGAGTAGGAGAATTTTGGTAGAAGAAACACCACAAACAAAGGAAGAAGAAAAGAAAGAAAAAAGAGTAGAGCAAGACATCATGTGCAGGTTCTAGGTTCAAGGTGCTTCTAGGACTGTGTTGTCAATGTGTGATAGTTTTCAGCCATAGATTATGAGCACAATGTGTCGGACAACTACAAAGCCAAAGAGTGTTAACCACGGATATAGTTGTCAGCAGCAAAAGTGTAGTTTTTTGGCAGTCTTCAATCAAGATGTTGTTCATGGGCAGCAGGGGCATGATAAGATGAATAAATGACAGTCTTATTGGTAGTTCAAAGACAACTATACAAGTACTAGTACAAGTGTTGATTGTAATCAAGGTACATCTTATGTTTTTTTGGACAGCAATTTGGTCTCATTACAGTCCCGTATTATGAGCAGCAAACTGAGATATTTATAAAAAGCATGATCCTCTACTAGCTGTGGTTTATTTTTCCTTTTCTATATGACTGGCACAAGGTGTCAGCTGTATTTTTTGTGTCTTCCATGTGCTGCAAACCTAAAAGAAGGTAAGTATTACTATGGCAGCCCTATGCATATCATGTGATCTGTGGCAGACATGATGGAGATTGGCAGTTCATAACTGGAAAGGATGGGTGGGTGCGTGGCAGGCCTAAGTCACGTCAAAATTGCTGTTCACTAAAACATTGGTAAAAAATATGATGACTATTTCACATATGTTCAGCAATTTTCAGTGGCTTTGTCCATTTAAAAGTTGGGTGATGATACAAAGTATATAGTGTGCAACATTAAGGCATGTATTATCCATGTTTAGGAATTGAATTAAGGTCAAAGGCATAAGAACAAGGGAAAGATAATGAACATCTAGTTGCTGGTATCTTTATTGTAGCCAGGGTGATCATCATCATCATTTCACCAAATCATTGTTCAGATTATGTAGCAACAGTCAGATGATTCTAACCGTTCAAATGTCTAATTGGCATAAACGGCCTTAGACATTTGTATGAGTATTCCTTATTTCTATCCTTGATCATACTTAAATGCAGATGATAATATTATATGATGACCGATTTAATCATCAATATGACAATCAGTTTATAGATACCATCGATCCTATGTATAATCAGTAATAGTTTTATATTACTGATTATACATAATATCGATTGTAGTTGTCTATCGATTTGTATGTGCAATGATTAAATACTGTTATCATAATCTAATTATCCGATTGCATATTGTTTGATTTTTACACTGATTATTATTATCAATGGTTATCAATAAACATGGCTCCACATAGAGTCGTGACTCTATGTTGATCTCCGTGCATATACATAATATCAACTATCACATTCGGTCGATATGATGAAAACAGCGAACAATATACATAGTGTGCAGTCGACATACAAAGGTCAATATTAATATATGTGCAGTCTGTGATACTGTTGAAGGATATCGTGTGATCTGTAGTTACTTAATCAACATAATTTGAACTGTGGATAGTTCGATTTACAGTGTAAACAGCTTTACAAGAATTCTAATATATATACTACTGAGTATAATTCAACGTTACTTGCAATCTGAAAATTATCAAGACATCAGTGATCTGTGTATTCTGCAAATTGAATTATAGGAATTTGCAGTATTAAAATAAACTAAGTGACAATAAATTTAAAAAAAAAAATATACCATATATATAAATCTGATCCAACTTTAACATGGTATTAGAGCCAAGTTAAGGAAAAGATCAGATTTATATAGGCGAGACTACTCTCTATATATCCTCGATTTCCTCAACTCCCTTCTATACATCAAAATGGTGAATGGTGTTAGATTTGAGGATCATCTTGAAGGAGCTTCCAACTTTGTATCTTGGAAGTTTAGGATCATGCTTGCTTTAAGAGACAACGAATTAGATGAATTCGTAAAGAAAGTTATACCTATAACTGACGAAGAAAGTGAAAAGCTCCAATGGATGAAAAAGAACAATAAAGCTATGAAAATGTTGGTGGATGCAGTGAAAGATCATATTGTACCAATTATCTCAAAATTGGAAATGGCCTATGACATGTTCAAATCATTAGAAAGTATGTATGAGATAAATAACACTAGTAGAGCTCTCGCATTGAAGCAACAGCTCCACCATGTTAAAATGATCAAGGCGAAACTATCACCGCATACTTCATGAGGATAACAGAACTAAGAGACCAGCTCTCCACCATTGGTCACACAATTGAAAGTACAGAGTTAACCATGTTGGCCCTCAATGGTCTCCCTTCTTCTTGGGAATCATTTATTCAAGAAATAAGTGCACGATCTAAACTTCCTAAATTTGATCGTCTAAAAACTGATTGCATTCAAGAAGAGTCGAGATTGGCTATAAGAGGCATTGGCCAAAGCTCCATAAATGAAGATATTCATGTTCTTGCCTCACACTCCTCAAAGATGAAAGGTAAGAAAGGATATTTCAAAAGGAAGAAAGATAAAGAATCCAATGGTACTCCTACATTCAAAAGAAGGAAGGATATTTCAGAAATCCAATGCTTTAGATGTGACAAATATGGTCACTATGCGATGCAATGTCCAACCAGGGCTATGCCTCAAGCTTCCATTGCGGATGTTGGTGAAACTCTTCCACAAAAGGATTCAAATGGATTCATATTCTGACTTGAAAGAGAGAAGTTTTTTTTTTATGGTCGAATAATGTACATGAATTCCATATCTAGTTATTATTTCATGCAATTACATTATGCATTTCTTTTGTGAATCAACATTGTCAACAAATGTCTGTTTACAACAAGCTGCAGCTGGATATCTTATTTACTATGAGAAACTTGTCCCTTACATACAAGATATCTTTAGAACCACAGGCTGTTGGTTTTCAGGCTATAGTGCTTTTAGTGGAGATTCTGAGATTTTACATTTCCTTTTTTTATATATTTACCTACTAAAGTGCAATAGTCCATTGGAGGTAATTATTGAGGCATTCGTACAAGGGATGATGACGTCTAGGGTTACAAAGCAAAGTTGAGACAAGAGGACTCTCCAAGTGAGAGGGAGCATACTGCTAGGGGATTTTGTTCTGAATCTCAGGACTGTCATATTCCTATCTGGGGCTCGATCTTATGACAATAGTTCCATTGTGATTTTGGATCTTGCACTTTCAGACATATGAGGATCATACTAGAAAATGAGAGTCTCTTGAAGCAAGATATCTTCTATTATTGGATCCATGTGAGCAAGGGATGCTTTCGTGACAGAGGGAGAAACTAAGAAGATATGCTTCGATTGATATCCGAGAATCTTGGTCATATTGATTCAGAGGGAGTGGACTATGTCGAGATGATTCCTCTAGCAATCAGTCAAAAGATTATGATTCATGGGATGGAGTCCCATGTAGACTGCAAGGCCCTTTATGCCGACTCCTAAGTCATGATATTTCTCAATAGATGAATACTTGATGAGCTTGGAATACACCAAGAGTGATGCAAACTCCAACCTTGTATTTCATGAAAGGTCAAAGCATGTGGAGGTCAAGTGGAAAGGTATGTTATTCAGTTAAGAAACATTAGTACTAATGAATTGACGGCAAACATTCTCACCAAGCCTCTCTCCAAAATAAAGTTTCTGTACTTTCGAGATAAGCTTGGTATGGTGGAAAATGTAGCCCTAGCCGAGATTGAGTCTCAACATCATTGATTTGGTTGTATTGTTTATTATACTAATGTATTCTTTCTTATTATCATAGTTGAAAAACTCGGACTCGCCACAGACTCGGCAAACCAAAAATTTGGACTCGGACTCGGACTCGTGAAAGACTTGGCAAGGACTCGACAAAAAAAAAAAACCGTAGTTTTACAAAAAAACATAAAGAAATTAATGCATTTAGAGAACATAAGAGCCAAAATTGAAACATTACACGTCACATACTCATAGTTTCAAACTTTCAACTCTAAAATGTATAATACCAAGATTTCTTCAATGCTAATTATGCTTTTATATGGAGCCTAATCAGACTCGAGAGGTTAAATTTTCCCTACTTCCATCTGCGCAATTTCCCCCTATATTTTTCGACGGGGGTTTGGGGGCAGCGCCCCCAAGTTGGGGTCAAGGGGCATCGCCGAAGGATCCTGAAATTCGACTAAGTCTAGAAAATTGAAGAATCCTCCAAAAACTAGATTTTGCATTATAACTCATGGAGGTCCGAAACCACTCTCAAACATCCTGACAGTATATATGGAATATAACTTAAAGTATAAGAAAGAAGAAAGATATAAGGAAATGTCACTTATACTTAAATGTTATATTCCATACATGAATCCTGACGGAGAGACCAAATTTTTTCACATGTTAAACTCAATTTTAAAGCTTGCATGGCTTTTTTTCTGGGTCGCGCGAGTCCATCTGAAAGACTCGCGAGTCCATGCAAAAGACTCGCGCGAGTCCTTGGCGAGTTGACTCGTGGCTCCCATGGACTCGCGAGTCCATGGCGAGTCCGTGGCGAGTCCACGAGTTTTAAAACTATGCTTATTATAAGATGTTTAAAGTGTAAATTCTTATTAATGCAACTTATTAATCTGATATGGTTCATGATTAATGTCATGTGTGAGACTCCATGACAACATCTCGTGAGAGAATCCGTGATGACCTACTTGTACTTGTGTGTTCACCCTCTGGTTGAGCCATGGAGGATATCACTGTGAGGTGACTATCTCTCAATGATAAACACTTGTATATCTAATCATTATTGTAAGGTGACGATCTTACAATATTGATTGATCACACCATTATGATGGATATCATGAGACGTGATATCTATGGATATGTCATGATGGTTGATATCTCTAGAAGTAATATCGGTTGATATACCATAATGGTGGATATCATGAGACGTGATATCCGTGGATAAGCCATGATGGTTGATATTACATAAAGAGATATTCATGGTGGATATTATGTGACGTAATATCCATGGACATGCCATGAAGTAATATCCTTAAAATGCCATAATGGTGGATATCATGAGACGGGATATTTGTGGACAAGCCATAATGGTGGATATTACATTATATGGTTATGGTGGATATCATGTGACGTGATATCCGTGGATATGCCATAACCCCTGATATCACGGTGAGGTGATATCTTTCTCTCACACAATAAATGGAGCTACTGTGTTCACAACAAGGTGTTATTACTTATTGAAGGATAGAAGGAATTCCTCCCTAGCTAAGAGGGAGTGTTCAAATTATGTAGCAACAGTCGGATGATTCTAACCGTTCAAATGTCTAATTGGCATAAACGGCCTTAGACATTTGTATGAGTATTCCTTATTTCTATCCTTGATCATACTTAAATGCAGATGATAATATTATATGATGACCAATTTAATCATCGATATGACAATCAGTTTATACATACCATCAATCCTATGTATAATCAGTAATAGTTTTATATTACTGATTATACATAATATCGATTGTAGTTGTATATCGATTTGTATGTGCAATGATTAAATACTGTTATCATAATCTAATTATCCGATTGCATATTGTTTGGTTTTTATGTTGATTATTATTATCAATGGTTATCAATAAAAATGGCTCCACATAGGAGTCACGACTCTATGTGGAACCATGTCGGTTCCACATAGAGTCGTGACTCTATGTTGACCGCCGTGCATATACATAATAACGACTATCACATCCGGTCGATATGATGAAAACAGAGAACAATATACATAGTGTGCAGTCGACATACAAAGGTCGATATTAATATATGTGCGAAGACAATATCATTGAGCGACCTGCATTACAATAAGTCTGTGATACTGTTGAAGGATATTGTGTGATCTGCAGTTACTTAATCAACATAATTTGAACTGTGGATAGTTCGATTTACAGTGTAAACAGCTTTACAAGAATTCTAATATATATACTACTGAGTATAATTCAACGTTACTTGCAATCTGAAAATTATCAAGACATCAGTGATCTATATATTCTGCAAATTGAATTATATAGGAATTTGCAGTATTAGAATAAAACTAAGTGACAATAAATTTAAAAAATAAAAATAAAAATATACCATATAGATAAATCTGATCCAACAATAACAATCATGATAGGTCTTTGTGCTCAATGGTGACCAAATTGAAGATGCAACCCTGGAAATCACAGGGACTAATAAATCTTTGTAGGTTGTGGTCGATCTGAATATGGTGGCAAGTGGCGGACAAACCTCCTTCCAACCCCCTCTTTTCAAAATCAAGGAGTTTTCTCCGGGATGAGATCATGATGGTCTGTTTCTAAAAGGGCATGTGTCTTTCTTTCTTGCCTTGTTATATGCCCTTTGTATATCAAGTTGGATATGTATATTTGTCTTTGCTTGCTTAGCAGCTGGACAGTCTCTTCTTGGGTTAAGCATTTCTCCCCATGTTCTTTCTTTGCTTTTGTAGCACTGGGGCTGTCTCTTCATGCGTCAGGCAATGCTCCCCACTAGCTGTGATTAGATATTGTGCTTCAGTGTTGTTTTTGGAAGTCAGTAAGCCAAGCTCCCCTTTCTTGTAAATCTGAAAATCATCTGGCAAAGAGTCATGTTGTATTTTGTTCTGTTTTAGTTTTATTTTGGTTCATTCCCATTTTTTTCTGATTGAGCCTTGCTCTCAGTAATTTGGTTGAATGAATAAGTCTTTGGGATCCTTCCTCTATATATGTAATTCTCAATATTATTATTATCTTTATATATATGCGCCTTGTGCACTTTGCCAAAAACAAAATAACATACTGTGGGACAATAATTGGGTAAGGAGTTCTTTGATATCAAGCTAAAGAGGGCCAAGGGTAGAGAGGAGACACCTTGGATAATCCAAAGCATTAAGAAGGAGAACAAACCAAGTCATCAAAACCGGAAACCTACACCGAAGAAGAAATCACAGAAAATTGAATCCTCAATCAAAATCCCAGTATTCGGCCAAGATACTATTGAAGCAGTAGAACATGTATACCTATTTGAATCCTTATGGGAAGGGATCGGAAAAGAAGAAAACCAACATAAACTATAGATTTTGTAGCATCCCTACCAAAAGAAGAATTGGATTGGTATACAAAGGAATTATCCCCAACATATCAATAGTTGGGAGGAAGTTAAAAAGGACTTTCTTGTAAATTTTGCCACTCTGGAAAAGTGTTAGTAGAATGAGAGATTTGGTACAAAGGGAAAACGAATCAGTTAAGGATTATGATAAAAGATTTAAAGAAGTCTGCAGCAAATTGGAGGAACCACTTTCAAACAAGCAAAAAATTGAATGGTTCACTTCCAAATTGTAGAAGTGACATCAAGGCTGGATTGGATGGAAGAGTCTTATACTAATCTGATTACAATGACCTACTGGATTGAGGCACAACCCTAGAGAAGACCAGAAAAAGATGAAACCAAAGAAGCATTAAAAGAATTTCAACTATTAGTCTAGAAGCTAACAATTCAAAATGAAATCCTAGCAAAAAAGCCAAAGAAACCAAAGGAAATATCATCTAGGGAAGGTCATGTCCAGAATGATTGTCCGAACTCCGAAGGCACAAGGAGAAATAACTATTGCCACACTACTCACAGAAGCCAAAACAACAAAACCTAATTCAATATATTGTGCTATTTGCAAAGAATGGGATATTCACTTGACTGAGGACTATTCGGATTCTTATAATCCAGTACAAAACGGAGGAAATCGCTGTCACCAAGGATGCCATGGCCACGATTGTATTGTAGAAGAATGAAATGATGGAGGCCCACCTTGGAGAGAAAATAGAAATGCTTGCATAATGCACAATAACCAACAATAGGAGTATATCAAAAATAACCGAGTCCAATTATAGAGGAGGAAGAGGCAAAGGAAGAAATGATAAGAGAAGAAACGATGCTACATGTTTTAATTGTGGAAAGGTTGGCCACTATGCCACAGAGTGCTGGGGAGAAAAGAAGAAGAAATTTTCATTTTGTGGTGATGAGACACATGATATATACAAATGTGAAAATGCAAGGCAATTCTTTCAAAATGCCAACATACTATCTAGAAGTGATGATCTGCAAAGAGGAGCTAGAGTGATCCAAAGAATACCTCCACAAGGAATAAGAGGCTGCCAGAGGATGGATGTATAGTCATCTGATACATCTAATTGAGAACATCCCAAGGAAGACCAAATGGTGGAAATAAAGAAGAAGAAGAAAACCACACCCAAGAAGAAGGCCACCGTCCTGACTAGACAAGGAACTGATACTGTAAGGAATAAACAAAAGGAAATTGATGAAGAATATGCAAATTCCAGTCTGGAAGAAGAAGAACAAGAGTACTTCAAGCCTACAAAAACTCAACATGAAAGGGTAGTAGAGAAAGCTAAACAGCATATCACTTAGCAGCAGCAAGATGAAGTAGCCAGTGGTACCGAAGAAGTAACAATGTTAACGGATTTGGTCTCTCTAGCACAACAAAAAGACCTAATGGTGAAGCTGAAGTAGTGTAATATGCAGTCCCTTTGGTATGGTTCTTTTTTTTAGTTTTGAGTGTTGAAGAGTGCTTGATATGACAAGAAATTCGAAACAATAACTTACAGCAATTAAGACTTATATTGCAAACAATTGATAAATTCACTACTGGTACACATAGTCTGATCACAAAGTCTGATACAGCAGTTTACCCTTGTACTGTTTATCATAATAAGGCATTACAAATCATTCTAATGAATTTACTACATACCCCTAAGAGCAGCTTCAGATTACAAGTTGCTGATCACAAAATCTACCTTCATGAGCCCTAGACGCCACTCCAAACAGCAAATACTGAGTTAGTCTGTTGTAGGGAAGCTTCAGCACATTTAAACCAACATTATGACTTCCTAGAATGCTCTCCAATCCCCACGTTTCCTATATTGAAGTTAATGGTCCAGCCACGTATGAAGTCAACCCTGCAGAAGATGTGGACCAGCAGGTTTAAGTAGAGCTCTAACAGCAAGCACAACCCAGACAGAATGGTATGGCCCAGCAAGGAATACAGCCAGCAAATGGCACAGCCCAGCAATGCAAGACACTCAGAAAATCCAACCTTACTCTCTTCCTTTGAAAACACCTCTCCAAATCAGTCTATAAATGCTTCAAAATCCGAACTGGAAAAGCTGCTTGCACACAATGTTATTTCCTTGAAAGCTGAAAATGAATTTAATCTCCATACTGTGTATTGCAACAGCATAGAGACTGTTAGCAGTGAGGGATTTCATCCTCAAAGCCCTTGAACAATCGAACCTCCAGTGTAAACCTGAAAACTTTCCAAATCTTCAACCAAGCATGCCTGGAAATGAACTCTCAAAGTCTTTTATAATCTTCTCAAGGGGCTCCACTCTTTTCAGCAGTCAATGTGGGATAAATAAGTTACTTTTTAGATTCCCAATGAAAAGTACGAATAATAAATATAGTCCCATTCACTTTTTGAAAAAAATCACCTTTACTTTATTAATGGCCCTCTAATATTAAATAACAATAAAGTTCAATCTTTTAATTTAACTTTATCGTTATTTTATTTAAACCCACTGAGCTCATTGAAAACTGAGTTGATCATCAAAACTGAATCCACCGACTATCCTCAATAATCTTAACCCACCAGATGACTCTGTCGGTGCCCATAGCTGACTTACTAAAAATAGTAAGTGTCCAGAAATCCACTCAAAACTTCTTAGAATCAGATGCAACTGAAAATGACTAGGCCAAATATCTCCAAAGTCCCTGAAATGTCCTGGTTAGCCTACAGGACCATAGCAAAATAGCCCAACGACAACAATTTACCAAACATTCTAGAAAGGGGACATTACAAGTAGTTGAGCAAATATTGGATTAAGCAAAAACAGTAGCAAGTTAACCAATTGTCTAAGGACCAAAACTCAAAGGATGGTCCTTACTCATCCATGTGCATTTTAATGATCAGAAGGTGAAATATGTCATGGTTGATCTTGGAGCAGACCTGAATATTATATCAGCTACTACATGGGAGAAACTTGGAAAGCCTAAACTTGTAAAAACACCCATGAACATAAGTTTAGCAAATGGCTCCAGACTGGAAACACTTGGCACTTGGAAGAACGTTGAAGTTGATATAAAAGACAAAAAAATTGTTGATTTTGAAGTTGTGGAGATGAAAGAACCCTTCAACACCTTTAGAGCCCTATTAGGATTGAAATGGTTTGTGAACTCTAATGGTATTATAAATTCCCAAAAGGAAGAGATATCTTTTGCCAATGAAAAACAAATAGTACATATACCGCTAAGTATTGAAGATAGATCCTATGTAGAACCGATAAAAAATAACCAATCCCAACCTCTATGCACCGTATCTAAAAATTCTACCACTACCTAGCTTCCACAACACATTCTTTGGATTTAGACAAATCTGCATGATACAAAGCCATTCTACAAAAACACTGGAGGAAAAAAGGTCAATAACAGATAAACAACATTAATTACATACAGCGGGGATCTCACATATAAAGTTACCAGGGTTTTGTGGAGTGGGAGACGTCACAAAATACATTTCTAATATGGAAAATACATTTGAGGAACCTATAAGAATTGCAGCACTACAACATATCTTGGTCTACAACACTGCTTGTTGGTGGAATACACATAAACAAACCATCCCGGACTGGCAACACTTTTAGAATCCTTATCAAAGCACGGTATGTACAAGGAGAATATGCCATGATACCTAAATATGCAAGAATAATCACTCCAAAAGACCACATTCAAACTTGCATAACTATATGGAAGAGGAATATAATCATTGTCTCTACATACAACTTTTCTACTGGACCTTAACATAGGTAGTTCAGACTTGGTACATCAACCAAGAAATGAGAGCCGAAACTCAAGAATGGGATGAATTACAAAAAGACTTTATCCATGCATTTTCATTTTGGGATGATAATATACAAATCCGCACCGTCTAAGTAAAATCAAAGACATTATCTTGAAACCAGTACCAAAAAACATATGCCTGGAACAAAACCCTGCACCCCAAAGCCAGGGAGTATGGAAGTTGGTTGAATGGCTAGATAATCAAGCAAAACTAGTAGAGAATAGGTGCTATAAGGTGCAAAAAGATGAGGAAGAACCGAACCCCAAAATAGAAATAACTGCAGCAAAAGAACAGGAGTTACAATTACATAGGGATTCCACAAAATATTACTACAATTAACCTCTTAAACTTTGGGAAGAAAATATAGCTATTGAAGATAGTCGGAAGATGGCTAAAATTGGAGACTACTGGGAGGAACTATTTGTTGCATCTATTATCGAATTACTCACAAAATAGAAGACATATTACCCCAAACATTCATTGAAATGAAAGTCATCAAAGAGGAGGTAGGGGTTATGAAGATACAATTAAAGGAAGGTACTAAACCTCACCAAAAGAGGCCTTACCGCCTTAACCCTAATATTAAGAAGAGAGTTAAAATAGAGTTGGATAAGATGTTGGCAGCATGAATCATTAAACCAGTCAAGTATTCTAAGTGGATTAGTTCAATGGTAATTCAAAACAAGAAAACAGAAGAAATCCGGATATGTGTGAACTTTCAATTATTAAACAAAGCTTGCATCCATGACCCATTCCCTACCCCATTCACAGAATAAATTTTCGAAGCAATTGCCGGAAGAGAAATATATTCCTTTACTGATGGACTATATGGGTACCATCAGGTACGAATTAGAGAAGAAGATTAACCGAAGGCCACATTTGCCACAAAATTGGACTCATTCATGTACACAATTATGCCATTTGGACTCAAGAATGCACCCACAATTTTTAGCTGGATTATAGTAAATACATTTAAGGAATTCATTCATGATTTCTTAGAAGTCTACCTAAATGACAAGACAATACATGGCCTCGTGAAAAATCACATACAAGCAACTTCAAACCATGCTTGAAAAATGCAAGAGTATGCAGATACCACTCAACCTTGCATTTTTGCAATATCTTTCTAGACAATATTGGGGCACATCATCTACAAAGAAGGGTTAATGGTGGATCCAATGAAAAGTGCATTAATTATGAACCTACCACCTCCTAAAACCGCATTGAAAGTAAACATATTCCTAGGGAATACCAATTACCACAAGAAATTCATTAAGGGCTATGCCACTATAGCAAAACCTTTGGATGAACTACGAAAGAAAACCAACAAAGCAATCACTTCGATTGACAAATGTCAACAATCTTTCAAGTCACTAAAATAGTGCAAACCCCTATACTCATCTTCTCGGGTTGGTCAGTACCATTTCATGTTCATGTAGATGCCTCAGTGTTGATGTGTCTTTTGTACACAACCAAACACAAAATAAAATACCTAAAGGTACCTTATCCTCTCAAAGCTTCCCCAAATGCTGAAGATCTCGCAGAAGGATCAATCGGAGTAGCTCCAAGGTTTTGATTGTAGGTTCTCTACGTGAGGATAAGCTCTTGCGGTATGATGTGATTTTGCTGGAATCACAAGGGAAACTTACATTCGATGACCTGAGCGTTTGATTTGCTTTGGATATCACTAGAACGTGGGTCTTTATTGATCCTTGATTTTTAAAAAAGGGAAAAGGATAAGGGTTGGAGAAGGATCTAATTCTAACACTAAGAATGTAGGAGCAATGGATGACCTTTGATGAAACTTTAACTAAGTCTTGCTTTGACATGCTAGGATCATCTCCACAAGGTTAGTGCGATCTTCTAAGGAAAGCTTTATGATGTTCAGATCACCGCTACAAGCATAGACACTGTCAGGTTGATGCATATCAATGAAGAAGCGATAATTGAAGTTAAGCTTAAGTTGAATGATTCCAGTTGACTATGCAAGGCAAGTTTGCAATCAACAAACTGCTAGTAGTATGGATATACAAATTTCACCATTGATCATACAAATTTCTTCCATTCATCTAATAACACGAAATTAAATTTGAGAAGTATAGAGACCATGCAAATTGTTGAATCAACACATAGAATTCACCATTCCTTCAATGAAGTTTACATGTCTTTTGCAACAATGTCTTGATAACAATCTTTGCCTTCTCTTTCTACTCTACTCTAAAATGTTATCTACTATTGAGCTACTAATTATTGACTATCTCTCTTTTGCTAACTCCTAACTATTCTTTGACTATTAACCCTTACAAATGAGGAGCCAGGGCTTATATAGAGAGCCCTTTACAAATTGATGGCTCTGATTGACTTAGAATCAATGGCTAGGATTACAAGACAGAAACCCTAATTAGGGTTTGTTATAACAAACTTCCTTAGCCAATGAGAAAATTGCATTCCAGGAATGAGGACCAATAAGAGGCAGGGGTAGGTACACCGAAGTTTGTGTCGTCCCCGATGAGTCAGGTACATTGAATCTGGGCATGCTGAGGTGGACCAATCTAACTGGAGGAAAAATGATTGGGATGCCACCTTGTCTGACGTCTGTGTCTTGGTTGATCCTTCTCTGTCTCTGACGTGATGAATGATGCACTTCCTTTGCTTGATGAGGCTTCCTTATTGTCAAGTCTTCCTTCTCTAGTAGCATATCTCGCCCTGAAGTGCTAGCAAGGTCATTCTTCTCTTGTCATCATGTGGTTCCTTTGTGTGGTAGAATGGAGTCTTTTGAGGATAGCTTGGAACTCCTCGAACACTTGAAGTCTTCCAATGCTTCAAAACACCTTGAGTCCACCTTTATGCCTTTGGAATGTCCTTGATGATGATGGGCTGGAATAGGTCGTCCTTGTCCTGGCCTGGTCTCCTACCATCTGCAAAACAAACCAAAAGACGATCAAGTACACATGATATATTTATCCTGTTCATAGCATTTCTTACCTTAAATCATCAACAAGAAGGCATCGAGATAGAATTTGCCTTAGAATCCTTCCCAGGGACAGGCCTTATAAGAATTTCACTCAGGACCCTTTGGAAGGGTCAAGAGCGAATTTTGACAAAGTTGCTCAATCAGACCTCATTCTCAACATTACCTCACCAAGATCAAGTCATTAACCTCCAAAATTGCCAAGGAATAGGTTTTGCTCAAGGACCTAGGCAAAATATTAGACCACTTAGGAATTTCGCTCTGGACCCTTTGGAAGGGTCAGGAGCGAAATTTGCATTCTTGGCTCAAATTCTTCTCACTTTGTGACCATACTCGCTTAGATGCATGTCTAAGGATGCCCTCAATCTCAACCAATACCAAGTTTGATGCAAAATTGGAGCAAAATGGAGTTTTTAAGGATTTCACTTTGGACCCTTTGGAAGGGTCAGGAGCGAAATTCCTGAATTAGGCTCAAATTCTATCATTTCTTCATTCCAAAATGCTTCCAAGACAAGAATATGCTAGCCTTCTCTCCACCAAAGCCTAGGAATCCACCACTTGACCTTCATCATGAGCAAATTAGGTGAAATTGAGAATTTCGCTCTGGACCCTTTGGAAGGGTCAGGAGCGAAATTCTTGACTAAGGTTGATTTCACACTCCATTGCTTCTCTTTGCCTTCAAGCTTGATCAAACTCACTTCTCCTCACAATAATCAAATCCATCTGCCATCCTTTTAGCTCAAAACAAGGTCGTTTTCATCATTTTAGGCAAGATAGGGGGTCAAACTGAGGATTTCGCTATGGACCCTTTGGAAGAGTCAAGAGCGAAATTCTCCTTTTGGATTGATTTCTACCACTTCATCGCCTCAAACCTCTTCTCAAAGGCAAATATGCATCAAAGCCTCCTCAACCATGCCTCAAAAATCCAAAACTTGGCCATATCAAAGAGCAAAATACAGGAAAGTGAATTTCGCTCCGGACCCTTTGGAAGGGTCAGGAGCGAAATTCTCATTTTAGGCTTATTTTCACCTTTTTCCTCCCTTCTTTGGCTTGGATATAACTTATTAGGCCTCTCTTGATCATACTCCAGTCCAAGTTAGCATTCACTTCAAGGTTTTGTGAAGAAAAAAGGATCTCATATGAATTTCGCTCTGGACCCTTTGGAAGGGTCAGGAGCGAAATTATTGTCTTTGTCAAAAACCCTCCATTCTTTCACATTCCATTACTACAAAATGCAAAGACACATCATTGACCTGACCTCTTGAGTAGATCCACCTGACTCAAGCAAAGCTTGCTATCCTAATGAGCCCCCTGGCGACCCTTCAAATGCAAAAGGTCAATAGACAAGAACCTAAAAGACCTAAAAAGCAAACCCTAGAAAGCAGAAAGTAGGGGTCCCCATTTGCAATGGAGCGATGTGTGAATACGTCACAACACTCGAGAATAGCCATAGCTGCAATTCTCGCTCATAGGGGAAACAGAGATCATCAAGTAGCATTTGCCAGTCGAAAGCTATCCCAAGCAAAGAAGAATTATACAACTACCGAAAGAGAAGCTCTTGCCATGGTCTATGCTTGTAGCATGGTAAATTATATCCGCATAAAATTTTGTCCTTGCCTAGACCTCACCTTGGTGTTTTGTCTTTCAGTGCTTGATGTCTACTTTGATTCTGCTCACACCTTCCAAAAATCTGCATTTTCAACTCCCTTTCTAACCCCTATTCAAATCTTAGTCCTAATTAACAAGACTAGGGCGCCCTCACTGCCCTGGTCCTCCTAATCAAGACCCAAATTTGGTCCCATCGACAATCACTTCAGTTGGGCGAGAATTTAGGTCTTGTGTCAGCTTGCTTGGGAAATTCAAATAATTGTTGGACGATTAAGTATAAAAGGAGGCCTACCCCTCTCATTTGAAAGATAGATGGTTGGATCTTTGTCAATTACACTCTAGCAAATTCAATTCAAGTGAGGAAGCAATCAAGCAATCGTCAAGCATTGAAGGAGAGGCCAAGTCAAGTTCAAGCATTCAAGATGGCATACATGATGAAACTTCCATGAAGACATTCTACATGACATCCTAAACCCTTGGCATGAGGATTCAAGCAAGATTCATCCAAGTATCAACTTCAATTACAAGCATTCAAATTTAGATCTAGTCTTTCCCTCAAAAGGAAGGTGATGTATTGCAATTCAATTCCATTTCCATTTCAATTTCAAGGTTGATTCCTAAACAGGGGTTTGACCCAAGGCAAATCCCTATCCACAACCATTCTCTCTCTCTCTCTCTCTCTCTCTCTCTCTCTCTCTCTCTCTCTCTCTCTCTCTGCAAGAAATTGATTCAAGTGTCGCGATTGAAGATTTCGTCTGAACAGACGACGACAAACAAGTTTAGCTTTAGCTTTTACAAGCACGAATAGCAGAGGACCAAGTAGCTCCCACCACCCTGGTCTCGAGAATTTTGACTGATCTTCTGACAATGGATTTTGTGTGTCTCCCTGATTCGGACAACATCATGCTTGTCTGCTCAAAAGCTGCAAGACCAAGGCGCACTACCCTCCTGGTCCTAACAATGCAGCCCGGATTTTCAGCTACAAGTTCCAATTCATTTTCCCTTCTCAGATCTTTGTCTGCTGCTCTGTCCGAATTCTAGATCACTCTGTCATTGTTGTTTTGCTTCAATTCCTCATTATTTGCCCTAGATCCAACTTTACAATTCAAATACAACTTCGACTTCAACTTCAAAAGAGGAATCAAACACACGAATCCAATCAGCATCTCAACCCTTTCTTTAAAAGAATTGTGGCTAGATCTATTGGTTTCCATTCCTCTTTTAAATGTAAAGGGTTAACCCCATGAAATTAGTGGTTTTACATACATTTTGGTGAAGCCCTAACTTTCCACCCTTCACAATGCCTTGCACAAATTTCACCATTACCTCTTATCTTCCTTGTTCACATTTTATATTGACAATGAGCCCTTGAAATTTCTACTCAACAAAAGGGTGATACAAGGAAGAATATGTAGCTGGTTATTACTTTTTCAAGAATTCAATTTCAAAATAATGGTCAAGCCCGACAGGAATAATCAAGGTTCGGATTACCTATCCAAAATTCATACAAGAGAAGAACCAAAGGAAGTTGACAAAGAATATCTACCCGGAAAACTCATCTATTCCAAATAACTACAAAACCTAAAGAACTAAGTGATACAGCCCAATTTATTTCTATTGGAACATATCCATCAAACATGACCACACACAACAAACAACTATTGCTAAAAAAATCTCTTTTGCTTACTCTAATCGAAGGAGCCCTATATAGGAAAGGACAAGATGAAGTACTTCAGAGAGTAGTATATGAACATGAACAAGAACAAATTTGGAGAGTAACACATGAAGGTATTGCAAGAGGACACAATTGCAAAGATGCTACGACCTAGAAAATATTGTTATCTAGACTATGGTTGTCCAGCATATATAAAGATGCCAAGCACCATAAAAAGAATTGTGATATTTGCCAAAGAATAGGAAGACCCATTGCTCGAGATGAAATGCCCTTATAACTTGTCTTAGCATAGGCCCCATTTGGAAATGGCAATTGATTTCATAGGACGTATCGATCCAGCAACAAAGCTCTCTAAAGCCATATTAATCATCACCAAAATTGATTACCCCACTAAATGGGACAAAAGCTTAACCTACAAAGAATTAAACTGCATACACTGCTACAATATTTTTGTACAATAATATCATCACTTGGTTCAAGTGCTCGCTAAGCATTACTAGTGATCAAGGCAAACACTTTGTAAATAAAACCATGAAGCAACTATTAGCCAACTTCATGATTACACATAATTGGAACACACCATACCACCCATAAGCTAATGGAACCAATGAAATCTTAAACAGAATCCTTGGAACTACCCTAACTAAAATGTGTAATGCAAACAAGACTAATTGGGATATCAAATTACTTGCAATACTATGGGCATATCTCTCAATATATAAAAAATCTACCACACACCCACCTTTTGATTTGGTATATGAAATGGTGGCCATCTTACCTATAAATTTTATCATCCATAACCTCCGCATAGTGTTGACACTAAGACTCACTAACAAAGACTCCATTAAGCACAAATTGTCAAAATTGGAGAAACTGGATGAAGTAAGGCAATTAGCAGAGTCGCACCTTTGGGCAGAAAGCTTAGCACGACCGAAATATCAAAACAAAACAATTCCAAGTCGAAGATATGGTCCTTTTGTATGATAGCAGGTTTAAAAAGAAAGGTAAAGTCCAATGGCTAGGACCTTACAAGATCAATGCCATTCTTGAGTTTGAAGCAATCTGCTTGGAAACCTTAGATGGCAACATCCTACAATGCTATGTCAATGAAGAACGACTAAAACACTATCATCAAGATCCTGGACAAAGTTGACTTGAGGACAAGTCAAGGTCAATGAATAAAGACTACAACACTAGAAAATCACTAGGGCTCAGAACTCCAGTCTGTGTCCCTCAGATTTATTGCTAACAGGTATGAAAAGGTGTGCACCACCCAATTGACAACAGATTTTTTTTGTATTGATATCACTCAAACCAATTATAGACTCTTGGATTGAAATATAAGTTTCTATTGTTTCTAATGGATGGAAAGATTTCAAAAACCAACCTTTAATAAATATTATTGCAGTGCCCCCCAAAGGGGCAATGTTATTGAAGGTTGATTGTGAGTGGAAAATCAAGGATGTAAAATTCATTTCTAAAATACATATTCTATCTTGATCTACAACTAACCAATTCTATGTCTCCTATAACTCCCTATCATCTTGATGATGGATCATGCAGTGTGATCCGAAATGTTGATTCAAAAAACTCTTGAATAATCTGATTCAAAAGCAACATCGATCATTGTTAAATATTCCATACACAAGAACTTTAAAGCTAAAAGCTTAATTAGAGTCCAGATGAAGAATTTAAATTTTAGAACAATTCAATTTTTCGCTAACTCACAAACCCTGTTTTTAAACATGTTAAATGATAAATCATAGTAGCCTAAGATAATATTCCGTGCATTCTGACTCAGATTCTAGATTTAGGGCACTTCTAGTTTGCTAAATGGTGAATCCAATTTTATAAAACTTATACAAATCAGCCAAGAGGGAAAAAGAAAAAGAAATCCTCCAAATAAGTGAGAATTTTAAGCTTAGAACACTTGAAATTTGTTAAATGGCAAATCCAACATTTTGAGAAAGTAATGAACAGACAGATGGGAACAGAATTTTCCCTATAACTCCACCCACATAAGCTGGCCCGATTCCGATTCAGATTAAGCATTTCGGGTATAGGATTTAGCACACTTGAAAATTCTGTTAATTGACAAATACAATTTTTAGTGCCAATTGGCCACAGATTAGCTATAAAACCTCCTTGCCCAACACCTGACCTGGATCAAATTCAAGGTCTAGGTTTTCAGAATTGTAGCTTTTTAAATTTGCAGAAATTGGCAATATCAGACTGGCCCAATCATTTAGGATTATGGCTATAGAGTCGTTCAAGATTTTTTAATTGACAAAACCAATGTTTTGAAATGTTTATAAAATAACTAAACCTATCGATAAAACATCCGATATAATATATATGCATAAACTCCGTGCTGACACAGAATCAAGGTTTAGGTAACCTGAATTTTTATTAGATGGTGGAGACAGCTTTATACATTTACCTTACACATAATTCAATTCAGTGCATTCAAGACAAGCCTCCATACCTGAGAAATGTTTGTGAAAGCTGACGAAGGCGACGATAGGCAAAATAACCCTCTGAATGAATATACATAGAGCTGGCCTCTAATCCCCCTTGTGAAATGGGCAATTGGGCACACAGAAGAAGCTGCAAAGCCAACTGGGTCTTACCTGATCCGCATTCTCCGAAAAGTTCTGTGATCGAACCGCAGGGGATCCCTCCATTGAGAGCACTGTCCAGAATGGGGCAGCCCACTGTACATTTCTCATTGCACAGGGATTTTACAGGGATTGGAAGAGGAGGAGGAGGAGGAGGAGCAGCAGCAGCTTGCATTCCTCCTCTTTATCTTGTTAATATTGTTATTCGGCTGCCCTGTTGTGCTTTCCTGGTTTGGCCAAATGATGCATGTTATTATGCCCTCCTGTTTGCTGTTTCAAATTCTGCTTTAGAGCTTTCTATGGTGTTTTGAACTAATTTTACCGCTATTATTTTTGAATCTTTACTCATCAAGTCGATTACTTAAAAGACCCGCATTTAGGTTCTAGGTATGGTTAAGCAATGGCTTCCAATTTTTGTTTAAATAAAAATATATTCTTAACTTTGTAATGGCCTATTGTCTCATGATCTCTTTTAGCCGTATGGACTTAAAATTGTCTTTTTCCTCTTCTTAAAAAGAACCCCTTAAAGAAATAGTTGTGGTGTATGTTGAAACTCTCTCTCATAATTTTGCAATCTTCTTTCTCAATGACCTCTCTAAAGAGGTTAAGATAATAAATAATTAAAATTTTAAATTTTTTAAGAAATCTTTTAAGTAAAAAAGTTGATTGGATAATATTCAAATTCAAAATAAAATCATTAGCATTTTGTTTGTTTGTTTGTTTGTTTTAAATATAATCATGTTTTATTGTAGAGGTGAAAAGTGTATATTTAATTTTTTTTTAAATAATATTTTATCAATTATTTTATTGTTTTGACTATTTTTTATGGTTTATCTTTTAGATATGATTATTTTTAGATTCTTCAAAATTGTTCAATTTACTCATATTTGATAGATTTTTTTATTTTGAAATAAAATTGTCTTGATTTATATTTTTAATCCTTTAAGATAAACATGTATGTTGAGTGTAAAAATTATCTTAATTTGAACCTGTATGCGGGAAAAGCGGGTCGATAGAACTCAAAATGCGAAAAATGGAGCTTTATGGAGCCTTGCTCACACACCCACAGGACTTCTTGGTGCAAGCTATGGAGTAATGAAGTATCACTCAGCTTCCCAAGGTTGGTCTCATGGTTCTCTATCTTACACGGTCCCTCAAACCAATGTTTTTGCTCTCAGATCACTGAGCAAAATGGTTTAGGGATGGCAAATGCAAGAACGAGGGATGCTTTTGATAGATTTTAGAATGAAATGCATCCTAAGCTATGCATGACCTTAAAATGCAATAAACTAGATTATAAGATGACAAGGTTAGTATAAATACTATCCTAACATGATATATTAGTCTATGATTGAGCTAAATGATAAAGAAAGTATTCTAAACATGCATATTTAGACTAATTCCTAGTTAAAGAGAGGCTAAAATGATGAGCATAAAAATGATTTATGAAAGCTTGAATGTATTTGAGCATAAGTGTGATACTACAAACTTGGATTGATATCTCAAAATGGAGGAATGAGAGCTCTATTTATAGCAAAAATAGGGCAATGGATGGTCAGGATTGAAAGAATTAATCAAGGGTTGAGTTTGAAAGTTGGGAATCCATGTTTGCAATTTGCACCAATAAAATGGTGACAAATGTCAACATAGAGTTGGGTTGAGAGAAGGGGTTGGAGGCATTAAATGCCTGAGAAGACCTTATGGTTATCTAGAGGGTAAGGGTTAAGCCTAAGTTAAGATTACCCATTGGATTAAGAGTTAATCCAAGGATAAACTCTTGTGCAAATGATTAAGAGATAATCATGGTCAAAGCATTAAAGGCTTGATGAGACCCTTGGGTTGGATGAAGGTTAAGTTAGGCAAAAAGTCTCTAACCATGTAAGAGGGTTGAATTAACCATTAATGGTTTGGGAGACTTTGGGGATATTAAGTGGTTGAAGATTTGAAGCCTTTAATGGTTATCAAAGACTTTAAGGTTTTGAGAAGTGACCTCCCCTTGCTTAGGGATGTGACAAAGTTTAGAAGATGGGTTAGGCTAATTAGAAACTATTAGAAAAGTTTATAAGAAATTAGGAAGGGGTTTAGGAAGCAAGTGGGAAATGTAGGAGAATGCAAGTGGATTGAGGGATAATAGGATTTAATTGAATTTAATGAATTTCATTCAATTTGGTTGCAATTAAATAAATTAGATTTATTTAATTTAGGATAACTATTTAATTAAATTTGAATTTAATTAAAAGTGGATAGGGGGGATTTAATTGAATAAAATGATTTATTCATTAAATGGGTATAGTGAATTTAATTGAGTAATTTTCTTAATTAAATAGAGGAATGTGGATAATTTAATTAAATTGGATTTTAATTAAATAGAGAAATGAACATAAAATATTCATTTAAGAATATGGTCATTTTTATACGTCTACAAAACCTAGTTTATCAAGGGCTATTCTTTTATTTCCTATACTCTCTAGATTTTGACATATTTGTTTAAAAGTCATATATTGGTAGAATTTTAGGTGTTGAATCATCATAAAAGTTAATATATTAGTAGAAATATTCTTTGAATTACAAAAATAATAGCACAAGGAAAAATATCAACATCCATCATAAGATATGATTTTCATTACAAAAAAAATGCTTAAGATATCATGGTTCTTTGTATTAAATTCATTAGGTTTATATAGAATGTTCTATTGGCAACAATGCAACAAACTGAGAGGGTGGGGGGAGGGGAGAGGGAGGCGGTAAATCAGTTTGCTCTCAAACTCATCACAATTCAAACTTAAATTTGGATCTGATTAATAGCAATGAGAGCACGAATCAACACCACATCAATAACACATATAACACCAAGATTTTTGACGTGGAAAACCCGGTTAAGGAAAAAACCATGGTGAGAACCTACCCACAATGAGATAATACCCTATTAGAAGTAAATGTAAATATTACAATGGAGAATGCACATGCATTCATGCATACTACCTAGAGCTCATTGCTCAAAACAAGAAGGGCTACAACCCTTGGGAAGATGCACTGTCTTATAAAGATCGGACGACAATCTAGATTATATGAACTGAAAGAATAGCATCTCTTAATGCCTAATTACAGTTCCAGTTAAGCACATATACTCAAACTCTGCTCTTTCACACTTCTCCACACTCTTTCGCACTTCTCCTCTGCTACTGAAAGAGTTAATCAATGTTCACATATGTGGATACATCTCACACATGAATATTACATATATATTTATACAAATCATCAACCTATATTTCAAGGTCAGCTAAACCCTCAACACAAATTACAAAATAATAACCTCACACGTAACAACAAGACATGCAAACCAAAACAATGTCGGCTAAGACATAGTCTGGACCCAAATCAACAGCGCAACCAAGAAATACCACTAAGAATTACACCTCAAACATCCACAACACGCTACAATCACCAAGAATGTCGCATAACACAAAGAACAACATCAAATCAAGAAAATGATCAATAACGCGCACAACGATCAATGCGGACCATCAACACGGATATGAATCGATCTAAAAAATATCCACAAGAAATGTGAATCGCACCAAAAACAACCGCAACATCACCACTTACTAGAATCTCCACTATCAATATATCGAACCTCAAGAACACATGTTGAACTGATTGTCAAATTAAAAGGTTCACTTGGGGACTTCCAAATCACAAACCATCTGAATTGAGGACACATATGAACGTCCCAAACACTCTACCAAATTCACAAACCAAGATAATGCAATGACAACACATCATTCCAACAAACTTCTCAACAATATCCAACAATCTCCCCCTTTGGCATTGATTGCAACATATGAATGTGAAAAATAATCAATGCAAAGAAAGAAATCAACAATCAACAATCTCCTCATAACTCACAAAAATCTCCCCCTGAGATCATATAAACCAAACTTCTTTAACAATTCCTTCACATACTTAGATTGAGATATAAAGATACATTTATCCAACTGAGTAATTTACAATCCCAAAAATAATTTCATCTCACTAATCATAGACATCTAAAATTCATTCTGCATATCATCAGCAAACTTCTTGCACAAACCATCATTTCCACCAAAAATAATATCATCAACAAAAACTTCAACAATTAATATGTTATCATTATCAATATTGAAGTACATATAACTGTCAGCAGTACCTTTATTGAATTCAAGCTTCATCAGATACTTATCCAATCTGGCATACCAAGCTCTTGGAGCTTGCTTCAATCCATACAATGCTTTCTTCAAACTGCAAACCATCTTTCTGATTTGTCAACTGAAAACCATCTGATTGCTCAATGTAGACTTCTTCTTCCAGGTCACCATTAAGAAAGGATGACTTGACATCCATCTAATACACTTTGAAATCTTTGTAAGCAGCATAAGTAATAAATAATCTAACAACTTCAATTCTAGCTACCGGAGCAAAAGTCTCCTCAAAATCAATACCTTCCATCTAAGAATAACCCTTACAAACAAGTCTTGTTTTATTCCTAACAACTTCACCTTGATCATTAAATTTATTTCGAAACACCCATTTAGTTCCAATTACATTCTTACCCTTAGGTCTAGGAACTAATCCATGTATTATTCTTTTCAATCTGATTCAAGTCTTCTTCCATAGCCTTAACCCAATTTTCTTCTTTACAAGCTTCATCAACATTTTGAGGCTCAATCTTAGAAATCAAGCAATACTCTTCAACAATTCTTCTCCTACTCATCACACCTTTATTCTTATCACCTATTATCTAATTCTCTGAATGATTAAACCTTACATACCTAGGAGTCTTAGTATTTTCATGATTCTTAGACTCTTGAACTCTTTCTCCTGTACTAGCTTCTCCTTCATTCTCAGGCTTTTCCGGAGCACTCTGAACTTGATTCTGGATCTGTACTAACAATCTGATCATCTGAATCATATCTGGAGTATTTGGGTTGATACTCATTTCCTTCATCAACTTTCACATTAGCACTTTCAACTATTTTCCTCAATCTCTTATTATAACACCGGTGGGATTTGCTCTTAGTAGAATAACCAAGAAAGATTCCTTCATCACATATAGTATCAAACTTCTCTAGATCTAGATCTTCATCTCTTCTGATATAGCATTTACTACCAAAAATTTTGAAATATCTAATTTTAGGAGCATGACCAAACCATAACTCATAAGGAGTCTTACTGGTATCACCTTTAATATGCACTCAGTTGAGAGTGTATACAGTAGTACTCACAGCTTCTCTCCAATAGATATGCAGAACATTTCCTTCAATCATCATGGTTCTATAAGCTTCCTGAACTATCTTGTTCTTCCTTTCCACAATACCATTCTGCTGAGGGGCCTGTAGTGTAGATAAATGTCTCTTCACCCCATGCTCTTCACAAAAAGAATTGAACTCATCGGAAGTAAATTCACCACCTTTGTCAGATCTTAGATACTTCAGCTTCTGTCCAGTCTCAGTCTCAACCGTAGCTTTGAAAATATAGAACTTCTCCAATGCTTCAAACTTCTCCCTTAAGAAGGTAACCCATGTCATCCTTGAATAGTCATCAATCAGCAACATGAAATACATGTCACCCTGCAAGCTTCTCACTCTAGAGAGACCACACAAATCAGTATGCACAAGATCCACTATCCCATTAGAAGTATATTGTTTTCTTTTGAAAGAAACTCTTGTCTGCTTCTGAAAGGAAATACAAGAGCAAGGAAAGAAAAATAAAATCCAAGAAAGTTTATTGATGAAGTAATTGTTACCAAGAGAAAAGCAAAAACCTTGGAGCATCACCCAAATGTGAAGAAGGAGGCACAAGAACTTTTTGAAAGGGGAAAAGCAAAGAAAAACCCCTTGTGATATTATGAATGAGGCAATGCCTAAAATGAGAGAGAGAGAAAGAGAGCAAGAAGCTCTTTACAATATTGTCATTAAGAAGAAATGAGAGAGGAGACATCTCTTAAATAGAGATGAGGAGAGGAGTTACAAAGTAACTCCCAAATCTATGAATGCCACCATTCATAAAATGTGTGTGCCATGTGTCCACATCCTCTTATGGAGGAAATCTAATATTCCTTAATAAAGGAAAATAAAAGAAATGACTTGTCCTCACACATGTACTAGAGGACAAATTACATGTAGGAATTTCAAAGGAATATCCTAAACTAAATACAAATAAACCTAAGCTAAGTAAAGATTAAATATTCTAACACCCCCCCTTAAGCTTTACTTGGGGAGCTTACATCAAACCCTTCACTGGGTTGTAATCCAAGATTTTTACAATGAAATTGGAACTTTTCTTTACAAAGTGGCTTGGTCAAAATATCTGCAACTTGGTCTTCCCCCTTGCAATAGAGGAGTGAAACTTGCTTGTCTTCAATTTGTTCTCTAATAAAGTGGTGTTGGAGAGCAATGTGTTTTGTCCTTGCATGGAAAACTGGATTTTTAGCCAAGGCAATGGCACTTTGGTTGTCACAATACAATTGAGTTGGTTCGTGTTGAGGTAGACCCAAATCTTCAAGTAGTCTTCTAAGCCACAAGACTTCTTTGGAAGCATTAGTGCATCCTTTGTACTCAGCTTCAGTGGATCCAAGAGAGGTAGATTGTTGTTTTTTACTATTCCAAGAAATTGCTCCTGAACCAACAAAAAAACAATAACCACAAGTAGATTTCCCATCATTGGGATCTCCACCTAGATCTGAATCAGTAAAACCTTTTAAAGTAAAGTCAGAATTTGCATCATAAAACAAACCTACATTAATAGTTCCTTTAATATATCTTAAAATTCTTTTAGCAACTTTAAAGTGTGTTTGTTGAGGTTTAGACATGAATCTTGAAACCAAACCAACACTATAAGCAATATCTGGCCTAGTAAGAGTTAAATAATTTAAACTTCCAACTAATTGTCTATACAAAGTAGGATCAACAAGAGGAGTTTGCATATCAAGCACTAACTTAGTGCCTAATTCAATAGGAATTGAAACATGATGAGCATCATTCATTTTAAACTTATCTATGAGATCTTGAGCATGTTTACTTTGAGATAAGAAAATTCCTTTAGAGGTTTGCCAAATTTGCATTCCTAAGAAATAATGTAAAAGACCTAAATCAGTCATTTGAAATTTTTGATTAAGTTGAAACTTAATATCAGAAATCAAAGTATTGGAACTTGAAGTAAGAATCAAATCATCTACATACAAGATAATAATTATAATATCATCTTCACTGTGTTTAATATACAAGTTAGGATCATTTTTACTTCTAATAAAGCCTTGAGAAAGAAAGAATGTATTAATCTTTGAATACCACTCCCTGGGAGATTGCTTTAATCCATAAATTGATTTCTTTAATTTACAAACTAAGTGTGCATTACCTTCTTTAATAAAACCAGGAGGTTGAGACATATAAATTTCCTCATGTAAATCACCATTAAGAAAAGCACTTTTAATATCCATTTGGTGAATAGGCCAATTCATTCTAGAAGCTAAAGCAAGCACAAGTTTAATTGTAGGCATTTTAGCAACAGGAGCAAAAGTTTCAGTATAATCTAAGCCTTCAATTTGAGAAAAACCTCTAGCAACTAATCTAGCTTTAAATTTACTAACTTGATTATTAGCATTCAATTTGGTTTTATAAAGTCACTTGCAAGAAACAAGATTTTTACCATGAGGCAAGGGAACTAAATCCCAAGTTTGGTTAGAAATTAGAGTATCATATTCTTCCTTCATTGCTTTTTGCCAATGTGGTTGATTTTTAGCTTGATCAAATGTTTTAGGATCATTAGAATTCATAATAGTAGTCATTAAAGCATAATTACAATAATTAACTCTCCTAGCTTGAAGTTTATCCATTCTAGCTAAGTATTCATCACTATCTTGAATTAAAGATTTAAACCATTTAGGTCTTCTTTTAGAAGTAATGGATTCATCACTAGAAGAAGAGTCATGAGGAGTAGAGTTATTATTATCATCATCACTATCACTAGAAGGAAGAGAAAGAGATGCATTAGGAGTAGGGTTAAGAGAAGGAGGTTGGTCCTCCACAAGCACAACTTTGGTTTGACCAAGTTCATCATCCTCCACTTTAGAACAATCATGAATGCCTTTTTCTGCAATACAAACATCTCTTGCAACTTTTACCTTGTTAGTAATAGGATTGTAAACTCTATAACCTTTAGTATTTTCATCATAACCAACAAAAATAAAAGGAGAAGATTTAGCATCTAATTTTTTTCTTTTCTCCTTAGGTTTGTGAACATAAGCTATGGAACCAAAAATTCTTAAATTCTGCAAATTAGGCTTTCTACCAGACCAAGCTTCTTCAGGAGTTTTATCCTTTAAGGCTTTGGTAGGTGTTCTATTAATTAAATAAGTTGCACAAGCCATAGCTTCAGCCCAAAACTTGTAATCCATATTTTTAGCATGCAATAAACATCTAGCCATTTCAACAATTGTCCTATGCTTCCGTTCCGCCACACCATTTTGTTGTAGTGTATAAGGAACGGTAAGCTCATGTTTAATTCCAAAAGATTTCAAATAAGAAATAAATGCATTATTGACATATTCTCTTCCATTGTCAGTACGAAGAATCTTAATTTTAGAACCAGATTGCCTTTCTACAAACATATGAAATTCAGTAAAAACATCAAGCACTTGATCCTTACTATGAAGGAAATATATCCATGTTCTCCTTGAAAAATCATCATCAACAAAGGTAAGTGCATACCTTGAACCTTGGATGGAGGGACTCTCCATGGGACCCAAGAGATCACTATGAACTAGATGCAATTTAGTTTATGCCCTCCAAGATTGACCATGAGGAAAGGGTTCCCTATGCATCTTACCACTCATGCAACCATTGCAAACAATTTGAGAAGGAACAATACTAGGCAATCCATCAACCATATTTGCTTTTTGCATCAATGAAATATAATCAGAATTGAGATGGCCAAGTCTTTCATGCCATATAGTAAAATCAACAGTAGTAAGCAAAGAATACTTTGGAGGAGCAAATTCATAGAACTTGAATAAGTTATCACTATCCATTTTAGTAGTAGCAATAACATGGCTAGTGTTTGGATCAATGATATAACATATGCCCCTATAAAAGTTAATCTTATAATCTTGACAAAGTTTAGGAACTGAAATCAAATTTGATTTTAATTCAGGAACATAAAGAACATCATGTAATTTCCCATTAGGAACATTCACATCACCAATAGCTTCAACTTTACAACTATGATTATTAGCTAATTGAACAGGAATATTAGAAGTATCGGGATGCAAAGATTCAAAACATTCTTTATGAGAAGTAACATGTTGAGATGCACCAGAATCAATAATCCACTCAAGTGGTTGAGAAACATTATAAGTACATGTAAATGCATGACGAGATGAGTTACCATTATTATTACCTTTCTTATAATGAGGTTTATGTTGATTATTTTGATTATTTTGATTCATGGGCTTTTTACCATTTTGTTTCTTAAAACAATTATTAGTAATATGTCCATCTTTCCCACAATATGTGCAATGGGGTCTTGTTTGAGAATTATTCCTTTGATTATTGTACATATTATTATGATTATTATTATGAGAATTGTTATGATAGGATTTAGAATGAGATTGATAATTAGAAGATTTGTGATTATTATTATGATTATTAATATGATTATGATTATGTTTATTATTATTGGATCTAAAATTATTATTATGATTTTGATTTTTAGACATAAAAGCATGTTCACTACTTTTAAGAGTACCAAATTGAATTAATTTAGCTTCCTCTTGATGCAATAAATTACGAAAAATATCATATGTTAATTGAGTAGCTAAGCTAGGAATAGTAAGTTGAGCATGAATATTCGTAATAAATTGTTGAAATTGACGAGGAAGACATTTTTTAAGAATAAGATGAATTAAACGTAAATCAGCTAGAGTAACTCCTAAACCAGTTAATTGACTATTAACAGAATCAAACTTTAATAAGAATTCATCCATAGTTTTAAAATCCGTATACCTTAGATCTTCAAGTTGATCTTGAAGTTGAATTTTTCGGGATTCATTTGAGCTATCATAAGTTGTTTTTAAAATTTCCCAAGCTTCATGCGCTTTTGTACAATTTCCAATTAAAACATACAAATCAGGAACCATTGAAATACCAATTAAACCAAGTGCTTCCTCATTTTGAGCCTTCCATCTATCTAGGTCGGCTTGAGGAGCAGTTGTAGCGGGTTCAAAGGTTTTATCAGTTGCAACATTCAAAAGATGCTTGAAATGAAAAATAAAAGAAATATGTGTTTTCCATGAATGATAATTACTACTATTTAACTTAATTTCGAGAATTAAAGTAGACATGATAACAAAATAAGGGTAAACAAATTATGATTAGTATTGAAAAAAAATACCCCCTTAGATTAAAAAACGAAAAAAAACTTCTTAATTAAAATTCAATAATAACTATTAAAAACCAGCAACAAATTTTTAAAACCTTATTTATCAAAAAAATGTTATTTTCAAATATTCAATAACAAATTTAAATTTAAAAAAGTCTTTGACAAAAGAAACTTAAGACTTTTATTTAAAAAACTTTAATTATTTTAAAGAAATTTTTTATAAAAAAAACCTTTAATAAAATACAACTATTTATAATTTTACGAAAACTTTTCAAGAAGTAACAAAAAACTTTATTTAAAGAACTTTATATAATAAAACTTATAAAAAAAAATACATTACTTTTTTTTTAAAGCTTTTTTCTATATTAAAAAAAATATTATTAATAAAAAATTACAAACTTTAAATATAAGTATGTTCTTTAAGTTATAAACTTTTTAAAACTTTTAATATAAACATTTAGAACTTAAAACTTTTATATTAACTAAACTAAAGCATGCATGAAACTTATGAAGGGAGGAATAATAATAGATGCAATATATAAAAAAATGAATGAAATGAATAAGAAGACAACGCACAGAGAATGCAGGATAGGTAGATGCAGAAACTGAGACGATAAGAGTAGACGTTACACAATAATACAGTGCAGAGACGTTATGACAGAGGTGCAAAGAATACTGTTATGACAGAGGTGCAAAGAATAAAAAAACGCTCTCCAAATTCTAAATGCTTTGAGCCCGAGCAGGAAAGAAGTTAGGGCGGCGGTTTGAGAGAGCAAGGATAACAACCTGTGAGCGTGGAGGTGTAACAGACCTGGTGTGTAGGCAGCGAAGGCCCATACAATCAAAGAAGGAACAGGAAGAAACTATTTTTGTTTGATTTTGATCTGAGAATGATGAATGGTAAATACAAGGCTTCATCTACTGGAGCTATGAACTTGGAGCCAGATGCTTTTAGAGGGTTCAAATTTCCTGCTCAGGTTCGCTTTCGTATTCATAAAGACTGCTTACCATTGGGTGAAGATATTTTCAAGAAAGCAATCAAAGATAACTACAATGAGAAGAACAAATTTAAGTTTGAGCTTAATCCTCAACAAATTTAAGTTTAAATAAAGTTTATCCTTTTGGTGAAGAGACGTAGAAGTTTTAGATAAAGTATCTCTAAAAAAATATAAACAGAAAGTTACAGATTAGATTTGAAAGTTACAGATTAGATTTGAAAGTTACAGATTAGATTTGAAATCAAAAGATAACTAAGGAGAGAAAGTTACAGATTAGATTTGAAATATAAACAGAAGAGGCAAAATATAATAGAGATATAAGAATACACAGATATCAAAGCTAAAGATAATGGTTATTCTGATAAGAACAACTATTAAAAACTTAAATTTTTCCTCTAAAAAAAACAAATTATGAGAACTAATGCAATGTAATAATAAATCAGATTTGGCGGCAAGCCGACCAAATAGATTAAGGAGGCTGAGTTTGGCGGTAAACCTTCCAAACTATTCACACTAAAAAAAACCAGAAACTTTGGCGGCAAGCCTTCCAAAGACACAAATTTAAACCAGCAAGAAGAAACTTTGGCGGCAAGCCTTCCAAAGCCTTTTTTTTTTTAATAAAAAATAACTAGAATAGAAGATTAAACCTGCAGACAAACTTGTTAACAAGTTTGAAAAAAAATTAAAATTTGAAACCAAAACCTGCACAATAGAAAATATTAGAAAAAGAACTTCTTCTCCTCTCAAGAATGCCTCCAACAAGGTGAACTCCACAGAATGGTAACCTTCATCAATGTCAACTTAAAACAAGGATTAGAAACCTGCTCTGATACCATGAAAGGAAATACAAGAGCAAGGAAAGAAAAATAAAATCCAAGAAAGTTTATTGATGAAGTAATTGTTACCAAGAGAAAAGCAAAAAACTTGGAGCATCACCCAAATGTGAAGAAAGAGGCACAAGAACTTTTTGAAAGGGGAAAAGCAAAGAAAAACCCCTTGTGATATTATGAATGAGGCAATGCCTAAAATGAGAGAGAGAGAAAGAGAGCAAGAAGCTCTTTACAATATTGTCATTAAGAAGAAATGAGAGAGGAGACATCTCTTAAATAGAGATGAGGAGAGGAGTTACAAAGTAACTCCCAAATCTATGAATGCCACCATTCATAAAATGTGTGTGCCATGTGTCCACATCCTCTTATGGAGGAAATCTAATATTCCTTAATAAAGGAAAATAAAAGAAATAACTTGTCCTCACACATGTACTAGAGGACAAATTACATGTACGAATTCCAAAGGAATATCCTAAACTAAATACAAATAAACCTAAGCTAAGTAAAGATTAAATATTCTAACAGCTTCCCTAATTGACATTCCTTACATACTGGATTAGGAGGCCTTACAATCTTAGGCATATCTCTTATAGCTTGAGTGGAACTTATCTTAACCATGCAATCAAAATTTACATGACATGTCCTTCTATTCCATAACCAACTTTCATCAACCCGAGCAATCAAATAACTTTTACCACCAGCATTCAAGTGAGATATTACCTTTATTCTTTGTACCTGATGCAATTTTAGTTCTGGAGCTATTCAAGATCTTACATTTACCATTCTTGAATTGCAAATCATATCCATTATCAACCATCTATCCAACACTCAAAAGATTATGCTTTAGACCTTCAACATACAAGACATCATTAGTGTTATGCTTACCATCAAGAGAAATAGCACCTCTACCATGGATTATACCAGCTTTATCATCTCCAAATATTACTACACCACCATCATACTTTTTCATACTCACAAACTTACTCTTATCACGCGTCATGTGATGAGAGCAACCATTGTTAATAACCCATTCATCTTTCTCTTCAACTTTAGCAGCTAAGGATTTATCTTCAACAATGCAGCTAGTAGAATCAACAATCACCAGATCATGTTCCTTGGTAGTAATGAACACCCATTCATCTCTTGAATTTCCTTTCTCAGACTCATCATTTGTCACACCTTCATCAGCAACAAAGTAACATTTCTTTTTATATTTAGACTTATAGGGCAATGACTTCTTAGAAACTCTTTCCGGACACCTTGAGGCAAAATGTCCTATCTTATTGCATGAAAAACATTTAAGAGGCAAAATTCCTTCATACTTATTAACACCTTTAGGCAGTCTTCTAGCAATCAAGGCTTTAAGCTCTGTTCATATTCTTCAATCTCTCTCATGTCCTTCTCATATCTGGATACCCTTGTTGAAATTTCTCTTGAATCATATTTTTGCTTCCCGGATACAACAAATTTGAATGCAGATTCAAATTTAGGAGGGACTTCACCAAACTCACTTAACTCAAAAGCAAAAAGCTTTCCAATTAGCATATCTCTAGTCACATTTGTCACAGTCCAGATCTCTTCAATAGGAGTAGCCTTATGCTTGTAAGCAGGAGGCATGGATCTCAACACTTTAGCAATAATCTTAGATTCTTCCAATACTCCACCAACACATCTAATGTTTAACACAAACTCATTCACTTTCTGTATAAAGGAGGTAAGGTTCTCCTCTTCGCCCATCTTCAACATCTCATACTTTCCCTTCAAGCTCTGCGACTTAGCAACTTTCACATGACTATCACCTTCATACAAAGTCTCTAGCTTCTTCTAGATCTCATGAGTAGTTTGCAAATCCATCACATTAGTCATCTCAAAATCAGACAAGGCACTCAACAATGCTTTCTTCTCTCTGATATTGAATTCAACTTCCTTTATCTCATCTGGAGTTGTAGGACCATTCTGGGGAGAATTATACACATTCTTAGTTATCTTCCAATAGTCTTCACCAATGCATCTCAAATGGCATTCCATCTAGTTCTTACAGAGAGTGTAATTTGTTCCATCAAACCTTGGACCATCCTTCTTAAAAACAAAGGTTGTCATCTTGCATCTCCTCAAACGGTCAAGCTTCTTCCAGAGGATATAGCTCTGATACCAATTATTGGCAACAATGCAACAAACTGATAGAGGGGTGAATTAGTTTTCTCTCAAACTCATCACAATTCAAACTTAAATTCAGATCTGATTAATAGCAATGATAGCACGAATCAACACCACATCAATAACACACATAACACCAATATTTTTGACGTGGAAAACCCAGTTAAGGGAAAAATCACGGTGGGAACCTACCCACAATGAGATGATACCCTGTTAGGAGTAAATGTAAATATTACAATGGGGAATGCACATGCATTTAGGCATACTGCCTTGAGCTCACTACTCAAAATAAGAAGGGCTACAACCCTTGGGAGGACTCACTATCTTACAAAGATTGGACAACAATCTGGATTGTATGAACTGAAAGAATAGCATCTCTTAATGTTTGATTACAGTTCCGGTTAAGCACATATACTCAAACTCTTCTCTTTCACACTTCTCCACACTCTTTCACACTTCTCCTATACTACTGAAAGATTTAATCAATGTTTACACACGCAGATACGTGTCATAAATGAATATTGCATATATTTATACAAATCATCAACCTGTATTTCAAGGTTGGCTAAACCCTCAACACAAATTACAAAATAATAACCTCACACGCAACAACAAGACAAGCAGACCAAAACAATGTCAACTAAGACATAATCTACACCCAAATCAACACCACAACCAAGAAATATCGCCAAGAATTACGCCTCGAACATCTGCAACATGCTACAATCACCAAGAATGCCACATAACATGAAGAACAACACTAGATCAAGAAAATGATCAATAATGCACATAAACGATCAATGCGGACCATCAACATGGATAGGACCTGATCTAGAAACATCCACAAGCAATGTGAAATGCACCAGAAACAACCACAACAACACCACTTACTAGAATCCCCATCATCAATATACTAAACCTCAAGAACACATGTTGAACTGACTGTCAAACTGAAAGATTCACTTGCGGACTTCCAAATCACGAACCATCTAAATTTAGGACACATATGTGTTGGCATATGTGCAGAGTATGTTGACATGATGATATTGTATGTTGTCATTGATGTTAATATGATGAAGAGTGAACCGGTATATTGAAGTAAGCACTTGCAAGAGAACCAGTATATGTGAAAAAGTGAAGTGATATGTTTGTCCAAGTGAACCGGTATGTTGAAATGTGAACCGGTATATGTGAAAATGTCAACTGGTATATGTGAACAAGTAAAGCGGTATGTTTGTCCAAGAGAACTGATATGTTGGAATGTGAACCGGTATATGGAATGTTTTGTATCAAGGTTTCATATGGTATGACTACCGGTTGGTAGTCTTAGCTTCAGGGTTTCTGGTTGAAGTATTATATGCCTATGTGATTCAACTGATGACATTGTGTGTTGTGCTAGCATTGTAATGAAGAATAGATTGTGTTGCCACATCAGCTCTGTGCGCATGAAGGATCTTGCATGAAGGAGATTGATCCTATCTACCTCGGGAATGTGTGAAGTCTCTGCAAATGGCGGAGAACGCGTGATGGGTTATTGCCTCCAAGAGATGGTGAAGAACGAACGATGGAGAACATCTTGAGATCTGTTCAAGACTGTTGTATTCAAAGCAAAGTGTTCAATGGTCAGGATTGAACTGACTAAATTGCTTAACCTAAATGTTTAGGGTTTAGGGTTTATGCTACCAACCTATCTATTTCCTATAAGGTTGATGTTGTTTTTCCTGTTGAGGTTGTTGGCAAATGTTGTGTGTGTATCTAAGTGCAAAGATACACGATTCTTACCAAACCAAATACGAGAATAGATACCTGCAGAGTGTGAGTGCAGAAGGAAGGAACTGAAGTGGATCTGCATTGGCCTTGAGTGTTGTTACTAGATCATTGTAATACATGTTGACCTCTAATCACTTCAACAGTTGGAAAATCCCTTAATAGGGTAGCTTTAACTGGCTTGCTGTAAATCCTTTAACAGGGTGACTCAAAATCATTGAGTTCTAAAAATCCTCTAACAAGGCAACCTTTAATCGGGTTTAACCCTTAACCGGGTATGTTAGCCATCCCTTAACCAAGTGATCCCTAGTAGGATTGGTTCCTAATAGAACCTATTGTAAAGTCTTTAACCGGACTAGGCTCCTAACAGAGTGGACTTCAAAAGGGTTCAAAGAACAGCTTGTGGGTATTCATCCCCACCGTGTTTTTTTCCAGTTGGGTTTCCACGTGAAAAATATGTGTGTTATGTGTGATGCTTTTCATATGATGCTTTGTTATTCTCTGTTAAGCGGTAAAGCATGTTGAACCTGTAATTCTTTACATTCTTGTTAAAGTATTACTAGTGTATGCATATGGGTGAAGTGGAAATAAGATGCTAGATTGTGTGGAAAGGTGAGTTACCGGTTTATGTCTTTCTCTGTGCTTAACCGGTAGTAATTTGGTTTAGACCGATGTTATTGCTTGCCAGTCAAATGGTAGGGTTCTCAGTATAACCAGTTCAAGAGAAACTATTTTTCTCAGTACTGATTCACCCCCCCCTCTCAGTACCGGTTTGGTACTAACTAGTCATCATTGATTTATCAATTGGTATCAGAGCTTCCTCCAGGTCCTCTGTGTTGTAAGCTTAACCGCTTGAGGTAAAGATCCTACTCTAATGATGAGGAGGGAAGGTCCAAAGTTCAACAGAGACAACTTTAAAATATGGAAGGACAAAATGAAGATATACATCAGAAGCATGGGTGCTCAACATTGGAGCTATGTTGAGAATGCTTATGTTATCCCTACCAGTACTCTCACCGATGACCAAAAGAGAGAGATTCAGGAGAATGGGCAAGTCATGGAAGCCCTAATTAGTATTTTATCTGACATTGAGTTTATTGATGTTCAGGTTAAAGAGAATCCCAAAGAAGTATGGGATGCCCTTGAGAATATCTATGGCGGTGATGAGCATGTGAAACAAGCTAAGGAAGAAAGCCTTAAGGGAAAGTTTGAAGACATGCAGATGGTTGAAGGAGAGACCATTCAACAATATGGAATAAGAATCAAAACCGTTGTTGGAGATATCAAGAGTGCAGGTGGTAAAATGGAAGATTCCACTATTGTTAGCAAAGTTTTGAGATCCTTATTACCGGTCTATGCAATAAGGGTTGCTGTTATTCAGGAGTTGAGGTTTGTAGACAAGACAAAGGTATCCCTGGACTCCACCATTGCAAAGTTAATAGCTTATGAGCTAAATAATTATGATGGCAGTATTCAGAAGACCGAATCAGCCTTCAGAGCATCTGCTGCACCATCCAGAAAAGGCAAAGAATCTAGTACCAGTGGTGAACCAAGACAAAGTAGAGAAATGGATGATGAGGAGATCCTGATGGAATTTGAAGCTCTTCTTGCCAAGAGACTTCCAAAGGGAATCGGTAACTATAGAGGTAAGCTTCCTTTGAAATTCTTTTCTTGTAACCAGATAGGACATATTGCTGTAAACTGCCCTAATGGTGACGACAAGGATAAACCAGAGAGGTTCAAGAAGTTCAAAGGAGGAAACTGGAGAAACTATTTTGTGGCAGTTGATGAAGGTGTCACTGATGAGGAATCAGAAGATGAAGAAAATGAAGATATTGTGTTTGTAGCAGTCAAGGAAGATGTGTCAGACAAGAAGGCTCTTGTCTCCCGCTTTGATAATTCCAATGAGTGGATTATTGATAGTGGTTGTTCTCACCATATGATTGGTGACCGGAGTAAGTTTCTATCTTTGGAAGAGTATGATGGTGGTGTGGTTCATTTTGGTAATGATGCACCACGTATGGTAAAACGCAGAGGGTCCATCTCTCTGAATGGAAGAAGCAGTGTTGACAATGTGTATTGGGTAGAAGGTCTAAGGCACAACCTTTTGAGTGTTGCTCAACCAAATGATAATGGACTCACTCTGGAATTAAAAAATGGAGTGTGTCAAATCAAAGGAAAGAGTGGTGAGCTGATGGCTACCGGTATGCAGACCAAAGGTAGCCTATTTCAGCTAAATGCTAATGTCAGTACATGTCTTGTGGCTAAGTTTGAGGATAGCTGGATATGGCATAAGAGACTCTGCCATGTAAACTTTGATAATATTGTGAAGGCCAGTAAGATCAAGGTAGTTAGAGGATTGCCTATGCTGAGCAAACTGAAAAATCCTTTGTGCAGAGAGTGTCAACTGGGAAAAATGTCTTCCTCAACCTTCAAAGGTAAACCTTTCACTGCAGACAATTTACTTGATCTTGTGCATACTGATTTGTGTGGTCCTATGAAAACTAGAAGTGTGCAGGGAGATAGGTATTTTATGATTCTTACTGATGATTGCTCAAGAATGATGTGGGTCACATTCTTGAAGGACAAATCTGAAGCTTGTGGAAAGTTCAAAGCCTTCAGAGCACTTATAGAAAAAGAAAGCGGTAAGAGGATTAAGTGCTTAAGAACCGATCAAGGAGGAGAATTCACTTCTGATGAATTCAACCAATACTGTGAAGAGAATGGCAACAAGAGGCAATTGTCTGCCCCCTGGACTCCACAGCAGAATGGCCTAGTAGAGAGAAACAACCAGACTATGGTTGAAGCAGCTAGAACTATGTTGATCCAAGGAAAGGTTGCTCACACCTTTTGGAGAGAAGCGATGAGCACTGCAGTCTACACAATGAACCAAGTACTAATCAAAAAGGGTAAGGACAAAACACCTTATGAGTATTGGACCGGTAAGACACCAGTGGTAAGCTACTTTAGAGTGTTTAGTAGTAAATGTTATATCAAGAGGAGTGAACATCAAAGCAAGTTTGATGCTAAATGTGATGAGGGATATTCCTAGGGTATTCCACAAAGAGAAAAGCTCTCAAATGTTTCCACAATAGGACTCAAAGAATTGTTGAAAGCATCAATGTTATAGTTGATGAAACCTCTGAGAAATCTGAGGAAACTGACAGTGAGCAAGTAAGAGATGAACCGGTAGTAACCTTCTGGGAACTAGTTGCAAAACAGCCAAGCACCAGTAACAGTGCTCCTACACTGGTGGATGCTGATGCTGATGAAGATGAGGATGAAGAAGAAAAGCAAGAGGAAACAACTAAGATCATTCCCAGGTATGTAAAGATGAATCATGATCCAAAGCAGATCATAGGAGACAAGGATGCAGGAATTCTTACGAGAAGAAAGATCAGAGAAAACTCTTGCATGATCTCTGAATTAGAGCCTAAAACATTCAGAGAGACACATAAAGATGAAGACTGGATCAAGGCGATGGAAGAGGAACTTGACCAGATAGAAAAGAATGGTACATGGTCTTTGGTACCCAGACCGGACCATTAAAATTTCATTGGCACCAAATGGGTTTTTAGAAATAAGTTGAATGAAGATGGCTCAGTGGTTAGAAACAAAGCTAGATTGGTGCATAAAGGATATGCCCAAGAAGAAGGAGAAGACTATGGAGAAACCTTTGCTCCAGTAGCCAGATTGGAAGGAATTCGTATGCTTCTTGCATATGCAGCATTTAAGGGATTCAAGGTATATCAAATGGATGTAAAGTCTACATTTTTGAATGGAATACTAGAAGAGGAGGTGTATATAGAGCAACCAGATGGGTATGCCCTATCAGAAGACAATGACATGGTGTGTAGGCTACATAAGGCCTTGTATGGACTAAAGCAGGCACCTAGAGCATTGTATGAATGCTTGCACTCCCATCTTATGAAGATTGGATTTGAGAGAACAAGTGAGGATAGTAATATCTACCTAAAGTCAGAAGGAGATTAGATTCTGATCTATGAGGTATTTGTTGATGACATAATCTTTGGAGGAGATGACAAGATGAGTCACGATTTTGCAGATGAGATGAAATAGGAGTTTGAGATGTCACTTATAGGGGAGATTAAGTTCTTCATTGGACTACAGAATCAACAAATGAAAGATGGAATCTTTATCACTCAGTCCAAATATATCAAAGAGGTGTTGAAGACCTTTGGCATGGAAGACAACAAACCGGTTGGTACACTGATGGTGACCGGTTGTAAATTATCCAAAGAGGATGACTCAGGGTTGGTAAATGAGAAGGAATACCGATCAATGATTGGTAAATTGCACTATGTAGTACATAGCAGACCAGACATTGCACATGCAGTGGGCATTGTTGCACGGTTCCAGAAAATCCCAAGAGAATCTCACTTGGTAGCAGTCAAGCGGATTCTAAGATATCTGAAGAGAACTATTGACTATGGTTTATGGTATCCATACAGTAATGATTTCAACCTGAAAGTGTTTACAAATGCTGATTGGGTTTGTAATGTGGATGACTGGAAGAGCACAACCAGTGGTGCATTCTTTCTTGGTGGAAAACTAGTCTCATGGATGAGTAAGAAACAGAGTTGTATCTCTCAGTCTACAGCACAAGAGGAGTATGTTGTAACATTTATGAACTGCACCTAGACAATTTGGATGAAGCATGTATTAAATGGCTTCAAAGTTCTTGTATCTGAATTGGTAAGTATATTTTGTGACAACACAAGTGTGATTAACATCTCCAAGAATTTGGTTTTACATTCTAGAACCAAGCACTTTGAGTTTAAGCATCATTTCTTAAGGGAAAAGGTTCAGAACAAAGAAGTTGTACTGGAACATGTTTCCAGTAAGGAGCAGTTAGCAGACATATTCACCAAGCCTCTACCGAAGGCTACTTTTACCTATAGGAGAGGTGAATTAGGAGTGTTGCCCCTTCAAGAGGTGAACTAAAGGTGTGTGCTCCACATCAGTCAGGACTTACATTGATATATTTTTCTCCGGATTGGTGTGTTGAAGGATGCTACTCCTTAGGGTGAGCAACATAGTAGATCATAGATGTTTATGCCTTCACTTTGGCATTGTTGTCAAAGGGGGAGAAGATGTGAAGCAGAGAAGATATCTGCAGTATTGGGGGAGAAGATGTAAAGCTCAGAGATATCTTTGTATATTGCCATCAATGTCAAAGGGGGAGATTGTTGGCATATGTGCAGAGTATGTTGACATGATGATATTGTATGTTGTCATTGATGTCAATATGATGAAGAGTGAACCGGTATATTGAAGTAAGCACTTGCAAGAGAATCGGTATATGTGAAAAAGTGAACCGGTATGTTTGTCCAAGTGACGGTATGTTTGTCCAAGTGAACCGGTATATGTGAAAATGTGAACCGGTATATGTGAAAATGTGAACCAGTATATGTGAACAAGTGAAGCGGTATGTTTGTCCAAGAGAACCGATATATGGAATGTTTTGTATCAAGGTTTCATATGGTATGACTACTGGTTGGTAGTCTTAGCTTCAGGGTTTCCGGTTGAAGTATTATATGCCTATGTGATTCAACCGATGACATTGTGTGTTGTGCTAGCATTGCAATGAAGAATAGATTGTGTTGCCACGTCAACTCTGTGCACGTGAAGGATCTTGCATGAAGGAGATTGATCCTATCTACTTCGAGAATGTGTGAAGTCTCTGCAAATGGTGGAGAACGCATGATGGGTTATTGCCTCCAAGATGCGGTGAAGAACGAATGATGGAGAACATCTTGAGATCTATTTAAGATCGTTGTATTCAAAGCACAGTGTTCAATGGTCAGGATTGAACCGACTAAATTGCTTAACCTAAATGTTTAGGGTTTATGCTACCGACCTATCTGTTTCCTATAAGGTCGATGTTGTTTTTCCTATTGAGGTTGTTGGCAAATGTTGTGTGTGTATCTAAGTGCAAAGATACGTGATTCTTGCCAAACCAGATACGAGAATAGATACCTGCAGAGTGTGAGTGCAGAAGGAAGGAACTGAAGCAGATTTGCATTGGCATTGAGTGATGTTACCAGATCATTGTAATACCTGTTGACCTCTAATCACTTCAACAGTTGGAAAATACCTTAACAGGGTAGCTTTAACTGGCTTGCTGTAAATCCTTTAATAGGGTGACTCAAAATCATTGAGTTCTAAAAATCCTCTAACAAGGTAACCTTTAATCGGGTTTAACCCTTAACCGGGTATGTTAGCCATCCCTTAACCGGGTGATCCCTAGCAGGATTGGTTCCTAATAGAACCTATTGTAAAGTCTTTAACTAGACTAGGCTCCTAATAGAGCAGACTTCAAAAGGGTTCAAAGAACAACTTGTCGGTATTCATCCCCACCGTGGTTTTTCCCAGTTGGGTTTCCACGTGAAAAATATGTGTGTTAAGTGTGATGCTTTTCATATGATGCTTTGTTATTCTCTGTTAAGCGGTAAAGCATGTTGAACCTGTAAGTCTTTACATTCCTATTAAAGTATTAATAGTGTATGCATATGGGTGAAGTAGAAATAAGATGTTAGATTGTGTGGAAAGGTGAGTTACTGGTTTATGTCTTTCTCTGTGCTTAACCGGTAGTAATCTGGTTTAGACCGATGTTATTGCTTGCCAGTCAAATGGCAGGGTTCTCAGTCTAACCGGTTCAAGAGAAACTATTTTTCTCAGTACTGATTCACCCCCCACCCCCCCCTCTCAGTATCGGTTTGGTACTAACTGTTCATCATTGATTTATCAATATGAACATCCCAAACACTCTTCCAAATTTCCAAAGCAAGATAATGCAATCCCGAAGCAATGTGGAGCACAAACCAGAATATCGAATAACATGAACAACTGAATAACCAACCATAATATCGGACCTCACAACTCAATCAAATCATCATGCGGACCACTGAAACTTTTGTTGAATCAACTAAACATACATATCTCAAAGCCTATTAAACTGCAACAACTCAACTACAACACATTGGCCAAACCAACTTATTTAATCTAACTGCAACACTGGAATACATATAAGAATATGTTGACATCAATGACAACACATCATTACAACAATATCCAACATGTTCAAGATGTAATTTCTTATTAGTATACCTTGCATTTCTCCGCTTGCTTTTCTATCCATTATGCAGTAGTCTAGTGCTTAATTTGAGTATTTATATACAAGAGTTGACATTCATTTGTAATAACCACCCCAGGATACTACTATATTAAAAAAAAAACTGATTTCATTATAGTTTATCGAATCATGACAATAGTGTTTACTTGCTAAATGAATATATAATTTTAATGCATAGTAAATTGAGTTCATATACATAAATGGTTCATCTAAGAATAGAAATTAATTCAAGAGAATTTTCATATGATAGAACAATTATTTTCTTTATTCATTTATGATTTTATAAAAAAATGGGATAAGAGAGTAGTTATAGCATACAATTTTTTTTTCTCAACTACAGATGAACTATATATACTTGTTGATGACTACCAAGAAATTCCAACCATCATCAACTACCAAAACTAATTCAATCAATAGACAAGACATAATATTCATTAGCTTACCAAGAGTATAACATAAGAAATATGTAAGTTATAACTAATATGTGTTTTATGTTATCTACATTAGCCCCCCAAAAGAAAAATCTTCTAGATAATAGAAATATGAATAAACAATCATCACTAAGGGGTAGAGCTAGGAGATGTCCTTGGTTGTAGCTTAGATGCTAAAGAAGTCAAATACTAAGAGAGAGTTTCTCATAACTTATAGAATTCCTTTGTTCATTATTTCAAGTGATGTGTAGCCAAAATTCTTATTCTCTAGATGTTTTAATTAGTTACAAGACCTCCATTACTTGAGTCTTGTCCCTTTTATTAGTTATTCAAAGTTTTGATATCTCTTGATCTCCTTCTTAGCACACTTGTGTTGTTATAGCTCTATCACATAATCTTATTGAGCTAATTGGAATTGAAATCTAGGACTTTGGTCTTCTAAATCCTCCCTTAAATATTTTGAAAACCTCACATATCCATCAATTTCAACACCAATTATACATTGGGTTACCATTATTGTTTGCAATATGAGGTAGACACATTTGAGCTAATATTTGATGGAACACAAAGCTTCCAAAACCTTCCCATCATATCCTCTAATGATAGTGGAACACACACTAAACTCTATTTTCATATCATCTCTAGTAGTTAAATATTAGGCCACTTGTGGGAAATATAGTTTTGAATGAACTCATTATGATAATCTCCTTTAACAATTTTCAAATTACATCTATTCTCATACAAGACTAATGGAATATGAGTGATGTCTAAGATTTGATCAATGTCTAATACCTCACACATAATGTTTGCCAATAGTTTCAAATCCTAAATATGTTGTTGGATGATATGTAATATATCAATATTTTTTGGCTTTAAGAATTGAGTAAAATTTTCTTCTTCGTCCTCAATTTATGTTGAGCGATTTGAATATCTTATCCCAAGTGATACATTGTCATTGTGCAACTATTGAGGATTTCATTCTAGTGGAAGACTAGGTAGTGACTTAGTACTTATTATTATTATTATGTTTCATGTGTAGGGATCAAAGTAGGATACTATGTGATATCAATGGGGACCTGAATAAGCTCAACCACTTATGTATATGTTTTGAGGCTTCTTTGGATAGTTCTATCAATGTGTTAATATAAGTGGGTGTATACACTAAAATTTTGTCTCAAGAATTAATTAAATACAAGTTATTTAATTAATAATTTCTTAATTCTTCTACCTATAAATAAATTGAAAATTTTATTTATATAACGGTTCACTTTTCTAAGATTTCTTCCTATCATAAATCATTTTCTTCATTTATTAATTAAATGAACAAATTTAATTAATTTGTTCTATTTAATTATTCTTCTCATTTAATTTAAATTTTTAATTCAAATTAACTCACATGATTCTTAATTTTAACCACCTTCTAACCTCTCTTCAACTCAACCTCTTACTATGGGTTGAACTAGCCTCATCTCCTCTAACCAATTCTATCCTAACTTCCTATGGTATCTCTACTCTCATGAGGACACTTGGCTTTCTTTCCACATGTCCTCTTCCTCTATGCCACTTGCCCTCTTATAGGACATGTGTGGCTTTATTAGAGATTCCACTTATCCTCCCAAGGATGACAAGTGTCACATCTCCTTGATTCTCTTCTAACTTCTCCATCTCCTACCATTCATCTCTCCAAAACAAATCTAAACCGTTGAATCTTGCCACCTCATCCCACATCTTGGAAAGGCTATAAATTTCATCAATTTTCATTCATAGTGGCTCTCTTGCATTTTTATCTTACACCACTTATCTTGCATTCTTAATCTGAGATCTTGCATCCTTAGCATAGTAATTTAGCATTTGCATTTAGCATAGTTTTTTATCATAACATCATAGTAATCATCTAGATCTTAGAATCATGTAGCTACTCATTCTTCAAGTAGTCATCTTGTAGATCATGCAACTGTTGAGAGCCAATCCATAGATCCACAAGGTCCTTGAAGATAGAGGACAATGGGACGATATCAAGGAGTGGTTTATTAATTTTATTTATTATTTGCTTCCTTGATATAATGTTTCATTTAATGTGTATCTAATTCTTTTATGATAATTCACATAGTTTTACACACATATTTATGGTGCCCATTGTGAGGCCCTGCCCCATTTTCTCATATTTTCTTGCAGGTTTTCATTAGGAGGTTAGTTCGAAAACACAGATTAGCGCATTCACTACAAATATCAGCACATAAACTACAAACACTAGCACATCAGACCTCTGTTTCAATGCATCATCGACCCATATTAGTGCATACACCTTACGTTTCTGTGCATCAACAAGATTTGATTTTGTTCTCTTGCTCTCATAACTTTTAGTGCATTTAAGTAGAAAAATAGTGCATAGGAATCTTTTTTTAGCGCATAAATCTGATTTAGTAGCGCATAGAATGAATACTTTTAGTGCATAGAAGCTCTGTTTCAGCACATTTGTGTTTGTTTGCAAAATTTTAATTTTCCAAGACTAGTTTACATCTTTCTATTTTGCAGGTACGCTATATGCTGTCAAAGACTAAAAATATAAAACTACTAACAATGTTTGGAGGGGCTAGAGTTGTTTCAATTCATTAAATTGGGCATCTAGCTTTGATTAGGTGGTCAAATATTACCATGTCTTATGTGTTTGAGATGATAGATGAGTATGATATCCCCTTCATTGGGTGATTACTCATTGATCTTTTCATTTCAAGTAGTGCAATACCTTAGAAGGCCTACCCTCCCGAGGAGCCCATAAGGTCGGGTGAGAGGGAAACAACCTAAGTGGGAATGGCTAAATCCAAGTTCATCCAACCCACTATAAAATAAAAGTGGTCTTGATGAAAATCGAGATAAATGGAAGTGCTCAAGAATATCTCTCCTCCGTACCTTTGAGTATATAAAACCTTGGTTCTCAAGGCTGGGAGACCTCTTAATGGATTTTATATCTCGATGCTCTGAACAAATGCCCTTACTAGAAACCATTAAAATAGAAGCCACCTTTTAAGCCTTGGTGCGATAATTTTAGTGCAAGGGATAGTAGGTTTTCCTCCCAAGACACTCACCATCAGGATCCTTAGAGGAGAGGTAGAAATCCTCAGCTTTGCATAGGCTACTTGTAGCCTTCAGAGGAGAGGGTGATCGGGTTATCCTTCCAGTCCTGGAGGCCCCTATCTGCCACCTCTTGACAATAACAATAATGGGCACCCCCTCTTAGGATGCTTACACTTGCATCACAAAGATTCCAGGCTGTGGGCTGAGTTATCGCATTGTATCCAATCCTTAGGCTAGAACTATTTGAAGTGTCTTCTTTGTGTTATACCCATGGAAATTTGGGCTTTAGTTGAGCCCCAAACATACACTCAATGCTTAGTTTATAGGGCAAAACAACTGTTTAAATTCTTGCTTATGTGTTTGCATCATTAATAAAAAAATCATCCATTGAAACACACAAAATTGCAAATCTGAAACAAGTTTACACTGTCAAAATATAAGGTAACCAGAGCAGTTTAGCGCATTGACCTAATAGAATAACACATAAACTCTAAACAACGATGCATAGACAAAACATATTCGCACATATATCAGACATATTAGTGCATAGCCTTTACATTTTAGCGTATAGACTAGATAGATTGACACATAGAAAGAACATAATAATGCATCCAGGCAACATAATAGCGCATACTGGTCAAAATTTAGTGCATAGAAAACAAAGAGTTTCTAGTTTGCAACAAAGTCAAAATCGCTAGAGATATTTAAAACCAGACTAGTTAGCGTATTTAGTGAATTTAGTAACGCATTTGAGGGACAACATAGCACATACAAAGTACATAACAGTGCATGGGTTGAACAATTCAACGCATTCACATTGTATTCTAGCGCAGAGACACATTTATACCTTAGACAGAGAGCAAAATACGACACGTGATAGAAAACAAATTTTAGATTTAGATACCCTTTTTAGAGTAGAATTCATATTCATCATCGCAAGATTAGTTCTAGACTAGAGAAAAGCTGGTTTAACAAGTGAAACCTTTTAACAAAGCTTAAATCAAACATCCCAAGTGCATAGTTATGATTCCCGATCTTTGATTTCTCAGCACAGTTTCATTTATCAGGATCTATCATCCTTTATTGCGAAACAAGGGCTTTTAAATCAAATTAACTTCATCTTATCAATAGGATCTTTCCTATTTGACTTGGTTAAATCACATCAAACTAGCACTCAAAACAAAAGATCTAAGCTTAAAATGTTAATCACATGTATGTTGGTTTTGACTAGATATCAAAGGAAAAGACTTAAACAACATAAGCAAAAGAAAAAAATTCCTTTTAGGTCACATAATCAAGATGATGATTAAGAATAAATATCAGATGAAACAATAAAATAAGCACAACAAGATCCCAAATTTGGAAAATTCATGGAAAAGATATTGGAATTTGATAAAGAGAAATTTTCTAATATTGGCAAACCTAGGTGTGAAATTGCCTCATGACTTTGATGTGACATTATTAAGACAAACTAAAACAACAACTGGAGCACAAAACAACACAAATCAAACCAATAACACTCAAACTCATGATGATAGAAACAAGGACACTAGAAATAGCAAAATCAAGAATAACATGGATAATCCCCTCTTAACTCTCACACAACAAATACAAACACTTCAACAACAAATCCAAGATATGCAAAGGGGAACCACCAAGAAATACTCATTGGAAGATATATGTCCATATCTATTTGACATAAATTTAAACATGATACCTTTTCCACCAAATTGTGAAATTTTTAAATATGATAAATATGATGGCAAAATTGATCCTCAAGATCATGTGAGAAGTTTTTGTACAATGAGTATGGAATTTGCACATAATGAGACATATCTAATGAGGTTATTTCCAAGGAGCTTAGGTGGAAAAGCTATGAAGTGGTTTTCAAAACTTCCACCCGGTATCCGCTCATTTGAAGAGTTGGTGGATAAATTTATTTCTCAGTATTCATACAACATTCAACATAAAAAAAAAATGCTCTATTTATGTAATACAAAACAAAAAAATGGAGAATCATTCATGGCATTTTTGCAAAGATGGAGACAGTTGTTTGCTAGATATTCTCGCATTGTACCTGATAATGAAAAGATGGACATTTTCATTGATAATCTGAAAAGCGAAATGAATTATAGACTCAAATTACATCGTCCACCAAGTTTTGAAAAAATGATTGAAAATGGAATCAAGATTGAAGATGTAGCTGGTTAAAAGAGGAGTATTAAAACTTTCTAAAGAAGGAAATTCTTCTACCAACAACTACAATAACAACAACGATAAACCAAAGTTTTGGACAAGAAATAAAAACATCGTCAATGATGGAGTGGTTGATGCTAATAACTTGAAACCAAAGAAACCCATATTCAATCTATCAAGCCATACAAGAGTGGTTAATCAAGACAACAATACACCTAAACCATCTTCCACCAATTTTTGCAGAAAGTTTACCTATTGGGGAACCACTTAAATCGGCTTTGAAAACACTTCTTGCAAATAAATTGATTACATTACCAAAGGCAAGAGATTTTGAGCCCAAAGTTAAACTAGCATGGTGGAACGACAACCATTATTGTAATTACCATCGAAGCAAAGGACATACAACAAATGATTGCCAAAGGTTGAAGCATGTTATCCAAGATTTGATAGATAATGAAGTGATAACTGTGGATGGACATAAAACAAATGAATCACATACTGCTTTTAAAACTCTACTCTTAAATTATGAGAAGAGTAAAACATCAACGTCAAAGGATAACAAAGGAAAAGAAAAAGTCAATTATTATGACAATGTGGTCAATGTTATTGTGGTAAAAGAGAAACAACCATCTGAACCTATAAATGCAATCAAAAGAAGTAAAGATAAGGTAACTTTGCTAGACCCCACAACTAGTGCGTCATCCACCTCTAAACAATACAACATAGTGGATCAATTACAAAAGATGTTTGCACAAATACCCATATTAGAGCTTTTAAAGCTTTCATCAACGCATAAAGAAATTTTAGAAAAAGCTCTAGTGGATACTACCATCCCCAATGATTTGGGTGTGGATCAATTCCAAGCCATGGTGGGACATTTAATAGATTTCATTATTTATCATTTACAGAAGATGATGACATGTCCTTACAATATCCACATAATGCTCCTCTTCATATCGAGTTCCTAATTCATAAATCACGAGTCAAACGTGTCCTAACAGATGGAGGAGTTGGTTTAAACATTTGCTCATTAAGTCTTGTCAGTGCTTTAGGCTTTTCTAAAAATGCAAATGATCCTCGAAAAAAGATCACAATAAAAGCATATGATACATACTCTTGGGCAGACCATGGATCCATGATATGCAAGTTGTTCCATCAATTTACCACCAATGTTTGAAATTCCCCTATAATGGACAAGAAATTACAATTCCAGTAGACTCAAATCCATTCCGATATTGAGGTAATCTAAAACCAGTTCAAGATATCATTGTTCCGCATAACCGGGAGGCATCTTCTTATATTTCATCATCTAAGAAGAGTTCATTCACATCCATTTTGGCAAGTTTTGAAAAGAAACTACAACTAAAGGATAAAGGAATAGGAAAATATTCCCTACCAGATTTGCCACCTTCTCCTAGATCATATGGAAAACCATCAACTTCAAAACATCAACCAGTGTTGAAACCACTTAAAATATTTGATGGATCATTTCTCAAGGTAGGGACTCTATATGAAGAAACTGAAGATAAAGATATCCTCCAGTGGTTATACAAAGATGAAGAGGAATCTCAACAAGAAGTGAACAATATCAACATATTATTAGAACAATATGGAAAATGATTTCATATCTTGCAAAAAATGGGATATGGCGGCAGTGGCCCTGTAGGCAAAAGAAAATAAGGTATTCTAGAACCTATACAACTTTCGTCCCAACATGCCAAGGATAAGACAGGGCTAGGTTTTAGACATAACCAACTGGAACTACAACAACAACAACAACAAGTAGCCCACAAACAACAAGAGGAAGAAACAACTCACAAACGACAAGAAGAAGTAACCTACAAGAAACAAGAAGAGGAAAATGATCGAAGACAAGAAGAACTTGCCATTAAAAGAGAAGAAGTTACTCATAACCTCTATGAATAAATTTTCAAATTGCAAGCTTCTAGTGAAACATACTCAAATGAGTGGGAATGGGACTCGTATCATTTTGAAAAGGATCCTGTTACACAATAGATGTCAATATCGATGTAGTTCACTCGTATGCAGGATAGACGTCGAAGTATAGACCAGTTGAATTAGAATCACAATCTATCGATTCTAACTATATCAAGGATACTGAGCTACTAATTGAGATAGGTCATTCTAAGGAGAGTAACATTTTAGACTTGGAAATAGCCATTGAAAACTTTGATAGTTCTATCATGACCCTTAATGCATTTGAGACTAACCAATCAGACGACCCTTTTACCTTTGGTTCATCTACAACTTATTGATTGGGAAAACAATGGACCCATTTAGATAGATACTTTCCCTAATGACTATGCCATTGCCCTATATCTCAATGTTGTAGAACCCAAAACACCTTCCACCAGTGAATTCGATAACCCATCTTCTAGTTGAGGGGGTGCCAAACTTCTTAGTCACAAAAATAAAATAAATAAATCAAATATCAGATCTACTATTGAAAACCATTTAATGGCAACATTAGATCAAGGAAAAGTAAAAAGAAAGGACATATCCGATGTTGAAAACCTCCTTGAGGCGCTAGAGGATGGGAGATTTGACACTCTTCTCAAATATTATTAGGAGAGGTCTTCTATATTGATCAAGCCAATAGAAACAGTTAATATTGGTACATCGGACAATCCAAAGATCTTACATCCATCAACGTCATTATCAGAACAAGAGAAGCAGGACTACATAGAATGTTTCAAAAGAGACAAATAAACTTTGCTTGGTCATATACAGATATGCCAAGGTTAGATCCTGATATAATAATGCATCATTTGAATGTCTCTTTGGGAACTAAACCAATGAAACAAAAACTAAGAAAAATGCATCCTCACATAGCTCTCCTTGTAAAAGAAGAATTGAAGAAATTGTTAGATGTGGGGTTCATAAGACCAGTTGCTTATCCATAATGGGCGTCAAACATTGTACCTATTTACAAGATAGACAAGAGCATCATGGTTTATATAGATTTAAAAGATCTCAACAAAGTGTGTCTAAAGGATGACTTTCCTTTACCAAATTGATGGGTTGGGGTTTGGGATAGACTAGCCTAGTCTATGCTCCTGGATCCTTCCCTGGGATCACCTGGTGTTCTCCTCACACCCTAGGGTCTCTAGGAATTCCTTTGCTTGAGGAATCCCTTGACCTTGCCCAATCCACCCACTAATGAGTTGCTATGCTGCTCCTAAGGTCTCACCTACTCATGAGACTCAAAACCCCTTACTATGGCTAATAAGGGCTAAGGTTTGTTTCACACTTTACAAGGTCTTAGAAAGGTTGTATCAGGTCTTAAAACATGTTTTAAATCCCTCCACGTGCTCCCAAGAAGTTTCTACCTTCATCCTTTCTACCGATTTCACTATTTTGTGTTTTTGCTTACAAAACAGGGCTACAAGGATTAGGACCAATTAGGCCTCCTAACTGGTCTTCTGGGGCTCCCTCTCACAAATGATGCAAAACCAACCCTAAATCCCAAAATGGACTACCATTCAATTGGCAATGGCTCAAGGATTTTCTAGGTTTTGGGCCTCCAAGCTGCCGTACAGTGCCTAGGGCGAATTTTGGGGTTTTTAAGGGTTTTGTGGTCTGCCTGGGTCACAGTGAAGGTTTTGTGTGTTAGCCACCTTGTTTGGATTTTTGGAGGCTCCTCTTTCACACTAATTATTCTTCTAACACTCCTCTACACCTCCTCCAAAGGATGTACTCTCCTTTGTCCAACCTTGCTCTCCAAGACCTCTGCAATCTAACCTCTCCTAACCGGGCACTGTCCAGTCTCACCTAGGAGTAGGTCTTTGCTTGGCCGTCCTGCATTTTTAATGGCCTTCCTACATTTATAGTATGGTACAAGGTTTTCAATCTCATTCCCCATGGTTTCATGGTGGTTCCACAATGGGGAATGGAGTTAAGACTTCATTTACACAATCCTGTCCAAAACTAGATAGTAAGAAGACAGTTTACAAACTATTTACAAACACACTCACTCTGCAAGTAAAAACCTAAACTAATTGCTTGAAATGAAAGTATTTACACCATGACAAACATTCCACATAGATTTGGATGTTTCTCAATCCATTAACTTGCTTGTTTTCTTCATTCAAACTGACTGGTAACAGCTTTACAGTCTCAGTCTGATCTCTTTGCTAGGGTCGTACAATGTCTGACATCCCACCCATGAATTTAGGGTTTTTAAGTACTTATACTACCTTTGCCTCGATCTATGTGCCCAAAATAGGGTTTTTCCACGCTAACCTAAAGAACTTGACATCATGGTGGAAAAGTTGCTTGACAACTTTTAAAAGTTGTCATGCAACTTTTGCAACTTTTGAGCAACTTTCCCAATGTTGCTTTTTATGACTCCTAGACCCACATTGGGCCACCCTAAGGACACCACCATGTTATAAAGGACCCCTAAACACTTCAAGGACACACATACCCTCCATTTTCAAGAAAATCACAATCTTGACTCATGACCCCTAAGATCTCCACTAGGACCCTAACTAGGACCTAGTCTAGCACACATGAGCTCATGGCTCTTATTCATGTACAATGGCTTCATAAGAAGCATAACACCAACAAAAAAAGAAAGAGAAAGAGTTTGGAAGGATTCTCCTACACCACAAACATAAACATCATTGTAGATATAACAACTGAACACGCCATGTTTTCTCTAATGGATGGTTTTTTGGGATATAATAAAATCAAAATAGCACCTGAAGATCAGGAGAAGACAACTTTCACATGTCCTTGGGGTAATTTTTGTTGGAACGTCATGCCTTTCGGATTGGAGAATGAAGGTGGTACATATTAGAGAGCAATGACAACCATTTTCCATGACATGATGCATAAATTCATGGAAGATTATGTAGATGACTTATTAGCACAATCATTTACTAGAGAAGCACATCTTGAAATCTTGGATAAGATCTTTCAACGACTAGAACAATATAAGTTATGACTAAATCCAAAGAAATGCACTTTTGGAGTCACATTTGGTATACTTATGGGGTACATTGTTTAAGCTTGAGGCATAGAAGTGGATTCTGCTAAGGTAAAAGCAATCATGGAAATGGAATCACCCAAGAACATCAATCAACTACACTCTCTACAAGGAAGGATATAGTCCATTAGAAGGTTCATTGCATGATTAGTAGATAGTTGTCATCCTTTTACCCATTTGCTACACAAGAATGTTCCATTCAAATGGGATGACAAGTGCAAAGAATCCTTTGACAAAATAAAAGAATACCTGATGAATCCACCTGTGTTGATCTCACCAATTGAAGGCAAGCCATTGTTGTTCTATATATTAGCCACAGAGGTATCATTGGGAGCTCTTATAGCATAACAAGACCATGAAGGAAAAGAGCAAGCTATATATTATATCAGCAGAACCTTAGTTGGATACGAGCTCAACTAAACCTCTATTGAAAAATAATGTTTAGCTGTCATATTCCCATTTCAAAAAGTGCGACACTATATGCTGACACATGCAGTCAAGCTGATAGGCAAAATAGATCCATTGAATAATCTCCTCAGCAAAGCAATGCTAATAGATAGACCAGCAAAATGGGTTATGATCTTGAGTGAACTTGATATTGAGTATATTGATAGAAAAGCTATGAAAGGTCAAGCGATTGTAGATCAACTAGCTGAAGCACCGTTGCATGATGAAAATTCTTTGCACATAGAGTTTCCAGATGCAGATGTCCTCACAGTCACCAAGAAAACCTGGAAATTGTATTTTGATGGCTCTTATACACAACATGGACCATGAGTAGGCATATTATTCATAACACATCAAGTTCATACTATTCCAAAGTCATACAGATTGAGCTTTCCTTGCACCAACAATATGGCAGAATATGAGGCATTAGTCACAAGAATCAAAATGGCTATAGAATGGAACATCACAAAGCTACATATTTACGGTGATTCTCAACTGGTAATCAATCAAGTCAATGATGATTTTCAGACAAAAGATGATAAACCAGTGCCTTACAAAAGAATGGTTGATGACTTCAAAAAGTATTTTGTTGAAATCACTTTTATACAAATCCCAAGGACCGATAACAAAGCTGCAGATGCAATGGCAACAATTACTTCTTTCCTACAGACTCAAGAACATCAAGCTCGTTATGAATTCTTGGTGGAAGAACTGTTTTATCCTACTTATGAGTGTCCTAATACCCAAATCATTTGCCACCTAGTTGGACCCGATTCCTCTTGATATGAAAAAATCTATACCCACTTGAAAGATAATACCCTTCCTCCTAACCTATCAAGAAATCAAAAGCGAAACTTCATTTGATAATCTGCTCGTTACACCATTATTGTTGATACACTTTATCAACGAGGTCTGGATGGTACTCTCCTCAGGTGCCTCAAACATGAAGAAATTGAGAAGGCTTTGAAAGAAGTTCATGAAGGTATTTTTGTGGCACTCAGTCAAGTGGTCTTACTCTTGTGAAGAAACTCATGCGATTGGGTTATTATTGGCTGACTATGGAGAAAGACTCTTTTTCATTTTGCCAAGCGATGTAAACAATGTCAAATTCATGGCAGTCTCATGCATGCACCAGCTCAGGAGCTGCACACTCTATAAAATTCTTGGGCCTTTTGTCAGTGGGGTTTTGATCTTGTGGGAAAAATTCATCCTCCTTCTTCCAATGGCCACAAGTTCAACATCACATCTATAGAATACTTCACAAAGTGGATTGAAGTGGTTCCTCTAACTAATATCACAGGGAAACAAATTGCCTCTTTTATCCTCAATTACATTCTTTGTCACTACGACATTCCTATTTCCATTATCACTGATAGTGGGAAACCCTTCAAAAATCAGGATGTACAAGAGATTTGTGATAGATTCAAATCCAACATAGATTCTCCACACCATACCATCCTCAAGGAAATGGTCAAGCCGAAGCATCCAACAAAACTATCTTGAAAATCCTGAAGAAGATTGTCAATGATGTTGACCGAGATTGGCATGTTCAGTTAAATCCTGCTTTGTGGTTATACCATACCAGCATCCGCACATACACAGGAGATACACCATATTCCCTTGTCTATGGATCATAAGCAATCTTTCCCATAGAGGTTGAGATACCTGTTACCTAATTTTGCTTACAACTCAATTAGGTAGAACTGAAGCAACATGTACCTTAAAAATCGAAGGTACATTTTTTATTATGGTAATTGCTCATATAAGCAAGAGATGCTATCAAATAATGGATTCAATGCAAGTGTTTTCAAGAAAGAAGAGTTTACAAATTTGCATAAAATGTTGCTTTCTTTATTCATGAATATAAAAGTATAGTGTCCCACACAAGTCGTGGGAGTAACTGATTCAATGCATTATAAAAATAAACTATACATTTACTGAATAAAGCATATAAAGGGAGTAGGGATCCATCATTGCCTAGATGACGAATCTCCAAGGCTAAGTTGTCACTTGTCTCTGTGCTCCTTAAGCTTTGCTGCTCCAGAAGTGTCTACAAAAGATGAAAAAAAGTGGTGTTAGATCTCAGGATACCTATGTTGGCAACAACAATGAAGGAAAAATGAGAGAGGGGTGGGGGCATGAATCAGTTTTCACTGTATTACACAATCTAAGCATAATCTCAGATGTAATCAACCATAACAAGAATAAAGATGAATACAATAATAGCAACACACATAACACCAAGATTTTGACGTGGAAAACCCAGTTAAGGGAAAAAACACGGTGGGAATCTACCCATAATAAGATGATACTCTGCAATAGTATGTATAAATATTACAGTAGGGAATGCACATGCATTCATGAACATTGCCTAGAGCTCATTACTCAAAATATGATAACCCAGAAGGCTCCAAGCCTCAGGAAAGGTTCACTACCTTACAATAATATTTGGACTACAATCCGGTTAAGATGGACTGAAAGAATAACACCTCCTAAAGCTTGATAATAGTTCGGGTTAAGCTCATATGTTTGCTCTACAACAATATTTGCTCTATACACCACACCGAAGGATAAATTCACTTATGCGCACATATACCACTCTATGATAATGTAGACACAACCATCATACTTGAATTACATGAATCTAACACATATTTATACAATTCATCAACCTCGACTACAAGGCCGACCCAAAACCCATAATCCTTAATTACAAAATTACATCACACAATACATAAATAAACAACCAGACCAATACAATGCCATAGATGACATAGCATAGATCCAAATCAAATCCTTGAACATGCAACATCACCAGAAATCTCACCAAGATTAACTGCAACACGCTACGCCACCGAAAATATTGCATAACATGAAGAATATCTCCTGACCCAAAAGATCTTCAATAATGTGCACAATGATCAATGTGAACCACCAAAATAAATATGACACAATCATGAAGCACCAACAATCACGTTAGAACCATCCGCAATAGCTGCACCAACACCACTTATTCAAATCTTCATTGATTAACACACTAACACTCAAGAACACTTAACAACAATAATTCGGACTAGAAAGATCACTTGTGGAGCACCAAATCATGAACCATATGAAATGAAGATACACATGAACATCCAAAACACTCTCCCAAATCTGCAACTTAAGATATGATCATATCGGAGCACAACGGATCAAACACCAAAACACTGCATCACTGAACACTGATAACTAATCTTCATACTAGAATCCATAGCTCAATCAAATCACCATATGGAATCAATAAAATGAAGTATCTCTAGTTGATTCATCATCCCAAATAGATAAACCAACCGAATCAATTCACTGCAATCAATGGATCACCAAACAACTCTCTGCAATGTCAAAACACAAGAATATGTTGACATCAATGACAACAACATACCCTAGTAGCAACAATATTCAACAATCTCCCCCTTTAGCATTGATGGCAGCATATGAATGTGAAAAAAAATCAATAAAAAGGAATAAATCAACACCGACAATTACCAACAAATTTCCCCTAAGTTCATGCACACAAAGCTTCAAAGATAAGGCAGTTTTTCACATGCTTCTCTCCCCCTTTGACAACATTGCCAAAGACATAATACAAATCATGCTTCTCTCCCTAAACCAAATAATATCTCCTTCTAAGAGGAAAAATCTCTCCCCCTTAGGATAAACTCACAATTGAACATCTGAACCACAAACTAACTATTTTGACTGAGTAGCAGCACCAACTCATCAACCTGGATAAGAGGAATAAGGTTCGGAAATTCACCAGATTGATGCATCTCAATGCATCTAGTTCTCATCAAAAGGGGCAGAGACCACTGACTTGTCTCTCAAATAGACAAATGCATATGCAGGCAAAGGCTTAGTAAAAACATCTACAATCTGATCCTTTGTAGATACATACTCCAATTTGACTTCTTCATCACTGACTTTCTCCCTCAAGAAATGATACTTAATTGATATATGCTTTGTTTTAGAATGCAGTACCGAATTCTTGGAAATATTGATAGCACTTGAATTATCATAATATATGACAATAGGCTCATCATACTCAACTCTAATATCCTTCAACATTTGCTTCATCCAAACTACCTAAGTATAGTTGCTAGCAGCAGTAATGTATTCAACTTCAGTAGTAGATAGAGATAAAGCATCTTGTTTCTTACTGGACCATGAAACCAATTTCTTTCCTAAAAATAAAGCTCCACCGGTAGTGCTCTTTTGGTCATCAACATCACCTACCCAATCATCATTAGTATAAGAATATAACATGAAATCAACATTCTTTGGATACCATAAACCATAGTCAATTGTCTCCTTCAAGTATCTGAAAATCCTCTTCACAGTAATAACATGAGTCTCTTTAGGATCAACTTGAAATCTAGCCCAAAGACAAACAACATGCATAATATCTGGTCTACTTTGAGTCAAGTACAACAATCCACCAATCATAGATCTATACAATGTCTGATTAACTTTATGAGATCCATCATGCTTAGACAACTTGCATCTAGTCACCATAGGAGTTCCAACAGGTTTAGAATCAACTAACCCAAAAAATTTCAACAATTACTTCACATACTTAGATTCAGAAATGAAAATGCCTTTGTCAATATGTGTAATCTGCAACCCTAAGAAGAATTTCATCTCACCTATCATAGACATATCAAATTCCTTTTACATATCATTATCAAAATTCATACTCAAGTCATCATCTCCTCCAAAAATAACGTCATCAAAAAACACTTCAACAATCAAAATGTTGTCATTATGAACCTTAAGTATAGATTACTATTAGCAATACCTTTACAAAATCTCAACTTCATCAAATACCTGTCCAATCTAGCATACCAAGCTCTAGGGGTTTGCTTCAGTCCATATAGTGCTTTATTCAATTTGCATACCATGTCCCCTTCATCTGATAAAGAAAATCCATCTGGTTGCTCAATGTAGACTTCCTCTTCAAGATCACCATTCAAAAAGGCTGACTTGACATCCATCTGATACACCTTGAAATTCTTGTGAGCAACATATGCAAGTAGCAATCTAATAGCTTCAATTCTAGCTACCGGAGCAAAAGTCTCCTCATAATCAATTCCTTTCATCTGAGAACATCCCTTACATACCAATCTTACTTTGTTTCTAACCACTTCACCAACTTCATTCAGTTTATTTCAGAACACCCATTTAGTACCAATCACATTCTTGTCTTTAGGTCTCGGAACAAGCTCTCAAGTGTTATTCTTCTCAATCTGATTCAATTCTTCTTCCATAGCTTTTATCCAATTCTCATCTTTACATGATTTTGCAACACCTTTAGGTTAAATCAAAAATCAAACATATCTCTTCAACAACAATCATTGTCCTAGTCATCACACCTTTATTTTTATCACCAATAATCTGATTTTCTGAATGATTCAGTCTTACATACCTCAGAGTCTTCTAATTGTTCTGATTGTTAGGCTCTTGGACTTCTTCACCAACAACAACAATATCTGGATTAACTATTTCTACTGGAGCATTCTGCTGTAAGATCTCAGTCTACACAGGCTTTGAAATAACATCTTGATCATCAGTTTCATATTCGCTTGCTCTGATATGCTTTCCATGATATTCATCAACCTTCAAATTTGCACTCTCTACTATCTTCTTTAGTCTCTTGTTGTAACACCGGTAGGCCTTTCTCTTAGTAGAATAACCCAAAAAGATTCCTTCATCACATCTTGCATCAACTTTCCTATATCCTCATCTCTCTTGATATAACATTTGCTTCAAATAATTTTGAAATATCTAACTGTAGGAACATGACCAAACCATAACTCATAAGGAGTCTTACCAAAATCAACTTTTATATGCACCCGGCTGAATGTGTAAACAATATTGCTAACAACTTCTCTCCAAAATGTTAATGCAACATTTCCTTCAATCAACATAGTCCTTGTAGCATCCAAAATCATTATGTTCTTCATTTGAACAACTTTGTTTTGTTGAGGGGTTCTAGGAGCATACAACTGTCTTCTAATTCCATTCCTCTCACAAAATGAATCAAACTCACCAGTTGTAAACTCTCCTCCTCTGTCAGATCTCAGACACTTTAGCTTCAATCCTGTCTCAATCTCTACCTTGGCTTTGAATATCTTGAATTTCTCCAATGCTTATGATTTCTCCCTTAGAAAGGTAACCCACATCATCCTTGAGTATTCATCAATCAACAACATGAAACATCTGTCACCCTGCACACTTCTCACTCTTGTAGGACCACACAAATCAGTATGCACAAGATCTAACAAGCCATTAAATGAATACAACATACTCTTGAATGTAGTTCTTTTTAGCTTTTCCAACCGACATTCCTTACATACTCGATTAGATGGCTTCACAATATTAGGAAAATATCTAAGAACTTGAGTAGAGCTCATCCTTATCATGCAGTCAAAGTTAACATGACACATCCTTCTATGCCACAACCAACTTTCATCAATTTGAGCAATTAAACAACTTTTCTCAGTAGCATTCAAGTGAAAGCTATTACCTTTAGTCTTAGTCCCTGATGGAATCTCTATATCAGAGGCATTAAGAATCTTGCATTTACCATTCTTGAATTGCAAATCATATCCCTTGTCAACCATCTGTCCAACACAAAAGATTATGCTTCAAACCTTCAACATACAAGACATCATCTTATTATGCTTACCATCAAATTAAATTGAACCTCTACCACGAATCACACAAGCTTTATCATCTCCAAATATCACTATACTACTATCATACTTTTCCATATTTACAAATTTGCTTTTATCACCCGTCATAGGATGTGAACAACCATTGTTAATTACCCATGCATCTTTTTCTTCAATCTTAATAGCCAAAGCTTTCTCCTCAACAATGCAACTTGCAGGATACACTAGTACCGGATCATCTTCCTTGATAGGAATAAATACAAACTCATCTTCTGAATTCCATTCTCAGATTCTTCATCAATCACTCCTTCATCAACAACATAATTACATCTCTTATGATATCTGAAGTTTTGGTTAGGCTTATAGGGCTTATCATACTTATCATGCTTCTCATGTCTATCATTCTTGTAAGATCTATCATGCCTTTCAAATTTGTCATGCTTATCATACCTAGACATTCTTTCAGGATACCTAGAAGCAAAATGTCCTATCTTATTGCAAGAGAAACATTTCAAAGGTAACTTTCCATCATACTTATCAGCTCCCTTAGGCAATCTTCTAGCAATAAGTGCTTCAAGATCATCCAACTCCCTTTCATATTCTTCTATCTCTCTCATCTCTCTCCCATATCTTGAAACCCTACATGAACTCTCTCCCGGATCATACTTCTGCTTTCCGGATACAAAGACTTTAAATGCAGTCTTAGATTTTCCATGTGATTCTCCAAACTCGCTCAATTCAAAGGTACCAAGTTTACCAACCAACATGTCCCTTGTCACAGTAGTCACACTTCGGATCTCATCAATAGCAGCTAATTTAGGTTTGTAAGCAGGAGGAAAAGATCTCAACACCTTAGCAACAATCTCATCTTCTACAAGAGTTCCACTTGCACATCTGATACCTAAGACAAGTTCATTCACCTTAGCCATAAAGGTAGATATGTTTTCATCTTCTTCCATCTTTAGTGTCTCATACTTTCCTCTCAGATTTTGTAACTTAGCAACTTTGACATGTTTATCTCCTTCATACAAGGTTTCTAACTTCTCCTAGATCTCATGTGCAGTCCGCAAACCCATCACATTTGTCATCTCTAAATCAGTCAAGGCACTCAATAATGCTTCATTATCTCTTATGTTATGTTCAACATCCTTGATCTCAACAACAGTAATCGATCCATTCAGAGGAACATTATAGGTATTCTTTGTAATCTTCCAATAATCATCTCCAAGACACTTCGAATGAACTTCCATCCAGTCCTTCCATACAATGTAGTTATTTCCATCAAATCTCGGACTCTCCTTCTTGAACACATAAGTTGCCATACCGGGTCTCCTTAAGCGGTCAATCTTCTTTCGGAGGATCTAGCTCTGATACCAATTGTTGGCAACAACAATGAAGGAAACTTGAGAGGGGGGGGGTGTGAATCAGTTTTCACTAGATTACAAAATTTAAGCACAATCTCATATCTAATCAACCACAACAAGAATAAAGATGAATACAATAACAACAACACACATAACACCAAGATTTTGACGTGGAAAACCCGGTTAAGGGAAAAACCACGGTGGGGACCTACCCACAATAAGATGATACTTTGTAGTAGTATGTGTAAATATTACAATGGGGAATGCACATGCATTCAGGCACATTGCCTAGAGCTCATTGCTCAAAATATGATAAATCGAAAGGCTCCAACCCTCATGGAAGGTTCACTACATTACAATAATATTTAGACTACAATCCGGTTAAGATGAACTGAAAGAATAGCATCTCCTAATGCTTGATAACAATTCCGGTTAAGCTCACCTACCTACTTTGCAACAATCTCTGATCTATACACCACACCAAAGGATAAATTTTCTTATGTGTACATATACCACTCGTTGATAATGAAGACACAACCATCATACCCGAATTACATGAATCTAACACCTATTTATACAATTCATCAACCTTGACTACAAGGTCGACTCAAAACCCTCAACCCTTAATTACAAAATTACATCACACGATACATAAATAAACCACCAGACCAATACAATTATATAGATGACATAGCATAGACCCAAATCAAATCCTCAAACATGCAACACCACCAAAAATATCTCCAAGATCAACTGTAACACTCTATGCCATCGAAAATACCACATAACACAAAGAATATCTCTGGACCCAAAAGATCTTCAATAGCATGCACAATGATCAATGCGGACCACCAAAACAAATACAACACAATCAAGAAGCACTAACAAGCACATTATAACCATTCGTAATAGTTGCACCAACACCGCTTATTCAAATCTTCATCGATCAACACGCTAACATTCAAGAACACTTAATAGCAACAATTTAGACTAGAAAGATCACTTGCGGAGAACCAAATCACGAACCATCTGAAATGAAGATACACATGAATATCCAAAACACTCTCCCAAATCCATAACTTAAGATATGATCATACCAAAGTACAATAGATCAAACACCAGGACATTGCATCACTGAACACTAATAACTAATCTTCATACCGGAATCCATAACTCGATCAAATCACCATATGGAATCAATAAAGAATGAAGTATCTCTAGTTGATTCAACATCCTGAACAGATAAACCAACTAGATCAATTCATTGCAATCACCGGATAACCAAACAACTCTCTGCAATGTCAAAACACAGGAATATGTTGACATCAATGACAACAACATATCCTAGCAACAACAACATCCAACAACCTAATCAACTCATATGTAACATCGACAAATGCATAGTTATTATCACAAGGCATCAAATTAGTTATGAGGAACAATACATGATCAAAGAAAAACAGAGAAACATCATCAATATCCGTTACAATCTGAACTTCATTATTTTATCTAACATGTTTGTTCACTGTGCAGGTACATGTATGATATTCTTTATTGGAATACTTTATATTTCATACTAAAATCAAATGTCACATGTGGAATAAAATGAGCTCCAACAAGGGTTGATCCCAACATGCTTGCAATTGTATCAATCAAGTATTCATCATTCATAACAGTAAATTGATTCTTACATTGTTGCAAACAATAAGTACTCACTCAATACAACTACAATGAATAAAAGTAGTGATCATGGACAAATAGAAGTTTTAAAGCCAAAATCATGAGTAACAAGATCAAGATATTTGATTGCCAAAGCATAAGATATACACCCTTCATGATTTGATAGAAGAATAGATACAAAAATGGTTATAGTCATGAGGAAGATCTCAGAAAGATTATCAAATCCAGTAAAGCAACAGTAAAGGACAGTCACAACGTAGGCCAAGGTTATCATGCCACAACTAAAAGGGTTAGAAAAGTACAGTGGTAGAGATAAGCAATGAATATTCACAAAGCAGTGAAGACCATAGTAAGAAGAAAGCAATGAAGACCATAGTAAGAAGAAGGTATTAGTCATGGCAACAAAGGTTTGTTGGAAATAAACTCCACTCACAATGCATACAACCTTCATATCACAAAGAAACAAAATCAAATGCCAACCATAGTGCAAAGAGAAGAAGACATTTTAAATGTATATTATATGAGCTCTGTGTCTATAGTTTTTGAGAAAAAATTACTGTATTGACATAGCAGTCAGGGAAGAAGGTCTCTGTAAACAAAGATATCAATCCCATAGTTTTAGTCTGAGAAGAAAATCACATCTAGAACAATGATGCAGATCCAAGAATAGGGGTTTAGTAATGAAGAAAAGATAATCCCCATACAAAGAATTAGACAACCCTCACTTAAGATGTGTGAATATCTTAACCTGGTATGAGAACTATTGAGGATGTAAGAGATATGATAGATCTTTATAGTTGCAAATATACACAAACTACAGTGATCAGATTGAAGTGGGATGTGATCAGTTATAGCAGATATTGCAACTATATAGGGAGCAACACAATGATTTCTAGAGGTTAAAGAAGTAGTATTTTGGTTTGTACAAATTCTTAGTGAGTGGGGCACTATCACAAAGGACCTAGAACATATCATATAACAAATATAATCATGATGTCTGAGTATAGGGCATAAAAGACACCCTTTTCACAAGTTTGAAGATCCCAAGATCACACAGGTATAAGTGCAGATCCATTCACGAAGATATCATAGAGCTTCAACAAAGGTACAAGTTTCAAGTTCATTATGAATCAAGGACAGGGTATACAGAGTAAAGATCACTTGAACATACATCATATGGAAGTCATCCCTTCATCAGTAGTGACAGGGGTATATTCACAAAGCAAGTCTATCATGTGCTTAAGTATATTTCAAGACATAGTCAAGAGCAACATGAATCATAGTGCAGACAAAGGATGCCATGATCATACAAGAGAAGTCTACAGGACTAAGATAGAAAAATGCAAGACAAATAACAATTATTCGTGTGATAAAGGCTTTGCAGCAATCAAAGTCATTGCAAGATATTAGGATAGCATTTTCAGTCCCAACATTGAGATCAAATCATACGAGACAAAGCTATAGATTCTCATTATGACCAAAGAAATACTGTAAAATAAGGCCAGTCATTGAAGGAATAGCTTGCAGTAATATACACCAGTGAAGGAAAAAGAGACAACCCAAAATAAAGGCGGCAACACAGTGAAATCTGAAGAGTCTGCAGATCAATACAAGAAATGATGCTATTCACAAATGCGAGACAAAAGATTAGGACTATCTCTTCTACAAATTCGCAATGATAGAACTTACCAAGCTTGGTTGCAATGAGCACAAGCTCTGCAAACCATTCCAGAAATTTGTCAAGAAAACCCTCATGGCGACGCTTCTCCAAAACAGTAACAGAGTCAAGTGGAAATGCATTGGTAGAGAATGAAATGAAAGCTTTTGTTTTAGGGTTATTTATTTACCCTAAAGATGCAGATAAAAATTTCACATTTTGTTTTAAATTTGAAGTAACTAATACATGTCGTGGCCAAGGGTTTAGCCTAATAAGTCATGTATGCCCCTTTTGTGATGCACTAGCGACTTTGTGTTTTTTTTGCCTTTTGACTCCTTTGGTCAAGTCTTTTCTTACATTTTGCATTGATTCAAAATTGTAAAGCATTTGGTTGATGATGTTGATATAAATCATTAAATCAATTTGCTATTTCAAATGCAAAAAATAGAGTGTTATGCTTTGTAGATGCATTTATGTATTTTGTTGAGCATTGATGCTTTTTGCAAGCATGTAGGGAGGTTTGGAGAGGTTATCAAACATGTGGAGAGCATATAAGGGTCTTACTCACTATGGTGGAGGATATGAGAGTATCTAGGAGGTTGTTTTGACCTTTTAAAAGACTTGGAGAGAATTCAGGCATCATTTTATTGTCCCTTAATGTTTGACATGGTCAAGCTTGACTTTTCCCCCTTTTGGAGCTCATTTCAAGGAAATCTAGTTGCTATATTTTAGGCTTTTTGGAGGCATCCGACCCAAAGAAGCTTCTAATCCCTTTTTTGGTGAAACTGTTTGGAAGTTGATGGATATAGTTGCTTTTGTAACTCATTTGTAAGGGAGTTCTTATTATGCATTTGTGTACTTAGTGACTTTTTAGTCCTTTGGCAGATAGTAGCATATTTTGTAACTCAGTTTGGGATATGAAATACATTGAGAACCTTGGATGCAATTGATGTGCCTACTTATTCTCTACATTATTGTGTATTCTTAAATGATTGATCAAGTTATCTATGAGAATATTGATTATTTCCTTTTAACTTTGTCTCATGTTTCTTGATACCTTTATGCAGAAAGTGTGTCAATGCAGGTTGCAACTTGTGTCTTGAAGTGCAAAATAATTTTAGTTGTGAAGATATCTTCCTACTAAATTTTTTTGAGTTCCAGGACCTTTTTGTGAAATATTCATGCAAAGACATACATTGATAGGTTATGCAGATTTAATTTTATATTTTTGCAGACAAGAGTTTGAAATTTTGAGTTTCATAGTCCTTGTTAGTTTGGCGCATCGCCCTTATTTTCAATTTCCAGTTTTTAGTTTATGTTTTTTCTCTCTCCCTTTTCCTCGATAGAGCAGTAGAGTTAGTTAGATTAAGGTGAGAACCAAGAGGAAGTCAGCCTTCTCTAAAGGTTCATTCTCACTATAGGTTACCCACAACTTGAGAATGTTTCCATGCATCACTAGATTGTTGAGTTTACTCAGTAGGGTACAAATATAGGTGATAACAATACCTTCCTTGCAAGTATCACTCAAAGGCCTCATTCTAGATGAAGAACAATGAGTATCCAGGATACATGAGTTTGAATTGTTGCAAGAGTGTCACCAGGATGCTTCCAACCATTTGAAAGCATATCAGCAGATAATGTCGAGGAGCTATAACCACAGGGTCAGGCCTAGGGTGTTTCAAGTTGGCGATCTAGTATTGAAGGAAAATACACACAATTAGCAGGATCGTGAGAAGAAAGGGAAATTTCAACCAAATTAGTTGGGTTTTTTGTCATTGTAGTGGCATATGGGTCGGGTGCTTACCAACTATCAACACCAGAAGGGGATTTTCTCAAGGAACCAATCAACAACCTGCATCTCAAAAAGTTTTATGTTTGAAAAAGCAAAAAAAAAAATACAAAAAAAAAATTAGGAAAAAAAAGAAAAAATATGCCAAAATTTTTGAAAAAGCAAAAAATACAAAAAAAATCGAATATGAGAAAAAATGCAATAAAAAAAAATAGTAAAAACCTGGAAACATGCACTATTTGTGAAATAGCTCTTTCATCTATTAGTGTATGCATCTTTCTACATTTCCACTACCATTGTACGTATCCATAATAAAGATTTCTTGTGCATACTTATGGCATCACATGTAAATTTATCACCATGATTGGGATCATTGTATATATCCATAATAAATATTTTTTTTCTGAACTGGGGGCAAAATCTTCAACCTAGTTGGGGTAATCAACATTGAGCTTAAACACAACAGATGAACAACAATGAGACAACACTCGAAAAATAAAGATCACAAAATTTCAACATTGAACATCAATTGAATACCAAAAAATAACAATCGAAATCAAAATCTAGTTCAATCGAACCTCAACTACAATCAATGGATGATATCTTCTGAATCATGGTTTAAATACTTTAACAAGAATATTTAATTGTTGGATCTTGATTTTGCGTTACCATGTTACCCAAGTGACTCAAGGATGTCTTGAACTAGAGGAACAAGTAAGGAGCATGATATTTTCTTTGTCTGTTGTCTGTGAGTAAATCATTAAAACTATGCAAATTTATCACAGGACATGATCAAAAAAACATCCTCGAAGACATTTCAAGATTTGCATAGGACAATGATTAAATCTTGTCTGTTTTTCCACAAGCAACACTCAGGTCATCTTGGTTCATTTATACCTTGATGCTTGTGTTAACTTGCAATATTAAAATCCATGTAAGTGGTACTTAGGTCATCATGGTTTAATCATACCATCGATGTTTGTACTAACTTACAATATTTTAAAGGCTTAATGATAATAATAAGCATGACAAATCGGTTAATAAGATGACAACATAGTACTTGCATGTGTAAGATAGCTTGCATTCATATTAAGTCTTACATTATTTTTTTAGACATATTCATTACATAGCTTTTCCAAGGTTTTGAGGTTTTAAAATGATGTTATCTCTATCATTAAGGGATTGAGTACATTTGGCATTAACAAAAAAGATCATCATTCCTATCATTGCATCCATTTTCATATCATTCCATTTAATTGCATTGCATTTAGTGGCATTTGCATCCATTTTCATTCATTATCATTTCATTTAGTGACACTTGCATTCATCATTCGTTCATTATTATTGAAATTAGTGGCATTTTCATAAACATTTTCATTCATTATCATTTCATTTAGTGACATTTGCATTCATCATTTGTTCATTATTATTGTATTTAGTGGCATTTGCATTCATTTTCATTCATATCATCTAGATCCATTTTCACATCATCCATATCAATTAGAAGCATTCACAAAGTAACACATGTACATAAGATCATTGCATTAGTGCATACATCACATAAAAATAAAAATCATTCATCATCATATAGGCATAATGCATCATTACATAAGCATAGGCATATAACATCATAAACATCATCATGATCCATACATTTCACTGCATAATCATAATCATGTGCAAAATTGAATCCATCTATCATGTATATAAGCATCATGTATACATCTAACACATATAGAGTAGATCATGTAAATAAATCATATAGACATCTAAAGCATATAGAATAAAGATCACATGCATATATCCATCATCATAAAAATCATATAACCATCACATCATAAAGAATATAGCTGACAACCATCAATAATCTCCGCTACATCTCATATAATAAAAAAATAGTCAATGTCAAGTGTACAATGATATCACATTAGTATGAGAGATACATAAAAAATGACAGGAATCATATAATATTCGAATGAATGTGTGTATACATCAAATTGATACAAAATATGTAACAAGTGTGGTACATGGAGCTATGTTGTGCTCCCCTAGATGCTATAGGCCTCACTGAGCCCATTGTTGATCCCTCAGATGGACCAACATTTGGGTCTCTACCTATCAGATACTTGTGGAGTGCCTCGGTAACACCCCTGCTCTCGATCTGTGACCAACTCCATCCTGCCCTAGTGCCTAAGACCTATGTGTAGTTGGGGGCACACTAATCAACATGAATAGTAGCAGAATATAAATTTTGGTAATACTCAACCTCCTTGGCTGAGTACCAGAGCTCTCTAAGAGTATCTGCAGTGATGGTACCCTCGACAACTCTCTCTAATATATCAGCCAAAGCCTCTGTGCGCTCGGATCTCTCAATGGTTGTATCTCTCTTTGTTGTCAGAGAGGCAATCTATCCTTATGCTTGAGCTAGCTATCCCTGTACCTATTGTACCAAATACTGCAGTGCATTGATCTGAGCCAATTGTTGATGGGTAGGCACCCTGATCTGTACCTGTCTCTGCCCTATCTGCGGCTATGCCGAAGCCTGACTGGATGTATCTTCTATGCCTGTGTCCTATGTAGGAGAAATCCCAAATCTCCTCCTCCACTGTATCTTGACCTCCCATCCCTTAGGCTCATCCTTCTATCCCCTTGGCCACCTAGAGAAGCTGGCACCACCTGCACCACCTCCACCCTCTCCACCATCCCCATCACCATCATCCTCATCATTATCATCGCCATCTCCCCCATCATCCCCATCTCTCCTCAGTCGGGATCCCCTCAGTTGTGGTCTATCCTCATCATCATCAAAAGTAGGCATTGACTCATCTGGGCATTGCATGCACCACAAAGTACTGCGAGTACTTTGCAGTCATCCCTTTGTCAATCACATCTCGGGCATAATCCCATGTCCATGTTGCTAAACCAAAATACTATGCACAAGCTGTCTCATATGATATGGTCGGTCCCCATTCTGCGACATCCTGCTGTCTGTGAGCATATAGAGCTGCTCCATGGGGTACCCCCTATACTCGACCATACTGTGTAAACACTCTCATGTGTATGAATCTCTCAATAATGAAGGGTGTCCACCCAATCAGATATCTAGAAAATACATAAGGCATCTCGATACCATCCTTTGGCCATGGCTCATAGTCTAAGTAAGGTTGCCATATAGATGTATCCAAATCATCAAGCACTCATCTCCAATACTCCAAATTTCCTAGCTTGAGTTGGACAACAACACCGACATATCCAAAGACATAGGGCCTCCTAGCTAGTCACTCCTTGTCTGCCAAAGGATGGGTAACAACTATATGCTCCCATGACCAGATCTGCAGCAATGTGACCCCGACTGATATACTAGTGGCTCCAAGATATATCACCAGATGAAGATAATAATATAAATGTACAAGCATACAAGAGCCCCACATACCGAGCACCCTCTATAATCATACTCTTAAGTACTAGACTCCAACCAACTGATAGTCCCTTCGATCTACGGTCGGGACACAAGAAGCCTCCAACAAACCTGACTAACATTGATGGCAATGACTAATACAAATACAACATATCCTACCACGGGATTTCATAGCCACATATCTCATCATCATCAAAAATCCTCCTCAGTGCCTTTGTACCTCCTTTCTCAGTTTGATCATACATCCCCAAATCTCCAACCACAGGGATCCTTAGAATCTGGTAGACGTCCTCTAGAGTCATTGTCATCTCACCGGTCACCAAATGGAAAGTGTTGGTGTCGCTATGCCACCTCTCTACTTTTGCAGTCAATAATCCCCTACCAATCCTATACTGGGGCATCTCAACTAAAGAGGACAATCCACATCTTGTAATGATATCTAAAACTGCCTACACTAGAGGGGGAATCAATCGCCAAGTCTTCAGTTATCGCTCCCAAGACTGCAATACTCTCAAATTCTCCTATAATCATAACATATCACAAGTCAACATTTGATCAATCGCTTTATTTATCATTCTAATTAGCTCAGGTGATATTTCAATCAAATCTCATTGAGTGCCTATCATTGATTCTCATTTATCATGAGGTCAATCATCATCTATTCTATCAAAAATCAACATGACAAAAGCTGCCATAATCGAAAAATCTCAAAAGCAATGAGAGCAATCAAATTGTAGTCCTCTGGTGTGCATGTGCTAATCTGCATCATCTTTGTGCTAAAATAGTGCATTTATTTGTTGAAATCATCAATGTGCTAATCTACACCATCAATGCGCTAAAACAGGGCATCTCTGCGCTCAATCATTCAATGCACTAAAAGACCAATTCTATGCAGGCTATGCACTAAAAAGGCCTATGCGCTACAAAACTTAACTGATGCACTAGAAAATCTAACCTATGTGCTAAAAAAGTATCCTAGACATCAATGCGCTAATTCACATTTTGTATGTGCAAGAACGAGAAAACCCGAGCTAAAAACCTAAAAAAATGTGCAAAAAATGTAAAAAATTTTTAAAAAGAGGATTTTTGGGGTACGTACCGGAGGTCCATACGCTGTTGGTCGCTGATATAGCTTGACTCACTCAAATCTGTGAGTATGATATGGGATCACATTTTTGCTCCAAGCTCTTTTCTTTAATCACAATGCACAAATGAAATAAAATGATCAATCTTTTTCACTTTTTACCTTATCAAGGGGTGAAAAGAAGGGTGTTAAGTGGGGATGCATTTTCCACTAGCACAATCTAATCAATTGGTAGCACCATTTCTTCATTTTATTGGGAGATGAATTGGTCTTAAAAATTATAAAAATTTAAAAATCTTCAAAAATTCCAAAAAAAAAGTCATTTTTTTTAAATTGTAAAAATTTAAAAAATCATCGAAAAATCCTAAAAATTAAAAAATTCTTCAGATTCATCTCCTGAGGGGGCATGCACACATCATCACCCAACAATTAGTATCTGGGACAAAATCAAAATTTTTATCAGCATCGTCAGTGTCTGGGACATCGAGCAAATTTTCTTTGAACCAACGTGTCGCAAACACATTGCTTCAAAGAGGGGCAAAATGCATACACTAAAATTTGGGTTGAAGAATTAATTAAATACAAATTATTTAATTAATAGTTTGTTAATTATTGTCCAAGGGGGTTGAGCTTAACTAGTTAAAACACTGGGTTCTCATTGTGGAGACCCAAGTTCATTTCCCAATAGGGACATCTGAAGTGGAATTCTAAGCTGTGACTCTTGGCCTTCCATAGGATGGGGAAGGTCTTGGGGTAAATCTAATCAAACATAATAATAATAATAATTCAAAGATATGTAATGGGGATGGGCCCCCCTACTATGTCCCCACTGGTTCATAGCTCCAGTCAAAAGCTATTCAGGCTTCGGCCAATTACCGATAAAAAATAAATTTTTTTTTTCTTAATTATTCTACCTATAAATAAATTGAATAATTTATTTATAGGGTTCACTTTTCTAAGATTTCTTCCTATCATAAATCATTTTCTTCATTTCTTAATTAAATGAAATTTTTTAATTAATTTGTTCTATTTAATTATACTTCTCATTTGACTTGAATTTTTAATTCAAATTAACTCACATGTTTCCTCTCATTTAATTTGAATTTTTAAGTCAAATTAAGTAACATGATTCTTAATCTTAACCACCTTCTGACCTCTCTTCAACTCAACATCTAACTATGGGTTGAACTAACACAATCTCCTCTAACCAATTCTATCCTAAATTCCTATGGTATCTCTACTCTCATGAGGACACTTGGCTTTCTTGCCACATGTCCTCTTCCTCTATGCCACTTTCCCTCTTGTAGGACATGTGTGGCTTTCTTAGAGATACCTCTATTCCACTTGTCCTCCCAAGGATGACAAGTGTCATATCTCCTTGATTCTCTTCTAACTTCATCTCCTACGATTCATCTCTCCAGAACAAATCCAGACCGTTGAATCCTGCCACCTCATCCCACATCTTGGAAAGAATATAAATTTCATCAATTTGCATTCATGGTAGCTCTCCTACATTTTTATCCTACATCACTTATTTTGCATTCTTAATCTGAGATCTTGCATCCTTAGAATAGTAATTTAGCATTTAGCATATTTTTTTATGATAATATCATAGTAATCATCTAGATCCTAGAATTATATAGCTACTCATTCTTCAAGTAGTCATCTTGTAGATCATGTAGTTGCTGAGAGCCAATCCATAGATCCACAAGGTCCTTGAAGATAGAGGACAATGAGACGACATCAAGGAGTGTTTTATTAATTTTGTTTATTATTTGCTTCCTTGATACATTGTTTCTTTGAATGTGTGTCTAATGCTTTTATGATTTGATTCACATATTTTTACACACACTGGGTTCTCCAAGTGTGGTTACAAAAGTAGGTTCTCTAGGTATGGTAATAAAAGGTATAATTATTTCTATGATTTTAACCTTCTCATCCTCTTCATTATCAGCTTCTTTTATGGGTTATTCTTCTTCGTATGATAATTCAACTTGTGCACCTTTTCTCTTTCTTGTAGTGGTATTGTTGGTCTTGGATTCCTCTCATTTTTCTTTTATTATATGTAAACACTAGGTCTTCCATTTAAAGATAGAAGGCTAAGTAGGATCATATTATATATTAAACTAAAAAATTATAGTTTCCAATGATGTTGTATTTGTATAAATTGTATATTGGATATTGCTACTGCTAGGACATGTTGTTGTCATTGATGTCAATATATTCCTGTGTTTTGGTGTTTCAGTGATTGCAGAGAGTTGATCTGGTTGGTTTATTTGTTTGATATGCTAAATCAACTAGAGATACTTGATTTAGTGTTGGTTTCATGATGCTGTGTGGTGATTTGATCAAGTTATGGATTCTGATATGAGGATTGGTTTTTCAGTGTTGCGGTGTTCTGGTATTTGATTTGTTGTGCTCCGTAATGATTATTTCTTGAGTTGCAGATTTGGGAGAGTGTTTGGGATGTCCATGTGTATCTCAATTCAGGTGGTTCATGATTTAGTGCTTTGCAAGTTATCTTTCTAGTCCCAGTTGCTGCTGTTGAAGTGTTCTTGAGTGTCAACATGTTGATCGATGAAGATTTGATTAAGAGGTGTCGGTGCAACTATTGCAGATGGTACTAATGTGCTTGTTGGTGTTTCCTAATCATGTCCTATTTTTTTGTTTGTCCGCATTGATCATTGTGCATGTTATTGAGGATCTTATGGGTCCGGTGATGTTCTTCATGTTATGTGACATTTTGGATGGTGTAGCATGTTGTGGATGATCTTAGCAAGGTTCCTGGTGGTGTTGCATGTTCAAGGATTTGATTTGGGTCCATGCCATGATGAAAATGACATTGTATTGGTCTGGTGGTTGATCTATATATCATGTGATGTAATTTTGTAATTAGGTCTTAAGGGTTGAGCCGACCTTGTAGTCAAGGTTGATGATTTGTATAAATAAGTGTTATATTCATGTAATTTATAGTTGGGTACTGTGTCTGCATTATCAGAGAGTGGTGTATGTGCGAACAAGTGAATTCATCTTTCGGTGTGAAGTGTTGAGTAGAGAGTGTTGCAAGGCAGACAAATGTGCTTAACCGCAACTGTCATCAGGCATTTGTAGATGCTATTCTTTCAGTTCATGTAAACTGGATTGTTGTCCAAATGTTATTGTAAGGTAGTGAACCTTCCCTGAGGGTTGTAGCCTTTCGGGTTATCATATTTTGAGTAGTGAGCTCTAGGCAATGTGTTTGAATGTATGTGCATTTCCCATTGTAATATTTACACATACTACTACAGAGTATCATCTTATTGTCATCAAAATCTTGGTGTTATGTATGTTGTTGTGTTTATCTTTGTTCTTGCTGTAGTTGATCAGATTAGAAGTTGTGCTTAAATTGTTTAATTCGGTGAAAACTGATTCACCCCCCCTCTCAGTTTTCCTATTGTTTCCAACAATTGGTATCAGAGCTAGATCCTCCGGAAGAAGCTTGATCGCTTGAGGAGATCCGAGATGGAAACCTATGTTTTCAAGAAAGAGAGTTTGAGATTTGATGGAAGCAATTACACTGTATGGAAGGACTAGATGGAGTGTCTTTTGAAGTATCTTGGAGATGACTATTGGAAGATTACAAAGAATACCTATAATGTTCCTCAGAATGGTCCAGTTACTGCAAATGAGATCAAGGATATTGAACATAACATAAGATCTAAAAAAGCATTGCTGAGTGCCCTGACCGATTCAGAGATGACTAATGTGATGGGATTGCAGACAACACATGAGATCTGGGAAAAGTTAGAGACTTTGTATGAAGGAGATAAACATGTCAAAGTTGCTAAATTGTAGAGTTTGAAAGGAAAGTATGAGATATTGAAGATGGGAAAAGATGAGAACATATCATCCTTTATGGCTAAAGTGAATGAACTTGTTATGAACATTAGATGTGCTGGTGGAACTCTTGAAGAAGATGAGATTGTTGCTAAGGTACTGAGATCCTTGCCTCCTCTTTAAAAATCTAAAGTTACTTCTATTGATGAGATCTGGATTGTGACCACTGTGACAAGAGACATGCTAGTTGGTAAACTTGCTGCTTTTGAGTTGAGCGAATTTAGAGAATCACATGGTAAATCTGAGAGTGCATTTAAAGCCTCTATATCTGGGAAGCAGAAGTATGACCCGAGAGAAATTTCATCTAGGGTTTCCAGATATGAAAGAGAAATGAGGGAGATGGAAGAACAATAAAGAGAGTTGGATGAGCTTGAAGCACTTATTACTCGGAGATTGCCTAAGGGAGCCGGTAAGTATGATGGGAAGTTACCTTTGAAATGTTTCTCTTGTAATAAGATAGGACATTTTGCTTCTAGGTGTCTTGAAAGAATGTCTAAGTATGATAGGCATGATAAATTTGATAAGCATGATAGATATGAGAAGCATGATAAGTACGATAAGCCCTATAAGCCTAATTGGAAGTACAAATATCAAAAGAAGTGTTATTATGTTGCTGATGAAGGTGTGACTGATGAAGAGTCTGAGAATGGGAATTCAGAATATGAATTTGTATTTATTGCTATCAAGGAAGATAATCCGGTACCAGCGGATTCTACAAGCTACATTGTGGAGGAGAAAGCTTTGGTTGCTAAGATTTAAGAGAAAGATGAATGGGTAATTGACATCAATTGTTCACATCATATGACAAGTGATAAAAGTAAATTTGTGAATATGGAGAAGTATGATGGTGGTATAGTAAGATTTGGAGATGATAAAGCTTGTGTAATTCATGGTAGAGGTGCTCTTTCTCTTGATGGTAAGCATAATATTGATGATGTCTTATATGTTGAAGGTTTGAAGAATAATATTTTGAATGTTGGACATATGGTTGATAAGGGATATGATTTGAAATTCAAGAATGGTAAATGCAAGATTCTGAATGCCTCTGGTATAGAGATTGCATCAGGAACTAAGACTAAAGGTAATATCTTTCATTTGAATACTGGTGAGAAAAGTTGCTTGATTTCTTAGATAGATGAGAGTTGGCTATGGAGTAGGGATGTGTCATGCTAATTTTGACTGCATGATTAGGATAAGTTCTACTCAAGTTGCTAGAGATTTGCCTAAGATTGTGAAACATTCTAATTCGATATGTAAAGAATGCTAGTTGGGAAAGCAAACAAGAATTTCATTCAAGAGTAAGATGTATACATCTAATGTATTGTTAGATCTTGTGCATACTGATTTGTGTTGTCCTATAAGAGTGAGAAGCATGCAGGGTGACAAGTATTTCATGTTGTTGACTGATGACTATTCTAGAATGATTTGGGTTACCTTTCTAAGGGAGAAATCAAAAGCACTGGAGAAATTCAAGATATTCAAAGCTAAGATGGAGACAAAGACAGGATTGAATCCGAAATGCCCAAAATTTGACAGAGGAGGAGAATTCATATATGGCGAGTTTGATTCATTTTGTGAAAAGAATGGAATTAGAAGACAATTATTTGCTCCTAGAACCCCTCAACATAATGGAGTTGTTGAAAGGAAGAATATAATTATTTTGGACACTGCTAGGACTATGTTGATTGGAGGAGATGTTTTGAAGACCTTTTGGAGAGAATTTGTTAGCACTGCTGTATACACATTCAACCAGGTGCATATAAAAGGTGATTCCGATAAGACTCCTTATGAGCTATGATTTGGTCATGTTCCTACAGTTAGATATTTTAGAATTTTTGGAAGCAAATATATCAAAAGAGATGAGGATATAGGAAAGTTTGATGCAAGATGTGATGAAGGAATCTTCTTGGGTTATTCTACTAAGAGCAAGGCCTACTGGTGTTACAATAAGAGGTTGAGGAAGATAGTGGAAAGTGCAAATGTGAAGGTTGATGAATGTCATGAGAAGCAAATCAGAGCACGCAGATATGAGTTTGATGATCAGGATATTATTTTAAAGCAAGTGCATACTGAGACCCTAAAGCAAAATGATCCGGTAGAGACAATTAATCCAGATATTGCTATTGTCGGTGAAGAAGTTCAAGAACCTAAGAATCAGAATAATCAGAAGACTCTGAGGTATGTGAGATTAAATCATTCAGAAAATTAGATTATTGGTGATAAAAATATCGGTGTGATGATTAGGAGAAGGATTGCTACTGAAGAAATATGTTTGATTTCCAAGATTGAACTTGAAGATGTTGTTGAAGCTTGTAAAGACGAGAATTGAATAAAAGCTATGGAAGAAGAGTTGAATCGGATTGAGAAGAACAATACATGGCAACTTGTTCCAAGACCTAAAGACAGGAATGTGATTGGTACAAAATGGGTGTTCCAGAATAAATTGAATGAATCCGGTGGAGTAGTTAGAAACAAACCAAGATTGGTATGTAAGGGATATTCACAGATGGAAGGCATTGATTATGAGGAGACTTTTTCTCCAGTAGCTAGAATTGAAGCTGTTAGATTACTTTTTGCATATGCTGCTTATAAGAATTTCAAGGTATAACAGATGGATGTGAAGTCAGCCTTTTTGAATGGTGATTTGGAAGAGGAAGTCTACATTGAGCAATCAGATGGATTTTCATTATCAGATGAAGGAGACATGGTATGTAGATTGAAGAAAGAACTGTATGTAGATTGAAGAAAGAACTGTATGGACTCAAACAAGCCCCCTAGAGCTTGGTATGCTAGATTGGACATGTATTTGGTGAAGTTGGGATTCTGTAAAGGTACTGCTGATAGTAATTTATAATTTAAGGTTGATAATGATAACATTTTGATTGTTGATGACATTATTTTTGGAGGAGATGATGATTTGAGTAAGAAGTTTGTTGATGATATGCAAAAGGAGTTTGAGATGTCTATGATAGGTGAGATGAAATTCTTCTTAGGATTGCAAATTACACAGATTGATAAAGGCATTTTCATTTCTCAATCTAAGTATGTGAAGGAATTGTTGAAGAAGTTTGGGTTTAGCTGATTCCAAACATGTTGGAACTCCTATGGTGACTGGATGCAAGTTGTCTAAGCATGATGAATCTTCAAAAGTTAATTTGACCTTGTACAGATCTATGGTTGGTGGACTGCTATACTTGACTCATACTAGACTAGATATTATGCATGCTATTTGTCTTTGTGGAAGATTTCAAGTTGATCCTAAAGAAAGTCATGTTACTGCTGTGAAGAGGATTTTCAGATACTTGAAGGGGACATTTGTATATGGTTTGTGGTATCCGAAGAATGATGATTTCATGTTATGTGCTTATACTAATGTTGATTGGGCAAGTGATATTGATGACCGGAAGAGAACTATCGGTGGAGCATTCTTTTTGGGAAAGAAGTTGGTTTCTTGGGCAAGTAAGAAGCAAGATGCTATTTCTCTATCTACTACAGAAGCTAAATACATTGCTGCGGCTCGCAACTATACTCAGGTATTTTGGATGAAGTAGATTTTGAGGATATTAGAGTTGTTTATGATGAGCCTACTACTATATTGTGACAATTCAAGTGCTATTAATATTTACAAGAATCCAATACTACATTCTAAAACAAAGCATATATCAATTAAGTATCATTTGTTGAGGGAGAAAGTCAGTGAGGAAGAAGTCAAATTGGAGTATGTATCTACAAAGGATCAGATTGCAAATATATTTACTAAGCCTTTGCTTGCAGATAAATTTGTATATCTGAGAGATAAGTTAAGGGTTTCTGCCCCTCTTGATGAGAACTAGATGCATTGAGATGCATCAATCCGGTGGACTTCATAATCTTATCTTCTTATCCAGATTGATGAGTGGGTGTTGCTGCTCTGGGGGAGTAGTCAGTGAATGACTAAGATGTTCAGATTTATGATTTTATCCTAAGAGGGAGAGATTATCTGGTAAAAAGGGAGAGAATAATGATCTGTATGTATCTTTGGCATTGTTGTCAAAGGGGGAGAGAAGCATGTGAAAAACAACCTTATCTTGGAAGCTTTGTGTGCATGATCTCAAGGGGAGATTGCTGGTGTTGATTTATTTCTTTGCATTGATTGTTTTTTACATTCATATATTGCCATCAATTCCAAAGGGGGAGATTGTTGGATATTGCTGCTACTAGGACATGTTGTCATCATTGATGTCAACATATTCACGTGTTTTGGTGTTTCAGTGATTGCACAGAGTTGATCTGGTTGATTTATCTGTTTGATATGCTAAATCAGCTAGAGATACTTGATTCAGTGTTGGTTTGATGATGCTATGTGGTGATTTGATTGAGTTATGGATTTCAGTATGAGGATTGGTTTTTCAGCGTTGTAGTATTCTGGTATTTAATCTGTTGTGCTCCAAAATGATTATATCTTGAGTTATGGATTTGGGAGAGTGTTTGGGATATTCATGTGTATCTTCATTTTAGATGGTTTGTGATTTGGTTCTCCACAAGTTCTCTGTCTAGTCCCAGTTGCAGCTGTTGAAGTGTTCTTGAGTGTCAGCGTGTTGATCGATGAAGATTTGATTAAGTGGTGTTGGTGTAGCTATTGTAGATGGTTCTAATGTGCTTGTCGATGTTTCATAATCGTGTCCTATTTGTTTTTCTGGTCCACATTGATCATTGTGCATGTTATTGAGGATCTTATGGGTCCGGTGATGTTCTTCATGTTATGCGACATTTTCAGTGGTGTAGCATGTTGCAGATGATCTTGGTGAGATTCCTGGTGGTGTTGCGTGTTTGAGGATTAGATTTGGGTCCATGCCCATGATGGCAATGTAATTGTATTGGTCCGGTGATTGATCTATGTATCGTGTGATGTAATTTTGTAATTAGGTCGTAAGGGTTGAGCCGACCTTGTAGTTAAGGTTGATGATTTGTATAAATAGGTGCTATATTCATGTAATTTGTAGTTGGGTGTTGTGTCTGCATTATCAGAGAGTGGTGTATGTGTGAACAAGTGAATTCATCTTTCGATGTGAAGTGTTGAGCAAAGAGTGTTGCAAGGCAAACAAATGTGCTTAACCGAAACTTTCATCAGGCATTTGGAGATGCTATTCTTTCAGTCCATGTAAACCGAATTGTTTTCCGAATGTTATTGTAAGGTAGCGAACCTTCCCTGAGGGTTGTAGCCTTCCGGGTTATCATATTTTGAGCAGTGAGCTCTAGACAGTGTGCTTGGATGCATATGCATTTCCCATTGTAATCTTTATACATACTACTGCAGAGTATCATCTTATTGTGGGTAGATTCCCACCGTGGTTTTCCCCTTAACCGGGATTTCCACGTCAAAATCTTGGTATTATGTGTGTTGTTGTTATTGTGTTTATCTTTGTTCTTGCTGTAGTTGATCAGATTAGAAGTTGTGATTAAATTTTTTAGTTTGGTGAAAACTGATTCACCCCCCCTCCCCCCCTGTTCTTAGTTTTACTTCATTGTTGTTGCCACCATTGTATCTAATAATACTGTTTAATTGCATGATGTTTCATGTAGAAATATTTACATTTTAAGATAGAAATTCCTACATTATTATTAAGAATAGTTATATCCATTTGTAGATCTCTCCCTTGCTAAGCTTGACCATGTATTTAATCATCCAAATTTCAATGTCTAAAGCTCATGTAGCTCTCATTAGTCTAGTTTTGATAAAATTCAAAATGCATTTACATGAGACCTCTATTCCTTTTATTCTAAATATTTGTCTATTCTTACTTGTTAGGATGTCTCTACACAACATTTCATTAGCTACTTTTGACCTCAACTAACATAACTTATGTATTTTAACATTGGGGTTTTTGAACATGGGACCCCAAATAGTCGACAAAAATCAACAATGAGTGTTTATGATGCTAACAATTGAATCCATATATTGCATTATGAAGTTTTTATCTTATTTGTCATAGTTAGTTACCATGTCGATCAAATATAGCTCAAATTCTCTAAAATTGAAGTAAAGATCGTGTATCATTTTATTTAATCGAGTTGAAATCAATGTAGTTATGAGTGGATGGTCTTCTATTTTACTTTTCCACCATGATTAATGACTCTATCAAAGTGTAGTAGATTGATGAATACAACTCAACGAACCAACAAATCCCTTATTAAACAAACTACTAACTGAAATAGGCTCATATAATTATCAATTGGGGAAGTGTAAACTTGTGATGAGTCTACATTGTGTGTGCACTATGGAAGACTCTAAGTTGTTATATATCAATGTCTATATCAAATTAACTGCAAGAAATAAACTAAATTGAAAAACATAACATTGTTGAGAGTAAATTTAAGTGTACAACAGTTGCTATAAGAAAACTATGTAATGACACAGTAGTTGTTGTGCGTTCTACCAACTATAACTATCAATAGTGTAACATACCTTAAGTGGCCCTTGCTTGTTTAATTTATGCTCTTGGATAAGTGCTCAAAACTTCATACACTTGAAGTAACTTGCTTCAATGCGAAAATACAATCTGTTGTGTTCTATTAAAATAAAATCACCACTATTATAAAATGATGATCCAACTATCAACTATCTATTATCTATTTCTATTGCTTGATTACATATTCAAATTTATAAGCTAATTTAATGTCTAAAAAACATCCAATAGGTGTCCCTTCATTCCTTTAAACAAGGAAAAAGTATTATTCTTCCAAGTGACACAAATATAATGACTAGATAATAGAGTCTTATTACAACTTTTCATCCGATTGATTGGAAAAGAGTTTGTTTTGACTCTATTATGATAAAACTAATTTGTTGGAGGTTTTTTTGTGTATATAAATAGTGTCTATTCATATCCATTCTCTTTGCAAGTTAAAACTCTAAATATAATAAATGGTGGAGGTTGGACTGAGTCACTTGCCTTTTTAGTCACCACTTTTTACTTAGTCAACTTTTGTCGAGTATTGCTCCTTTATTATTGCAAAATTCTTCAAACAATTTATGGGTTTCATTCTTCTTTCTAGTTGCATGAACAAGTTAATAATTCCGCAAGCAACATGTTAATCCTTTCAAAATACTTAAAATTTGATAATAACCATTCATCATGTAATACATTATCATAATTTAGAATTAACTAGCTAAACATACAAATGCCTATCAATAATCATTTATATCATAGTCATTGCTTCACGAATTCAAGGTAAAACTAAGAAATAACATTATAAACATGTAGTAAAGTGTCATAACTAATGAAATTAAAAGGACATTTTATAGGCTCATTAATTGACATTTTTTAACTAGTAGAGAAACCAAGGTCAGTTGTATGATCATTGTTGATTGAGAAGTCTTTGGTAGAAGGGCGAAGTAAATTTATAATTAGAACATATGTATAACAAGGGAGAACACACCAATATCTCATGTCATGTATGGTGATGAATGAATTTTCAAGTTGTGCCATGAAGGAAAACCTATTATATTTGTACATTGTAGTTTGTGTAGTGAAAATGATAGTAGATGAAAAAATTAGTTCATATATCAATTTTGTGATAGCAAGAATAGGTCATTACATTAAAAAATTAGGTTTTATGTAAGGAGTCCTATGATAATAGTGATAAAAGGATGTCAACTATATAAAATAATTTTGTTATATAATGATGACCAAGGTAAGTATATAGTGAGTACTTTTAAGAATGTGACTATGCATAGTATAAAAAAGACCAGTGATAAGTCTATTAGGAAAAGGTGTGTTGTACACTTGTAAAATATTATAATGTTTAATTTATTATTATTGGTGCACTTGGAGGACCTATGAATACATGCATCACATGGGGTTACCATTCTTGGGGCCATTTTATGTGTTTTATGTAATATTGCATGATAGATGTTTAATGTGGGGATTCAATTGGGAAAATATTTAATATTGAGAGAACTTAGTACCAAAAAGTAAATGAGGGAGAAATGGTTTTATAATCTCATGGTATTAGTCACAGGGTTTTATGTAATACCACTTGGTGATTTTGTGTGAGCTTATGTCTATAAAAGCAAGCACATGGGTAGTTGTCTTAGGTTGGCTAATTTGGCTAAAAGGTTGAGAGCATCTCTTGGTCAATCATTTACAGTGAGAGTTTGGAGCATGGCATAGGATGTTTTGTAACAATTTTGTTCACATGTGGAGTGCTTGTAGAGAGCTTGTGTTTGAGAACCATTCATGGATAAATTTGAAGATGTATTATAATGATTTTATTAAATTGAATAATACATGAGTGATGGATGATTTTATATTTTTCCCTCTTTAGGGTTTTCCTATGGTATAAATATTGTGTTACCTTTGATGGTATGTTGTATATTCTTTTGCATATGGTTTTTGAATACTTTTTTGCACAGAATTCTCTATTTGGGTTGGGTGAGTGAAAGATCACGATGGGCCAAACTACTTCTCTAAGTGGAAATAAAAATATGGAAAAAACAAAGTTAAGAAACTTCACATAAATTTGTTAATAGGTTATTAACATAATTTGGAAAATATACATCAATAGAATTTGTAGTAAATTGAATATAGTTTGTAGGCTTCTAGTTTTTTGGGAAAAAAGTAAATTTATTTGGTAAATTTTTTAAGTTCAATGAAAAAGTACTATAAAAAATTAAAAATAAAAAGCATGTGTCATTCCGGCCAACCTAAGAATGAGCAAAATGAAATATCTTTTTCAATTCTTTTAATATAAGTAAAGGACACATGCCTAGATGTGATATATTTTTTAATATTTTTTGCATGTAAATAATTAATTTTGAATTTCTTAGTTGGAATTAAAAAAAAATATTAAAACTATTTTTTCAGTTAAACTAACTTGGTCAGAAATATATGAAATTCAAAAAAAATTAACCTATAGTTTGTGAAGTATAGAGTTTGATACATCCTTTGGATTAAGAAAATGTGAAACGATTTGAAAGTTATGGATGTTTTTTAATCAACATATCAATTTGGACTTTAAACATAGTGCATATAGAAATTCAATAATAATTATCTATTAAATTAAAATAAAGCATATCTTATATTGGTAGAATGTTGATAATTTCCTGAATAATCTTTTTTCATTTCATCAAATTTGGATTAAAAAAAGTCATCAACATGAGGGGTGAAGTCTAAAAAACCAAGGGAAATTTATAAAAACATTGGGGTAGTTGACTTTTTAAGTTTACAACTCAAACCAAATCCCAAATTATTCATGAGGCAATAATCGAGGCATTTTATTACAATCAAAGTACAAATTAAGTTACAAGGAGCTAGGAGCAATCTCTCTCTCTACTCTCTATCTCTCTCTATCTCTCCCTCCCTCCCACCCTCCCCCCTCTACCTCTCTCTCCCATTCTCTATCTACTTATCTCTATCTCCCCTCACCCTCTCTACCTACTTCTCTCTATCTCTCCCACCTTATCTTTCTCTACCTCCCTCTATCCCTCCCACCCCACCTCTCTCTACCTCTCCCTCCATTAATCCCTCTCTACTTCTCTCTATATCTCTTCTCCTTCCATCTCTCCCACCCTACCTCTCTCTATACCTTTCCCTCCATCTTCCCCCCTTCCTCTCTACTTCTCCTATATCCCCTCTCCCTTTGTCCCTCATACCCTACCTCTCTCTCTCACCCTTCTTCCTTCCCTCACTACTCTCTATATACCCTCTCCCTCTATTTATATACCTACCTCTCCCTTCCTCCATCCCTCCGTCCCTCCATCCCTCCTTCCCTCTCCTCTCCATATCTCTCTACGTACCTATCACTCCAACCCTCCCTCCCTCTCTACTTATCTCTATCTCCCCTCTATGTACCTCTCTACCTACCTCTCACTTTATCCCTCCCCCATTCCCCCTCTCTCCATTTATATATATAACCCCCCTCCTTCCTTCTCCACTTCTCTTTATCTCCCTACTCCATCTCTCTACCCTCCTCTTCATGTATCCCTTCCACCCTACCTATCTCTCTACCTCTCCCTTTATCCTTCCCATCCTTCCTATCCCACTTCTCTCTCTACCTCTTCCCTCCTTGCTCTACTTCTCTCTATCTTCCCTATCCCTTTGTACCTCTCACCCTACCTCTCTCCCTATGTAACCTTCTCTCCCTCCTTCACTACTCTTTATATCCCCTCTCCCTCTCTTTATCTACCTACCTCTCACTTCATCCCTCCCACCTTACCCCCCCTCTCTCTCTCCATCCTTGCATATCTACCCATCTCTCACTCTATCCCTCAAACCATGCATCTGTCTCTCTATTTCTTGATTTTACATAGATCGTGCCTCATCTCTCTCCCACTTGCAATAATCCCACTCTAATAATTTTTTGGCCAACTCTATTTGTATGTCATTGCATGCTTCCATGATCCTTCTTACACCTCCTCTCTCTCTCTCTCTCTCTCTCTCTCTCTCTCTCTCTCCCATCTCTCTCTCTCTCCCATCTCCTTATCCACCTATCCCTCTCCCACTTCTCCAAGCAACTATCAAACATACTTGAACTTGTGTTGTTGCAAACACTCCAAGTATGTTGCAGCAACTACTACATCTACCACATATAGTCGAGGTGCCCATGACACTATCTCCACCTAGAACCATGTCATGTTGGAATTACAAGGCTCCGTCACTAGACCCCATACCCCTACCTCTCAAGTCAACTGTGTAAATGGATAATCTCCACATGAATGGTCCTAGTATGCCTGACCTGCATAGTGTACATATATTATTATACTACAATAATATAGTATATGATATTAATGTAATATTTAATATATTGATATATTAATATTAATATTATATATATATTTATATAATATTAATATATACCATAATATAAATAATTTAATATTACATATTATAATAATATAGTATATGATATTACTGTAATATTTAATATATTGATATATTAATATTAATATTATATATATTTGTATAATATTAATATATACCATAATATAAATAATATAATATTACATATTATATAGTACATATATATAAATATATTACAATATAATATTATATATAATATTATTAGATTTGATTGCTTGAGATTTTTATTTTTGTTAATTTTTTATTTTGAAAATGGAAAGAAAGAAACAAATATATGTTTCTTGCTATAAAAAAAGATATATATATTTCTTGCTATAAAAAAAGATAAAGATATATATATATATATATATATATATATCTGTGTGTGTGTGTGTGTGTGTGTGTGTGTGTGTGTGTGTGTGTTTTTCCTTTATTTTTTCTTATTTGTTAATATTTGTTTGTATTCTTTTTGTATTGTTTCCTTGTTCATTGTCCTTCTTGTATTTCTATTTATACAAGAAGTTACATATATATTTTATATTTATATTTGTGTTTATTACTTTTTTATTACTATATTTATCTTTCCTTTGTCTTTTCGTCTTTCTTGGTTTTTAGTCTCTTTTCATTTTCTTTTGCATTATTTGTTTTTGTATATTTTTAACTTAGTTTTATAATTTTTTTCCTTCTTTTTCTTTAGACTTGTCTTTCTTTGTTTCCTTTCCTCCTTGTTCCTTGTGCATCTTCCCAAAACCTCCCCCTTCAAATACCCCCTTAAGTGAGCCTTTGTCTGTAATTTATTATATTTACATCTCTTGACACTCTCTTTCATCCTGATGATGGATCACAGAGTGTGATAAGAAACGTTGATGCAAAAAAGATACACAAAATCAAAGCCAAAAACAACAATTGATTCAGTTATGGATTGTGAAAATTTAGTTTTAAATTAGCTAATTCCCATGTGATTTTTATGCATTTGTAGCTGGCTAACACTTGATACAAAAGTGGTTGATTGGACACCCTACATGAAACCTTGAAGAAAATAGCTAGATTTCAAGATATTTTCTTTGTTTCTCCTTTTATCTTGTATTAAATATTTTCCACCCCTCTTTCCTTTCTTGCATCATTATGTTATGTTTTAAATCTTGGTAGAAATTCTACTTAATATTTTTAACAACCCTAAGGTAGATCACACTCATAAAAGAACCAATCAGTTATAATTTGATCGATATTCCATATTGAATTCTATATTTTGCTACAATGGATTGGAAAATGGACCAAAGAATCATGCAATTGCTCATATTTTTAAATTCCCTTTATGTTATCTTTTTTCTTACTACAATGGGCATGAAAACAAAGCTTTCTAGAGTATGAGGAAAATTGAATGAAATTTTGTTCCATTATGTATAAGATCCATCTAGATATTATTCACTAATTAATAAGCATATGCAAGCTAATCAAATTATCTCACAAATAAAAATTGATGATGAAATATATCTAGTTTTATTTGTCTCTCTAAATTATGAGATGGTTAGTAGTGGGAATGAGGACTCATTTAACCTTTGTGGAAAAGTTTGGTTGGTTGATGAAGAATTAAATATTCTCTTTGTAGTTTCTCTCACATTTGCATTCTGTCATTTGATTATTTTGATATGAGCTAGACCCTGCATATTGTTTATTCCATGATTGTGCATATATTATTCTTTTGTATTGGCACCCACATGGTGAATCTCGCTTATAGTTATATTCTTAAATGTTCATATGATGATATCGCTATTGATACAGATAATAGGTTTTACTTGTAGTTCAATTTTGATCATATACATGCACGATGACTCTACAATGATGTGATATGATGTTATATGATGGTGTATAGATTATTATATGAGAATGCTTTGATTATACCAATTGTGATGTGACTATTTGATGATTCTTTGATGATGATGTAATGTTTAGATAAGATATGATGTTATTAACCATGCTTTCTACGTGACCTCGATTGGGGAATGATTAATGATTTTTTTAGTTACATTATATCATATGTATATGTATGCACATGTGTTTGTATATTTTGGTTGATGTATGTATAGGGAATTGACTCCACCTGGCTTCATAGGTCTAAGCATGCCCATATCCCTGATGGTGGTTACAGGAGATAGCACAATGACCAAATTGTTGAAGCTAGCCCCAGCCATCGTTCATGATTTAGACGATTATCCCTTAACTTATATGATCACACCTTCGGTTACCACTATGGTAATGTCAAGTTACCCTTATGCATTATTGTGAATGACTAGTAAAGAGTGTATATGCATAGTTAGTAAGTTGTCCATTATTGCTATTATAATATGAATAATAATAATTATATTTTATCCTTAATGTGATAATGTAGTATTTTAATGTCAATAATTCCTTATGTGTATCGGATTTAAAGTGATATAACTAATTTTATTTTGGGGTTTTTTAGGAGTTTTATTGGTCTTGTAAATTTAAATTTGAATTTTATTATTATATACCCTATTTTCAAAAAGTGAGGATATAGTGTTGTTTTGAACTCATTTTTGACACAACACTTAGTCTTTTCCTCTTGCATACTCTCAAAAATCCAAGGAGAAGAATGGATTTGATGGGATTTTGAGTCTTTATGGATGAAATTTTGTGGGTATTTAGTTGTAAGGATTGGAATGTGGATTTTTTCAAGTTGTTCAATTTTGGTGACTTCTTGTGGAGTGTGTGGCCCCCCCTTTGCATTTGTAGTTTTCTCTCAAGCTTGAGGTAGGGATTCTTATTCATTTATTGCTTTTTCTACTTGAGTTTATTTTCTATATTCAATATATCTTTGTAATTAAATTGGAAGCTATTGTTCATTTGAAATTAGTCCCTTGTTTGATTGTTGATTAGTATGTTGAGTTTTTTGGGAAAATGGGTTTTACAAGGGGTTATGCTACCCAAATTTTTATGATTAATGAGCCTAGGGGAATTTTGGTTTCATATTTTTGACTCTTAGAGGTATTTTTCAAATGGACCTTTTGAAAATTTGATGTAACCCCTACCCCATCTTGTCAATTTGATGCTTTTGGGAGCCCGACAGGGCATAATGAAATATTTGGCCTCGAATGGCACATCTGTCATGCTAGTGCACATATGCAAAGTAGTGTTGCATATATAATGTGAATATTGGTGCATCTAATGCACAAAGTGGTGCATTTTATTAGCAACCTTGTGCCTTTGACTAGAGTTTTAGTTTGTAGCCTCTATTTGGACCTGTTTGGCTTGTAGGTTATTTTTTAGGACCTAAATGACCCTAACGAGTGTGATTTGTGATAGTTTTGACATGATACTAGGTTGTGGCACAAATAATTGTACTTGTATACTTTATTTGGGATCATTTTGGGTCCATCTCTTTTCTATCAAGATTATATGATTACCTCTTGATTAGTGTTACTGAAATGCATTGTTAAATCTGACTCAAGAGGATGATATATGAGATTGTTAATGTTTATGATTTGTTCCACATTCATGTGAATGGGATGAGCCTAGGGTATGGGTACCTAGAGTCAAAAAGTGGTGTGGGATGATCCTAGTGTGTGGGTTCCTTGAGTACTTGTAAAGGCTAAGGACATATTGGGAAGGCTTGGCCATGTGTGGGGCATTGATTTGGCATGATCTAATCTCCTCATCTTCACGAAAGAACTACTCGGTTCTGCATGAGCCATCCCTTCAAGCTATATGATGACACTCCCACTTCTTGGTATCTATTATCCAACCCCATGTAGATTGAGTAGTGACCCTATGTGGATTCATGACTTGGTACCACCTACATCCTTGTTATTGCATTGCAAACTTGTATCACTTGTTTGCCTTGATGGGCCATGTATTCTCTATGTTTGGAGTAAGTGTAAGCCTATTGTATCCTTTCTTGTTGTGTCTTTGTATGGGCCTTGTGACTATCTCCATGAGCATGGTGGGGTGGAACTACGAGAACCACATGGTTGGGTGGCATTACACACCATCGTTGGGGACTAGTGGACCTAGTTCATGAGCATCTTGGAAAGTTGCTTCACTTTCTCCTTCTCTTGCTCTTCTTCTTGCTTCTTCATTGCAACATGCAAAGTGAATATATTTTGATTCAAGTATTGTAATCATTGAGAAATGTATATTGTGAACACTCCAAGTGGAGAATGATGTAATAGAATATATATTGATATGATTAAAGTGTAGATGTTATTGGACCGGTGTTGGAACTGGTCACAATTGATCATGCATGATTATCACTTAATTTTATATTATAATGTTATCATATGAACACTTCAATTGGTGCTTTAAAATGAACTTAAATGAGTATTGTATTGTGTAGAAGATTGGTGAGACAACTTTTAATTAGTCACGAGGCCATGAACAATGCTAGATGCATTACGAAGGTAATGGTTAGGGTTGAGTATTTAGTCTTGCACATTGCATGGTTGGCTGATAGATAGTTAACCTAATATCGAGGTGTGAACTTAGTTTATGTATATGTTATGTATTATTCTCACTTAATGATGTTAAAAAAATAATATTTCCATGTATTCTTGTGTATTTTTCTCATATCCTCTAAGGTTCCTTGGTGGGGCATTACACTCCTTCAAGCATATTTTAAGTCATAAACCCCCATTAAATAAATTATAGCTGATATATTTTGATTATCTTAGCAGTGGAAATAAGTCAAACCCATTACATAACCACCATGAAGGCAATCAAAATGAATCTCACCAAGAGTGAGATTAATTAAAATCTGAAAAGTGAAGAGTCTTTAGAACAAAATAAACAAAAATAAAAAACATAGAGAATCAATGAGGGACCAACCGATAGATTAACTATTGCTAAGGGAATTTAGTCCCTTCACTTGTTGTCATTTCTTTTGCACCATATCCAACTTCTTCTCAAAATAGAAACATTTAATTTAACTTGAATCCTCAACAATTGCATCAACCTGGGTGGGGGAGTTATGAAATTTGATTAGATATTTATGTTTCTTATGTCCTCGACGTGGGAGGCTACTATGTGCCATAGACATTTCTTCACTCCGTTTCTTATCCTTATTCTCCTTCCAATGCTCCAACTAGCATTGTAAAACCCGAATTGTAAGTACCATGTTCTTTACAGTCCCTATAGCAATCAATTAGCTCTTTTACATTGTTTATTAGGACCTCTTAGTTTTGTTTCAGTTTAATCACTTCTTTTTCCAACTAGGGGTTCTTGGCCTCTTGGTAAATGATTTGAATTTTCTTTCCTATGACCTTCTAGCTTTTGAAGGTTTCAACCATTTCCCTAGTTGTTTCCAAGCCCTATTATCAATTTCTTTATTTGGCCATTCTTTGCCTTTCTCAAAAACCAAATTCTCGCAACACATGAATTTTATGTTTAGCTTGGTGGATTTGTGCCATTTTCCACTTATATAGCTCCATATGGGTGTCGAAGGCCTTGCAAATGTCTTCATTTTTTTGTTGAATTATAGCTGATATGTTCATCCTTGTCTTTTGTAGATATACAATTTTAATTATGAATTTGAGATTATATGAGTGAAATCTATAGTATGTTAAATCAACATCGCACTATAAGATTTAGAATTCCATTTTGTTTTTTTTATAGGTACAACTTAGACAATTATTCTCAATGCTTAATGTTTGAATACCATCATAATCTAATCAAGTTTTTACTTTTTGAACTTTTCTATAAATATATTTTTTGAATACCTTGGTCATCTAACTAGGTATTTTATTCTTGTGAATTTCATGTTATATTGATTTTGTAATTTAAACAAAATATTTAAAGTGTTGCATTCTTTATACTTTTGGCTATTAACTAATTGCAAACAATGTTGATGCATGGTATCTTTCATGGACAATGTGAAGTATCCACCATTATGCAAGGCTAGAAAAATAATACAATCTCTCAAGTATTTGAGAAAACCTTTATTAGGGTAACATACTTTCCTTATTGGATATAAGAACTATTTCATATTTTCACTTCAGTTCTGTTCAATGCAAATTTTGGCATTCATAATTAGTATGTACATCTTTGAAACAAAACATTTAGACGTAAGTTGATTTTCAAGGGAAAATCATTATTTTTACGAGTTAATTGATCTTTTTCTTAGTAGCTACAAATTCTTATCACAACTATTTCCTTCCATCACTTCAAGATATTGATCTTTAGAAATTGATAGCATAGTTTGAAATATGATTTTCATAGGCAATAGATGTAAAATAGTAAACACAACCCAAGTAAGAAAAAGTTGATTGTCTCTACCTCTCTTGAGCCATTTGCTTGAACAAGATACTAAAAAGATGCTTGTAAAGGTTGTGGAGATTGAATTTACGCACATCAAAACCTATTTAAAAAATAAGTTGTTTATGTTGCATATTTACATAGACATAGTCATACATATATATCTATAGTAGATTCTTGTGTTTTGCGCATAAATTGTCTTTTCTGATATATATTTTATTCCAATATTGCATCTTGTGGTAGGGATTGCAACTATGAGATAGCCCTTGCTTCAATTTTTTTTTAATTTGAATTGATTATTGTTTATTAAAAAAATTTAAATCATATGTGATCCTTCAAATCTGTGGTCTTTATTAACTTGCCATGAATAGATGTAACGTAGTGAATGGTTACAGTAGAAAAACAAATTTAAAAATCTGATACTAAACTGATGCAGACAGATCCCTAAACATGCAAATTAAATTCCAAAAGATACCCCGTTCTTAGTAATCACTGCTCAAGGTGATGAACAGTATCAACAAAAAGTAGAAAGTTAATAAGCAGCTTTAAAGTGAATTTATTGGCCCTGCAATCTCCCACCACATGAGAAGAAACACAGAGAGCTAGTGGAATAAATAAGCAGGTTATTTTTAACATTTATGAAAACACCAATAACCCAATCCGTGTGGATGGTTCCATTGGCACTCTCCAAAGGCGTGATGATCTACGTTTTGGCATACAGAGTCGCACTCATGCGCCATCCAATCCACGCATGGCCCATGAAATTCACCGCTCAAGTTTCTACAGTACCCGGGCTGCCCGTACTCATCCACATCATCATCAGATTTGTATTACAACATCGGTAGTATCACCGTAAGTATTACAACATCAGTCAAAAAAACAAAAGAAAACCAAGTATGTATTCCTAGTTTATGAGAATATCAACAACTAAAACCAATTATTCATATGACAAGAGGATTGTTATTACCAGACGCAAAAGCAAAAGCAAAAGGAGCTGTAAGCAACAAAAGCAGAAGAAAAACATATATGGCCTTCGCCATCTTAGCAATCAAAACTGCAGATGTATTCTCTACAAAGCTATTTATTGTTAATGTATTCCAAATGAAAAAGATTACTGCTTATATAGCTCCAACACCCAGCTCTTCTCCTTCGTTTGTTCAGCCCAATTTTGTTTATTTACTGTATATTCAACCGAATTCATGATTCTTTTGGAGCACTTAAATCTACGGCGATACCTAGTGAACATACAATTGGGTGCTGGCCTTGCCTATGTAGTGTTGGTTAGTGGTTAGTTATTTGACAAGAAGCCTCAAAAATAACGTAGGCCCACAGCTTACAACGTTTGTAGCATATGCACAAAATAATCTATTCAAAATGCAAAAGCTTAGAGTAATGATTTTGTAAAACACCTAAAAGAAATGCATTCTCTTCCAATGTAATAATTGGTAAACATTTATAAAGTGGCTTTGTTGAGAAAATCTTCCAAAGTTTTAAACTATCAATGTGAAGCAAGAGATGCATTTGAGTGAAAAAAAATATTCAAAATTTATTTTTACTTATTCTTTCATTTGTTAACATATGTTTCATTATAGATTATAGATGATTGTTGTTTAGGTTTGGTTGAGGTATTAGTCAATTTCTATGATTTGGTTAATCACCCTCCACGAAACTTTGAAGAAAAACAATCAGAACTCAAGGTATTTTCCTTGTTTCTTCTTCCATCTTATATTGCATGCTTTTTTCACCTCTCTTTCCTTCCTTGGGTTCTTATTCTATGTTTTAATTCTAGGTGTAGTTTTTGTTTGATTTTTTTTGATAGCCTTGAGGTAGGTCCCACTCACAATAAAACCTATCAAGTACAATTTTATCAATCTTCTATAATTGAGTTATGTATTTTGCTATGTTCCTTTCTCTCACCTCCAATTTGTGGTGATATTGTTTTGATGGGCCTGGCTAGAATCAATGAAGTTGTTAATTTCAGGAAAACTTTGGATATTTATGTGGTTAATTCATGACAAAAAAATAATGGGGCTATATCTTCTACCTTTCTTTTTAACATTCCTTGGCTTATTCAGAGCAAGATTTCTTATGTTCTCAGATTTTAAATTGGTTCTCTTCCTTTGGTTTTTTTGGGGATCTCTTTTGGTGTGGGATCTCAACACAAAGAGTTTTGGCAAGAGATTTTGGAAAAGTTTTGCAAGAGGGTTAGTCATTGGACCTGTAGACAACTTTCATCTACTGGAAGGGTGCCCCTTTTGAAGTTGGTGGTGCATGCTCTTTCTATTTACAAATTCTTTGTGTAGGTTGCATCTAGTTTTGTTAAGGAGTTTGACGCTCTTTCTTGCCAATTTCTTTAGTTAGGTAACTTTCTCTCTTCGAAATGGAGCAAGGTGAGATGGAATTTTGTCTATAGACCAAAGCAAGAGGGGGGTCTTTGTCTCTGACCAGTTGGGCTAGTTAGTTAGGTTTTATCTACTAAGTTATATTGGAGGCGATGTATTTGTTAGGATCGGGATTGGGCTAGGATCCGTACTCATTACTACCTTTGGTGAGTTAGTAGCTTGGATGTGACTTATAGTTTTCTAGTGGGGAAGGGATCCATGATTTGATGCACTCTTAAAAGAGGGGCTAAGGTTATTAAAGAAGGCCTTTTTTGGATTTGTAATAGATGATATAATGCTCTATTTTGGCATGATTCTTGGGATGACCACCCTCTGATTATTTCTTAATTCCCTCATCTTCAATCCCTTTGTAACATTTTGGCTAAGGCTACATGGAATAGGGTAGCATATTTTAAAACTATTAAGATCAAGGGCCAGATGGTGGTGACTTGCTAGAGAGACCCTCAAGAGTGGTTGTTGGGTGGTTCTAAAGAGGATAATCAAGTAGTAGTTAAGATTTTAGATGGAAGACTTTGTAGCTCCCTCACGGAGAGGGATACTCTAGCATGGGCTCCTGATCAAAAAGATGATTTTTTGGCTGCCTTAGGGTATCTGGAGTTGGATAGACAATTGTATGGCAAGGTGGGAGTGTCTTTGTGGCCATAGGTTTGAAATATATATTTTTGGCCTAAATGAAATTTTTTTCTTTGTGGCCCAAAATAAGTGTCTCACTTGGGAGAATTTGTGCAAGTGGGGTTTTCAAGGCCTTTCTATTTGTGTGCTTTGTACTAATAGTGAATAATGTACTTCACCTCTCTTCTTCCAACGCCCTTACTTGAGGGAGATTTGACATCTCTAGTGGGGAGCTAGGTATCATGGCTATGCCCATGCCAATTCTTTAGTTGAGTTTTGGAAAAGTTTGGGTTGGCCTCCTGCTAAGATCTCTCTTCTTTAGGTTGTCTGGGTTATTGGCCTTTCTTTTATGATTTGGAAACTTTGGTTGGAAGGGAACTGAAGGATCTTTTAAGATTAAAAAATGTAGGGTGGTTACTTGTGGAGAAAGATTGTTAGTAGGCTCTAGGAGACTATTGCAGCGAAATGTGATGTTTCAACAATAGCAGACTCTAGTGATCTAGCTGTTGTAAATAATTTGAATCTAGTTGGCAATGGTTTGAGGTTTTATATTGGTATGAGATCGAGGTAGGCCAAACAAAAAAATCATAGAGAAGGGCGAGCTTCCTCCTCCTAAGGGGGTTTTGAAAGTTACCACCAATGGTTCTTTCAAGGGGAAACCTGGACATGAGGGAATTGGTGGAATCGATAGAGGCAACGATGGTGGTGTTGTGTTCTTTTTCTCTACTTATGAGGGGTAGCACTCTAATAACCTTATGGAGGCCCTCACTATTTTTAATGCAATAGAATGAGGTTGCTCCCTTGGTTGGAAGAGCATTATATGTGAACATGATTCTCGTATTGTGATTGATATGCTGAATGGACAACATTTGGATGGTGCTAATTGGCAGTTAGTGTTTGTGGTTAAGCAAATTTTGAATATGTGTTCTTCTTTGGATTACATTTCTTTTTGTTGTATTCCTCATGAATGGAATATAGTGGTGGACTATCTGGCTAAATGGGCTTCAGAGCACATTGGCAGGTGTTGGGATGATTGGGGGCTCTTGTCCCCAGAGTACTCAAAGACTTTGGAAAAGCTAATTATGGAGGACAAGATGGTTTAGATGTTCTTTCTGCTACGTTCCTTTTAGAAATTCTTCTTGGTGTTTGTAAAGTGGTATTGGTTGGGGCTTAGGCCTTTTGCTTTGAATAAATTTTTACCCCCTTTTTTCAAAAATATTAAACAAAAATTAAACAATTTCATTTGAAGCATTAGACAACAAATATTTTTACTAAAAAAAATCGGATTATTTAATATATTCTTTATAATTATATTTTAATATATTTTTCTTTGAAATTATTCAATCTTTTAATACTTTTTAAATAATAATTATATAGTTTTATATTTATTAATAGTTATTTTATTAAGTCCAATTATAATAAACATCACCTAAAATAATTAAAATAATCTAATCTTAAATTAATAATTAATAATTAAATTTAAGATTAGTTTTATTATTGTAGTATAATTATATATATATTTTATTAAATCAGGATTATGTTTCTAAGAAAAATGTATAATTTTACTATAATATTTATATTATATTATAATTATTAATACTATTTTATTGAAGTGAGAATTATATTATTTTGAAATATCAATAACTCAAAATTACAATAATTCCCATTGGGCACCCAGACAAACCACTATGCTGAGGCTTACACGGCTTACATTGGTTTGCATTAGAGAAGGGTTTAACCATGTTTGGTTGGAAAGTGATTCGATGAACATAATCAAGTGCATTAATAGACACCAGGAGCCAAACTGGACAATCAGACATTTGATTGAAGATTGTCATATCATGATTGCCAACCTGGATGACTTTAAAGCTTCGCACATGTATCTGGAAGGAAATGCCCCCGCCGATTATATGGCAAATCTTGGGGTGGATTACGTGGAGATTGAATGGTGGACAAAAATGGAAAGTTTCCCGAGAAACCTGTGTGAGCTGACTAGAAGGGATGCCAAATTAATCGACCACTCATTACCAATTCATAATGACTGAATGCCATTGGGATAATTTTTTCTGGTGGAAGTTTTTCACAACTCCCAATTCTTTCTATTCTAGAGGCTTCACTTGTTTTTGGTTAGGTTTGTCGTTGAGTGTTCTGGGTGTTCTCTCTGGCTCTATCAGAATTGTGCATTTCATGGCCCGAGGTGACAAGAATGGGATGAAACCCACCTCTTTTGAAAATTGGAAAAGGAATTCTGCAGTTTGGAATGAGATTTCAGACAGAGGCCTCGTGTCGTATATGGAAAGGTTGAAGGAGAATTCGCTGAGCGCCACTAAAAAATTTGTGAGCAGATGGGATAATGGTATCCTTAAGGTCTATGGCGCAAAATTTAGGATTGATGAAGACTTTATCACTGAAATTACTCGCTTGCAGACGGAGGGAAGGAAGTTCTATAGAGAAAGGAAATCTACAGATGAAGCTATTTCCACTTTCTTCGACAAGCTGAAGGAATAGAATAGGGTTCAAAAGATGGATGATGGTGGCTACAACTAGAAGGATCTTCAGATGCCTTGGGCCAATGTGGTGGAGGTTATCATGAGATACATCACTCTTGATGGTCGGTATGTGAGCATATTTTCCTATCACTTTGTCATTTTGAATCACTTCAGGCACGATAGGAAAATCTCCATTCCATTTTATCTTCTTTTTTCCTTAAAGCATAGTCTCGAGAAACATGCTGAGAATGTGGATAACCCGGTCCTACATGAGGGCCTTATTCATCTCATTATGGATTATGCTAAGGCCCATGAATTCAAGCCATCTCCTATTATGAAAACCTATGTTTGTTCTTCCAAACCAAAGGTTTAGGTGGTTTATGGCATGAATTCGGAAGGGGAAGATAGCGGGCTTGCCAAGGACTGGCAGGATCAAGATTTGTCTGATAATCCTGAGTATTGTCCGCCTACTGGTGAGGGCCCCATTTAGAATATTACCCCTGGAACATGTAGTAGTAGGCGCAACAAACACCCTAGGTGGGCTCCTAGTAAATACAAGAATTTGGGGACCAAGTCTGTTGACTTTGTCTCTCCCAAATCAAAGAAGCCCAAATTTGGAAAGGGGGGGGGCAACATAGATAGTGATCAGGAGATTAAGATTGAAATCCCCATTGATATTGATCCTCAGAAACATGGGAGGGTTGTCATTGACCTAGATTTGGATGATTGCATTTCCCTTGCGACCAACAGTCAGATGGATTGTCTCCGGAAGATGGGCATGGAGATTGAAGTCCTAAAAGAGGGTATAAAGGGTATCGTAGATACTTTTACGGACAACCCTGGACCCAATAAACTGATAAAATCTTCCAATTGACCCAGAAAGTTAGTGAGGATATGGATAAGTTGAAGTCGAATCATGAAAGTAGAATATGGAATTTGGAGGTGAGTGTTGAAGAAATCAAAGGAAGTCTGAAAAATCTAGTTGAGATCAGCAAGGCCACCATGAAGAATAGTTCAGAAGGTTTGATGAGGGTCAATAATATGATTGCCGATTGCAAGGTTGATCCCATTGCTAGTGTGACTCCTTCGGATTCCAAGCAAAAAAAGAAAGTGAAGGGTGCAAGTGGTCAGATTTATCGTTCCTATACTACGACAGGTCCGTGTACCCATACCAGGAGCAAGGCAACTCCAGATTTATCATGGACGAGTTGGAGACTATCAACATGAAAGTTATTCAGAAGAATGCAAAGTTGGTGCATTCTTATCAGTAGGTCTATGTTTTTGCTGGTCTTAATCATTTTTGTTCTGTAGGCTATTTTGTGGGCTTGACCCAAGTTCGTTTAGCTTTTGCTGCTGGTTTTGGACTTTAATGCTTATTTTCTGGTTATTGTAATGCTTTTGGGTTTCGGGTCCTTGTAAAACCCCTTTACCTTAATCAAAAACTGAAAATTACAATAATTAAGAGTTACAACAAATATTTTTACTAGAATACTATGAAGGTAAGTGCTGACATTTATTTAAAGTTTCTTCATCTTTAAGCTTTATTCTATTTCTAACCAAAAAAACAATGAAAATATTCTTCTTTAAAGTTTCTTAAACTTTGAGTGTTTCCTATTTCTAACAAAGAAGACAATGAATACATTGTTCTTTAAATTTTAATAAATTTTAAATATTTTTGACTATTTCTAACAAGAAAACAATTAAAATATTATTCATTCACATAGATTTTTTCTTTTCTTTTATGAAGTCGCTTGATCTCTCGTAGACTCATTTAGAACCTTTCAACTTCACTAGTAGACCAAGACACCAAAAATCTAAAACCCTTGCCTTAATATCTTTTCTCTCACTTTTATTTTGTTGTAGATTTAGTGTAGTTTGCTACAGGTGTGGAATGAAGAATCATGGTAGCCAACTGTTAATACATCAGTTTATTAACCTGTGAGTTGGTCGTTGAGGATAGAAATCTGTATTTTCTTTTTTTGTGTACGCCCTTTCTTCCACCTTTTAGGCTTCATTAGTTTCATCTTTTCTCTAATCTTGTTTCTAGTTTTCATTCAAAGATTACATGAGGCCATGGTGTCCTCCTCCCTTGGCAATTCTGATTCGCCTAGTTTTCCAAGGTAGCCATTCAAACTGATCAAGGTAGCTATTCAAACACGATAGAATAGAATGTGCTCCTATAACAAAACCGCTTCAAGGGCTTCCATAAAACAAAGACTTTAGTTAAGCTAGGGAGAGAGTGCATATAAATAGGAAAAGGAAAACTAAATAGAAATCTGCAGCACCAAACATGCTAGCCCAAAATTCCAACAAACATAAAAATATATGGGAAGGTTGTGTTCAAGCATGTAAGAGGCAACCGATAGTCTAAACATTTTACACACTTATTTGTATAGTTGATTTAACACATTCGATTAAAAATGCAAGGCATCTAGAAGGTATTATGGAAATAGCTCTATTGACTATTCACATATAAGATTCCACGATAAAATTCAAATAGAAAGCAGTTAAAAGCATACCTCAGTACACACCCATGAATAGGAGGCAGCTCAGCTCATAGTCTTCAAGCCCGTTCAATCACTTGCCCTTTTCTAGTCCTAAATTAATACTGTCTGCACAAATTTAACATTGTTTGCGCAATGATTATATTGAATGCAATAAAAGCCAATCTACACTGTGCTCTCTCATTCTTTGTATCTCATCTCCCTATGTTACAACCTGCAACATCACATTCCAATCTTCCTCGTCTCATAGGGAATATTTTTTCTCTTCTATCGCTTTCCACAACTTCTGCCCTTTTTCCCACGTAGAAATCCCCATTCCCTGCCCTCTCAAAATATCTATCTCTACTTTCTAAGAAATGTGGTCTCATCGACTCCTGTGATTTCTAGATGCACACACAAAAATGGATTTGTTGAAAAGGCTTTATAATCTTTCAAGCAATGCAATTGACACCAAAAAATGCTAGAGTTTCCTCGCGGGTTGAACAGAAAGTGGATTCGTTGAAAAGGCTCTAGCAAGTTTCCCTAATCATATCTAATCAAATTGGGAGGTCCATGTCGTGTTTCCACTGTACCCATATGTCTCCATGCTGTCTCACTTACATGCCCCTTTAATGCATGTCCAATAGGCCCATATCATATCCCCTATCTCATAAATGTGAAGTATAATGCATCATTAATAGCCATTTCATTTATAAAGTAGAGGTAATATAATCCTATATTTTCTAGATTAGTGCATTAAATGTCTCAAAATAAATGGAGTATAAATGATGGCACTTTTGCATTATTTAAATTTAACTAAGTACTTATATAATAGGTGAAAAAAAAAACTTCTCTCACAATAAATGGAGTATAGATGATGGCACTTTTGCATTCTTTAAATTTAACTAAGTACTTATATAATAGGTGAAAAAAAAGAGAGCTTCTCTCACAATAAATGGAGTATAGATGATGGCACTTTTGCATTCTTTAAATTTAACTAAGTACTTATATAATAGGTGAAAAAAAGAGAGCTTCTAATAGAATAAGTTTAACAATTTTGATGTTGAAATTTACGTTTTCATAATAATATTTATTTATTTTTGGATCTCATATTGAATTATCTTAAAATACTTTTATGGTGACATGTGATGCATTTATGTATTAAGTTTGGCTTATTTCTCTATCTTTCATCTTGTAAATAACCAGTTATCTTCTTCACACTAAACTTAAAGTAATGAAGCTAAGTGGCAGATGTCACAAATCCACTAGGCTAAGCTCAAAGTCTAGATTTTAGAAAAAATGGTGTTCAAGAAAGCCCAGGAGTAGCTGAAAGAAGAAATTGACAAAAGGCCTAGGAGAAAACCAAAGAGATGGTTGAAACCATTGAGAGCTAGCGGGTTATTGCAAGGGAAATTCAAAATACCAAGTAAGAGTCTGAAAACCTCCAACTATAAGCATAACTGGCTAAACTGAAATAGAATAAAGGGGTTCTCATGAGAAACATCGAAGAGATAGTCAAATACTACAAGAACAATCAAGAACACTACCCTCACAATATGGGTTTTGCAATAGGAGGTGAAATGCCAAAAGGAGAAGGAGAAGAAAATGAGGAGTGGGGAAACAATGTCTATAGCTCAAAGTAGCCTCTTGCATCAAGATCACAAAAAATAAAAATATTTTATCAAATTCCTTAATTTCCCCATCTAACTCAATGTAGTTGTTGATGGTTTTTGGTCCTAGCATGTTTCTTTTAAGGAGAAGCTGGAAATGGTGTAGAAGGAATGACAAGTAGTAAAGGGATTGAATTTCCTTAGTAATTGTAATCACTAGGCTAGTACCTAGCTGACTCTTTCTTCTTGGATTATACTAGCCACACTCTCACTAGAAATATCCTACTCTCTACAATTAACCTCCATAATCCTCACAACTAAATGTTTCTTGCCAAGAGTCTCAAAACTACAAACATTATCTTCTTTAGGTTTGAACCTATTTGAATAGGGGAAAAACTCCTCATCATTATTTGGCAAGAATATATCTTAAATAGTCTAAGGGTGGCTAAGCTCATTTTTTTTTTCTCTAGAAATGATTCTTCCTCCTATTATTCAAGAAAAGTGTAACCATCTATCTTGCTTTGAGGTATCTTTGACACAAAACTAAGGAATAATTAAAATTAATTTGTTGTACCCAATCTCCCAATTTAGGAGACAAGGTGATAGATGAAGAAAACACCTTATCATCATCTGTTATCCATAAAATTTGGAAAATAATAAGAATTTTCTAGCTTTGGCCATTATATCAAAAGCTACGAGTTGACCAAATATTTAACAATACCCATATCAAAATAACCCTCCTAATATTGCAATAGCAAGCCTAGAGCCTAATTGAATTAGGGACCTTGTTAATGCATTTCTTCTCAAGATCAAAACTTACTAGTTTCTATTTTTTAAGGAGAAAAACTAACCTTACTAAGAAACAATGGACCATATAGGATATCTTGGACATAATCTTCATGGTTTGAATTTAAGAAAATTAGAAAAAATCTATTTATCAGAGCTAAGATGTAAACTTGTCCACATAGTCTCCATATTCTCTAAGATCATTTTCTAAAAGCATTGATGTTTGGCCTAGCTATTTAAATCTTTCCAATAAGAGAATTCTCCAACCCAAAGGACACAATTTTTATAATTAAATCATAATCCTATCAAGAATCATGTTCTTTCCTTCCCCTACTAGTTTTGAAGACATATTGATCAATAATAGAGTAGAAATTACCTTAATGACTTTAAAAGCCTAATATTTATTTAAAGGCAACCCACAAACGATGCCTATAACATCAATACGATTAGAAGATTCCATAATCCTATCATTCTTTGCATAGAAACATAGAAAAAAAGAGCTCTGATAACTTTACAACACAATTGCCACAACTTAAAGTTCTTTTGGCTTCAACAAATCTTGCTCATATCTAGAACATTCATGGGCACCAAAATAACTACCTCCAACACACATAGGAACATAGGGGATGAGAAACACGAGATCCTCCTTCATAATCTTGACAACATAAATCACTCAAAAAAATCCTTCAGCCACACATTTCATTCTTGTTTTAGAGTCATTAGGGGAAACCACATGAGGAATAGATTCAATGTCACATATAGAACTAGGTGTCAAAGAAAGTCCCTTTAAACCCTTGTAGAGTCTCATTATCAATTTAGGAAATCCTCACTCTATAATAGTCAAAATAGTCACGGGAAGCACAAAACCTTCAACATCAAAGGAAATTATTTCATTGCAAATTACATCTTAGAAGCTTTTTGACATGCCTCAAACTAGATATTGACTTTTCTTTCTTCCTTTTCATCTAGATCCCTATTCCGCTCTATCTTGTCTTGCCCATTATCCTCATCTAGGTCTACTTTTATGCTCGATAAGGACGATATCCTTCTCTCTTATGTTTACAATCTCTATAATACATTTAAATTCTCCCAATAAATATAAACTTATATATTTCAATATTATATTTAATATATTCAATATTTGATATATAATTTAATTTTTAAAGGTGACAATACCTTAAAAAAAAATTAACCAAATATTAAACATTATATTTTTATTTCTAATTATTAATATTTGTTTGTTTTATTACTTAATAGAAAAAAATTAATAATCTTAAGTTAATATATTAAAAAAATATATAGAATAGCCCAAAGAACTTTTCTTTTCTTTCTCTTATAATCATGATTTGGCCTTTGCCTTTGCATTTCTCCATTTAATAAGAATTATTGAGAAACATCCTCGCTAACTTTATATTCATTGTTATAACCACCCACACACACTCTATTTTGTTATTTAAAATCCTCATATCTACCATTTGTTTTATAACATACATCTTTCTTAAGATTATTGACATATAGGGTGGCATCAATGCCCGCTATTCATAAGGACTCAATTCATCATACTTGTATACTAGTTTTGTGTCATGGAAAATATTACACCTACAATGGCCACTTCCTACACAAGCTCAAATGTTATCCATTTAGATCTCAAAATATTGTAAGAAGCTTGTAACCTACTAGGAAAATCATATATTGTCACTGTTTTCAACTTGTATAATGGACTGCCCCATAGCTCTCCTATTTACTCATGACATTAGGAGAAATAACACTTACAAGTGTTGTGTGGTTAGCTTTACTCATTTGGAATTGATTTCTACTATGAATTCCAACATATATGGGCATGCCTACAATAATTTTGAACCCCTACCTTTGGACATAGCTATGAATTTCTTCCCATTATCTTTTAGACAAAGAATATGAAGTGATAAATATATCAATAAGAAATTTCTTATTTTTATATGTACCCTCAAGGGCCATAAGATGATGGTCTCTAAGAGGTTGAGAATAGTCTAACCATGAGTCAACACTAAGACTATTGTCAATACAAACCATTCCTTCAATTTCATCCACTACCACGTTCATTCTAGTTTTCCTATTATTTCTTCTATTTCATAGGAAACACATATAAATTATATTAACTTGACTATGTAGAACATCATACTAACAAAAAAAAGTACACAATCATGACACATGGGAAGGAAGTGGGAGAATAAATATGCAGATTTTGATCAAGGGATACACTAGAAATGGGGATTAGGTCTTTAGCTCAAAAACACAAATTTAATAAAAGGGAATGTTACATCATACCTAAAAGTTGCAAAGAGATCTAGACACTACCAATAGCCTTACCCACAAACTAATTAACAAAAAATTCTTTCTTAACTATTCTCCCTTTTGTAGTGGCTAAACCTAAATAAAAATAATTCATAAGGCTTCTAAAAAAATATCTCATCTAGTTTCATCTTCCTTACACAGAGAATGAGTAGTGATAATGCAAAATCACTTTAATTGGATTGTTGACATTTTCTTCTTGGATTATACTAGACACTCTCAATAGTAATGGCCCACTCAGGCTATAATCCACCTTAAGTATCCTCACATTTATATGTTTTTTTCCAAGAGTATCACAACTATAAATAATATCTTTAGATTCGAACCTAATTGAAGAGGGGGAAACCTCCTCATCTTTATTTGGAAAGGGTATTGCTTTAATAGTTTGAGGGTGACTAAGCTCCATTTTTATTTTTCTATAGAAATTATGCTTCCTCAAACTATTATTCAAGCTACCAAAAACCATGTGGCTTGTTTCAAGGTAACATTGACACATAATCAAGAACTACTCATAAACAATTTAATTCATCCAAAATCCCCATTTAGAAGACAAGGCACAATAGAAGGAGAAAACACCTTGTCCATACCTGCATTACATAAAATTTGGAAAACAATAGGAATTTTCTAGATTTGGTTATGAGAAAAGAAGTTATGAGTCAGCCAAAATAATTAGTAATATCTATTTAAGAACATCTCCATCCCAATATTCTAATAGCGTGCCTAACCCAAACTAGGACTTTGTTAATGCATTCCTTCTCAAGATCAAAAGCTACTAGTTTCCATTCTTTTTAGAAAAATCTAGCCTTGCTAAGAAACCATGGACCATTTAAGAGGTCTTGGACATAAACTTCATGGTTTATATAAGAAATAATCTATTCATCAAAGTTGAGATCTCAACTTCGCAACATAGTTTTCATGTATGATTATTTATGCCCATTTTCTAAAAGCATCAATGTTTCGCCTAACACTTAAATTTTTTCCAATAAGATAACTGTCCAGCCTAAAGATTTTTTTTTCTAAAATTTAATCAAGAACGCTAAGAATTATGTCCTTTGCTTCCCCAACTAGTTTCAAAGACATACCGAGCAAGAATAGTGTATGCCTCACTATTCTACAACTTTAGCCTAGGATTTTTGTAAAGATAACTCACAAATGGTCCATATAGTTCATCAACAAACTTAGGAGACACCATAAGCCTATTATTATTTGCCAAGAAATATTGAGTGCAAGAGCTATGATTACCTTAGAATAAAATTTTCATATATTTAGGACCATTTGGCTTCAACAACTCTAACTTGCTATACACCTCATTATTAGAACATTCATGGATACCAAAATAATTGCCATCAACACAAAGGCACATTGGGGATAAGCGAACGCTTGATTTTCCTTTATAATCTTGACAACACAATAATCCAACAATCCCTCAAACACATCTTTCCTTCCAACTAGAATAGTCATTGTCATTTGAAATCCTCACTAGCTAAAATAGTCTTAAGAAACACAAAATCTTTGACACTAAAAGGCCCTGTGAAAGACACTCTTTCATTGCAAATCATGTCTCAGAAGCTATTTCATGAGCCTCAACTAGAAACCGACTAGTTTTCTTTTCCCTCATCTAAATCTCCATTACTCTCATCCTTGTCTTACCCTTTATCCTCATCTAGATGTACTTTGATCCCTAATAAGAACAATATCCTTCTCACTTATATTTATTATCTCTATAACATATTTGAATTTCCTAATAAACACAAACTTATTTATTTAAATATTATATTTTCTAATACTTAACTTTTAATTTTATTCTTTGAAATCAACAATACCATTTTTTTTCAACCAAATATATAGAATACCGAACTTTTGTCTTTTATGTTTTTAAAATACTCCAATTTCTCCGATGTTTGTCAATTAATAAAATAAAACTTACTAATCTTAATTTCTTATATTCCTTTAGTCACAATTTGGCCTTTCCTTTTGCACTTGTCGATAATTAATACTTGATAAACATTCTTGCTCAACTTTATATACATTGTTATAACCGCTAGGTATAACACTCGTTTCATTATTTAAAATCCTTGTATTTAAAGTCCTTGTCTCTGCCATTTGTTTTATTACGTTGACAACAAGATTTTTGCATGATTCGGAGAACAAGAACTCCAACGAAGGATTATAGACGTTGATATAATCTTTGAATAAAATAGAAAGCGGAGTTATCAGTGTGGTATGAACGCGTTCTGTGAACAAGTACTGAGTTAATCATGGTATTTATATGGAGAATTTTGTGTGATGATAAACATTACACCTGCAATGGCTGTCCCCTGCATAAGCTATTTTCTGCTCTCCGTGTTTTTCATTGTGATAATGCTGCATGCTCAAATGCTATTCACAGCAGTGTCTGCAGAGCAAGATACAAAGGTAGAATTTTACTCTTCTCATTCTTACACTAAGTTTTACTGAATTTTCTCCATGGAAGTGATGTTTACTAACTGTGCAATGTTTGTGGCAAATCAGCTTCATGTGGTGTACATGGGCAGCACTGATCCAGCACAAGAAAATGGAGAGTCTTACGCAGCAGCTGCTGCATTGCACCTTGAAATGCTTCATTCTGTACATGGAAGGTAATTATATCTTATCTATTCTCATGTTTGATTGTTTTATAGAATTGTGATCAACATAATAACATGTCATATGCTAACCCTAATTTTGTGTGGGGTGTCGTAGTTTGTTTTTCTGTGTTTTTTTTCCTGATTTTTTTGTTGTTTTTAGTTGTAATCCATTGTAATTCACATTTTTTTTATAAGATTTCAACCTTCTGATTTAATGACTTCGATCAAAAGCATGTGGCATAATTGAAAACATGCTAACATATATGATCTGTAATGTTGTTATTAAAGCCGGGAAGCAGCAGAGGAATCACTGAAGAACAGTTATTGGAAGAGTTTTGGAGGATTTGCTGCTATGCTTTCTTCAGCCCATGTCGAACAGCTCTTAAGTAAAAAACTATTTGAAACATTTTAAGAAGGCTATGTTTTTAATTTTCAGTTTGGTTATTGCTTAAAAAACTGTTTAGAGGTTCTTAAATATATGGTTTTGATGTATAGATATGGATGGTGTGGTATCGGTGTTTGAGAGCAAGAAACTGCAACCTTTAACCACAAGATCATGGGATTTCATTGGCTTTCCTGCATCTGCTCAGAGAAATAATTTGGATTATCAGAGCGACATCATCATTGGTGTTATAGACACAGGTGAAATTAGGAAGACAATATAATTTTATCTTCTGGATTGAAACAAAAGAATGTTATGCATTTCTCACCATGTTCTTTATCCTATTTTGATTTGAAAGGATTAGTGTTATAGCATCTTTATTATTAATTTAAAATTTCGAATTGATGTGGTGTTGTAGGAATATGGCCAGAATCAGAAAGTTTCAGCGACGCTGGATTTGGCTCAATTCCATCCAAATGGAGGGGTGGATGCCAGACAACACCAGATTTCCCCGCCTGCAACAAGTTAAGATTCATTCCAACTTCTAAAGAACATGCTTTTACATTTTAGTTTATTTTTACTTCCTTCATCACTTCACTACACCATATTTGAAAAAAGCTATTTTAAATTTCTAAATTTACAAGTAATTTACCTTCCATAACATAGCTAAAAGTGTGGAAAAATTGCTAGGAAACTTGTTGGGGCAAAGTTTTTTCGCAGTGTTCCAGATAATCAAAAACCTGTAGGAGATTTTTTGTCTCCACGAGATGTACAAGGCCATGGAACACACACCTCCTCTACTGCTGCAGGAAATCATATATACAATGCTAGTCTTTATGGCATAGCCCAAGGAGATGCACGAGGTGGGATCCCCGGTGCAAGAATTGCGATGTACAAGGTTTGTTGGATTGATGGCTGCACTGATGCAGACATGCTTGCAGCGTTTGATGATGCAATCCATGATAATGTGGATGTCATTTCTATATCGATAGGCACAAATATTACTCTTAATTACTTTGAAGATAGCATTGCCATTGGAGCATTTCATGCAATGAAGAGGGGAATTTTGGTATCAAATTCAGCTGGAAATTCTGGACCTGATAGGGCAACAATTTCCAATTACTCTCCATGGTCTCTAACTGTGGCGGCAAGCACCATTGATCGCAAAATGACTTCTGAACTTATTCTAGGAAACGGCATGTTTATTGAGGTGATTATGTGACATCTGTCCACTTTTTCCATTTTTCTTCAACATAACATAATATAGTTACTTGAAAGCTTAAATTTAATGGTTTTTTTCTAATCTGGACAGGGTATCGCTGTAAACACATATACAATGGAACAACTATGGTATCCTTTAGTATATGGAGGTGATGTTGCTAATGTTAATGGGGGCTTTACTTCTAAAGATTCTAGGTAATAGAGAAGTTAAAGTATACATTTTGGGTAATATTTTAAAATAAAGGGATAGCAAGGATTAATAATTTTTTTTTTTGGTAATGAAAAAAAAATTAATCTTTAAAAAACATTTAGAATTGTATAACAAATATATAACATATAATAATCTCTTTTGAAATTTTCAGCAATTGCAAGTTGAATTCTTTGGATCACACCAAAGTGAAAGGAAAGATAGTGCTCTGCAATTTTGATGTCGACAGACCAGATTATTCAGTTTTCATTGCTGGTGGGGTTGGCGTCATTATAATGCTAGATAATTCTAATGACATAGCTTATGTGTTTCTAAACCCTACAACGGTGATATCGACTAAGCAAGGACAAGTTGTATTATCTTACATTAACTCTATTAGGTAATTTGCTCAAATAGATAGTTTTATAGTAAGTAAATAATTATGCTAATAATCATGGAAAATGATAATTTATTGTTTTTGATTATATTCTATTAGCTCTCCTATGGCAAAAATTCAAAAAACTACGACTACCAAAGCAAGGGCACCCATTGTGGCTTCGTTCTCATCTCGAGGTTACAATCCGATCACTTTCGACATTCTCAAGGTACACTTTTCATAATGTCAAACTGACTTAAGGTTTATAAATTTCATCAAATATGTTAGCATGTCAAAAATAATCTAAAATATGGATTATTAAATGACATACACCTCGAAAGAGGTGTAATTGTTTCATAGAGAATTAAATTACAATTTATAAATTTCACAAAATGC